>NC_142858.1:28752500-29377500 GCF_061612785.1 Hesperophylax consimilis | reverse complement strand
ATAAACGATAGACCCGATACGCTCCAGAACCGCTTATCAGCCACCTTGTCGGAGACGCTGGACCCGTCTCCTGGACCAAAGCCCTGATGGTGCCAGCTCGATCTGTCTGGGACAGACCACCGCCGGCCGTATGGAAGCTCCCCGCTCACTTTCCGTAATTAAGTGGTTAATCAGTTTTAGATAGAATTAAGAACCAATTTTTGATCCCTGGGGGTAAGTGCCGAGTCATAATATGTAACATGTTTACTTAAATATATTCTCCATGTTTTATAATGTGCAAAAACAAAACTACTGCTTTCATTTCACTACAATCAGTAGAACCTGTAATCCTTTGTGTGCCCATGCCTTGGCGACAGTTTCATGCTCTGCCCATCCCGAACATTACTCGAGGACCGAGTATTGGCGCGCAGAAAATCTGCAAAGTTCGGGATGGCATTTAATATAAAATATGGCCGGTAACAAGATTCAACAAAACAAAATAGTATAAGCGGAGAAGTTATATGGGTACATAGGTCTATTTGTGTCTAGAAGAATAAAAGAGTTTAGAGATGTGACGTTAAAACGATACTGGCTGGTAAGATGGGGCTCACTGCCATTCGCCGACGTGACGTCAACAACGCCATATTCATAAACGAAAACGTACATTTCATTTTGGCGGCAAAACAAACATGGTTTATTTTACATTCTGGTAGAAAACTTATGAACGTAAACATAAAATAATATATTTTTTACAAAAAAATGTTAAAATATCACATTGGGGATGGTATTTGTGCTTACATTATTATTCAATTGATAATTCTCTTCGGTATTCAATACAAAGTAAAATGAACTCTAGTCAGATACGATCAGTATTTTTCAAGTTTATTGCACTAGCCCTTTAAAATGTGTTAGATACAGAAAACATCACGCTCTTTATTCAAATCTATAAGTAAACTACAGAAGAATTTGAATATGCACTTTTATGAAACCAAATGTTTCGAACGCAATTTGTAAAAAATTATGAAATTTTTGAATTTTTTATTAATAATATTTATATGAAACGATAAAAAAGTTAGGTGACAATAACGTTCGCAATAAATTTGACTAATAAAATGCGTGTGTTTTTATATATATTTTCGTTATCAGTAATTTAAGTTACAAAAAACATAAGATGAGTCATTTATTTTTTTATGTTCGAATTGAAATATTTAATATATCGATTTTTTTTGTTGATAATAATATATTTGAAATCGTATTTTATCACCTTTTAAGAGAAGTTTTTAGTTTTCGGATACGTTCAGAAATATTCCACTAAAGGTCTGAGGAGCTAGCAACTGACGCTTACTTTGAATGACTTATTTTCGCTCTTTGGTACCATTTTCAGTTCAATTTACACCGTGCACCAGACAAGGGGGATTCCCAAGGGTCGTTTTCCCGCTTTTCTACGAGCGCCAAGGCGAAGATGGTCAAGAAATATCCAACAGTGTACCTACACATTATTATTCCGTAAGGTGATACAGTTTGGGTGAACACCTACTTAGATCATGCGCGCGCTGTCTTTCGTTATTTAATTTATTCCCTGCTTACAAGACGACATCTATGTAAACACTTTTAAAATAACACATATAATACCGAGGTGCGCAAAAAGATATGATTTTTTTGTTTATTCGTCAATTTGGGATGCGGGAATGGGTACCGAGGCCCAGCGAACCATTTATTGTAAAAGTGTTGATTAACAAACTAACTAACCAACACGCCGTTTCCCCGAAGGGATAGGCAGAGGGGAAAGACCGCTAAACAACTCGGTATTGGCACACACTCCTTGCTGAATTAACATTCATACATACTCTTCTATTATTCTGACACTTGACATGGCCCGACTCAAGTATCTGATACTATTGATTGTGCTACGTCTTCTTAGGGCGTCCCCGACTTCTCCGACTATTCACATTCATGTCATATTTTTTTTCTTACACTCCTTTCTTCGTTCATTTGATCTACATGCTCAAACCATCTAATCATCCCTTTCACATTTCTCGCACGATTACACATGGTTTTACCACAGATACGCCTCAGGGATCTCATTTCTAAAGCATATATGAAATACGTATTACATAAACAAAAGTAATGGAGTGTATATATATAAACAATGCATTGTTAATCTAGTTCGTGGTCTGTGTATCTATATAACATAATTTCTGTTCAAACTTTCATTATTATTTAATGAGAGGTTACAAAGGGGCATTTATATTACATATGATGTACAATACGTACAGGTGTGTGTGGTTGTAGAACAGTAGGGTTGCAAGTTGCAAGGGATATGAACATAAATATGTATGCTTTAATCTGTAGATTCAGTTGCCGGTAGATATTTGTGGCATCCCTGGTTTCAGACTGAGATTTGTCGAAAATGCAGTTTTCAGATAATAGTCTTTGTAGAAATACCCTTTAATTATTATCTGTGTCATCGTTGGGGATGCTGTGGGGGGGGGGGTATTTTTGAGGAGAGTAAGTAAACCCGTTCTCATGTGAGATGTCAACTGTGTATAAATGTTGGGCGCACGTATGATGTGTTTTCGAAAGGGTCTATGTAGCTAGTTCCTCGGAACATAGAACATAGTGAACATAATGGCGATAATGTGTATTTTTTAAAAGTTTTAGACCATTATTTATTATTTCTGATAAAATTCATAAAATGCATTTTAAATTTTTTTTTGTTTTAGTTTTGGAGATTATTTGCAAATTTTTACTAAATATGAATATCGTTAAAAATATGTAAAAGATTAAAAGTTTATTTTTCTGATTATAATTATCGCACTAAAAATATATATTTTGTTATTTTCGTTCATAATTATTCATTTCAAAAACTATCTTAGACGACATATTCTGAAATGGTTCCAACTGGCTACAACGTCGTTATGATATAAAATCGCCACTGGCTGGTAAGACGGCTGTCACCAACGTGACGTCAACGCCGCTGAATTCACGAATAAAATCGAACATGTCGTTTTGGCAGCAAAACGAAAATGGCACAATGTATACGTCAACCTAAAAACAATTTAAATACGTTGACTTTCGTAATTTTTTCGAGAGTAAAAAAAACAGCGAAACTGTCCTATTCCCAAAAATCGACTTATCGTTGTATAATAGGGGAGCGATATGTATGAACAAGGTTTTGTGTGTATACAAGTGTAACAATGTACGTATGTAAAACAGTTGTTCAGGTTCAGCGTAAAAATCGATATGGATATGGTTGTGGTTATGTAGGTAGTTTAACTCAATTATATAATGCGAGGAAACCATCATAAATTACGGAAGGTTTCGTCCACAAATGACAGTGGCCTCTGTCACACCCAATCTGAACGAAAAGCGACCTACATATTACCGGCGTAATTTGAAGACTTTTTTCGAGCAGTTTTCGTGTGAGTTGGGTTAGGTTCGACTTTTTCCGACCCTCGTGACTTTTGTGAGCAGAAGATATCGTTTTTCACGAAGAAGAATAATTATTATTCCCTTCTCTTTTCTAGTCTTGAAACGACATATTTAAATTTAATATAATAAAGACCTTTAAAAAATTGTTGTGTTAAAATAATGAGGAGGCGGGAAGGGGAAAATCAATGAACAGATAAAATAAGCTGATAGTAACAGCTACAGGTCTTTCTCGCAAAGTTTCGACTCGAACTAGCGGAGTTTTTCACAAGGGCCAACCAGGAAGTTTCTTCTACTCAAGTTTAACTTCTAAAAGTTTCACTCCACTAATTGGGATGTATTACGATCCTTATTTGAAAAAAATCTACAAAGATAAAAATTTAACATTATTTTTATTTTTCAAAGTTGGAGTTTTGACGGCCTCCGTGGTCGTGGGGTAATATAATAACATGGCATTTATACAATTCAAGTGCGCTTAACTATAACAAACTTAAAACGGTAATTCAGTATTAGTGGTCATGTTCTTAAAATTATTCCTACAGTGTGGCTTACCTAATACAGATCTCATATTATAACACTAAATATACTGTTTATACAAAGTGATGACAAAAATTAGAATAACAATAACATCAGGACAGGACAAAACAAGAATATTAAAACATAATATAAAACAGGAGGCAGTTTGTTCTCAGAAATGAGAATTTTCTAAGCAGACATTTTAAAAAGGTACAATAAGGAGGCAACCGAAACCAAACAATTACTGGAAGTTTTAGAATATGGCTAATTATAAAATATTGCAAAGAAGTTAAGATTTATAAATGGTAAGATTTTTTAAATAATTTTGTTTTTAAAGCCCGTTTAAATAAAGTTCTGGAGATTAGTAAGAGCTGAGGGAAGTCTATTACAGATGAGCAGGCCTGTTACACGAAAAGATCAATCATAGTAAACGGCTCGATTTGACCTAGAAAGTTCGATTAGACAATTACTAATATCTAGATCTGCTCGACGGTAAGGCTCTCGACTAGAAAGTCGGAGGTTGAGGCTTCAAATCCTGGCAAGCGCAAGTAAAATAATGTTTGATTAATTTACGTTATTTCACAATTTAATCATTTAAAAATAAGTAATATGTATAATATATGCGGCTCGTTCCACATTGGAAGATACTCTCAGTATCGCACTAGTTTAAGACTACCATTCAAAATTAAAACGTTGCTTGAAATGGCTCTGGCCGTGTTTGGTGAGCAGATCTGAATAGCCAAATACTTCCTCACCATCTACTCATCTCCTTCCCCTCCACACTAATTACAGTCTCAAAATATACCCCTATTGGGGTTGACATAGTGTCACTGGCTCCAGACGGTTGGGAGCAGTTGTAACTCTTGTGCGGTTTCAGATAAAAAAAAAAACATTAAAAAAAATTGAGCCCAAAACAGAGCATTGTCTCTCTATGCAATGACATATGTAATGTGTTTATGGTATTTTTTAGACCAGAAATAGTCCCTTTTAAAAACCAGAATAAGCCTGAATTAGTCTATTATGCCGATTTTTTTCTTATCCATTCATAAAATGTTTTTGTTACTGGAAAAAATCCTCAGCTCCTTATGTCTTTTATATTTTTTTGTAATAGTTGTAAAATAAGTAGTATCTTTAAAATTGGTCTCCAAGAAACAATGTTTATGCAGTGTAATCCCAACAAAGAACGTTGGGTCATTAAATAACAAGTGGCAAAGGACGCTTCGTTGGAATTGCGCCTTCGGGCCTTGTACCATACCACAGTTACTATTGAAACTGCCCTCAAAGGCATGCTTTTAATGATGGTAAAATTTGTAATTAATTGCAGAATCTTTAAAAAGTAACTAAGTAAAACAAAAACATTTTAAACCTGTGTCAGGATGTTAATATTTCATGCACTTTTATGTTCGGTATACAGGAAACCACAGTTACTATTGAAACTGTCCTAAACGGCAAATTTGTACATAATTGCAGCATGTTATAAAAGTAACGAAGTAGAATAAAGACGTTTTAAACCTGTGTCAGAATGTTAATATTTCATGCACTTTTAAGTTCGGTATGCAGGAAATCTGTAAAAAAAAATTTGTCAAATGCCGCTACATAAATTGTGCATTTACAGTTTTTTTACCGTTTGGAGACTTAAAAGTGCGACGATTGAGGAGTTACTCAAAAATATATTCGATAAAAAAATAATAATATATAATATCATATAAATATGCTGTTTTCTATTGAAGTAATCGCTACCTCCCTCATTAAACATGACAATTGTATGCCTTATTAGTCATAATAATCCCTTCGGTACTAACAAAGAATGTTTCACTTAAAAAATCACCTACTATTCCATTATAATGCTTTCAATGCTACGCGTGATGCAGCAATTCGTAAATCTGGGCGTCGCGCAAGGTGAATGTAACAATTGGTATAGAATGCTTTCAATTCCATAGGAACATAAGAATTTAAAACGTAAAAAAACATTACAACTTCCATCGTTAATCCACACACCGATCTAGGTTCATTAGAAAAGTATCGTTATCTATGTATATATATATATATATATATATATATTTATATATACCTGCTGACAAGTGCCCGGCGTTGATGGAGGTTATCGAAATAAGACTCCAATGTTCAAAGTCCAATATCAGTTATGGGCGTGAACGCGCTTTGCGTGGGTGGAGCTAGATACTGAAGCATTTCGTATTTTGTGTATCAAGTTTCACTTGCTTCGCACAGTGAGACATGGTTTGATTTCACACGGACAAGTTTTATAAATATAAATTTCTGTACGATAATAATAATTATTATTATTTCTAACATTAGTTAATGAATTGCATAATTTGCATGGTGTTTGGAAATTCATGGTGTCTACGTACAGTGAAAAATATGTAAGAGATCCCAAATAACCTTATATCACAAATCCTTTTTAGGTTAATAAATGTATATGTATTTGAAAATACAACTTGATAGGATTCAGTTTTGATAAGAGCCAATGAAAGTTAAAAAAATCGCATGTTTTTAATTATTAATGGTTTTTTTCTTGCTAAAGCAATCCCGATGAGTTACAAAACTCACTGTGGGAAGGGAAGAACTTACAATACATAGGTGGAAGGTACAAATTTATGTAGGTATTTTGATATTAAAATTATAAGTTCCACATACGGAACAGTATGAAAATATAGAATTTTCACAATTTACTTTCACCAGCAATTCCTTAGCTTATTTGGCGTAAAAAATGCATTTCGGTAAAAATAAAAACATGTCACCGGAAACCAAAATTAATCTACTTCTTGTACTCCAAATTCAATTTGCTCAATTCAAGTTTTTCGACTGCGCATATATGTATATACCCACATATATATATGTAGATATATAAAATTATTTAAACTGACATTGTAAAATTATGTTCTGTAGAAAACTCATCACAAAAATCTAATTTTATATGTGAATTTCAGTAGTACCTTCTCCAATCCGTTAAGTATTTTCCTTGGTGCCGTAATTTTGTTCGGGATAAAACTCCTTTTGTGTTCTGCTTTCCCATATTTAACTGAAACGTACGTATACGTACGAAAAAAACTTTCGAATATCTAAAATTTAATACCTATCGCTTTGTGTAATATCTTATACTAGGGCAGAATCTGTGAATTCTTTAAAAATCAGCTTGCAATTTAAAGTAAAGCATTTTTGTTTAAATATTATATCAGCTATAGATAGGTATTTATGGCATGTGTGAATTCTTCACAATCACTTCCAATTTCCAGTGCCCAAAAATTGGCATGACTGAAAGCCAAATAATATAATTTGTATGTAAAAAGAAAATATGTACATTATTTATAACCATTACATTTGAAATACTTTTTATATGAAAAAAAGTTCTACTTTATAATCATTTTTAGGCGTGAAAATTACAAATAACAATCACATATAACAGCGAATTTTTATTGAAAATAATATTTAAGGTAATATTTAACTATTGAAATAAAGAAACTTAAGAATTTAAAAATTTCCACAAAATAAACTGTTTTCATATTTTTTTATCAATGTCAATTTTCTCTGGAACTTGACCATTGTGCACATTTAAAGTACAAATCATTTCTAAAACATAATGTATTCTTTTGTATTGGTGAAACATAAAAAAAACCTTTACTTAATTGTGGAAGAAGTCAAATTATAAAAAACAGAAAATTTCACTAATAGATTTAAAAGTAATCCTTTGATTAAATAAATAAATACGTAAAAGAAATCACCGTACAGTCGGGCCGGGAGAGACACGACCTTTCTGGCTTAAGCTGTGGCCGTGACTGAACTATAACGGTGTAAGTACTTCACCTGCAGACGATTACAGTTACTTGCGTTGCAGAGTGTTAAAGTAACTACGGCGGAGTTTGGTTTAGCGGGACAGAAATTGGATATTTCCGATTGGTATATTTTAGTTAATTCTTATGAATACATTAATAAAATCTCAAATTTTTCTAGAGGGATTCCTCGCAAAGTTACTAATTCATTGTCTACAAAAATAAAATCTGGTGCTTCCCGCTCATTTTATAGTTGAAAAACGCCTTATAAAATTGGCAAACCGTTTTACATAAAATATTTAATGGTAGGGTCCTATTTTTATTAATCTTATATATAAATAACTTGCATATCTAGGAATCCCTCTAGAAACATTTAAGATTTTAGTAATACGTACATCAGAAATAGTTAAAATGTGAGCGTCGGGGCAATCCCCGCTATCAGAATATTGTGTCACCCTTAAGAGATGGAGATATAGCATCGCAGACGTTTCTGTAGGTGCTTTTTAAGATATACAATTCCGTAGTAGGTACATTATTTTGATGTATCTCATAAGGTTAAGCCAGCATTAGCAATATAAGCGCCCGAAAATATATTTTTTACCTTTCTCTTCTTTCTATAAATGTAATATGATAGAAGATAAATGAATGTTTCTTTATTTGTGCTCTATAGACTCTAAAATTACTGGATGGATTTTGATGAAAATTTCAAAGTTTGTTATTATTGGTGGAAGGAGTGTTTTGAATGGTAGAAGAAGTCGGAGATGCTCGAGAAAGACTTAACGCATTATCTCTGCACTTGAATGAGATAAGGAGTTGAATTAAACTCGACATAATGTAGTTTTTAAACAGTAGCAATGAGGATTTCATGATACTACATGAAGCGAAAGGTCAGGGATTCCCGAGGAAGACAAGAAACAAATAATTATTTGTGGTAAAATGAGACGTAAATAATTAACGAAGAAAGAGGTGTAGAGATAATGTATGACTAAGATGTTAATGGTTGATGAGGCCAAAGAAGAAACGGCACAATATCATTTCTACCCTAAAAATGCACCCAGTTATCCATAAGTCCCCGAGCAACGCCGTGTATACGATAGCTAGTTAAAAGTATCAAATAGATTTGTTAATAACCTAATTCTCAGTAAATTTCTTCTCCTCAAATATCCACAATGGAAATAGACCTCATACGCTCATTTTGTTCCACACATTTTACAAAATAAACCCATTTGATACTTAAAACAAAATCTATGTATAATATTCTAAATCTATATTTATGTATTCACGGAACTATGTTAATTCAGGTACATTATAATACGCCAGCGACAGCACAGATGTTATGTATAAGAGAATATTATTATTTATAGAACAAAGGCGTTTTAGATGGACTGCTGTGCCTGTTGTCTGTATTTACGGGAACGGGCACCGGCGCTGATGTAGTCGACCTACTCGCTGATTGGAGCACGTGGATGCCTCTGACAGGTGAAAGGTAATGGGTCAATGAAGGATCTGTAAATGTCCGGAACAAGGGGATTACCTGCGGCGGAAGGGCCTTTGATAATTTTGATTAATTTTTAAACCTAAACAGATCTGACGAGCACAACGACTGAGCGGGAAGAACTTTGGCTCAAAGGTCGCAGGTAAAAACAACACATGCGAATAAACATTTATTATTATCCCAACCTTGTCGTCCTCCTTTCACCAATTTATTTTCTGCCATTGCTTCGGGCAATCGAGTCACTCGTGCGGCAATTATTTTTAAATTTAATATTAAGAGATTGAGATGATTTGATATCTATAGGGACTTTGTTTTTGTGGTAAAAATTTAACCAATATGGAAACTATTTCAGCGGCCGGTAAAGGAGGGATTGACATTTTCAAGGAATATTAGAATGCTTGATTCTTGACAAACGTCAAATATATAACTCCTAATGATGGATAATTTTTACTGTAATGTAATGAATATAATTGTTTATTAACATTATAAAACATGTTTTCTTCGATATTATCTAAAAATTATATAAGCAGAAACGATGTTTTTGAAGAAATCTCGTATGACTTGAGGCGATCCTATTTCAGTATGAAATCGGTTCTTAATTTTCAAGTCTTATTTTTTGGATCCGGTCGCCTGCAAACCGAAATGTACCTTACGGTTGGTTAAAATTGATGAGCATAGTGGTCGTTTTTGCCTGCAGACCCCCTATACGGAATTTTCCCGAAACATACGATTTGAATTCTACCAATCAGAGGACCGAAACCGTCCAGACGCTGGCGTAATAAATCAGATTGTAATAAGTTTTTTTCACTTGATTGTGCTGCGTCTTCGGGCGTCTTTGACCTCTTCAACCATTCACTTCTAATTAACCTTTTTAATTCCTACGTCTTTCTAAATAAATAAATTTTTTGAATTTATATTAAGTGGAAAATGAAGTTTACAAGAAAAAAGTATCTATAAGATATTTTTGAAACTTCAGCTATTTTTATTGAACGTTTTCAATTCTCTATATGTCCCATATGAAATATTAAAATCTGAGTGAGTCTCTAATCTGCTTCCAGATACATAATTTTATTTTGGGATACGTTCAAAAACAGCGAATCTATTTGAAATTGAATGAATACATGATATTTTTTGTTTAGACCTGAAGGGTTGAAGAGGTTTTTGTGTAGATATATGCATTAGCTTGAATAATGTTGTTTGTTTATCAATAATTAAAAGTATTCAGTAGGAGTAGTAGGTCGGTAACGTATAGACGGACCTGCTAACATGTTTGACAAAGCGTGAATAAAATATGATCTAGGCTATGCGTATGTTCCTTTCCTCCTATCTAAATATTACCCATAAATGTTAGGATTTACAATACTGTTATGGAGGGACCTAACACCAAAAAAATAATAAGTTCCTCGTCACAGAATTCCTGTGGAGAGGGATTTTACATGAATTATTTATATTTCTTCAGACTTCACGTGACAAGAAAAATGGAAGAAAGGCAAGTGTAATATTGAAGGATTGATATAGGCATTGTATATTATTATGATACGGGTTCCTACAACAGATTTGTTTTTTCGCATCGTGAAGAGATTAGGGGTGGCTTAAACGTAAATGTTATGTGATACGAATATATTTCCTCAGCTACGGAAGCTATATTAAACTTGAACCAGTAAAGACAATGTTTATTAATTTGTGGGTACTAAAAATACGAAATTTTATTATTTACAATACTATTTTCTTTCTCTGTAACTACGGTTCAATGAAATCATGAATTTTTCTTCGATTTTTTTCGTTTTCAAAATTGGACCTGATTTGTGCGAAATTTTTATATTTAGATTATCTGTGATTTTCACTAGTGATGCTAAAATCACAATAATTCATAAAAAAGGAAAAATAATGCCAAAAATAAAATACTGGGATATCACAATATTTGGTTAATATTATAAAAAAATTATAGAGATTCTTAATAAATTAGCAATATTAATTTTTCTCCGTGTATAACGAAGAAATCATAAGTATTTAAAAAAAAACATTTTTTACAAGCTATTGTCCAAGTATGGAGTGAACACAAATCTGACTCAGGCAATTGCGTCTCTGTATGAGGGAAGCGTTGCATGTGTTAGGGTAAACGGTGGTTTTACGGGGTGGTTTGATATCACAAAAGGTGTTAAACAAGACTGCGTAATGTCACCGTGGTTATTCAATCTATACATGGATAATTGTATGCAAGAATTGAAAGATGTGGGATTGGGCGCGAATTTGAATAATTTGAAAGTATGTTGCCTGTTGTATGCTGATGATGCGGTGCTGATTGCTAATAGTATAGATGATCTACAGTCTCTCGTGTCTAGGATGAACGAAGTATGCATGAAGAATGAGTTAATGATGAATGTAAGTAAGTCTAAAGTAATGGTGTTTGAAAGAGAGAGTACGAAAACAGTGTGCAATATAATTGTGAATGAGGAATACTTGGAGCAGGTGGATGAGTTTGTGTATTAAGGAAGTATGTTGACGAGAGATGGGAAGGCTGACAGAGATATTGAAAGAAGGGTAAATGCAGGTAATTCCGTTAATGGAGGACTGAACGCCGTTGGCGCTAACAAAAAATTGTCCAAAGAAGTGAAGTTAGCAGTCCACAACGGAGTGCTGGTACCTACCTTGATGTATGGAAATGAGGCATGGAACTGGCAAAGAAAGGATGAAAGTAGATTAAATGCTGTTGAAATGAGATCCCTGAGGCGTATGTGTGGTAAAACCATGTTTGATCGTGTGAGGAATGTGGAGATCCGCAAAGAGTGCAAGGCTGATGTAAGTGTAATGAGTAAGATTAAGAAAGGGACGCTTAGATGGTTTGGGCATGTAGAGCGAATGAGCGAAGATAGGAGTGTAAGGAGGATATATGATGCAAATGCGAATGGTAGCAGAAGTCGGGGACGCCCGAGGAAGACATGGCACGATCAAGTGAATCAGATACTCGAGTCGGGCCATGTCAAGAGTCAGAATAATAGAAGAGTATGTATGAGACGATGTATTAATGTGAATGAGGAAAGAAGTGTGTGCCAAGACCGAGTTGTTTGGCGGTCCGTCCTCTCTGCCTACCCCTGCGGGGAAACGGCGTGATGGTTAGTTAGTTAGTTAGTTAGCCAAAATGTGTTCAACCATAGATAAAACAACAAAGTCAGAAAGTGACAATTTTTATCGGGGCTTCGGCAGCAAAATCATAGCGTTGTGGGTTAGGTTCCCACTAGATTTGCACAAATTGAAATTTAAGTCATCATTAAAGTTAAAAAAAAACATTATAAGAAAGTAATCCATAATAAATGCATACGTTTGTTTATATGCAAAAAAAGGACGTGACTCCAAAGTAAGTTAACCCATGTCTCAAATTTAAAGTAGTTGTGGCAGCGAGTGTATACGATCGGAAACAGAATTTATTTTTCCCCAAAGAGACTCAATCACTCGCGGAAACAAACTAGTCTGAACCGAAGAATACATGAGAGACCGGTTACATACATGAAATACTATATGGGGGGAACTTCGTTCCTTTTTCCACTTTCAAAGACACTTTGGTAATTGTGTTGTTTGCCCCGGTCTAGGCCAGGGATCGGCAGATTTTCTAATGAGAAGAACTACATGTTATGTAAACAGAATCTTAAAATTTTCACAGAGTAGCAACATATTTTTTTATTACAAACCCATTAAAGATCATGTTGAAAAAACTATCGAATTTACAAAACAGTTTATAATTTGGCGTGAGGACGCCTTACAATCAGTTGAGTGGCTTTCGTTGCATTCAACCATAAACATCCAAGATTGTCTATGTGTTTAACGTATTTATTTAGTTGCATTAATTATAAACTAGTTTTTCGGGGTTCTGCCTGGTTTTGTCTCTCGTAAACATACGAATGCGCATACACGTACTCCAAGTAGATTCCTATGGATCAGGTATCCACAAAAACTGATTTTTTAAAACGGAGAATATTTCAAAACAAACGAGCCTCAGGCCAATTTTGGAAATTATTGCGATACTTAGAACGGAGTTTAAAATTTGAATGTGTTAGTACATTTCGTTTTTCAAAAATGCATCATTTTCGCGGCCTTCGTAAAATACACAGGTAAGATTAACGGATATCCAACTGTTGACGAAAATTTTAGACATTCGAATTGGGCGTTGATGGCATCTAGCTGTTATTTGCAAGTTATATTTCTAATGACTAGTTATATTTTAATACGGTATTTCTAATGACTAGTTATATTTTGATGCCGTATTTCTAATGACTATTTATATTTTGATGTGGTATTTCTAATGACTAGTTATATTTTGATGCGGTACAGCACACACGTGGAGAAAATACATTGCAATTGTGCCTTTTAAGTACATTTGGCGGCTGTGTATCATGCTCTTCTGATGAGGTGGTGGAGTGGAGGTGAAGGTGGAGTTGAATATTTAAAAATACCTGTGTAAAGATCCGCTTGCATGGTTTGCCGACCCCTGGCCTAGGCAAGCACAAAGGTGAGCGCCAAGCCTAGGATAAGCGTTAAGCCGGGAGTAATGGAATATAAATTCATGTGACTCTAAGATTGACCTTATCCTCGATTTGTGTCTTTGCGCGAGTAAATAATTGAGGGTTTCCCTCGTTTGCTATTATTACATTTGGCAGCGCGCGAGAAAGCTTTATGAAGGTATGGTTGGAAGTAAAAGAAGAGAAATAAAAATCAACGAGTAAGGTACCTACCTACACCTACGATGTAAAATATTACTTCTTTTAAATAAACTTAAGAATACCTAATTTATAAAGCAAAATTGAAAAGCGCATATCGCTTTAGCAATGATCGATTATCGATCGACGGAGAAAGTAAGCGTTAAGACGAGACAATACCCTTAAATAAAGTCTGAATGTTAACGACGTAAGTGAAGAAGCCATGCACACAAATATGCGACACGCGGACTTGGGAAACTTAAAGACATAAGTAATGAAATCGAATGAAAACAGTATTCGGCATGCGGCATGGCATAAAGGATGGACCTACGGTGGACTTTGCCTTAACAGGCCTAGAAAATTTGATTTTTCCGTGGGGTATTTCTAATTAATGTATTGCTAAAATTTCAGATGTTTCTAGAGGAATCCCTCGGGATGTTACTGATTTATCCTCTAGAAAAATAAAATCTGGTTCTTATCGATAATTTTATAGTTAAAAAACTTTTTACAAAAATATTTTAATGGTAATTTACTATTTTTATCAATCTTAAAATAAATAACTTACATCCGTAGGGATCGCTCTAAAATATGTATATAAAGTATCTTTACGAATTTGTCGGAATTAATTGAAATGTGAGACTCGAGCAAAACCACGTTATTAGAGTCTTGTGTCACCTTAAGAAGGAAAAAAGTTTAATTATTTAATGTGCCTAAGTTTTATGTCAATAAGTAAATTTTGTAAATTAACCGTGCATATAAAGTCATATGTTTTAATATAATGGTCTTTCATCAGGGCGACGTTGAAATTAACTCCCACTTAAATATACTTCATATTACTTTAAGTGAAATATTTTTGAAACTACTCAAATAAATTAAATAAAATTTACTTGCGAACGCCAGGATTTAAAACCACGGCCTCAGTTTGCCAGTCGAGAATCTTCTTTTCTACCCTTGTGGATAAATATTGACTTGATCGTCAATTAGTTAGTTAGTTACAAAAGTAACATTGGTCGATGTTAGACCTAATTATTTATGATGTGATTTTATGTTTGAAGTATCTACACATTTTCACTTGAGTTTTAAAGTAAATACATTTCTAACCACCTTGACATTCGAACTTGACCTTCCTGACTATAAGTCGATCGTCCCATCACCAGAAGATCAACCACCGTAGATACTTCTATTAAATATTGACTTGCTGATAAAAACCCGCTGCCGCAGTTTGAAAACCTCCACGGTTCTTTTTGAGAATAACAGAGGGCACCACTTACATTAACAACAGTCCTAAACTGTACGTACAGACATTATTATAATAAGATTATTAATGAGGAAAGGTATAATGAGTCTCTACCAGCAGAATTGTATCTCATGTACGCTGTACATTTGAGTGTAACTTTCCTCCGAGAAAAAAAAGGCGCTTTCTTTGACTGTGAAATTAAATTATCTGGCCTCATTGAGTTAAGTTGTGGGTTCATATTTTGCTAACTCGTTTATATCGGTCCGTTATAAAGCAAGCTGTTAAACATTATTAGGGACATTTTACTTTCAACCTAAATACAATTTCTTTCGCGTTTGGGCATAACTTCGTTGCGAGATTTTCCTTTTAAAAATTTTGGTAGAGTACCTAATTTCATTTCGGCGGGAACCCAAGAGAACCGAGTTTCGATCGCTGAATAAACAGGACGAACAGGTCTTTCGGAATGCTATTTACTTACGTACATTAATTTCCTTTGCGTTTATCGGTTCTTGGTAGGAATCATAATTTAAGTGGTTATTCATCAACATGGAGTTGGGCTCAATACCTAAACCGTTCCAGAAACAATTACGCGAACACGCAATGATTTACAAGATAATAAATGATTCAATATCGAGGGATAATTTTTTTAATGTATTTGTTTTTATATTACAACAATTTTAGTAACAAAAATAAAGTATCTGTTAATATGCATTTCACATTGAATCATTTATGATTGTGCACGGAGCAAAATCGAATTTTGCCTGCCCAATAAGTTTTACTTAAAGATTATGGACCACATATGATAATGCTTAGTGAAACGTGTATTACCGAAGAAATTACATTTCCCACTCTTAGATGTGATTTTTTCAGTCCTCATACAGGAGGAGTTGTTGTCTTCATTCAAAATTATATTTCATACAACGACAAAAATACCTTGCTCTTAGCTATTGATATTTAAAAAAAAACAATCTAAACACGGAACTTATGTATGTAGTTTTGTATTACTATCCAAACGAAAACGATACAAAAATTTTAGAGATTTTTTTTTGAAGAATGGTGTATTAAACTAAGCACAAAAAGGGATTCATCTTTATCTCAGGAGATTTTAATATTGACACGACGAAACCAACTACACAAAGCAAAAAAACTTAAAAACATAATTAACTGCCTTGGATAGAAACAGCTAGTTACAGATTATACAGGATGGGGCAAAAGTAATCACTCTATTGGAAAACTCTACAACTTTTGCAAATGGCGCCAAATGTCAATTCGGTTTTGACATTTGTGAATTAAACAAACGCAGAATACAAATAGACAAGACATAAATCGGTTTACTTCTCAAAAACACGGAATAACAAGAAGCACCAAAGTTTATCATTAAAAAAAGAACATCGGGTGATTACTTTTGCCCCAACCTGTACAAGAGTAGGTATAAATTCTAAAACCTTTATTGACTTAGTTATTTGTAATAATTTCTACTTGCCAGTTACGGTTGTTGATGAACCTAAAATATCGAATCATTAAACCATTGTTACAACAATTAAACACAGTAGTTCAAGACCAAAAGGTAGGAGACAAATAACACATAGAGATAAGAAATTCTATAGTAAAAACAAAATGTGTATGGAAATGCATCAAATGAAATGTAGCAGTAAAGACGGAAGAAATTTAAATGAAAAGGTAAACGAATTAATTGAAAATCTGAAAACAGCAGTAGACAAGCTTATGCCAATGACACGTTTAAAAGGTATTCGAAATCATTTTGCCAATTGCCAAAACAATGAAATGCAGCATACAAAGCTTGTAAACTGCAATTTACAAAAGATAGATGGGAACATTACAAAAAACTGATAAATATTTATGCTAAGGTCTAATTTGCTCTTTCGTAATTTGTTTATTAAAATACACTTTGCAACACTTTTTAACGAATTATTTGTTTGCTCCCGTACATACATATAACGAATAAAAATAAATAGTAAACTCAAATCTTTCAAGAGAGGCATTTACAATATTGAGTTAAATTACCGATACAATTGAGTTTTTATAAGGACTAAACTATTTATTCATATCTATGTTGCGTAGGTTGTAAAATATAACTTGCAAAATGTGTATTTAAAAAAATGATTAATTTAACTCCATTTATGAACACGTAGAATATAACGCACGTCGCGTTTAACATTAAATTATTTTTCACTGAAGCAGTTTAGCAGTTCCAATTTGTAAATGACAATGTTAATTCAAAGCAATGTCAACAATTGAAATAAGTATGACTTAAGAAAAGATATGTATGTGTTCATTTTAGCTATGAGTCGAGCTGAATAAATAGATTTGATTTATTATTAAAGTTGTAATAATAGTAATAATTTAGTTGTGATAAAATAACTCTTACGAGTAGGTACTGATATATTCACATTTCTACTACAGTGGGATATTTCTCATGTGATCAATGAGAGATATAGAGAGGGAGAGAGACAGAATTATAGAGGGAATAAACATCACACGAGGGTTTTCACTCAGTAGCTGTAATATAATATTTATTTATGACTTTTTCGTGCTGCAGAACAAAGATTGTAAAAATAACACATAAAATTGTCGTGGACGATGATTTTTCTGCATCTCTTCATTCTATAAAAATTACTAATATTTAATAATGGTAAACATATGTTTTCAAGACAAGGTTTTATGAATAGCACAAATGATAACAAATTATTAAAAGCAATAATTATTAGCCTGAAAGCACAGTGGTTCCGTGCACGCGACACAGTGGTTCCGTGCATCAGAAGGTGCGGGTTCAATTCCCGTCGGCAGCATTTATTTTTTCTCGGAATATATTTTCGGTTTATGTTTTGGTTTCAAGCTAATAATTATTGCTTATACTAATTTTTCATTGAATAATGCCAATTTATTAAGAATCTCTTCAAACTATTAGTAATCCGGGTAAACACGGAAGTGCAGGCCCTTAACGAATAAATGGATAGTTTCATAAAAAACTTTTATTAAAATACGAATGTATCGCATTTCGTCATTGTATTTCATCATGTGTTTGGAAATATTGTTATCAGAAAACGGCCTGTAAACCGGATTTCCGAAAATTTTAAGAGATTGTTAATAAATTAGCAATACTCGTGTTTTTTCCGTGTGGAAAAAAGAACACAAGGATGCGATGTGCGTGTGTTCTGTGTTCCGAAATTCTGACCATTCTTTGCTTAAATTTCACATTCAAAAATTTGTTCTCTCAGTGCAAAGTCAAAATGAAATGGAATAGAATTGATATCAGACAATGTACAAGAAACGCTGATTGGATGTCTAGATTTAATAGTCAAAAGGTACTATGTCAATACCGAAATTGTTTCCATTCAATTATTAGCATGGAAAGCGTTTCTATTTGAGTATATCTGGCGATTAATTATTCATTGATTGAAAACGTCAGAAGTTTCATAATATGAACAGAAAAGTACGGGAATAGCTCCATTTTTTAAATGGTTAATTTTTCTCTTTTGTGTGTATAATCCATATAGTCCCACGTTGATTAAACTTTTCGTATTACCTATATCACAACTTTTCTGATTTTATCCCTGGAAATCTAATTAGAGTTTCTGCATCTAGCCCACTTATTCCCCATTCTCATTCAAAGCGGGCGCTTTGCAAATCTGTTTTAAAAAAGGGGTGCATTTCATATGCGAAAAGTTAAAACAAACATGCATTTCAAAGTGGACGTGGTGATGTTAGCATAAGGCAATTTACATATAAATTTCTCTTGCAGATACCCATAGTACCTAGGTATCAGAGCAGTTTGCCGCACGGGTCCTAGTATAACTCTTCGCTATGCAGTACAACTCTGATTGTCTTGCCCGGCATTCATTAGCCTGCCTCAGT
This sequence comes from Hesperophylax consimilis, assembly GCF_061612785.1. Lineage (NCBI taxonomy): Eukaryota > Metazoa > Arthropoda > Insecta > Trichoptera > Limnephilidae > Hesperophylax > Hesperophylax consimilis. The sequence continues at coordinate 29,358,489 of NC_142858.1, read as the reverse complement.
TCCCACGCTTCTAAGCTATTCTGACGGTACGGTACGGAGAACTAGGGACAATATTGCAGTTTGCAGTGCAGGTATCCAGTCTAAATAATGGCTTAAAAGCAGGTGGGTCACTGTTATTGTTGAATTGGATAACGAGACCCAAAGTTAAGCTAGTGTTTAGCTTATGAAATTTGGTTGAATATTATTGTTGGCAGTGGAAAACGCATTATAAACGGAGAGAAATCGATTTTGCCTTCACGAAGAATTAACAGGCCTTATCACTCGAGCGATTGGTTGTATAATATTGGTTAAATAATATAGTAAATTTATATGCATATGTATATATATATATATATACATATATATATACATATGCATATAAATTTACTATATTATTTAATTAATTACATTCTTCAAAATATTGATATGAAAACTTGAGCTGCTTACTGCGGCTTCAAGCCAATGAACCCACCTTGATTTCACCGTTTATTCCATATTTTTAGGTTCTATTTGGCACATGACAAGCGATCACTTAAAACGTTTGTGCAAACTCATCAAAAAATATCAATTTAAGAAAGTTTTATCGATTTGCCTTGATAACATATCATGACGATATAAACAAATAATTTAAGAGAAGTATGTCAGGAAACCTGTTAATTCATTCGTAAGTTCTGCAAATCCCATTTTTACCCGGAATTACCAATAATTTAAAGAGATTCTTAATAAATTATCAATACTCATTTTTCTCTATGTAAATTTTTGAAGTTCCAAACAGTTTCTCATATCGTCGGAAATAGTGGGGGTAAAAAGAATATTCGTTTACAATCCTTTCACAATATTGTGGTTGACAACAACTACTGAGCTGGCTAAAAGTAATTCATTTGGTTAAATATTAAAGATTCAAAGGTTTTTTGATGATATCGTTGATAAATTGACTATCAAAAAAATTACGTAGCAAACTTGTCAATTCGTAATTCATTTAACAAATGATATCGTCATTTTTAATGTAACAAATTTCACGTTTAAAACATACTTAAACATATGATTTAAGATTTTCACGGCCAAAAGTATTTTTGTTATTTGTTTTTGGGGTGTTATGCCGTAACTCCTTCTTTAGCCAACGTTTCGGACAGCATTACAGTGTCCATCATCAGGGCAAATGTGTTATTTAGTTACGTACAAAATTGCAATGTACCCATATTATTGATATTTATTATCAGTCTATACTCATCTACACTGTATTTAGATGTTCCTAATTACTCAATAATTAGTATGTAACAGAATACTATATATGTACAATTACACATATAGATAATCCAGAAGTTTCAATTGTTCCTATTATACATATGTATTTACCTATAGCATAATGGTATTCTATTTTTCTTATAATTAGTACCATTGGTGAGATTGCGAACATAAATACCTATGTTTTGTAACCATATGTACTTATGTTAACATCGTATACCCACTTAGATATATATTAAATAAAAATATAAAAAAAAGAATTTTGTAACTCAACGTAAAAAAATAAATAATAACTTGAAAGTACACGTTGCGTACATGGGCAAAGTGTCCCCCCATCTTTAGATTTAACGTGAAGCAAGTGATTAGCTATTGAAGGTCAAAGAATTTGACGACAAATAATTTAAGTACTTGGAAGTATTTGCACGATTTTCAGTAATATCTTTAACGGTGTTTTATATAACCCCTGAAATAATAAAGCATACTAAAGATTCGTGTTTAACGATTCTGCGCAAACGTCTTAAGTACCCAGTAAAGAGTTATTTCCAATTAGTTAATCTTCGGTACGCACTTTGCTAAAATTTATGTGAACTTACCTAGCTACAATAAAAATGGTTACAACTCTAACGGTGAATTAATCGAACGTATTATTTCAAGTTTTATTGCAAGGAACGAAGGCAGAGGCCAAAGCGGAGTGTTTGTCGCAGGGATACCCGAGCACCATTTACGGAACTTAAGTTATCCTTGCCATCTGCACTCCGGAGTTATGTGATTCCGTTTTATTACTCCATCATCTCGAGGAGGAAACAACCAGTAGTTAATGAGTGAAATACTGTAGTAGTGCTTGGTAGCTAGGTAAATTATGGTGGGGTATTAGTGTATGGAGGATTTTTTTAGACATTGTTCTCTTCGGTATTTCAAGACTATTTGAATTTTAGATTATAACCACATTTTACCGATACAGAAATGAATAATAATTTTTATTTTTCGGAATAACTTTATTGAGTAAAACCTCAAATTGTAATATTTAAATAGTGAAGACAATATTAGTGATCATTTATTTATTGTTTATTTGCAAAAACAGTATGAACCAGAACATTGCAATATCGATAATTAACATTTACAAAAAAGTGAATAACAAATAGGTACATTTACAAGTGGGACAAAGAAAAAAGTTTCAAATTTAGATTTACAATTTTAAGTATTGAATAATAATATTTCACGTTTAAATACGTTGTAGGACATGTGGAAAATATCCACATTTCCTGCGAGGCAGTTAATTAACCTAGTGATTCTTCCCAAGGGCATCACCATTGGTAAGTTAGTTCTGCACCTAGGAAGAATCAAAAGCATGTGTTGGCGGCCTCGCGCGAAATTATCCGGGACATAAAATCCTATTTTAGCCAGAATGTCTGGTATTGATACTAAACCGTTTAGTAGCTTATACGCCATCAGGAGTAATGCAACATCCCTTCTGGAACTAAGGCTGCATATACCCAGCATTCCCGAGATAAATGCTGTTGGAAACAGCCATGGGTAATAACCAAACTCTCTCATGTAGAGGTATCGTAAAAACTTTTTTTTTTATAAAGATAGTTGCCAATAAAAATGTGCGGTGAAAAAATGAAGACAATGTTAGTAATTCTTATTCGAAGTATGATACAGTTAAAAGTGACCGAGGGGAATAGGGTCCCATTAGCTCAGTCGGTAGAGCACTGTCCCGGAAAGACAAGGGTCCTGGGTTCGAGTCCCAGATGTGACCGTTTCCTTTTCTCATTTTTCTGTTTCAGATTTTCGTTTAGAAATCACTAATATTGTCTTCAATATTTGAATAATAATTTGTCTCTGGCATGGGGATAGACGAAGTATCGAACATATTTTAAAATATTTTTTACGTTAGCTGTATTTGAGTATGCAACTTTTAAGGCCCGGAGGTATAGAACAGACATTCGATAAGCCCCTATGTCAATACGATATTGAAGTAATCCTTCAATATCGATCATGACATAGAGGATCCGATATTTGTAAGCACGATCAGAATCTGATTCCGACAGTCGGTAGACAAAAGCCGCTGCTTTTAGCACAGCCTCCAAAGTGTCGGATAAGCTTTCCAAAACGTTTGGGATAATGTCGTTCGTTATGCAAAACAGCTCACTAATTAATGAATGGGGGTGAACTAACTAAGCTCTTAGAACTGAAAGAAATCATGTACACAATCCATAGACTTAAGTATTTCATCTAAGAAGCGTTCAATTGATTCAATATGGACTTTTACAAAATTTGATATAATTAGTTTAGTGCAATGGTAATCAAGAAATAAAAGTTTGCAATTAGTTATACGTATAGAAATTTAATGCATAAGCATAGTATTATGCTTAACTTAGTGTTTAATATTATTGTGGTATGTCACTATAGCCTTCTTGTAACTATATTCCGTGCAGTTGACTAATGGCATCATGAATTACGAGAAATTAACTCCCGTTTTAGTGTGAAAAAGTACATGCGGACTGCCAATGTGTGTTAAATTTAATATTTCAATTCGACATTGTAAATTTATGAGTGTTTTTAACTTTGAGTGTAGCCGTCTGACGTTTAAGTATATCAATTCAGCGTGTATCGAATTCCATTTTATTGATTTATCAACATCGGTCTGGTTATCAACAGCACAACCGTGCTCGAGAAATCAGTATAACTTCACACGCATTAACGCCTGTCGATTCGATATTGTAAAATTATCGATTTCACGGTGCTAGACCCTTGAAGTATTAAAATTAAATAGTTTAGAAGGTCCACCCTAACGTTCATACAGAGACTGGTCGGAAAGTAGTTTGATCTCATATCTCCAGGAAATGTTAAAAGAGGATATGCCATTTGGATGTTTATATAAAGCAGCATTATCATACGGAGCACTTAGGGTGGTATCATTATTGATTTATATTTTCAAAAATAAATAGGACAACAGATGCTTTATGGACTAAAGGACAAGTTCTATTTAATTTCAGGTCTCAAGCAGCACATTAACATTACTTTAACAGTAAAAATAACTATGAACCGTTTAAAAAAATTGCCACAGATAACCAATAAATTTCATATGTACCTTACAGGGAATTCAATGCTAGAAATTTCGAATTAGTGAATCGCTCAGGGTATAAAAAAAAGAGTCCCAACTGAGGTATGTTGTAAGTCTGTAGGTAGGGGGAGGGGAAATATATTGGGAAGAGGAAGGTGGGGAAGTATGTGGCAATTTAGGTTTGGTCAATAAACACGAGTAAAGCCATTTCAAGCAACGTTTCAATTCAAATGATGGTCTTACTCCTGGGCGATACTGTGTGTATAGGAGCGTGCCGCAAAGTTTTTTTTGAAGATGAAGATGTTTATCGGTTTTTAGCGTAAAAAAATCATTAATATTTTGTCACAATTTCATAAATTTAGAGCATGTGGGGTACGTTTTCGTAGCATTTAAATAGGGGGCGTTTTAATATTCTTTCTGGCACTTAAATCAAATTACTATAACTGACAGGCACTTCTAGTATTAACCTCCAGCTATATCTATCTATGTATTTATATAATGAAGAATGTCTGTAACGGACAAACACTTCTAGAATTAACCTTCAGCTACATCTATCTATGTATTTATATTGTGAAGAGTGTCTGTAACGGACAAACCCTTCTAGAATTAACCTCAAGCTATATCTATCTATCTATTTATATAATGAAGAGTGTCTGTAACGGACAGGCACTTCTAGAATTAACATCCAGCTATATCTATCTATGTATTTATATAATGAAGAGTGTCTGTAACGGACAGGCACTTCTAGAATTAACCTCCAGCTATATCTATCTATCTATTTATATAATGAAGAGTGTCTGTAACGGACAAGCACTTCTAGAATTAACCTCCAGCTTTATCTATCTATCTATTTATATAATGAAGAGTGTCTGTAACGGACAGGCACTTCTAGAATTAACCTCCAGATATATCTATCTAATTATTTGTATTATGAAGAGTGTCTGTAATGAACAGGTGCTTGGCTTTAGTTTTTCTACAGTTTCTTTTACTCTTTGTGATTCTGTAGTTCCACTCATGCAGTATTTTGTACTTAAACACCATTTAGTGAAAACAAAAGGATATTAAAACAAAAGTAGATGATGTGAAAACCATTAAATTATACTGTCATACCAGCTCTTAGAGGATTGGAGTTGGCAGCATGGTATCACATCTACATACATAAACACACACTTCACAATTTCGACTGATGTTGTACACTGTAATGCTGTCCGAAAAGTTGGATTAAGAAGGAGGTAGCGCTACACGGCATAATACCCTTAAAATAAATAAGTAAAATATATTTGTGTTTAATTTCGTTGTAATTCTGAATAAACCGTCATGGATTAATATTCCATTTATTTATTTATGCATTCATAAAATGGTACATTACAATAGAATCATCCGCTGCTCATCTCTCTAGGGAATTCTTATGACGAGATGAGCAGCATTAAATTATATATTTATATATCTATATTTATAGTTATTTTTTCGCGATAAAATAAAAATATTCGTCAAAGTAAAGTGGTTGCCTTACGAACTACAGAAATTTGTGAAGGTTGGCTAATTTCTGACAGTCGGATTATATATTTAAGAGTTAATTATTTTTTAAAACACTTTTTACTAATAACAGAATTGGGTACAAGAGCATACGAAGGGTTCCAATGGTAACAGATGTCTGAAAGTTCTGACGCCGCCCGCGCTGCACGAACGCATTACGCACGCAAGTAAAGAGAAATGATAATTATAGATAAATATTTTATATACCTACTCAAAAAGTATACATTAATAAATGAAGGGGACGAATTGACGAAGTATGGAAATAAAAAAATGGGGTGGATAGTATCACTACACTACCGTCACTTTTTTGCGTGAAAATGTCTTTCGTTCGTCACTGGGCACAATTAATGTTTTCATATTCAGATTTATTTTTAGAATACCTCAATATCTACACGACGACGCACGAATAACTCACGTAATCATTTCCGTCGTTAAGTTATGACTAATTCTTTGGTCGCGCAGATTCAATTTTCTCTCCACGTTTGCGCACTAATAATTAACGGTCTGTTTTTGGAAGATATACATCATTTGGCGCCACAACCCTTGGGCCCATAGATATATTTAAACATTTTGGTTTTAAATACTAAACGCGTTTTATCGCTAATTTTGGCGATATCTTAGAATGAGCTGAAATTATGCCTTCGATAATTATTTGACTAGTTTCTTTTAACGTTAAACGGAAAGTTGGAGTTAAAAGAAACGAATATATATTTGTAACAATGAATGATTCCATATTTGTTGCCTTAAGTGTAGTTGAACGTTGAATATATATTTTGTAGCAGTATGACGAAGTGTAATCAGTGTAAAGAAAATGTACAATTATTTGAAGAAATTACATTCGTTGCTATTTTGCTAGCTCAGATCCGTGAAGAATCACGGGATATTATAATTCCAATTTTGAAAAATACACTTAAACATTTATTAGATAGTTAAAATATTTTATTATAAATAGGTACATACTAACCTATTTTGTCGTTTGCCTGAATTATCAAATTTTGAAAATGTCACTTAAATTCAAAGTAAATCCTAATTTTAGAATTCATTGAAGTTATATACACAAACTAAATTAGTATTTTTAATGTGTAGGAGTCAGGTAGGTAGGTGTAGAATAGTTATTAATAAGAGCTAATTACTTCAACTTGAAGGTTACAGATTTAATAAATAAAATGTGAATGTGAAACATATGGCAGATGTGAAATATCGAAATTAATTTTACTCAAGGAAGTGAAAGTGAAAGTAAACAAGCCTTTTTAATAGTAAAACAATTAATTAAAAAAATATATCATCATTTAGAATACGAGAATACTCGTAGATAATTTGTCTATTTTAGTAAGAATATAAGCACAGAGTTTTGGAGGCCTGACGGAAAGAGCCGATGAATGACGAGGCTAATCGAATGAAGCGCAGTTCCGGTTTTAACTGAATTACAAATAATTTGAAGAGATTCTAAATAAATCAGCAATACTCACATCAGTGTAGAATGTATAATTGAGACGTATTGCAGATGTAATTTCTTCATGCTTACACTTTTTTTTCTGAAATTCCTACCTTTGTCCGAAACAAAAAAGAATACCTCAGAATAGCCTTTACCACGGAAAAGAGGTTAAAAAAAGAAAGGTCATGTCACGCCACTGATAATAAGTCAAATAATTTACAAAGGCGGGAATTAGACCGGTGGATGATACCATAATTATTACGTAATTAGAACCGTAATGTCTGAAAATATGTAGTAAGCCGCTGAACCGTAACTAACGTTGTTTGACAAGTGATCAGTTGTACTGGAGCAACCTAATCTGTAAATTAAGATAAAGGCGGGTTTGTTGATTGAAATGGAAAAGTCTACTTTAAGCGACTGATTCTGCTGGGGAAACAGAGGTAAATTCTTCAACTAAAATCTCAAATAGATCAAATAATATACTGTTCTGAAACTATCGCTAAAATGGGAAACTAGTTTTGGTCTTGAAATTTAATTTTAATTTTATTAATAAAACTTTTGTACATAATACAATAATTAGGTTTTACAATGGGTTATTTGACACTTACAAGTAATTATACTATTTTATTAAAAGCATTTGTTTAAATATCACTTTAATATATTGTTGTAAATTGCTAAAAGTTGAATTTCGAGGTAATCCGGTTAAAAACGAGATCGCAGGCTATAAATTGATAAAATTTTAGTTATTTCCCAATCTATCAAAACACCTGTTCAGGCATACAATTTTCACTTTATTTTTTGGTTTTACGCCCAACCAGGCTATTGTATGGATTTTAAGAACAGAAAATACTTAGTTAGTTATAGAAAATAATATAAAAAATTTTCAAAGCATGAACAAAACAGTAAAATGATTAGCTGAATTATGAAACTATATTAGTAAAACATGTAAAAGTAACATTAATTAATGTACAATTCCGACATCGTGAAAAAATATTCATATTTTACTAAAAGCTTAATAGGAAACCTATCCATTCATTCGATATAGGCCTGCAATCCCGTTTTTAACCGGATTACGATTAATTTTGAGATATTCTTAATAAATTTGCAGTATTATTATATAAATGTGTACTGTCAAATTTGAAAATGAAAAAAGTCCATATTTTTAAGACGGCATTGGTAATCTGTTTGGTTCTTTTAATTTACTAGCTTAATCCGTTCCTTATAAAGCTTTCATACGAATAAGCAATTAGTCTGATAATATTTCTTGGAATTGGGTACATACCTGAAAAGATTTTTTGTCGTCTTTTTATTATACACGTATTCTCGTTCTTTGCTTCTTTTTCTCCTTTCCAGGCTATTTCGAGAGTATTTTTTCTAACGCTGTTAATTCAACTATATTTACAACCGCCACTTACTTCACTGCTAATTCAAGTGTATTTATAATTCAACGGTAATTACAATGTACAGTAATCATTAAATCAAATAAGGCAGAAGTCGGAAAAATAACTGAGAGTGGCATCCTAGCTCTTCAACCATTATTTCTGTTTATTGTTGGTAATCCAATGGAGTTCTTCCATAAGACAACAATTTGTAACTATGACTATGTAATTTGTGTTGAATTTTATGTTCGATTAACAAAATACCGTATTTTTGTTACTCTTCTTGTGTATAGTAAGTGGACGCCGTCTATTATCAAAAGTAGGTACTTACTAATTTCGGTTGTGCGTTTGTCCTGCTTAACTCTTGTTCAATGAACTCTGGGACTCGGATTTACTTTGGATTTAAGTGTCATTTTGAAAATTGTAACTGACTTTGTAAAGCATTCATACAATCGATACCTGTAACATTTTAATAGAAAATTATTTTAAAGTTATTTCCAAAATTAGAACTGATTTGTCAAGAATTCAAACTATCCTGTGATTTTTCAAAGGACAGCGATAGTACAAACATTTAAAAAAGTAATTTAATTTCAAAGTAAAAACATTTTTTTATATGCAGACATATGAATTAGACTTCTATGAATATTGAAAAACTTTTGTCATCATTTGGCAAGCATTGTTGCAATGTGGCGGAACGCCTTCTGTATACATACATAACATCAAATATTGTATGCACTTTATAGCTAGCATACCCATACTGCCCAACATCTCTTAAAGCGACGCTTGACTCTAATATTGAGGGTTTGCTCTAGGCTCACATTTTAACTAATTAATTAATAACGATAGTATGTATAATTACAGTGATCCCTAGTGATGTAGGTTATTTGTATTTAAGATTAATAAAAACAGTACATTACCATTATTTTATGGAAAACGGTTTAAAAAATTTATAAAATCTTTTTCTTCTATAAAATTAGCTGTAAGCACCAGATTTTACTTTTCTAGACGATGATTTAATAATATTTCTCTAGAAATATCTGAGAATTTTGTAATACGTTCATCAGAAAAATATTTAAAAAAACTGAATATTGTTTTTACATCAACACTTAAGTCATTAAGGTTCCCACTTTATTTTCGAGATTTGATAGGGAAAATTCAACCGTAGGTGTGTCAAATATACGAGAGCCACGCGTCGCATATTTGTGTACATGGGTTCATCCCTTACGTCGTTAAGTTTCCGACTTTATTTTAGAGATTTGATAGGGAAAATTCAACCGTAGGTCTGTCCAATACACCAGGACCGCGCTTCGCATATTTGTGTGCATCGCTTCTTCACTTACGTCGTTAAGATTCCGACTTTATTTTTGTCTCGTTTTTCCAACCCATTGCGTGCTTGCTGCTTACAAATTGTGTTCTTCTTTCTATTCACATCCGAATTCAGAATCCTTAATGCAGATGTTTAGAAGACATGTTAGGAAATAAGACTAGGGAGCGGGTCTTTCAGTAATATTATCACGGAGGTTATGCTATTCAGTTTGCCAACGGGAAACTGAAAAATCGCGGAGGATTTCATTGAATGTGATTTGATTACGTGGAAACGAGATCGAAATTTATTATTACATATTAAGAAGCTTCCTTCATGTGATTTTTCACAAAACTCCGCTGTAAACGGAGAAAAATTAGTATTTCTAATTTATTAAGAATCTCTTCAAATTATTTCTATTCCAGTTAAAAGGGTAATTGCAGGTCATTTCCGGATAAAATTTTATTAAATTATTGTGTTGAAACACATTTGATTTGATTTTTATAACGCGTGTTCCTACATCGTGATATATTATACAGGGTGTCCGGAAACTCGTAGTACAAGCGGGAAACTAGTGAATCTACATCACATTTGGAGTCGATTTTGTAGTATTTTTTTTTATTTGAGCTTTCGTTATCGAGTAAATCGAGTTTGAAGTTGATTATTTTTTTTTTTAATCAAATTCTTATAAATTATTACTGAAGATCAAAGTACCCAACTAATTAAAACTATTTGAAAGTAAAACAAATGAAGAAACTCGGATTTGAAGCATTATTTTGAAATCACCCTTCATTTAACCCGGTCTAATCATAAAATATTTCTGCTCTGCAGGGTTAAAACATCTGTTATTCAACCCTAAACACCAGAAAAAACTTTAGCCCTAAAATAGCCGAAAAATATTTTTTTTTGTTTTTTTTTTTTTTTGAAAATGCTCAAATCTAAAAACTTTATGTTTTTTTGGGTTCCCCATGTTGTGTAGATTCTCCAGTTTCCCGCTTGTACTACGAGTTTCCGGACACCGTGTATATACATTATATATTATTACTACATACTGTTACAAAGAATACTACATTTTAAAATTGACTGTCCCGAATTGTTTCAATGTATCAATATCCATGTTCCCAAAAAATCATGCCGACATTTCTTACCTTTTTACTTCAATAACACCAGGACACTAGCTTACCACAATTCTCCGATTTCGAGACTTCACAATCTCGGAAACAAATATTCTGATCTGGGTGATATATTTCATTCGAAAACTAATCAGTATAAATGTTGTATATTCTATCACTTTTATTCTTCTAGACACAAATAGACCTCTGTACCCATATAACTTCTCTGCTTCTACTATTTCGTTTTGTTGAATCTTTTAAACTCAATTATATGCGTGAGGATTAATTGTTGCCATTATGTTTACATTCTTTTTTATTGTATTAATTTTTAAGTGTTTACTCTGATACAAAATGCTTGTATTTTTTTGAAGAAACGCCCACTAGGGCGTGTAATAAATAAATAAATAAATACATTCGTTATTAACTTTACTGGTTCACGTAACCCTATAACATATAATTATTTAATTTAAATGTGTATAACGGTTTGTTTCCCCAATAAACTAAAATAAAAATGTTGTACAAAAAGTTTATTTAGAAACCTATTAAGCCATACGTTAAGTGCCTGCAATCCTGTTTTTAACCAGATTACCAGTAATTTGAAGAGATCGTTAATAAATTAGCATTACTTTTTTTTTCTCCGTGTACACATTATAAAATATATAATATGTAATATTATTTCTACACAAATATTTAAAATTTTGTTTTTACAAATTTAGAAACAAACAGTAGGTACATAGATTAAATGAGTGGTATTTAGTTTACAAGATTTTGAAAATAATTAAAAGGATCGGTACAATAACATGTCTCTGTGGAATATCTGATACATTTAACCGGGCGGGGTAAAATTTATATAATCCATGCTAGGGAATGATTTGAGGTAAAGACATTGAACGATATATAAAAAAAAGTAGTATGTGGTTTATAAGTATATTTTTGTGTGGTTGCGCCGGTTTGGTACATATGTATAAAGTAATTATAAATGTACTTGAATTTTCTAAAAAATATATGCGTTCCTCTTTAGTTTCCAAATTAGATTACCGAAACCTCTACCACAGAAGAACTTCAGTCTTATGTTGTTTCTGTTGTTTTTGTTGAACGCAATGCAAGTGTTCGAATGTACGTTGAACATAACTCACTATCCACTGTTGAACATTGAACGCCATCTTAGAAAATCAGCAATACGATGGTTTATATCGTGAACCTCCGCTGTAGTTAACCTGTGCTTTATTATTCATATGTGTTTGAGAGACAATTGTTTTCATTTACGTGTTATGACAACCCGAAGAGGCATTGAGAACTAAAGTAAGTCTGTGGCATTTGCCACTTCTTTTCCTCTCATTATTTCTGCATTGCTAGGAAACTCAATATTTTTGTTTTAATCGCACCCGCAATCAACGCAAATTACTAAACCAGAATACCTTTGTGTTCTCAAATGACTAAAGTATGTCTATATATAATGCGAATACAGTAAACAAAATGAAATTGATTAATGTGGACATGTATTTTTTTATTACAATGGTAACACTGAGTTAGGTTCGTCCATTTCGAAATAATTATTTACACAATTGGTATACTTGACACCAATATGTCCCATATTTGGCAGTTTGACAGGGAAAAAGATTTGAAAATTGTATTTTTTTAACACGTGTATTTATCTTATACTTTTGACACATGCTTGGTTGTCATTTATTTGTAAATTTTTTAGGTATCATGTCTGTTTTATGTAATGAAATAAAATAAAATAACGCATTACAAAATAACAAGATCGAAGATTAATATAACATTAAAAATCTGTTTAAATAAAAGGCAATGTGATATAATAAAAGCATTTAAATTAAAAAAATAAACATTCCAAAGTGAAAATCATTTAAAGGAGAAAATATTTTAAAAGTAAAAGATTTTTGAAATATTATGAATAATGGTGCTATAACGTGACTGCTTAAAATAAAAGATATTGTTGTTTAAACTTAATAGTTTATCAATAAGGTTTTAAAATATATGAAAGTTTTCAAGGTTCCAACCAATAATATGTGGTTTTCGAAAAATTGAAATTGACTTTGTTTGTTAAAGAGGTAATGTTTTGTATGACATACGATCACCCGGTAAGGGGTAGACCTGGGTTCAAATCCAAATGCAACCTCAATCTTTTTCCTTTCTGCTTGTTTTTCTCATCAATCAATCCCCAATCAAGGATATTTGATAATAATATAAAAAATTCTACACACAATCCAGTTATTATTTATATCGGAAAATAAGTTCGTATGATTTTATTGTCATCCGTTTCGGCCCAATCGAATCCTTGGATTATCTTTTAATATGTACAGGTTTAATTAAATGTATTGGGTTCCGTTTTCTCGGAACGATCAGTGTCGTATTGTTGTCAGGGTTCGTTGTGTTTTGTCTTCATAAAAGAGGATAAAAGGCTGATAAATACATCTTTTTTTCAACAAAACGAGGTCCATATTACAAAATAATAAAACCATTTGTTCTTTTAACAAGTTATGTAATGCTTGGCATTATCGAAAGGAATGGTCGAATAATATATAACATTGATTTAAGAATACGAATCAATATTTTATAGATTATTGCCAATTAGTAATCTGTTTACCATTTGGTAGAAATTAACGAAAAACCAATAATTTATCTAATTTTTTTAATTTAAAAAAATAATTATCATTATTTTTTTTACAACTCTGTTTATTCTGAATAATAGATAAACAATAAGAAAAGAATACACACATTATTGCAGGTAAATCATTGGTTTAATAGGTATTACATTAAAATTCGGATATAAACGTTCAAAAAGAAGAAGAAAATTATAGAAGATGGTTTGGAAGAAAATAATAGCGGGATTGTGCTAATCTGAAAAAACGATTATTATTAATAGGCGACTGTATTATACATTGATAAGCGACTGTTGTTAATATATTTACTTATTTGAAAAAGAGAAAAATCTCTTGACATCTGAGTAGCATTTAAAGAATCACTTCTCATATCTATAACATGCTAGAATGCATATTTTTCACTTTTTCAAGAATCTCAATATCTGAATAATTTCAAGAAATAGTTCAATCACTATGTTCAACTCCATTACTACTCCAAATTTAACTACTGTTCAACGAATATTTTCTTTTGTAGACAGAGAACAAATAAGTTTAAAATTCTCCAATATGGAGCAATAAGAAAAATATTTAAGTACATGATGATATTTATACATGAAATAATAAATAACCTAATTATCAAAATACTTTTTTAATGAAATTATATACAACAAGGACATTCGCAAACATAATACAAGAACGTGCAACGAAATTAGGCCACCAAAAAAGGACAAAGCCAATACACAAAATAGTCTACTGTACAAAGAAATACAATATTATAATGCGTCGCCGGAAACCATAACGTCTGCACCAATTGATAGATTCAAGCCATACGCAGGAGCCATATTAATAAAAAGAAAATTCAATAAGTGATAAAAGTGTGGTATTGTATGTATGAAATTAGTAATACATTAGGCAATTGAAAACTTCAATTTATTGGCATCCGAATAAAGATTACTTCAAAATATAAAAAAATATTTTTTAAAGCTTAAACACATGATGTGTTCAAGGTAAGTATATCATGTCAGGAAAAATTCAGAATGAGGGGTTTTAAGATAATCTAGTTGTATTCGAGGTGAAGTTATTTATTATTATCAAGTTTAATTTGTAGAACTTAATTTTAATTTTTAATTTTTCTTTTATAAATTCAACAAAATTATTATTTAATATATTAATTACTTCATAAATTAAACAACAATGAATATATTAAAAATGCTCTCATTATTACAAAACTCGTGTTCAAGAGTTCTTCTCACAATGTGAAAGTAGCTGAACCCATTGGTGTGCGTGCTTCAATTATTGCGTTAAGAATAACCTTTCTGGTTGGCTTGCAATTCGCGGTTACTAAGTGGGCTCTTTGGTTACTTTAAGATTTATTGACTTCTTCCTTCGAAATCTTCTCTCCGGGAATTTTCGAAGGGCAAATAATAAATCTTTTCTTGTAAGAAATTTAAGTTGTCGAGTCATGATTTTCAACAATAGTCAGATACGTGCTGTATTTTCAAAGAATATTACATGTGTAGTGTGTCGAGTATTGCGGAAACGGATTAAATACGATAAAAAATCATCAATAAAATATGAGTCATTCATACAGAAACGAAAACGTATTTTCGAAGACACACTTATATTTTCCTGTTGGCAGAGCCGGTATAAGAGCGAAAAACTAGGCCACAGGCCCCAGGGGCAGCGTCTGAAGTGAACATCTGCCAGGAAAAAATGAAAAAAAGTATGAAATCATTTTAAAAGAGATTTAATACTCGCCTGAAGTGCTCGTAGATGATTCAAAACCCAGGTGAGTTAGGTAACCTAACGTTTTATGTAGATAAAAAAAAACAAGTACTTTGAAGACCGAATCAATCTTTGAAGCAAATATGGTTCATACTCCTATTATTGGCAACGTTGTAAACCAGGAGAATTCAACAAACACCTAATGATTCCATCCAAACCTTAGATATCCTTCCGAATACATTCCTGTATCAGTTCAGAGTCCCCACGTAACATATTTGAGTTTCATTTCGTTATGAACACTTTAAATAAGTTCAGGGTGGGGCAAAATTACCTTTACGGTTTGAATTCGTAAATTTTAAATAAGTGATAATAAGAGTAAACAATACTTTTTTTAAGTAAGTGCGTACAGTAATAAAAAAAGTTATTTTCCATTTAAATGCCATTACGTAGAAGTGTAGATGTGCACAGCAGGCCGAGGATTTTTAATCAAAATAAATCATTTTTAAATCTTATTTTTATAAATTAAAAACATTACACCTTGAAAGGATATTTAAATGACTTACCAAATTTATTCAATATTCGACGTTTTTGCTTCCCTTCACTTAGATAAATATATTTAAAAAAAACGGGACATATGTATGATACAGAGGCTCAAAGAAGAGCGAGTAAACTCGCTATTTTTCTATGGCTGGCCTGCTGGGCACGGCCAAGAATGCGAGTAAACTCGCTCTTGGCACAGAAGCGGTTGAAAACGTGAAAGGTTTTGTCTTATTTGTGCTGTTTTCAGTTCAGTTCTCGCCGCCCGCTAGTGCAGTCGCATTAATCTCGCTCCGGAGTTATAATTCTCAAACCTTGTAGTACTCCCGAAAATTACGAAAATTTTCGCTTTTTTTAAATATTATTTTACATTTACGTTATCAGTATCACTATTTACAACACAACAGTGTATTTCTTTTGTTTAAAAACGGGCTTTTGCCCGTTTTTACGAGTGGTTTCCGTACTACGCAGTACTTGTCGTGTTTGCGTACCCGTTTTTGTGTTTTTTTCCTTTTTCTCTAGTGTTTTTCCAGAACTCTCTAGAACGTTCTAGAAGCTCTCGCGTAAACATTCTTTGTGACGTCACTTGTTTACAAAGTTCTTTCCTTTCTCACCACGTGCTATTTTTTCCAATGGATTGTTCTAGAACCTTCTAGAGCCTTCTGGAATCTTCTAGAAGCTTCTGGAAGCTTTGTTGGATCAATCCTAAATACTTTTTTTTTAATATATATTTCTTGATTTTCCTTTAAACATTTTTTTGACATCCAATTTTGACATTTCTACAATTGTATTGACATTTTTGAAAAGTTTTTTCCTGACATTTTTCCCCATTTTTGGGGAAAATTTTGTAAAATCTGGGGAAAAATTATTTTTTCCCCATTTCTTTTTTTTTCTTTTCCTTTTTTTGTCTTTTTTTTCCCTCTTTCTCTATAAATGGCGTCTGGTGCGGGTTCTTCCGATGAATCGGACAGCTCCACTGGGAATCCGGCGATTCCTTCGAAGAGTCGTAAAAAATTGTTGAAAGAAATTGAGGATCTTTTATCCACCATTTTGCCTACTGCTGGACCTTCTAAAGCTACAAAACATAAAAGAAAGTCCCATAGGGATAATGTTACAATTGAGTCAGACAGTGAAGCAGGAACTGCACAAACTACTGCCCGGCATATTCCGACTATGGCTGACAACCAAGAAATGCCCTCCATTGCTCCCTCCACCACTCCGAATGCCGAAAACAAAAAACGAGTTAGGTACAGTGACTCGCCTGGTAATCAAGAAATGAAGGCAATTCCAGCTCTGGAAAAATGCCAAAAAATCAGATCAATAATCATGGATGGCTCCAATAAGCTCAAAAAATCGGATAAAAGTACGCTGAACACCACTCTGGACGATTTGATGTCTGATATAACTAGACTTATGCTTGAACTCAATACCCTATCTACACGAAGCACAACAATCGATGAAATGATGAGTGCGCAGTCGGCCTTGTCCTCTAAATTGGATTTGGCGATGAAGACACGTCCTGTATCTTCTGCGATTCCCATCGCCCATGAGACTTCGTCGTACGCCAATGCCGCTGCTAACTTGCCAGCTTCGAAGAAAATCATTGTACATGGCCTTGAGCGTCCTGTCCCGCCTAAACCTTTGACTGTCCTTTTCTACCCTGTAGTTCCAGAAGGCAAAACCTCGGAGGACAAAAAATTGGAGAAAATTCTAAATCCCAAAACAGATGACTTTCAGATTGTTCGTTCAAGAAAGATTAAGGGTGCAGGAATGGCTTTCCAAGCCAAAGATAAGAAAGGACTGGACAACATTAAAAAAGCTGAGGCGAAACTCGCTGCTGGCGGTTTTAAGATGATTAATCCTTTGGGCCGCCTACCAAAGATTGTTATTTACAACGTGCCAAAGGGCGATTTAGCTGCAGACCAGGAGCTCTTTTCTGAGGTGTACGCGAATAACTTATCCGGTCAGACTTCTCTTACTTTAGAGGATCATCTTCGAACCATGCGGCGGGTTTCGCTTTTCGGCAAACGTGATACATCTACTATGAACATGGTGGTGACATGCCACCCTGATGCTCGTAAAGTTCTAATAGACAGCGGATTGTGCTTTCTTGGATGGAATGCCTGTCGCACTCGCGATTACACAGGAGCCACTAGATGCTTCAAGTGCCAACAGTACGGTCACATCAGTAAGTCCTGCTCACAGGAAAAAGAAACCTGTCGCCACTGCGCCGCACTGGGACACACTTATGAAGATTGCCCCAAGAAGGCACTTCCCGCTGTCTGTGCAACATGTACCCGCTTTAAGAAACCTGCAGATCATCCTACAGGTGATAGGGACTGTCCTGCTCAACTGGCTGCCATTAACATTCAAGTTAGAATGACCGATTATGGCTCTGGCTAATTTCACATATTTCTTCTTTTTAGGAACTACTTCTTTTTTTTTTTTTCATTTGTCTTGTTTTCAGGATTTTTCATGTGATTTACTGTTAATCATTTTGTCCATGTATTTTATTTTCAGGAATAGCTACATAATTTGCTTTTCTCTTTTTTTTCTTTTCATTATTTTTGTATACCTTGTTTTCCAGTTAATTTATCATGATTTGTCAATCCTACTGACCTCATATTGTTTACTATGATTATTAATTTATTATTCTTATAATAACCACATACGTGTTTTTGACTTTAGTCTTTTCTTTTAATTTCATTAATGTATTTCAGGCTTGAACTGAACTCCGTTGTTTGTTTATTTTGTGTTGTTTATATTTTTTTTTGATTTCTTTTTGTTTGTCCCCATAAGGGGTTGGATCACGGACCTAGTCCCCGCATACGCTCACTGAAGCTCCAATAATTTTGGGACTCTGCCAGACATCTGTGCCACCTCTGAGGGTGGTTGTGGGTCAGAGGGAAGTCTGTGCGGACCTGAGCACCTTCCGCCCTGCCTCCGACCTCCTGACGCTTTTCTCCCCTAGGGTCTTTAGGGTTAATCCCTATCATCCCATTTACTCTCTTCTGGGCACCACCACGAGGTTGGCTTAGGGGCGCGGTATTTAGACCTGCATTTGTCTTCCCAACCACCACCAATCCATCCTCAGGACAGCCAGTTGCGAGGCTTTGAACCACCTTCCTTTTGTTTTCTCTTTATGCTTGCAGCTCTTCTGAATTCAGCGACCACACGATACTTTCTTTGTTTTCTACTATTATATACTTCTCTTCTCCTTTTTTTATTTTTTAGGTTGCTGACATATCTGTAATTTATGCTCTCTTCTTTCTTTTCTAGTCCCGTCAAATGATTGCAAATTCCATGTTTTGTAATAATGTCCTGTTTTTTTTCTATGCCTTATTAGTTATTTGTTTTTAGTTCAGAAGTATTATTTGATCATAACACCTACTGTAGTTACTTATCTGTAAGCGCTTGCATACCGCTTCCTAACACTGTATGCGGGGACATTGAAGGTCTAACTTCACTTTTATATATTGTAGAGCCGTTTATTAAAAAAAATTAGATTCTTGCGAGAACTCCGAAGGGGTGACCATAAGTCACCTATACCGGGGTGGGACAGCGGTGGGTCACTTCAATGTGCTGTTTTCTACAGTTATCATTTCCATCACCTTTCACGACATTTCTCAACTAACGAACGAACTTCACACGAATTACGCGAAAGAAACAAAGCAACCGCAAGCAGCGTTTCGCGCCGTTTGTAGTTACTTCGTTCCTTTCCCATAATTCGCGCTCGTTAGCGGAAATATTGTCCTGCTTACATGTAGCATTATGGCGCGGATTTCATTGCTCTTATTGGTTTTCAGTTGGAGGCTGGTCGCTGGCTTATTGACGTACACTCATTCTTTCAAATAGGCCTCAAGAAAGATTTAAAATTTCAGATATACTCAGATTTAATCTGACGGCCAATGTATTGAAGTCGCTCCGTTCCCTTCGAAACAGGGGCTCTATTCCTGAATCGAGGGCGCTCGTAATCGCCGTCGAAAGTACGTACGTTGGTCGTCGTTGCTATTCCC
Organism: Hesperophylax consimilis; assembly: GCF_061612785.1. Classification (NCBI taxonomy): domain Eukaryota; kingdom Metazoa; phylum Arthropoda; class Insecta; order Trichoptera; family Limnephilidae; genus Hesperophylax; species Hesperophylax consimilis. Next base: position 29,338,552 of record NC_142858.1, on the reverse strand, counting down.
GAAATTGGTCGAAGGTACATACTTCGACGCCAAACGTCAAAAGTCATTCCACACAAAACTACTGGGTATAACCAGTAGAAACAGGGCAGCGAGTGGTAGGTTGTTGGCGTTTCTATGGAATTTGCTGTCAAAATCTAGTCTAGCTGTCAATTTTTGTTTTACCGCACGGATTCCGCAAATGTAAAAGTGGGTGAAAATTTCCCACTTACTAAGTCTTTATCGGAGCTTACAAGCTCAATTAAGAGTTGCTTTTGGCAATTTGTAATATGTCCCGCAGCCATATCTGTTTTGAATAACGAATAACTGTTGTCTGTTTGACAGTCACACCATAGAAATCCCAAAAACATCAGGAACATAGACAATATTCACAGGGGTGCCAATATAATCATATCTTCTACCAACTTCGACCGTTCGACGCTCAAGAATACGTAAAATTGAAACATTCGAAAAAGTTAGTCGCGACGACTAGTAGTTTTCACTCGAAGACGGCGCATACGAAAACGATTGATCGTTTAACTCCAGAATCGCAGGGCTGAGTTGTGGATGGTTTTGCACAGATGACCTTAACAAATTTATTCAGCAGAACCTCTCCTTGTTGACGTTTTTCTGGACTCTCCTGCTGACTTTCCCATACACGCTGAGCATGTTCATATTCTGTGTGTGGCGTACATGGTAGTTCCTGACTGACCCATCTTGCCGAAAACTTCAAACTAGCCGATTAAGTGTTGGCACTGTGGTACCTTAAAATATCTACGCAAAAAGATTCGATTTGAACCATAAGGGTTATTTTGCGCCATCCTGTATTTCAACACTAGGGTAAAAGAGTATGTCAGTGCTATTTCTCAATAGCAGAGAGCAAAAAAAAATGCGGTATTGAGTTTATTGAGTTCCGCAGGCCAGAAAAGACGCCGTTCGAAAAATATTTTTGCATTTGCCACCACTTGTCGCCGCACTCTATTTGTCGTGTCCTGAACGGAAAACATTCAATTATGTGTCTGGATTACGCCTCAGAAGCTCAAAAAAGCTACGCAGAAGATCCGAACCCACTGAATGGAAGTAAAGTAGACAAATTAGTAGTATTCGTCTTGAATTATGAGAAATTTGTATTCAAGAAAGTGGAATACATTTATCGAAACAACGTTTTTTTGTGATAATTGTTGTACAGTGTACAATTCTGTGATCTTTTTCATAGAATTCAATGCCTTCTTATAATGCTATGCTGAGTAAAATTTTATTTGTTTATGTATGTTCTTTTTTCTTCAGGATCCTGAAGATGTATGCGCTTGGAAAAACAATTATTTTGCGAAATTATTCACAATAAGTAAAGAAAAACCAATTCATTGTTGTGTCGTTCATAATGTGACGGCTTCCGTAGCCAAGGGGTAAGGCTCTCAACTAACAAGCAGAAGATAGCGAATTGAAATAACCGGTGTGCGCAAGTAAATATTTTCAATTAATTTGTGTTATTTATTAATTTATAATAATATATAATATACTCACGACACGTTCCGGAGTGGAATATAATCTCAGTATCGACCACCATTCAGAATTGAAACGTTGTTGGAAATGGCTTTAGCCGTTTTTTGTGAACATATCTGGAAAAACCTGGAATTCCCAACCTTCCTTCTCATCATCTCCTTGCCCACTACCTTCAGCCTCACAACATACCCCAATTGCTGAAGCCATAGTCTCACTGCTTCCAGACGATTGAAAGAAGTTTAGACTTATGTGCTGTATTAATATAAAAAAATAATATATTTAATATTATTAAAAAAAATGAAATACTGTTTTAACCATAAATTTAAATATTGATAACGCTTCTAATTTTATTTAAAGTTTTTAGCCAATGGGTTTTATGCAAATGCAATGAAAACTTTTTTTTGAAATGGTTCAGTACCTACATAAATTGCATGAGGAAACAACATTATAGGTACTTGTTGCAAGGGGCTTGCAAAACATTATTAAGTATCATATTTTCCAAAGGTAAGGTTTTAAATAACGCAGTTTCTGAAGAAATAAAATATTTGAGTTGCTAGAAAAGAGACGATGAAGTTATTATATTACAGTATGAGTAATGTAATGCGTATAATGCTTTCCTTTGTGACATTTTATACGATCGTACCTGGAAAACGTGATCAATGGTAAAATTAATATCAAGGAAAAAGGATTAAGCAATCATAAATGTAGAACTGCACGTAGGTACAAAAAACACAGAATGGCAATTTGATATACGCTGTCTGTCAACAAAAAGGAAAAAAAATGAAAATCTAAAAATTGGCAGCTGTGTTTCATCATATGAATTGTTTTTGTTTTGAATTCTCAGAACTAGATTGTTTGATGCAAATAGAAGTTATTATAAAGTGCTGCAATTATTTTAGTTTGTTTTACTGTGATAGCTATTTCGGCGTTCGAGCTAAAATGTTGCGAGTTTTAAAATGGACTGGAATTCCGAAACAGCTGTATCAATAATAAAAACTAAAATACTTGCAGTACTTAATAATAACATTATTAAATTTGATTCAAATTAAACTTATTTAGAAATATTTTTTTTTTACTTTTTTCCAAATTTTAGATCTTGATCATCAATCTGCTCGTTTTGTTTTCATTAAACATATTGTATTATTTTGTTTTTATGGGCTTTTTACGTTTGTTTGGAGATTTGACACGTAGGCATAGGACAAATAACAGAAAATATATCCATTTCCAGTTTACAAGCTTAAAAAAATTAAACCTTCATCTTAATTATTTATTTGTATGACAATATATAAATAGTTTTTTTTTTAATTAAGCCCATAATTAAAATCTAAGATCCAAACCTATTTTAGAATTTTAGGTTAAATAAAAGAAGAGAATAAAATTAAACCTTGGAACTTTTCATGACAATAACCAAGTGAACAATCGATTTTATTTTTACCGAAACAACCATTAAAATGTTTTTTGTTGTTTGTTTTTGGGGTGTTATGGCGTGTTGCGCTAACTACTTCTTTAGCCAATGTTTGAAGATGTTTTCACACATTGGCCCTGATGATGGACACTGTAACGTTGTCCATAACGTTGGCTAAAGAAGGAGATAGCACAACACGGCATAACACCCCAAAAACAAATAACAAAAATACTTTTTGCTGTGAAAATCTTAAATAACCATTAAAATGCATTATTTTCCATTTCCTGAAACTGAAGCACTTAGTTCTCATTATTATCTAAGTGATACAAAGTGCTGTTTTTGAAATGTCCAACGTTTTTGCACATTTACTCACGTTTGAAGTGAGAAACGGGAAAGATTTCACAAGGTTTGGTTATGAGACCGCCACTATTGTGGCTAAATAAAATTATCTCGTGAACCCCAACCTTATCGAACAATGATAATTTAGTTCAGAAGCATATACGTACATAATATATATAACTTCTAATGATATTTACGGCCTCGTTGATAATTTGTGCAGAATAATGTGGCATTTCTATTTTCGCTGATATGTAGAGCGACGTGCTCCGCGTTGTGGAAAACCTAATCTGATTTGAGATAAGGTTCAACCCTATTTATTTAGAAAGCTCGTAACATAATGTCCGTTCATGTATCCTTTATAGTCATTTTTTAACATCCGCATCGATATAAACATAGATACAATCTTAAAAGTTAATAAACACGTCCCTTTTAAAATTTATTTATTTTATACAGCTTTCATGGGTGCACCCGAGTTTCGATATATTGGGAATTTAATACATCTTTTTTTTCCAAATTACCAATAATTTGAAGAGATAATTAAAATCTCAATAAATTAGGCATTCTCATTTTTTTTCGTGATCATATGCATATTTATTTCAAATATGCATATTTATTATAAATATGTAATTTTGTATAGTAAATAGTGTTTTGTGAACAGTATACCTGACGTCTACTGTTAAAATATAATATTTCTATTTTTATCTTATTTTATAAATCAAAACCAAAATTTCCCATAAAATCAAAAGATTTGCAATTAGGTAGGCATATACACATTTCCTCCTTTAGTATAAACAATGTAATATTTTATGTAAAAGTAAAATATTTGAAAAATGGGAATTATACAATTTATTTAAATAAATGTCACCATCTCAATGATTTTTCAAACATTCTTCAGGCCGGTAGGTACCATAAATCTGGTAGGATAAAAATGTAGTATGTCCATATTGAATTGGAACCGGAACGTAATAAACAAATTTTTGGACAGATTTAATGCCAAATGGTCGAGTTAAAATAGGACTTCACTATAATCAGTCAATTACGAAGATTTTAAGTCCATATTTAGTGTTAGGTCTAGCAAGACAGATTCATATTAAAATATGAATAATGTTTGACATGTTTTGTTTTTGAGATAAGAAATGGCTTTAACGTTGGGTAACTTGACTGTTAAGATGCTACGAATATACACACAGTTTAAATAACAGTTCTGACAGGTAATCATAAGTGTCAGTTATTGCTAAGATTCGTGATATAATATAAACTAGTTAAGAGATAGAAATGTATCTCATATATGTAGACCTTCTTAAGATATATAATTCCATTGTACATCATTTTGATGTATCTCGTAAGGTTTAGCCAGCGTTAGCAATGTAAGCTCCCGAAAGAAATTCTCTAAATGTTATTGAAAACCCTATTAAAATCCGTTGCGTAGTTTAGAAGAATTAAGCGCACAAACAGACAGACGTGGATAGCGACTTTTTTTTGTTTTATATTATTTAGTTAGAGATGTAGAGTCATTTAACAAAAAAAATAGAGTCCTAACAAGAGCCCTTGGAGTAACCATCAGTTACTTATAACAGGGCGGGTAAGCGTCGGATAACCTCCAGTATCCGTTATTGCGTTTCGTAATTAGGTTAAGTGAATTATTATTTTGTTCAATTTGTATTGGAACAACTTTAATTTATTCATATGAAGTAGATACTTTGTGATGTTATTAAATGCTCCCTTTATTTTTAATACTTAATGACGAGCGGGTTTGGCTACAACCGTAACTTCGTAAGGGCTATTTAATACTGGATTCAAATGCAGTATTATGCAGCGCTGACCAAACTACGGTATTATACAGCCCTGACGAAGCTACGTTTGTAGCGAAATCCGGTCGGCGTTAAGCATAAAAAAATAAAAGTTGTTCTTACTCAGTTGTTGTTTTATTTTAACTTTTGAAAATTATACCGATCAACGTAAAGTATCATTGAAGAAGCAGGTATTACTAACAAATCTAAACAAAACATGAAACAGAAAATAACACAGAAAATAAAAAGATAATAGTCTCAACTGGGCATCGAATCGTGTCTTACCGGGACAACGTCTTTATCCACACGAGCATTGAAACATACTTATTATACGTCATATTTCAAATTCAATATATCTTGCAACAATTTTTTCCAACGAAGCTCTAAATAAATAATTTATAACCTAGATAGTGCCTCGGATAAACATATCAGATTTTTATTTATTTGGGATACCCATTCCTTTTTTTTCATCATTTTATTTTATTTTTAATGATTCATGTTTTGTTTAGATTTGTTCGAATTATCTTCTTTCACAATAATGTATTGTTAGTTTCACAGCTTCTCCCATTAGTCACGTTAAATTATTATATTTTCAACTGATCTCATATTATTTTTAAGAACTTAAAATACTGATAACCAATTAGAGATGACTGTTTTAATTCAAATCATAGCAGCACAAATATGTAAACCAATTAGAGATGACTGTTTTAATTCAAGTCATGGTAGCACAAATATGTAAACCAATTAAAGATGACTGTTTTAATTTAATTCATGGTAGCACAAATATGTAAACCAATTAAAGATTAATGTTTTTATTCAAATCATGGCAGCACAAATATGTAAACCAATGAGAGATGACTGTTTTAATTCAAATCATGGCAGCAAAAATATGTAAACCAATGAGAGATGACTGTTTTAATTCAAATCATGGCAACACAAATATGTAAACCAATTAAAGATGAATGTTTTAATTCAAATCATCGCAGCAAAAATAATAGCGAAGTGGGTTTTCCCTTAAACTTACTTATAAAAACCCCCAACACTTACCCCCAACTATTTTCCTCAGGGCACCCTTGTGTGGAGTTAATGTAAAAAAACAAAAATGTAAGTAATAACAACAAAAAATTACGTAATGTTTTTTCGCAGAACATAAACGATAAGTATTGCGTATATTTTGCGTTTAAGGAGTTTTTATATTTTGTGTTTCGTACGATATTTCATAATATCATGCAATGTAGCCTCTAATCAGTTTCAAGCCTCTGAGAGTTGAAATTTAAGATTTGGAAGCAACTTTCAGCCCCATTTGTAAAGAAATCTCTTTGACGAACAGCCCCAACCCGAAGCAACTAATCGACCGACACCAACAAGACGTGACTGCTTTTCGAGCGCAAATAGCAATGGAAAGAGATTCCTAGACATATCTTATACGGTACTTCAATGGTTTATGCTCCAAGGAACTAGCGTCATTAATCGCTTCGGCAAATGCGCCAAACGCGCGCCCAACATGGTTGACATTTGTCGCATGAGAACGGGTCGTTTTTACGACACGTTATTGAGTTTAAAAAGTCAGCTAGAAAACGATTTTCTTTCTGTGTTTCCTGTAAAATTTTCGTTTAGAACACTTTCACATTTACAAAAAAATATATATTAAAGAAAATTGTTGTGTAGATACATCTACATAAAAAAGGTAAATTGAACTACGTACAAATAATACTTACATGCATTATCAAATTACGTTAACAACTAACTAACTAACCATCACGCCGTTTTTATGCCGAGGACGGATCGCCAAACAACTCGGTCGTGGCACACACTCCTTGCCTCATTCACATTCATACACCGTCTCATACATACTCTTCTATTATTCTGGCTCTTGACATGGCCCGACTCAAGTATGCGATTCACTTGGTCGTGCCATGTCTTCCTCGGGCGTCCCCGACTTCTGTTACCATTCACATTTGCACCGTGATCAAAGATAAACAAAATTAAGAAAGAAAAGATCATAATGAAAATGATAAAACAACTCAAAGAACTTAAAATTATAGGGTTCGTAATAATTTACCTTTAGTTTAAAAACTTCTAGCATGCATTTAGAAATTGATCTGAGGATGAATGAAAATATCAGCGTCTGAAAATATGTTATTGTATTTTGTGTTGGTTTTTCTGCAAAATGGATGTTGTGTGTTGTTGGTTTTTGAGTGTGGGGTGTGAAATAGATTCATGGATACAAGATCCATGTCCACTTCTTCCTCTCCTCAAAAAGAACCTCCACACAGCATCCCGATAAAATCAGGTCCCGAAAGAAATTATTTTCCTCGGGGCCTCCTGTTTGGAGTTAAAATAAAAACAATTATGTTATTAACAAAGGTAGTACACGTATAACAATTGTTAATTTTTTTCCTCCACATTATTGCTATTACGTTAAAATTTAAAAGATTATGGGTAAAAAAGAGATTTACTTACCAATTAGATGCAATATTTTTCTTGACTCTTTCTAAAGAATTTAAAAAAGTAAATACACCCTTGGGATACCTCCCTAAAAGGAGCACACCCCATTAATGGTATCCATGAATCATTGGGTTGATAGTATGAACCTGATAATATTTACATTTTTTTACATGGAACACACTTAAATGATATAATGCCGTTTTGTTAAATTCATCGTAAAAAGGTTAGTGTCTATTTTAGTGGTGGTTGTAATTGACATGTCCATTTTTAATACAAGTACAACTTTAAAAAATAGCACCACAGTGTAATGTTTTATGATATTGAATAATGGCTTCTTAAAAAATGAAATTTTAACGCAAAGCCACACAGGAAATTTAGTAATCGTAAATATCATAGGTAAAAAATAAGATGGGAAAAACGTCGTTAAACGATGTTTTTACGACGCAGATCTGGAAAAAGATGACCACAATCAAACGACGATGTATCACGCTATCAACTTCTTCTGACTCCACCCGCATAATGAAATTACGAATAAAAGTTACTGGGTTTAAATATTTATGCCACCAACGGCCAACCAAGTTGTTCCACATATATGCTTATGACCATCGGAAAACTTTTACTAAAGAAGTATTAAGTTTCATGTTGAATAATTTAATATGTTGCTAAAACAGGCTACTTATTACACGTTACACAACATAGGGCAGAGAGTTATGTATATCTCAACCACTCAAGCGATAGCTACCCAAATTTAGGTAGGCGATTGAGATGAAATAAAATGAATTAAAATTCAATGATTATTAATTTTTATTTTTATGAAATGTAACCATAAAAAATTAACGGAGAAATCTTGGTAAATTCATTGGCCTTAAGATATACTAAGCAGTTCGTATGTTTTCCTTTTAATATTTGGAGGTATGATATTAATTGAATAGAATGGTCGAATCTAAAACTGATCAACCAGAATCTTTATCGCTCGAATGGTTAATTGTATTTTTTTTAAGAATAATTTTAACGTTCAGTATTTTCTAGATAACGAAACAAATAGTTGTTTTAAGAATATATTTATTGTGAAAATACATTTCTAAAAAAGGGTGTGATTAATTGTGAATGCGCACGCTAATTTATATTTAGCCAATTAGGACAGAGCGGGAAACGCGTTCAAAAGTACTTTAATATACGTTGATACCTTGAAGGTAGGTCAATGAAATTAACCTAAAACTTTTAATAAATAATTATAACTGTCATCACCAAATGAAGTGTGTACACAATTTTACAAATGGATTAATGAATCAAAAATGTGTTGTTAACGACGTCACCACAAAACTATTATCACAGGTAATGTTACATTTCGAATACTGCGCACGTGACACGAGAACGGGTGAAAAGACGCGCACAACCCTCGCACGAAACAACCAATAAAGAAAAGTTTTAAAAATTTGTTTTATTTCACATTTTGAAAAGTGTCAAGCGATTGTTTCAGCAATTCGAAAACTTTAAAAGAAATCGCTTATTGTTTTCAAGACGAAACAATAACAAATGATAACAGAGAGGTCTGTTGGTTGGTTTGTTGGTTGCTAGCGCGGTATGGCTTGCGCTCCCCGTGTGAGGACCGTCGAGGAACTGGCGGCTGTCCGCTCGCTCCAACCGCGGCCCGCCCGCTTCGGCCGCCACTGCGCGCGCCCAAACCACCTAGATCAGCACGCCCCGCGCTCCTTACCAATCATAATACAATTCGTGAGGGAAATTACGGATACTCATCAATTCATTCTACTGACGAATAATTATTTTCATTAGAATTCAACGGAATTATTTCCATAAAATACTACAAATTTATTCCAAGCACACATCATAATATGTAGAATGTACATATTCATATTGTTTACCAACACACTTAAAATATTATAATCTGCATCTATGTATACATATTGTAACTATTCACGTTCACAAGTAATTTTGTATTTTGTAATAGTGTATTAACACACACATTGTGTCGTGTTTAGTTTCTAGTATTTGCTACGAAGTTAGTTCTGTATATTATTACCATTAATATTTACGTCAACGAGAATTAAGAGTAAATTACATCACATAAGCGAATATAATATCTTTACTTCTTAATAATAATTGTAGTAATCTCCAGAAAGATCTCTAGACGAATTATTGTCAGCGTAATTTGTTTTTTTTTTCTTTCTGATTACTTTATTACTGACGTAATGCGCAAGAAACCTTACTGCCCATAGCCAGTGGGACTATAGCTTACCCAATTTGGGGTATATCGTTCTGTTGTGGAAAGGGGAGGGAAAAGAAAAAGACGGGTCAAAAAACTATTGGCTATACGTATCTGAGCGTGATGCACGGTTTGAGTAATTCCAAGCAACTTTAGACTTCGGTTTTGTGGTGGTTCCCTGCGTAGCGTAATAAGGACTGTCTTGAGCCGCGAGGAGGCCTCTGGGCAGGATGAGTTTGAGGTCTCCCTAATTTTTAGAAAACAAAAAATTCTCCCGAATATCACCTTGGCTCTTTTGCGTCTTGATAATATTAGGACCCGCCCTGAACCGAGTGTCGGGGCCCTGCACATAGTTTGGAATTGAAATGAAAAACATACAGAAAACAATAAAAACATCAAGGAATGTCTCCCCGCTACCTTAAGCCTCACAACATACCCCAAGTGGGGATGCCATAGTTTCACTGGCTCTAGACGGATGAGAGCAGTTGGGACTCTTGCGTGGTAAACACACAATTATCTACCACTCCGGCTTAGAGTCGTCATACATATAAATAAAAATCTATACGGATATTTGTTAAGGAAATGCCGTATTTACGGGTGTAAATAAGTGAAGACTTTCTTTGGAAAACAGTTCGGAAGGAATTCTAAATTGAGCATCGTAAAAGGATGGGGGAATAAAGTTCTACCTGTTAATGTATTCAGACTAAGAAGATGAATTTCAAATCACAATTTTATCCCAAAATATGCAATGTATTTGGAAAACTTCGTAATGTTAGTTAATCTTGAATTAAAATTAATAATTTTTTTTTTTTTTTTTTCGGAATAACTTTATTGAGTAAAACCTCAAATTGTAATATTTAAATATTGATGACAATATTAGTGATTTCTAAACGAAAATCTGAAACAGAAAAATCAGAAAAGGAAGAGTCCCAGATGTGACCGTTTCCTTTTCTGATTTTTCTGTTTCAGATTTTCGTTTAGAAATCACTAATATTGTCATCAATATTTAAAATTAATAAGTTGATGTTTTCTTTTCGGTACGAGTTACAAACTAGTCACGTATATAGTCACGTACGTATCACTAGCATATCCCGAAATTCAGATTGGAACATGACACATGGAACAATATTTTTTTGGAAAACCTTAAACAGTAAAATTTTGCGATTATTAAACGAAAATTTGAAGCTAAAAATCAGAAAAGATACGGTACCTACGCATCTAGGAATTAGACTTTCCGGGCGCTTCAGACTCCACTTTCAAAGCCAGTGAAAGGACACTCCTTACAGGATGTTGATTCGTCTTAAGGCGACATAAGGCTCTAATAACAGAGGTTTGCTCGACGCTCACATTTTATTTATTTCTGATGAACGCATTACTAAAATCTCAAATATTTCTAGAGGGATCCATTCGGATGTAAGTTATTTATATTTAAGATTAATAAAACAGGAGCTTATCATTCAAATATTTAATGTAAAAAGGTTTTAAAACTTTATAAAACATTTTTCAACTATAAATTTTATTTTTCTAGACAATGAATAAGTAACTTCCCGAGGGATTACTCTATCTAAGATTTTAGTAAAACGTTCATCGAAAAAAAATGGGTCCGTCCATTACGCCGGACCAAGCGCTGATAATTGTTTTTACACTTGTCGTTAATATTTCCTCTTTATTTTAAAGAGGAAATAGATTAGACTAGATCATTTGGATGCACCAGGGTTACGGAAAGCCAAAAATATTAGTAGCAATGTCATCAACAATTAAATAAACCTAAATAAAAGCCCAGTACTATTGACAAAGATCAATTTCTTGCCAACCCTCTACTTCTGCTACCTTCTCCACTGGAACTCGGTTCAATTTTTTGCAACTATTTGTGTAAGCTTAATATATTGATGCCAATTGATTGTAGATTTAAGATTTGAACACAGTATTATACAGACTTGAAAGAGATACGGTTGTGGTGAAACCCGGTACGCATTAATCATAATAAATAAAAGTGGTGTTTACGTTAAGTTCTTGTTATATTTTAATAGAATAATTACTGTTTGAATCTGATAACAAAAAAACTCTGCTTGAAACCTAGTATATATATAAAGAAAAGGGTCGGTGCGTTGTTTTTAAATACAAATATACAGTTTTATTCCAAGGTTGTTGAAGATCTGGCCACTTGACCATTAAAACACGAGGAAGATCACTGTTCACGAGATGAAAAACTACCTCTATTCATATTTTTTTAATGATAAACTAATGTTTATAAGACAAGGTTTTATGCATAGCATAAAGGATAACAAATAATTTCAAAGGTTGATCAACATCAGGTTGTTTATAGGTGGAAAAAAATGAATATCAGTAATTGTTGATTGAGGTACTAGTACATATTGAATCATTTGGCGGATTGGAAATAAGCCGACATAGCTCAGTGGTTTCAGAGAACCTGACTGGACTTCAGAAGGCACGGGTTCAATTCCGGTTGGCGGCATTTATTGTTGCTCGGGAGATATTTTCAATTTGTATTTATATTTCAGGCGACTAATTATTGCTTAAATTTATTTGTTACCTCTATTTAATTTTCCCACCCTTTGAAGCAAAATAAAATCCGGGCAACGCGGGGACTTCAGCAAATATTTTTATACATTTTATATTACTTAAATACATATTTTTTTGTCTTCTAATGGTTTTTTTATGAACTATTTTTCAACTAGGATACGGGTGTAGGTAATCTTATAAAATTCTTTTCACATTTTTTAGCCTCATTAGAAAGTTTTGGCATTAAGGCGATGCCATACGTAGTAATGCAAAATCTTGTGTTTTTGGTTTGAAAATTTGGTCGCCTAGAAATGTTTCAGATGCTTTAATTAAATACTGCGAGTAGAATACATCTTGGCCTTTGAATTGATCGAGCATTTTTTAGATAAGACTTTTTTATAAGCCCAGAAAAAAATAATATTTAAGGCCTATGAAAACTGCTTTAAAGTTCAAAATCTCCTACTTACGAACCCATTTTCGGTAATGATTTTATTGTATAATGTGGGAAATTAAGTTATTTATAAAATAATCGCAAATTTTTTAAATATTTATGCCTGAACAAAATAAAATAAATGGCACTTTTTGGCCATGTTTTTTTCTTGCATAAATCAAAACAGGCGGATGGTGTTAAGCGGGAATTTAAACCTTATCGCCATCTACGTAAGGGTTGTTATTGATAGCGGCTCAATTTAAAATATTACACGACGTAGTGCATCGCCTTAAAGTTACTCTCTATGCTCTATAATGCATCCCCTATTGGGATATGTTGTGAAGCTGAAGTAAGTGGGGAGGGGAAGGAGATGCGGAAGAGGAAGGCGAGGAGATACCTGGTTATTCAGATTTGGTCACCAAAGACGGCCAAAGCCAGTTCAAGCAACTAGTTTCAATTCTGAATGGTGGTCTTACACCAGGGCGATACTGAGGGTATCTGTCACTCTGGAACTATTATTTCAAGTAGAAAAATTGTAAAATAACACAAATTCATAGCCGGGATTTGAACCCGTGACCTTGGCTTACTAGTCGAGAGCCTAACCCTTCAACCACGGATTTTCCTTTTCCCCATTTCATTCCCTTCCATTATCCCTTTAGTCTCACAACACTATATTGCTTCGCAGATGACTCCCCTTGATATTCAAGTAAAAAAGACTTTATTGAGAAATAGAAGAAAATACATGAAAACAAAAAATGACAACTTATCTTAAATTTTACCATTTACCTTTTAGTTCATGTTAAAAAGTTCGACCGTTCATAATGAAAGTAATAACATTTAGATCAGAAAGCGTTGACCTGTAAATTCTAAAAATTAATATCGCCAGTACTGTCCGTTCGATAGATTTTGCCATTTCAGACAAAAATATACAAATAAACATTCTTAAAGATAATATCCTTCTGCAAAAGAGGCAACTTTCCAAAAAGATACCAACTACCGTAGCCATTTCGTTCGAACTTTCTGAATAAATATTTTTATTATTTAAATCGTCTCTTTCCACTTCAATAAATATAGTTATTATTGTATGCCTGTCCGGGTATCCAATCCAATCGCATCTCCATTATTCATCTAGCCTTTATTTTATTTTATTTTATTTTTATTTTTTTAAAAAGAAAGACAAACATTCCCGGGTTACGAATAACCCAACAATGTTTGAAAATCTCCTACTGCCACCACAGAAAGCCGAAAATGTTGCTTGTGTTGTGATGGAGGACTTAGCCAGCCGAGGAATCGAACACGCGACGCTCGGGTGAGACCCAAGCGCTATGCCCACTCAACCACTGACCGGTCATGATAAAGAATATAGCCCAAAATCTTTCAATGTGAATTGAGCTTTTACTATAAATCAGTCTTTCTCAAAGTGGGCCCCCTTGTGAGCGCTGCAGGCTTTCAGGGGGCCAATAGAAGGCTCGAAGAAAATTAGGGGGCGTTAATGAAATCTAGAGGGGCGACGGCAGATATACTTTATTTATAAAAGTCTCACGAAATAATAACAAATTATTATAAGCAATAATTATTCGCCTGAAAAACAAATATAAATTGAAAAAATGTTGTGCTTAGCAAAAAGACCTTGTTTGCAAACCTTTAATAAAAAATAATAAATAATAATACTGTCAGCTACGATTTGAGATTTTCACGACCAAAAGTATAATAGTGATTTGTTTTTGAGGTATTATGCCGTGTTGCGCTACCTCCTTATTTAGCCAACGTTTCGGACAACCTTACAGTGTCCATCATCACATCTGCCCTGATGATGGTCACTGTAACGTTGTCCGAAATGTTGGCTAAAGACGGAGTTAGCGCAAACGGCATAACATCCTAAAAACAAATAACAAAAAAATTATAGTTTGTTTTACTCTTCAAATCTTTGAATCTCCCGACTGTATCCTGGGTTATGATGATACGTTTAATGATTTCTTATGGCAGTATTTGTATGAAGGTGGATTTAGTGCTATGGCAATGTTTCTAACTAAAAAGAGAAATGGGCTTCAAGTTACTAAACGCGGTGATTTACGCTATTTTTAAGTGAATTCTAGACTGATATTAACAAACCAATCCAAATTCATCAGATTCATGCAAAGGCTTCTATTAATATAAAAATACTTAACTTAAATATGATTAACTATGAGTTTTATTTCCTCTCACTGGAACATTATTTGATTTTAGATATAGGATATGGATCACATCCTATCTATCATATCCATATAAAAATATATTTGCAACAACTGCTAAGATACGCAACAGACGATAATGTAAAAAGGTAAGATAAAAGGTGGTCGAAATAAGTTTGAGAACCATCTATCATAAAAAGTTGATTCAAGAATACCTGCAACAATTGTGAATGTATTCGTACACGATAACTAGGGTTTACGTAGAGACTTCACGAATAAAAATGCCAAGTGAATATTCCTCAATTATTTTAAAAATTAATTCATATTCCTAACACCTGAAATAATTGAAATGAATATTAAACAAACATGTTAACAAACTCCAACCCTTAAAAACAAAACAAATAAAAAATATCGGAATACCTACTGTATTCAATTGCACGATCAAAAAACCTGGTTGGTTTGAGATATCAATTACTGTAAAACGGTAGGAAGTACTGAACTATGAAAAACGTTTCTTTCTCATTTTTAAGTCCATTTATTTGTCGGTGTCGGCGTTTCACGTATTCCGATTTTTTAAAATTCTTTGTTTTGTTTTTGAACTGTTGGGGACAAAGAGATCATTTATAATTACTTCTGTTTGGCCATTTAAAGCTACAAAGCCGTTCATTTTATTCCCTTTTTGGATCGCACACCAGAGTTTATTCTGTGCGGAGCCAGTGAAACTATGACACTTCAAGTGGAAGGCACAACATATTTTTTTGTGAGGTAGAGAACGTAGTTTCAAAATATATACAAAAGTTTAATTCCACGTATAAACAAATAAATACAGCTTATTTATTAAGAATATCTTCAAATTGGATTTCAGGCCCTAACGAATAAATTAACAGGTTTCCTGTCAAACTTTTAGTGACTGACGAATATACTTTTAGTTAATGAGGAATATATTATCACGATGTTGGAATAAGTGATCATAAAAATCGTAAAATTATCGCATTTAGATAAATACACGTGAATGAAAACGCGTTCCGATATATTAGGAATTTACAAAAAGTTGATTAGGAAATGGCCTGCAATACCGCTTTTAACCGGATTACTAATATTTTGAAGAGATTCACAATTCCATTTTTTCTCTGTGTATCTCTGAGGTATTTATATTGTTATAATAATAATAATTGGATGACTTGTATAGCGCCGTTTTTGTGCAAAATCACCTCAAGGGCGCTGTACTAACTTATAATACATCTCTACAGTGATCTATGTTATTACTTAACTATTTATGGAGATAATATACAGTACAATACTTACCTGGTAGGTCACTTGAGATTAACACTTAATTAACATTATATTATTGTTTATTAGCGAAATTTAGATACAGGAATTATGACATAATTGGAAAATTGAATATACTGGACTTTCTCTTAGGAATGGTATATTTAATTTAAGGGTACGACAGCTTAAAAAGGTAAGTTTTTAGTTTAGACCTGAATTCTTTTGGACTTTTTATGGATCTTAGTTCTGGAGGAAGTTTATTCCAAGCCTTCGGCCCAGATACTCCGAAAGCGCGATCACCAAACTTAGTATTTGGCTTGCGCTTAGGTTTCATCAGTCTGCATTCAATTAAAAAATAACAAATTTAAATGATTTGCATACATCATCCGACTTTTTGATAGCATCTTAAAAATAACACGGTGAATATGTCAGAAGGGTTAAATAATGAATTTAGCTCTCTAGATTTGACACCAATTTTGACAAAACTCATCTTATTTGTTTTACGTGAAGAATACACAAATTCCGTATGTAAGTGAGTGGAAATTAAATACACATGTAAAACACGTGTTAATTAAGTTTTAACCAGGCGACGAAGTTTGGCAACGAGGTTCCTTGTAAGCTTCAGAAATCAAATATTTAAACTTAAAGTTAACATCGTGTCTCGGCGACGTACCATCGTACTTCAAAGGCTCTACTTAAATACCACACTACTCCCCGAAGTGGTTTATTTGCATCAAGTCAATATATATTTTCAAAAGCCTCGTTAGAATGGCTCTGAACTCTCTCAAAGCTCTTTTGGTTTAAAAAATATCACTGCATTTACACTGCATGGTTGACTGCATCGACTGATTGGAAAATAGTTTCCACAAATATAGCAAAGGGTAATTAAATTGGCTTTGAACCCCGCGGGCGGCCGTTGTGCAATGGCGAATCCGGTAATTATTTTTCAGAAAACCCCGGGCGTTTCTGTTGTACTCGATCTAGTGTAAACATTTTTCATATTAATACACCCATTTTGTGGTTCACTGAAAGTTTTTAGTGGTTGCAAATAATAAAAACTGTTTTTTAAAGAAAAATGAGCAAATCAAAAACATTGTACCGTTCTTTTTTTTTTTTATATTAACTCCACACAGGAGGCCCTGAAGAAAATAATTTCCCTCAGGGCCTATTTCATCTTTGGGGATGCTGTGTGGAGGGTCTTTTTGTGGAGAGGAAGGAGTGAACATAGGTCTTGAAGAGTCCCATGTTGTAGGAGGGAGGAAACACAGAGGCCGGCAGTTCGTTCCACAGACGAGCTGTTGAACTTAAGAACGAATCGTAGAAGCGACCCGTTCTCATGTGACAAGTGTCAACTGTGTACAAATGTTGGGCGCGCGTTTGGCGTGTATGTTCTAAATCATTTCTTCCGTTATAATTATTTTCGTTCTAGTCTTAATACTTTTTGCAATTTTTTTATTGAAACTGAATTCTTATTGTTAGAAATATTATGAAAAACAATAGTTCAGCCACGATAACACAAACGTAACTGTACGCTGCTGTCTTTGGCACACATATAAATACATTCTGATTGCTTCATTCACATTCACATATATCATAATATATGAATGTGAATGAAGCATATCATATTCATCACACATAGTATTATACAAAGAGGTCAACCTCCACCTAACATAGACCTGTTTCTACATGGCTGTGAACAAACTTCACCAAATTGCCGATGCGAGCGTATAGAAAGGGTAAACCAAACAAAATACCTAGGGGTCATTATTGATTCACACTTACGCTGGACTGACCACATAACTTTCGTTGCCAAATCTGCACTACTAAATTTCCTCCAACAGAAACTACACATTCCAATACCACCTCAAACAACAATAAAAACAAGGTCGTCAACAAACAATACCCTGAACATACGGATAACATACACCACTCACGGACAAAGACACTTCCAGTATAACGCTACAAAACTTTTTAATTGTATGCCTACCACTCTGAAACTACTACTAATGGGAAATACATACACAAACATTCACAAAAAACTGATCACAGCCTGGATCAAAAAACAAGATATCCACTTTATACAAAACATTATAACACCAAACCAAACATAATCATGGATGAATGTGAATGTATGTATGTATACATGTGTATATTTATATTTGTGTATGTATGCATATATGTGTATTTATGTATGTATGTGTATACATGGGTGTATGTATATATGTGCATATAAATAAATATTTTTTTCCTTTTTCTTTAAATAACAATGTACAATAACCATTAAAAAAAAAAATTAAAATCCTAACTTACACTTATATAAGAAAATTTGACCAATACCTACACATAAATACATGTGCCATTCAAACATAACCACGTAAACACCTCAGCACAGGTTCTCCCAGTGAGGTGTTCACGAAACATATAACATTATCCACCACAGTGTCACCTACTCAAACCTACCTCACACCCAGCATAAAAAAAAACACCATATTAACAACAGTTCTAAATTTATGTATTATATGTATAGAAATAAATAAATAAATACGCACCCACACAATTACTCGTCAGTTAATTAACCCCTTTACTTACCCCAAACCGTTATTCGTCCTTTTCGTAAAATTACGTAATGTACATATATAAACATTTTTTTATATATATATATACATTTTAATGTGAATATCGCACAATAGTCCCCACCGTCCAGAGCCAGTTATTACCTCGATCATTGGCATCCGCGATTGGAGTATGTTTGGGAAGAGGAAGGTAGAGAAGCACCTGACTATTCAGATCTGGTCACCAAACACGGCTAAGGCCTTTTCAAGCCACGTTTCAATTTTGAATGGTGGTCGTACACTAGGGCGATTCTGAGAGTATATTCCAGCCATGAACGTACTGCAAGTATACCATATATTATTTTAAATCAATAAATTCTGAAATCACACAAACTAACCAAATAAAATTTACTTGCGCACGCTAAGATTTGAACCCTTGACATTCGAATTGCCAGTGGACAGCTTTACTCCTCGACTACGAAGGCATCTATATATAACGATTACGCCCCATTTATGTATTTTAAATTTTTATGTATGAACACAGCACAAGAGTTTTTGAATGTTTAACTGGGAAGAAGTTCTGATTTTTTAATTATGTGAAACCGCACAAGAGACCCAACTGCTCCCAACCAATGCACATGTTCTATTTTAATTTGGACTCTGTCAATTCTTGTAAGGTTTTGTGCATAACTAGATCAAAGTGCCCCACATTTCTGCTATATCGAAAATTGCAGGGTAATGTTATGTAAAGATTTTTTTTTTATAATTTACGAATTAATTTAATAACGTTATTATTAAGTTCTGCAGGTAAATTAGTTATATTTTATTATAGTGAACTAAAAATTAACATTAATAGATTTGATTTGAAAAATTAAATGAAGTTCTACTAATTAAACACAAAAACAATTAAAAAGTTAAAATATGTAGTGAGAAGTCGTAAGGTTTTTTCAGGTTTATTATATTACCAAGAGTTACTTGTTGAGAAACGATGCCTTGAGAATATCATTTTGTGAACTTAGCGCATGATGCAGCCATCCAAATCGAGGAAAATCGCATTAAAAAAATGTTTTAATAAAAGTTGTACCAATCTGAAGATGCCGTAATAGGCTGAAACCCGTAATGGTCGTAGATCCTAGGTTCCCGAGACATAGATACTGATGTCGTATGATAACTGAACAAATATCTTAGTTTCTCATAAGCAATACTGAAGGTGGATTCCTTAGTTTCTCATAAGCATTACTGAAGGTGGATTCCTTAGTTTCTCATAAGCATTACTGAAGGTGGATTCCTTAGTTTCTCATAAGCATTACTGAAGGTGGATTCCTTAGTTTCTCACAAGCATTACTGAAGGTGGATTCCTTAGTTTCTCATAAACATTACTGAAGGTGGATTCCTTAGTTTCTCATAAGCATTACTGAAGGTGGATTCCTTAGTTTCTCATACGCATTATAGAAGGTGGATTATATATCTGGCGGTTGATGATAAACTTGAATACACAAGAATGACTAGACATAACCTACATTTCGCCCCGTGTGTAACTAGTCCGCTAAGGCCATTCCCATACAAGTATCTAATAATTTTGAAAAGCTTCTAACTCGAATGAAGAGCAAGAACATAAAAGGTAAACGAGATATAAATATACTGTGGGCGTGTTTGTGTGCAAGATATTAGCAAACTTTTCTCTAGTTTTGGTGAAATTGAACAATTGTAGTTGATGTACAACCTCCCTCTTCCTCATATCCCTCCCCCCTCCACCAGAGATGGCCGATGGTCAAAATGTTTGGGTACAAAATTAAGTCACACAATACATTAAACATTAGGTACAACCGATTTATAAAGAATCTTCATTCTCCGTTACTGTTATTTGGTGACAACTGAACAAAATGACTAAACCATTGTTCAAAATTCAACAGATTTCGTGCATTTACATACCAATGATTTACATAATGATCCCATGGAATATTGGCTGAAAAAGAGTAGATATTAAATTGAAAATACAATATCAATAACAATATCACAATAAGGTGTTCTCGTTTAACATGCTACTGAACAAACCGTTCCTTCCGACGTGGTGGTAAATGTTAGAAAAACGATCGCGGTGTGCTAAAATTGAGAAATAATTGGATGTACCTACCTCTTCCACTGTTCACAGAATATGCAAACAACATTGTCAAATTCTGGATCGTAATCGAAAACGAACTGCTACGAACATAGGCACCGTCGTTCTGCAATTTACGCATGATTAGTAGATACCTATTGTATTAGATCTTTATGAGATGTTATAACCGAACCGAGTTTCGTATTGTTATTAGTCGTGTCGAAAATTTTGTAGTTGTTCGGCATTCGGGAGCACTTATTAACTGGTCGCTACTGTTCTCCACCCCTTCAATCTCACAAACTAACCCAATCGCTGATGCCAAAGTCTCATTGCCCCAGAATAATGCGTGAAACAGAAATATATTTTTTTATATTTCTTACTTGAATAGATAATCAATTTTATTGGCCAGTCTGGGTGGTGATGATCTGCCTTGTAATCACACAGACCATCAGGGAATTTAATTCCCTATGAAAAAAAATTGATTGATTATTAAATTCACTCTGCAGGAGAAGTAACAATTTATAAATTCAAACACAAAATAAAAAAATGGATTAAAGAACAAAAAAGACAATATTTCCAAAATTCTATAACATAAGAGAATAAAACATATACACGCAACACAAAAAATGAATAAGGCAAGCGGCACGCACAAGCACATAGATCATTGTAAATGCCGATTTCCATTCTCTTCTAATGTTTTTATTTTGGTGTGAGAATTGGATTTTGATTTCTAATCTTTATTTTTGATATAAATTTATCTTTATTTTAATGTTGTTTTTTGTTTAAATGTATAAATTCGCATATTTTAAAATGGGGGCCTCAGCACGGGTGAACAACCCAGTGAGGCAAACGTTGCTGAATTGAAATGTAAAGTACTGTAGAGTAATGTATCAATAAATAAATAAATAAATAAATAATCCAGCCACCAAATACATGAAAACAGAAGACTCACCAGAAATGTCACTCGCATTGAGTTTAGCTCCTTAATCTTCAAATTCGGCAGCGGACAGGTGATCGGCACAATAATATTTTCATTCGCACTACGAAATTATAATCTGTCACCACCAGCTCTCAAGAGAGTGGAATTTTGAATAATAAAGAATTAACACATTTAATTCTAAAGTGGTCACTAAACTAAAGTGGTGACAAAAATATTTTGATCCTTTTGTCTTAAATCCACCAAACTGAGTGGTGCCCTCTATTGTCAAATGATATAATTCGGATGAATCCATCTGATTAATGCAAAGATGACTGTAATTCATTATCACTCACCTGCAGAGCAAAATCTATACAAAACTAACCAGAGATGTCTCTTCTGTCCACTATTTTTAATTTTTAATTTTAAAATTTATTTCAAACTAATTTTGAGTCTACTGCTTTTCCACTGGAACAAACGTTTCTTTCATATTGGTATTGATTACACTTCTAGGGATTGTTTGTTCAGTGGGCGCAAGGTAATAATTATATTTAAAGAGTAAAATCTTTTCGCTAAATACATTTGGCGGTACAACGTAAGGAAGGTAAATTCGTTAAGAAAATTGAGAAACTTGAAGAAGGAAACACTGTTTCTGGGAGGGGTTGTTTATGGGTTCTGTGATTATAACGTACACGAATATTGTGCACATAATATTCCGGACATGATGATTCCGTACAAATAAAAATCCGAACACGAATTATGTTGATAGATTAGTCTGATTATTGCACAAAAAAATATTTTTCGGTTTTTATGTTGGGAACCTCTTTTATCTTACTTTGAATTAAGACCGTCTGTAAAAAAAGTTATTTTTTTATACGTAGATAACCTAAACAAAGCGTTAATTATCATTGAAGAAGAAGATAATACTAATGAATCTAAACGAAACATGGTACAGAAAAATACACACAAAAATAAAAACATAAAAGTCACAACTAAAAATTTGAACCCACAATCTCTTGTTTTACCGGGACTGGGTTCAATTACTTGTTGTGACCGTTTTCTTTTTATTTTTCTGTGTCTTGTTCTGTGTTAGGTTTGGTTTCGACTTATTTGCGTTTTATTCTTCTTCATTGATGTGTATAACCTTCAAAATAAGATAAAAGAAAATCTTATTCCTGAAAGCTTTAATTATTTGTTTGTATGAATACTCTTTGTAAAATTACTTTGTGGCACCATTGTAAATTAAATAATAATGAAAAATTTAGTTTTAAAATAAAAACAGCTGTTAAATATTATTTGCCTTTAAAATATTAAGTCTAACTGACAGACCATCACGCCGTTTCCCCGCAGGGACAGGTACAGAGGATGGACCGCCAAATAATATAGTAAACGCCAACGAGGAATAAGGAGGAAATGAATGAAGAATGGAGTGTAATTAGAAAACATGGCGGGAATGTGAGTAGAAAAAGACGTCGGAAAAGCCCGAGGAAGATGTGGCACTATCTAGTGAACCAGGTACTTGATTCGGATCTTGCTAAGGGTGAGAATAAGTGAATGGTATGTATGAGACAATGTACGGAACACAGAGTATGTATGAGACTATGTACAGAATAACAGAAGGGTATGTATGAAACAATTTACAGAATAACAGAAGGGTATGTATGCGGAAATGTACAGAATAACAGAAGGGTATCTATGATGAAATGTACAGAATAACTGAAGGGTATGTATGAAACAATTTACAGAACAACAGAAGGGTATGTATGCGGAAATGGACAGAATAACAGAAGGATATGTATGAGACGATGTACAGAATAACAGAAGGGTATGTATGAAACAATTTACAGAATAACAGAAGGGTATGTATGATGAAATGTACAGAATAACAGAAGGATATGTATGAGACGATGTACAGAATAACAGTAGGGTATGTATGAGACGATATACAGAATAAAAAAGAGAATGTGTAAGATGATGTACACGGAGAAAAGTTACTGATATTCAAAATCTGGTAAAATGATTATTTTTTCTGTTAAAAACGGGACTGTCGGCCTTTAACGAATGAATTTACAGAGTTCCTAACAAAGTATCAGTCAATAGCATGTGTTTTATGAGGATGGCGGATTATCATTAACATATTGATACTGATATTGTCGCATTCCGTCATGATATTTATAAAAAAAAGAACACGTGTTCTCACTAATCGAGAAACTCTACGATTAGCGCAAGAACGGCGCTTAACAGCTCGGCTGTGGAATGCTTTGCCGGCCTCTGTGTTTCCTCCCTCCTACAACATGGGTCTCTTCAAGACCCATGTTCACTCCTTCCTCTCTTCAACAAGACCCTTCACATAGCATCCCCGTAGATGACATAGCTTGGAGTTATCAGAATTTTTTTAAGGAATTTTATTTTATCAGGAAATTGGCATGCTATCACTTTTTTAACATGATTCTTCTTTGTGTATGGATATGAATGAAGTAAGGAGCGTTGTTTGGCCAAGACCGAGTTGCGGAGAAACGGCGGCGTGATGGATAGTTGTGAGTTAATGGAGTTAATTGAGTGAGGAATTAATTATGTTCGGTTTATGAGTGTACGGAATAATCCAAACACATTTTAAGCTGATGAAAGACTGCCTCTCAAGACTTGAATTCTTCCAATCTGAATGTTTAAATTAAAAATGTAATCAGCCCCATTGTTTTGTTTTCGGTATTTTCGGTCCCGCCGCTTAAATAATAAATTACTTTTTAATGTGGATTCGTGGAAAAAATGTTTACCAATCTATTGAAATATCAAGAACAATATTTCTGACGCGGCATAGATCGAATTATTATAATATTGATTGAGTCGACTAAAAAACGTGAGTAATCTAATTATAATTATGTTTACTTGTTTTTATATCTTTTAATAAAATCGATTTGGCAAAAAAAATCTGACAAAGGAAATTAAAAAATGTCTTTGTTATTTTTTACAGTTTAAGCTATATACATATTATTTGAAACCTCTATTGCTCATGATAGAACTGACGATATTGTTGTCAATGTAACCACAGCCGGATGTGGAGATATAATATATATATATATATATATATATATATATATATATATATATATATATATATATATATATATATATTGTATACAATTCCTAAGAAATGTATTAAATTCCGAAGCTATTTAGGAAATGTATAAAGTATTGATCCAAAGTCATTCTAAAGGAGGCACGTTTGAATGTATTGTATTAATCCAAATCTTCCCTCAAACTTGAGGGGAGAGTTTGGAACACCTGCCACATAGTCCCCTTTTACCCCACAAATAACAAAATATACTTGGTGCTTACCGACGTTTGTCAGTAAAATTTATTATATTTATTAAAAGCATATTAATTAAATTAAAAATAATCATTATTTTCACTAGCATCAGTAGGTACCTACTTATAGAAGACATTTGTTTAAATTTAGACTCTTGATTTAGGTAAAAATAAACTTTATATCTTACCTAGATCGCTTGAATTCGCTTCCAAACAAAAAAAAAATTATTTTAGAGATTTGATAAGGCAAATTCAATTGCAGTTCAGTCCAATACACCATGGCCGGGCGTTGCATATTTGTGTGCACTGCTGCTTCACTTACGTCACTTTATTTTAGGGGATCTATTGTCTCGTCTTAACGATCTCCAAAGCACTGCAGATAATGGCACCGGTCTATATATCTGATATAGGAACTATGTGTCCGATTAGACCTGAGTAACAGACAGCTTACTGTGAGGTCGGCAGATCGCTGCTAACCGATTAGTTTAATCCTCTCGGTCAAATAAACCCTATTATCTACTAGGATCGCGCTGTTCGTATATCTGGATTAAGCTTGCCCCAAGTATTGCTAACATCAAGAATTTAGCAAAGTTCAAGCCGGTCTTTAATAAAATTTTCGTATTTTTATTTCCTTTGGTATACGCGTATTTAGAGTTTGACATAACCGGCCTCACTAGACAAACCTGCATTGCGACTGTGCTATACAAATGTAATACTATTATTATTATGGTGCTGATTATTGAGTGTGAAGATATTGAACCGTTATTTTAACCGCTATATTTCTTAAAGCTTCTGTCAAAAGGTCGAAGAAGTTGTGTGTATTTCCGCTTTTCAATAAAATCCAATTAAATGCGTCATTTCTTAACGTATTAAAATTATGAAATCGAACATAAAAAGTTTAAAAATGGCTCACCATACGTTTTTCGACTAAACATTGAACTAAAATTATTGATAACGAAAAAACCACTTATTTCATTATACAAATGTATCTAACGATCTAAAAATATATAGCGACCTTGAGGTGATTTTTCACGAAAACGGCGCTATATTAATTCTCTCTCTCTGGTTTCAATTCTGGGATTGGTTTGCAGCAATTTCATCTAATCTCCTCTTCCATTCTTCCCTGTCTTGTGCGGCTCTTTTGACTTGTGCATATGATGAGCAGCGCACGTCCACCAGCAGGTCCTCCAGGTACTCTCGGCGTGGGCGTCCCCTAGAGTTGGTCCCCTCGCTCATACCCTCCATTATGGCATGCAAGAGGCCTTCTTGTCGTATAACATGGCCGATCCATCTTGCACGCCTTTCGGACAAGGTCCTGAGCAGGTGCCTTCCTCCTTCGATTCTTTGGAGGACCTCCTCATTTGTAACATGGTCTCTCCAGGAAATTCCTAACAGTCTTCTATAGGACCACATCTCAAAAGCCTCTAGTCTCCGTTTATCTCTTTCGGATAGGCACCATGTTTCGCAGCCGTACATCAAGATACTCCATACACAGGTCTTGATGAGGAGTATTCTCAGTTTTAGGTCTGTATTATTCGATTCTATTATTTTCGACCTTTTATTGAATGCAAGCCTGGCCTGATGTAAACGGCTGTCGACCTCGCTCTTAGACCGACCGTCCCATGTTATTTTGCTCCCGAGGTAGACAAACTCCTTGGTGTTCTTTAGTGGAACTCCTGCCATCTCTACTCTCATCTGATGTTGCGTTCGGTCTACAGTCAGCAGCTTTGTTTTGTCTTTATTTATCTCCATGTTGTAGTTGTTTTGAAGAATGCTTTGCATGGTTGTTAAGGCCTCTTGCAGTTCTTCTTCGCTTTCTTTTAATTAGCCAAATATTATTCTTATTATAAACATTATTGCCACCTTATTTTTTAAGGTTACATATAAAAAAAAATACAAAAGTTAATTTTTTTCTATAATTGCGGACAGATTTGAAAAATTTAATTATTCACTGGTTAACTTCTATATTTGAATATAAAGCTTGGTGCTTTCTCATTTGGTTCATATTTATATTTATGACGGTAGGGGAGACAACGATATCTATGCTACCATATGAGCTGTTCCGATAAGCGAAAAAATTGACTCTACGGGTAATAGCTGTTTGATCTCAAAACCGAACAAATTAGCTCGAGCAGTTAAAAAAAAACTGAACAATAAAACATACTTAAGTAAAATGTCATTAGGTACTATTTTGATCAATAGGTCGCATTGTGTTTGTATTTAAAACCAAACATAATGACTTGTTTTGTGTCTTGACCTTATTATTTTTACCGTCCTCTCCCTCTTTTTATTATTCTTTCTTCCTTTGACTGCAGTGGGCGCGGTCTGCGTACTTTGCATGACAAAGCTGTTAAATAATTGTTTTTAGGAAAACAAAAAGATTACAGGAAATACCAGCTGACAGTTTGGACTTTGGAAGATTGATGCAAAACAATTAAAAACCAAAACTCTTTTATAACATTCTTATTTTCTTGACTGCTGAAAGTTTTTGTGGTAATTATTGTTAATTTTATTCCTTATGACAGCTGTTTCTGGTATATTTTAAAGATTAAAAAAAACAGTGAACATCACAATATCTAGACTGGCCATTAAAATTTATTTACTGTGTTTCACGTCCATACTGCGAAACTTTTGGCGGGGGAGGGGGTGGTTATTCATGATAATCTAAGAAATAAATCCTAATTTTTTTAAACAAAGCAGTTCCAATTACGATACAAATTGTCTAATGTAATCGCTGCTTTACTTTTGCGATATTAAAATGCCTATCCTCTCATTTTAAATCTTAGATAGAACCTATCGAGTAGAAATCATAATTATAAAGGAGTGTTTGTTGTTGTTGTTTATACGAACACTTTGTAAATTATACAAAAATATGAAAATAATCATATTTTTATTTAATTGGGCATTAATTAAAAAAGCTACATTTTTTGCAAAGTTTTTCAAATCACTCCCCAAAAGTTTCACGGTATGAGCGTGGAACACGGTGTGAATATCCGATGTATATAAATCCGACCAATAGTAGAACGTTTTGACTAATATGCTTCGGGAACTAAGGCCGTTAACTTATACTAACATATTGTGAAAGTTTATATAAATATCCATAGATTTCTATCAATTGTAAACTGAACTAAACAGTGGAAAGTAATATTTAAAAAAAAATTGACATGGCAAACTTTAAATGTTAATTATTATTTTGTTCAGGCCATAAAATTGCATTGTACATTAACAATGTATACGGTTGAAATTTGTCACATGAGAACGGGTCGATTCTACGACTCGTTCTTGACTTCAACAGCTTGGCTGTGGAACGATTTGTAGACCTCTGCGTTTTCTCCCACCTACTTTCTTCAAAGTCTCTTCAAGACGAATGTCCACCCATTCTTTTTCCTTAAAAAGTCCCTCCACACAGCATCCCCAAAGATGACGTGGGTCTGAGGGAAATTATTTTCATCAGGGCCTCCTGTGTGGAGTTAATGTAAAAAATATACGTTTTGGCCTCAAATGCAAATTTAAGTTTTGTGTGAAAAGGGCCGCTTAACCGTTTCTCAAATGGGATATTTCTATTTATTTAAAAAAAATGTATAACGCCAAAGTAATATTGTAAGAAGTTTTAAGCAATTATAGAAAGATCGGGATGAAAAAGGATTCCGCAATAAGTTGCTTTCTGATTTTGTATGTAGTTGAAGAACGATAAAGTTTAATTGGAAAACTTGATCTTATCTTGAAGTTATCACATCCAACTCACTATTTTGTTATCTAATGTGATTGCTTTCGCAATACATATTTATTTCTTGGGGGAATCATCAAAGTAAAACATGTTGGCAAGATCGGAAGAAACTCGCCCTAATATGCCGCAGGGTTTTCGCCGATTGGAAGCATCCGTAATAATTAATACGCTTTATTGGTTCAAACAGTTTCAGTAAACTTGTTCGGCAAAACCTTTTATTGTATTTCGGGTTAAATCCATGAAACTAGTTCATTGTACAAAACCAACCAATATAAAACATCAAAGCCTTATCTGGACCGCATATTAAAAACTAATAAGTCTTACTTATAAAGATTCCTTAATGCGCCGTTGCAGCGTTGGTATTGCTATACAGTGGCGAGGGCCGTATACTTGGTTAAAAATAATTACTCATAATAATATTCATGCAAGATTTTTTTAGACGTGCACCACTTTGTTCCAATCCTAAAAAACACGGCCATTTTCGCATTTCGCGTTTAGAGGTGTGGTTACGCGTTTCTTCAGATGACATTTTCGATGTCATTGACTATGTCTATTTTGAATTGCTTTGAAATTTGGCAAATTCGATTTTGCGTTACGTATTTGATTTGGTAAATCATTATTTCGATTTCAAATATTCCTCTGATAATGCTGCAAATGGGTATTACTGAATTTTATTGCGCGACCGATCGATATTTGTCAAATCGAACATATTTTTATGGGATCGGCGGTTTAAAAATTAAAGTGTGATTATGAGTAACGTTTTCTACTAAACCGTTCTTATTCCCCGTGCTATCTATTATGAGTAAGATGGATAGTGAATACCCTTAAAAAGCACTGAATTTAAAATATATGGGTACAATTTCCAGGAAGGATTTGAAGCTACAGTAAGTTTTATGCATTTTCTATGCCCTTCTGTATGTATATTATATACTCAGGGCCTAACTAAAAAATGTGTTTCAAATTTTAAGCAAAAGTTTATTGTACATAAATGGTTGTTTATCAGTTGTGTAAAATTTAAAACACGTTTATCGGAAAGGGGCTCAGTTTATTAATACCCCTAATGAAGTATAAGGGAAACTATTTTGAAATAAAATTAGTGGTGGAAACAAATACTGTGTTATAATGCTTATAATTGCTTATTAATTCTTCAGGTGTAGCGGTTTTCTGTTTCAGGAACTTGATTCAATAGCACTAATCCTCTTATCATGCCATTTTGTGTAGAATATATTTTATTCAATGTGGTATCTTGAATCACTGGTGGCAACGACCATGGCTTAAGTTTTCAGGTACGTATAAGTTATAGCATTCAAAGAGGAATGATCTACCATTAGAGTTAGGCACTATTAAAACTATCAAGATTTCCATAAGTTATGGCTTCTGGTTTAAATCAAATAGTTACTTTAGGTAAATCATTTGTTACAGCAAATTTAGGTTGGTGTGGAGTCTAGACATCGCTTATTTCTTGTAATGCCATATTATTGTTACTCTATCAAATCACAACGTGACGGCTTTCTATAAAGTGCATTTTAATTTTCAACTAAAAATTTCGGTTATCTACCAATGATGTAGATTTAATTATATCACAATGAAGTAAGTGTACAGATAGATCACTTGCCATTACAACGTTATGAAGTAGTTATCTGTAGGCAAGTTGCGGCTAACGCCGGGGAGAGTTGACACTACGCAATTCCTAAATTTCTGTCAATTCTTCAGCGACCCGAAAACACGATACAATTATTTGTCGCGCCAAGATGGCACCACTTGTGTGCGTTGTAATTGATAGACTGAACATATTTTTTGCGCACCACCCATTTTTGTGAGTACAAGCCGCCATGCTATAGGCAGGTACTTTTTATAACATTTTCTTGCCTCGTTAAAAGTTTTTTTTCCTTTTTTTCTTGCGAAGTCTTCAATTTGACCTCCCCCAATTAACCAAACCCTCTGACTTGGTGAAATTATCAGATTGTTATGAAAGAGTCGTTTTTTTACGGTGGATTCTGAATAAGCACTCGTTAACAGAGCTCCAGAAATTATTCCAGAATTACAAGAACCACTTAAATGTCAAGTTCATTCTTCCTTTGCGCAAATAGTGAATTTGAAATTTACCGATCTCGTATAATGTCAATTGCAATTCTCATAAACTCGATATATTATTATTTATGCTGTTCAAGCGACTCGGTCTTTTGAAATAATCCGAGGTAATAGAATGATGGAACATAATATTCTAATAAAAATCTAAAAATAAATAGGCAAACTTACCACTTAGTAGTGAAGTAAATTATTTATTTCCTTATAATAATAATAATAATAACATGGAATTTATATAGCGCAGTTTAGTGTCATTTCACTTCAAGTGCGCTTAACTACTAGAATAACAAACTTTAAAAAAAAATGGTAATTCAGTATTAATAGTTCTTAAAATTATTCCTACAGTGTGCCTTACCCAATACAGATCTAATATTATAACACTAAATACACTGTTTATACAAAGTGATGACAAAACTTAGAAAAACAATAACAGTAGGACAGGACAAAACACGAATATTAAAACTAAAACATAACATAAAACAGGAGGCAGTTTGTGCTCAGAAATGAGAATTTTCTGAGCAGACACTAAAAAGGTACAATAAGGAGACAACCGAAACCAAACAATTACCGGAAGTTTTAGAATATGGCTTATTATAAAATATTGAAAAGAAGTTAAAATTTATAAATGGTAAGATTTTTTAAATAATTTTGTTTTTAAAGCTCGCTTAAATTCAGCCAAATTCTGGAGATTAGTAAGAGCTGAGGGAAGTCTATTCCAGATGAGAGGGCCTGTTACACTAAAAGAACGATCATAGTAAACAGCTCGATTTGACCTAGAAAGTTCGATTAGACGATTACTAACATCTAGATCTGCTGACCTTAGAGTAAGCTGTCTATTGCTTAAGTTTTGTCGGATACATAGTTCCGATATATATGCTGGCGCCATTCCTTGCAATGCTTTGAAGGTCATTAAGCAGATCTTAAACTCTATTCTTTCAGGGCATCGAAGCCAGTGAAGGCGATCCCTTAGAAGTGGGGTTATACGGCAATACTTAGATTCACCAAAAATCATTCTTGCCGCAGCATTAAAAACTGACTGGATTCTATTGATTTGTTTCTGAGGTAGGCCGGCATATGCACTATTGCAATAGTCCATACGTGAGACGACGAACGAATTTATGAGTGACTTTGCTCCATCAGAGGGAAGGCATCTCCTGATTGATTTTATCTGCCTTAAATGGAAAAAACCAGAACTCACAGCTTTTGAAATTTGCGATTCAAGAGAAAGAATATTGTCCATAGTGAAACCTAGAAATTTTATTTCTGCAGAAGGGATTATATCCGTATCCTGAATACGGATTGGACTGAAGTCAAGGAGAGCTTGCCTTCCAGGGGAAGCTATCCACATAAATTCTGTCTTTGTGGGATTTAGTTTAAGTTTATTGACAGACATCCAACTTGAGATTGTGTTAATGAGGCTAACCACCTGGTTTTTAAGGACGTCTTTTTCGTCCGGAAAACAAAACTTGAAAATCAAACGATCATCTGCGTAACCTTGTGATTCAAAGCCAGCTGAGTGAATTAGTCGTTCAAGACGATTCGTATAGAGAATGAAGAGAATGGGGCCTAGGACAGAACCCTGGGGAACTCCAAATTCTATGGGAGTTTCAGGTGATGTACATTTATTGAAAGTTACTGAGGCTACTCGTCCAGACAGGTACGATGTCATCCATTGGAGTGCATCACCTCGAACGCCAAATTCGGTTTCAAGCACATTTAGTAAAATACTATGATCTACTGTGTCAAATGCCGCACTCATGTCAAGAACAGATATCAAACCCAACTTACCTGCTTCCATCCCGATGATCAAGTCTGAAACAACCCGCAAAAGAACAGTTTCCGTTGAATGAAACCGTCGATAAGCGGATTGATTTTTGGCAAACAGACCAGCAGAGTTCAAGTACCCCACTAATTGTTTGGCAACGATTTTCTCAAGCAGTTTTGATAGGAATGGTAGGTTGGATATTGGCCTGTAATTATCTGTATTATCAGTATTAAGATTTTGTTTTTTTAGTATTGGAGTTATAATTGATTTTTTAAGTGATCCCGGTACAAGTGAATTTACAAGAGACTTTCGGATAATTTCGGTAATTACAGGTGCTATATCCGGGAGACATTTCTTTAAGAGCCAGGTCGGTATGGGGTCTTGAGCGCATTGCTTGTTTGGGCAAGACTTCACAGCACGTACGACATCTTCTTCAGTTACTGCTGCAAAAGTAGTGAAGTTACCAGTGAGCGGAGTTGTTGCTGCGACAGAAGGCAATCCTACCCCACCGAGAGTCCGAATTTTTTCGACTTTACTCCTAAAATATGTCGCAAGACTATCCGCTTCAAGAGAGGAATCAATCTTGATGTTGCTCTCTCCACATAAAGTTTTTATATTTTGCCACAGTTTTCGAGGGTCCTTTTCTGCCTCAATTTGTTCACACCAAAAGTTAGATTTTTTCTGCGTTACTTCTTCCTTGTAAGCATTTTGTTTCGCAATCCAAAGTTGCCGATTGATGAAAGTCGGGTTTCGTCTGTACAACCTCTCGAATTTTCGCATTTCCCTTTTCTTCTTGAGACATTCAGCATCGAACCATTTGCAGCCATTTCGAATGCGGCAGACCTTCTCTGTGAAAGGCGCATTTTTGTCAAGTAATGCCAGTAGCGTAGAATTATAAAGAATTACTAACTCTTCTACCTAGTATTTACAAAACTTTTCCTTATCACAGAGCGGTGAGATTTTCAGTTCATTGCAAAATGCCTCGAAGTCGAATTCTCTCCAATTTCTAGAGATAACGGATTTAAACTCCAATTTTGGAGGATCGAAGGCAAACACGGATGTGACGAGACGATGATCCGATAGTCCAATGTCAGTCACGTGAGTTCTATTCGGGGGAGACCCAACTCGGGAAATGATTACATCAAGTGTACCTCCTGCATCATGAGTAGCTGAGTTTACCCACTGCTCGCAGCCGAAGTCACACAGGATTTTGGTGAATTTTTTGGACATGAGATCAGTTTTCTTTTCTAGGTGAATATTTACATCTCCTAAAATGATAACATCACAGTTGTAGTTGGAGGTGCATTCTAGGAGAGACCTGAATTCATTAAAAAAAATTGCAGTCGGTGCGCACGACCCGGGACGGTAGATGGAGATTATGACGAGGGATGCACCATTGGCAGAAGCCTTGCAACTGACGAACTCGAAAGTAGTATAAACCTGACGTATCCCTATACTGTCTAAACGAATACCACTTTGCGCTACAATTGCAACTCCCCCATGATTTGTAAAATTAATGTTCGTTGTATCATCTTTATCATTAGTATAATCAAGTAATTATGAATAAATCGACAAACCTTGGGATCATCTGCGCGATTTCGTCCATGCTGTCCGAGGGGTGCAGGGGCGCCCGCTCAAACAGGCGACTGGGCCCCAGCGTCAGCGTGTCCATCTGCCTGAATGGGCGAGCCCTCTTCGAGCCGCCCCGGTTGGCCTGAGCGCCCCCGCGCGCCCCCTGCTGCCCGCCCCTGCCGGCCTGCTGCGGCGGCGGCCGGTTGGCCCTGCGCGCATCATCGGCCCGCCGCAGATTATGCAGCCGAAAGAAGAACATGGACATGTTGTTCCACGTGTGTTGGATGAACCCGGTCTGGTCCACAAGTGGTCCTCCTGGTCGTGCCTCGTCGCCCCAGGATTGGCCGCGGATCTCGGCCCAAGTCAGATCTGATCGCGTCGCGCCTCCTGGCGTCTTCCCGGCCTCCGCCCCCGAGCGCACCCTGACTCCCCCGCCACTGCCAACCGTGCTAGCCTCACTCTCCACCTGCGTCAGCTTGGCGATATCTGCACCTCAACCACTAATCTAACAAAGACGTTGTCTTGTTCTTTTCGAGGACGCTTACTCTGTACAGACACTTAGTCTCTTATTTAAAATAGTTTTAAATGGTATATTTTGGCGGTTACACAGTGCAATGTTAAACGACCCATTTTTGATGGGATCATTTCACGGACATCTCTACTCTTATTGTCTTTTAATAGCACGCTTTCTTTGTACACAAGCATATTGGAAAAGGTTTCACATACTTTGAACAGGCTCTGTACACTCACTTAACTTGAACTTTGGCAGCGGGTGTTCTTTCTTGCCGAGAAAACCCCAAATGAACTCTGCAGAGACTGAAGGTGCCTCGGCCTTTAGAAGTTTCGGGAATGTTAACTTTTCCGGCCTTAGCCTCCCCGGTCGGCGCACATTCCGAGAGCAGTGCGCAGAGAGCTCGTCGAGTTCGTACGAAACGTGGTGTTATAGTTAACTAGGCATAGTGGGTAGGTGTAAAGGGCTTAAGCGATTTAATTGAAGTATACTTTCATAAGAATGGTTGGTCAAATCATCAAAGTGCATCCAAAAGTTTGTATAACTTTCACGAAAATATTTAAGTTTCAAATGATTTCATATAAATATAGGGATATTTATAAAGCACAGTCGAAAGTTTAAAGCATTGTATAAGTTTCTCTAGTCTCTTGGTTCACAAATTGACACGTATCACATGGATTGGCACTAATCTCAGCTTAATCACTGTCTCTCTTACAAGCAAGTTCAAAGCATAACATCATCC
Organism: Hesperophylax consimilis; assembly: GCF_061612785.1. Lineage (NCBI taxonomy): Eukaryota > Metazoa > Arthropoda > Insecta > Trichoptera > Limnephilidae > Hesperophylax > Hesperophylax consimilis. Next base: position 29,303,197 of record NC_142858.1, on the reverse strand, counting down.
TGGCCTTTTCAGATTTAAAGCGATTACCAAGTCGACCTGAAAACGCAGGGTTCATCAGAAGTCGTGGGAACGGTTCAGTTGCGGAAACAAACTAAAAGCATACAAAATAAAAAAAGATGTAATGACTTCAAATAGAATTCATAAGTACTAACATAATATTCTAATAAAAAGTTATTAAATTCATTACAAAAGCCTTCTCAATTGACAAAGTTTTTTCCAAATCCTGAGGACCTGACCCTGTACATTGCATTCTATTCTACACATAATGTTAATGTCATTTTTGATGTGTGTAACCCACATATGGGGTGTAAAAAGAAATTTACGAGATTTGCGAAAAAACGAAATATTGAATCAACCTGAGCTTTTATTTATTTATGTAAAATTCAGGCAGACAATTTGACGCTAACCCAACATCAAATATGCAAGATCATTTCTGAACAAGAAAATGTGTACCATACGAGCGCTGGAAGTTAAACGTTTATTTATGTTGTTGTTATATTTCCCGTTCTTCCTCAAAATATTTTTAAGATTACAAATGTCATATCTACAAATTCTTTTGAATTTATATCAGTGTTACTTGCACGTTCGTGAATATACATATTTTTTAAGATGTTTTGTGTACATGTTACATGTTTTGTACCCTGATGTATGGCAGTAAGTCACGAAACTGCCAGAGGAACGATGAAAGTAGACTGAATGCTGAAGAAATGAGATCCCCGTGGCGTATCTGTGGTAAAACCATGTATGAGAAATGTGGAAATTAAGAATGTAAAGCTGATGTAAGCGTAATGAGTAAGATTAAGAAAAAGCCCTGGTTTGGTCACATAGAGCAGATGAACGAAGAAAGGAGTGTAAGGAGAATGTAAGATGCAAATGTGAATGGTAGCAGAAGTCGGGGACGCCCGAGGAAGACATGGCAAGACGAAGTGTCGGGCCATATCCAGAGTCAGAATAATAGAAGTTGTATGAATGTGAATGAGGCAAGGAGTGTTTGTCAAGACCGAGTTGTTTGGCGGTCCGTTCTCTCTGCCTACCTGCGGGGAAACGGCGTGATGGTTAGTTAGTTATATTTTGTACAGTTTGTACCCAGTGAGAAAAGCTGTACTGTGGTACACATCATGGTTTCGTTTTCAATGATAATTGGTAAAGAAAATTGAAAAGTATTGCCTAACTTACTAAAAATTACGTCGCCAATATAAATAACACTTTTAACTTCTAGACCAAAGACTGGCCAAGAATTTGAATTGAAATCACTAAGGACTGATTGCTTCACAGAATTTGAATAATTCACCAAATTTCAATGATGATTGTCAAGTTCTGTGAAAGTTCTATTAAAGTTCTTTCAACATTTCAGTATTGTGAAACAACTGGCCGATAATGACATAGACCTTGAATAGAACCTTCATAGAACTTGAAAATAAAATTTGATGAATTGCATAAATTCTGCGAAACAACCCGTCATACGAATATCCGATAATTAAAAAAGTTTTTCAATTTTTCAAAATCAATTTCCTGTGAAGAAAAAGAAAATTGACGTAACTTCGGGCACACAGACAAGCAATTCCAACCGTTTATCTTGTTAATCTGTATTGTTATACCGTAAAATAGGGCGACTTCGATATTTTTTAAACTTTGACTGTAGGTAAAAACGCGTGCATCAGAAATTTTATTATTATATTAAACACTCCTTTAAACTTTCGAAATGTATGAAAATATTTTTAATATGTTTTGAAAGTAGCACAAAATTAAAAACGTGGTTATGAAAGCCACACTTTACCTTACACGTACCTTATTAGGTACTTACAATGAAATCCAAACAATTTAGAAAATTTTTTTTTTTGGTTATTTACCGAAATAAGAAAATAATTTATAATTAGATAAACACCCGATGATTTGTTTTTACGAATCCGAATTTCTTATATTTTCAACGGCATCGTTGGAAGTTCCACCGTCGGATATTTTAAACATTATTTTTTTGCACTATAACGCATTCGTTGTGAAGGATTTGTAGCAAAGTTAGTTTAGTTTATCAGGGTGTTGGAGTGGGGGTGGGGGTACTTCGCTCCGTCGCTCATAATAAGTTTATTTTTAAACAGAGCGAAGCGTGAAAGAATGTATTATTAATTAATTATAAAATGTTCAAAGCAAATGCTAATTCCCGGCCCGGGCGCCTAGGACTGTACTCTCGTGATTAAATAATAGTATTTTCTTCATGAAAGTGAACTTCTATCTACCAAAAACTAAAGCTCAAAGGTTTTTTTTGTAAATCTAGGGCGCATCTGTTTACTGAACACGGTTAAGCGTTTGTTCGAAGACACAGGTGACTAATTGGGCTTTTCAAAATATAACGAAGTAGAAATCATATCAGTGGCGGTCAAAACAAAAACGTTTCTCTATGTGATGTAGATTCACCAGTTTGCCGCTAGTACCACTAGTTTCCGGATACCGTGTATACAGAGGGTAGTAATATTTACAAGAGACATAATACAGGCTTTTCGATAACATTGTAAAGTACTCAACTTGTGTTCTTTTGCCAGATTTGATTTATAGTATGCTTAGCGAATATATAACAAAAAAACTGCAATTACGTTAAATTTATTTAAGAAAATGGTCAAAAACTTTAAACCAGATGAGAGTAGTTGTATCGAACGTCATCAGCATCATCAATATAAAATGTACATCAATTATAAAAAAACACAACAAAATGCCATCATATTTACCACTGTCGAAAACTATGTAAAACCTTCCATAAAACTAATGTTGATAAACCTGCCTTACATATAGGTAACTCATGTTTAAAAACCTGCCCTGCCGTTTAACGGTAAATTTTATCGCTCGGACCTAAAAGGCAGTTGTCTCGCTTCAACTCAAGCAACCATCTTACTCTGGCTAGGCAGCCGCTGATTGGCTAAGCACAAAACCTGCTTGAGCGACCCACGTGTATCCAAGAGATTTGTAAAAAAATACAAATTTGCAAGCCCTTCCTGTAATAATAGGAAACAATGTTAACTAAATAATTATATACAAAGATACTTATATGTTAATTAAATAAGCTCGAATAGAAATAAAATATGTTACACGTAAGATAATTATGTAATCAGCGAAACTCTGAAAATGTTACAGAGATTTGACCACTTATCTTGTAGAATATGTCTTATTATAACTAAATAAACAATATTGCGACGATGTGGTTTTGGCAGGGCGACAGAGGCAGATAAGGTCTAATATTATAAAATATTCCTATATTTCTGAGATAAACAGATTTAATCCTGCAAGCGTGGCGAGCTTCATAGCAAGAAAAAAGCAAGCTCGTTACGGGAATTTCATAATACAATCAAGGGTCGGAGGCGCGGTCCTATAGAATCTTATAAAGGCGCCGCAAAAACCGGTCCCTGTCCATTCCGCCATAAGCCCTGGACCGAGCAACATCTACCGCTGTCCGCTCTGCCTGACCCGCTTCGCTACCTGAGAGCAACACGCTGTGTTTGATTTCAACCCGGTTCCCCCCCCCCGCTCCACTTCCGCTGTCTACTGCAACTGCCTGCTGCTGAGCTCGCTGCTCACCGACAAGCCAACGACGCCCCGACGTCGCGGCGCCTCTGCCTCGGGCTTCACTGAGCCTTCCCAACAGCCAGCCTCGGAGAGAGGATCTGCCATTGCCTACTGAACCAGCCAGCGCCCCGCAGAGCCGTTACCGACTGAGCCTGGAGGGATACAAGAAGTTGCACCCGCAATAAAAACCAACCGCTTTTATAAAAGCGTTCTTTTCAATATGCAAATTACAAATGTCGAATATATCGTCTTTCTCAAGACGCATTCATTTAGGCAAACATATTACAATAGTCGATATTCCCTGCATTTTTATGATATTTTAAATAACTCTGTAATGGTTCAAATGAAATACCTCAAGTGCTTTATTTGAATCATTACACAGGACAAAGGTAAATGTGTGCCGGTGCTTATATTTTACAGTTTTTTCTTGTGCAGGCAAACACGTCCCGTACAGTAGTAATTATGGATTACCCATGTTGTGGCTTGTGTCGTGGAAAACCTATTGAGGATATTATTCATATTTACTAACTTTAATTCATAGAATTTGAAAAATTATTCAAATTTCATATCCAAATTCTGTTATTAAAACAGCTGCTTCACAGAACTGGAAAAATAACATGAATAGAACTTAAAAATTAACCTTGAAATTCGATGAAGTCCGTGAAACAACCCGTCCTTACTATTGCGTACCTTACTTGTTTAACATTATTTGTATTATTTACTACTTTTTATAATTACTACTTCCAACATTCCAATTTGGGAGGCGGGTTTAGGTACCGCCCTGGAAAACACATCTGTCGTAGGTTACCACAAGTGTTTGGCAACGTTTGATTATTTAGCAGAGGTCCCCAGGTTCATGGAGTGAGGTGAGTTCAAACTGCACTTGCCCACCAGCTGCGTGGTGTGCCAGATCGGGAGATGCTGGTTCGGCGAGATTCTTCGATCTCTCCAACTGGTATCTTGTCCCATCGTCTTGCGCAGCAGTGGGAGCGATATATTCATTCGTCTGTCACTCCTGAACTCACTGATCCCTAGATTCCTACCTACCCCTCATACCTTTTCCTTCCCAGAACATACTTTCCTCAAAAAGACCTTCCACACTGCATTCTCAAAGATAACATAGACCCCGAGGAAAAATTAATAATTTTGCATGGTTTGTATATTTAAGTTTATATGCGGTAATTTGTATTTCTATAATTGTAAAGCTCCACATTGTTTCTACACGGGAATGCCCTAGTCAGGTGAGTTACTAATGATTGTATTGTCTTATACAATTTTCTGAATAAATTCGCTTGCAGCTAATTCTTTGAAGATAATAATTGTGAAGAACGTTACACTGTAGTAAACATTAAAGTGAGTTCAAAACAAAGACTTTTATTACGCAGTTACAAATAATACTATAAAAAATAGTTATTTGTATTCCTGTTAAAAACGAGACTGCAGGCCTTTAACGAAAGAATTGACAGAGCTTAAACAAAGTATCAGTAAAACGCGTGTACATGTTATTGTGGAATTAGTAATGGATAAAAATGCTAATATTGTACTAAGAGAACATGAATGAACACGCAATCCGATGTATTCTGAATGGACCAATATATATGGAAATTGATTTCCATCACGTTTTTAGCAGGATTTCAATAAATCAGCCATACTCATTTTTCTCTGTAAAAGATCAAGACTTAGTCTAGGAACTGTTCAACCACACTGAAAGTGACGATATATCTCGCTATCAAAGAGTAGGTATTAAGTCTAGAACTTCTTTAAGACCTCGCTGGAAGGGATGACACATCTCGCTACCAGAATCAGATCTTGAGCCTACGAACGGCTCGGGATATCTGCTCGGTCAAGGCCGTGCGTCCGCATATACAGGCCGTCCATGGTATATCAATCGGTATGTATAGTGGAGCCGGCCACTGATTAGTTGGTTTATAATTTACGTAACCAGTACAAGATACAAGTTCATACAAGTACAGGACAACTACGATGTGCTGCGTTCGTAGATAGGGATGCCGTCCTAGGTGTGAGCGAGAAAGTATTCGGGGTCGCGCCGTTTAGTCCCGTTACATAATCTATTTTATAAAACTGTGTGGAGGCCTAAAAGTCAAAACGTGTCATGATATAATTTTTTTTTTCAAATCTTTATAACACTATTGGGATTACCCGATCCGTGATTTTTACCATTCGTCATTAACATCGTTGGATTACCCCTCCATATTACCAGAAATAAGGATTCGATTTTGAGTTCAATAACATTTTATTGAAAAAAATAATATTTGTTGTCTATTGACACCGATGTTAATGTGTCAGCCAAAGCCACGCAGCAATTAATATTATGAATCTAAGTTCAACAATTTTCTTGGATTAGTTTCCATGGAAGTAATAACGAGGAAGCCAGTCTACTATTATAATATCGTTCGTTTTGGTCATATTACGTACCGACCCGAGAAAGACAGAATCATTAACGAAGCTAAGCCATTTGGTTAATGGTCAGGGACTGAGAAGCCAAAATGGTAATTGATCTTTAGTAGAATGGCATCCAAGGAGACTAAACTCTTCGAGATCTGAATGGTGCCAAAAACAGTGATTAACCTTTTCAATTCCATAAATTTGAAATGTTAACGTAAACCCTTTTCTTAGCAACATCTCATTTATATCGACACTTATGAAAATGGATTAAGTGGAAAAAGGAAAGAAAGTGCACAACATCTATTGATAAGCGGTTACGTTTTTTTGGATAATAGAGATGAATAAGAGAGAGAAAAATTAAATCAAAAATATTGTTTAACAGAGAAATGAGAAAAGTATATTAAGTATAAACTAAATGTCAAAATTTTTTTATGATGATCATCAAATGTGATGGAATTTGATTCCCCTCTCTCAATCTCGATAAGAGAGATACAATGAAATCCAATGTTATGTTACAAAATAAGACTAACACCCAAATGACTAGAATTGCTTAATATCGTGTTAACAAAAGTTGTCAAAGTTAAGCACATTCAACTTCTGACCCATTTTTCGAAACCCGTTGCTTGATCCCCGGGGTATAGAAAACTCTAAATTATTCTATCTGATCCATTACAAAGATAAAGGGTAAATAGGTAAGATTGCCCACTAAAGGAAATTTTTTACTTTGAAATTTTTAAATATGAGATCGAAAAATATGATGCTTAATATATGTATAGGTCCCAATGGTTACGTGGTTTAAGACGCCTGTCCCGGTAAGATAAAAGAACCTGGGTTCAATTCTGAGTTGTGACCGTTATCTTTTTATTTTTCTGTGTTCTGTTTAGATTTATAATAATATATAACTAAATGTTTAGTAATTGTCCACTTGTTAATATTGATTCCCACAATAACAAGAGAGATTGCCAACCTCAGTGATTCGATACAAAATCGTTAATAACGTAACCTGAAGATGGTTCGCACTTTTCTTGTGGTTTTATTATCAGTAATAACAGGAAAAAAACATTAACCCTCTTGTTTATAAAGTGTCTGAAATTTAAAACAAATTTATTAGAATACCCTAAGATAATATAATAAATCTCGAATAAAATTTTACGCACTTTATTAGTAAGGGAGTAAATGTTTTACCTGTTATTATTGAAAATAAAACGACAAAAAGTGCCACCACAGGGAGAAAAATTTATATTGCTAATTTATTAGGAATTTCTTCAAATTATTAGTAATCCGATTAGTAAAGAAATTGCAGGCCATTACCTGTTTTAATAAATTCGTAATATATAGTTACACCTGCACTTGCCTTGATAATATATAATGACGAAATGTAAAAAATATTAGGAATTTTATGAACACGTGTTCTGAAGTTGTGATATGCTATCTTATTTTAATAAAAGTTTATCAGGTAACCTATTCATTGATTCGTTAAGGGCCTGCAATCCCGTTTTTAATCGGATTACTAATAATTTGAAGAGATTCTCAATAAATTAGCCACACTTATTTTTCTCGTTGCATCATCGGTTGAACGATATTTTAATTGAATAAATAAGGTGAGAAAAGGACAATCAATGTGAGAGTGGGCGATTACTAGTTGCGGGCAAACATTGTATAGTTTACCCTATTTTCAAATCGTCAACGAATTCCAATGACGCCGATCCAGTGGATTACCTGCGTGTTCTGTGTTGTACGCAACTACATATTATTAATGACCTATCTTCACATACACGATAGCTGCTTACTGTATTGTTTATTTCAACTCGGGGGGTCGGGGGGTATTTTGTTCACTTGATCGTGCCATGTTTTTCTCGGGCGTCCCCGACTTTCTATCTTCATTAATTATATGTATTATCTCGGCAATCTTATACAACAACAGTAAATTACCGATTCACAAAATAATGAGTTATATGTCAATAATTAAAATACATATTTCCGTTTGTAACCATTTAGAAAAAACACTAAGAAAGCTAATAGAAATGCGACAGATAAACAAAATGATATTTTTTTTTCAAATGACATTAAAAAGTTTTAAAAAATCAAATTTTTTTTTTAAAAAAAGTGACATTACATAAAATATTACGGTAACGCTGGTTTTTCATCTCGTCATCGAAAGTTTTCAATAATGTTCACGAAAAGGTTAAAAAAAGAGAATTGAAATCGCGGGATAATTAAAAAATTGTATACTTAAAAAAACAATACATCTAATTACCGATTTATTTCTTCTAACTACCACCAAACAGGGTGTTAGGTAACGGATCTACCTGACTTTCTTTAACCAGTGGTTGGCCGGACATTACAAATGTTATCTGAAGAAACGCGAAGTTAGCAATAAAGTGCGAAATGCGAAAAAGAGAATTGAGGCTGGAAAAAAGTGGTGCCATCTTAAAATCATCATCATCATTCGTGAAATGAGTAAAAATTTTAACCGGAGAAGTATATCTTAATCGTATAGCTATAGGTACTAACGGTGCAGTGCGTATTTATAAGTAAGAGTGAAAATGTCTGGTAACACAAAAATGAATGAGAGCAACAGAATTTAATTTTTTTAAATTAGTAATGTTAAAATTGTTTTGTTTAAAACAAAAAAGCATTCTATTTAAAATAGAGTATGTCATTCTTTTATGAATGAAATTTAGAACTCCATATTTATTTATCAATTTTTGCGAAAAACTTAAACAAAACTCCAAAAGCAGTTGTTTTCCGTTTTCCTGAATATTTACGTTTTTGTATTTATCTTTCATTGAGTTCTAGTTCATAACATGCTCGTAAATATAAAACAATTGACAATTTGTATACACAAGCATATATTGTACATTATTGAACATTATGTACATGCGGAGAGAATATATAAACAAGAAGAGAAAAACCTGCGAAAAACAAACCATTAAAATGATTTGTAGATGCATTTTACATGTGTAATTAAGAATGGAAACGTGGAAAAGAGCTTTGAAATATAATGCATCTAACCCACACAAAATTTTTTCTTGCATATTTGCAAACATTATATGTGGGTAACATATCTACATATTCTGGCATTTATGTACTAATGGTCTTTGCACTCTAAAGCCTTTCATATATAAATCGGCAAATCCATGATTGTGCAATTTTATCAATAAATTATTTTACCACCTTACATATTTTATTACGTGTGCAAATTGTTTACAAAAACATAATGGAATGTAACTCGGTACAGCTCTTATGTGTGGTTTAAAATTAAGGGTAGAAGATATTCTCTTATAAAAAAACAAATTTTATTCTTTATTATTTTTAAGCAATAGTTATCAGCCTGAAACACCTATATACATTGAAAAAAACTTCAGAGAAAAAATACATTGGGTTTTGAATTAGCTTATTATAGAGCTGCGGGTTCAATTAACGTTGGTGGTATGTATTTTTTCGCGGAGGATAATATGTTATCTTTTGTGCTTTGCATAAAATATTGTCTCGTAAACATTAATATATCATCAAAATAAAAATATTATTCTTTTGAGAAATACTCTTTCCCTAAATCAGTCTCATTTCGTGAATACTACTCATCTAATGGCTTTCTAATGATAACTTCAGTTATATTAGTATGGAATGCAAGTAGGAGCTGAATTAATCCAAGTCAAACAATGATAATTTTTATCCACGTCCTGCAATGGTACGAATTGGTTAGATCCATTATAGGCAGTTGTTTAATTAATAGTTAACCAAAACGTTTACAAATATGCTATTATTTAGGAAATTGCCTGCTCACCTGAAGTTAAATTTAGGTAAATGCTGAAATTGGGCTGTGCGTTTGTGTACACCGAAATGTTTACATTTCAAAACTGAAAAATAAATATTGTCACAATCTGCAAAGCGAGGTTTCAAACCTGTTTCAACCTAAGAGTAAGCCACAATATGTATTGTATTTAGTTGGTTTCCTGCTCGCTTTCATAAATAAATCTCTTTCATTAACGTTCTACCATTTGATTTCACTGGCAGAGTAAAGAAAAAACGTTTAGATGAAAACGAATTTGAAATGTCTCACACTTCAGAAATAATGAAGTGTTTTTTATTATAATTTCTATTTTGTATTTAAAATTTTATACAATAATAATTTTGATATTGCAGAGTAAAAAAGGACAAATTTTTCTCGAAGTAATCATTCGTCCAAGGTCTCATTTGTAACATTATTTATCAAGAGTTTTGGAAATCTTATTCCACTTTTTCGTTTATCTTTCCATCAACTGATGTCCTGGTTATATAGACAATAGACGTATTATATTTTTAACGCCACATTCTGCCAGCAGAACTTGGGTTTACGCTGTAAACGTATATTGTACATTTACATAACATAGCCATAGGTACACATATGTATTGCATAGGTTACACTCGGAGAGAATAGAATGTCAACTGCTTTCTGTTTGTGATGGAAATTCATTCCCGGTGTACAAATTTGACGTGGAAACCTGGTTTCTTGGTAATCGTGCACTATAATTTGTATTTTCATGTTGTGGCGTTGGGAGGGATTAGGAGGATAGGAATCATGACCGCCATGTGAATTTGAGTCGGGAGGTTACGGGTTAGGTTTTCTCGCAGAGTAAATAGAATTAATTAAACTTCATAAGAATAAAAATTAAATAAATTATAATACCTACACACATTTTCATGGGTCTTCGTTGGTATTAATACGATAATAAATAAATGTAAGACAACACTAGTAAAACGAACTTTTCCATAATCTAATAATTAATTGGAATGAAGCGTTAAATTTATCATATTTGTGGTGAATGATAATACAAATAATAATAATGCTTCGTTAATTAATCAGGCTAGTGTTTGCGATGGTTAATAATCTGTCATCACATGAAGGCACTCGCGGGGCAATTATAATGATAATTAAAGTTTTCTTGCGATTTTCTGTTGCATGATAGCCCTCAGTGTTAGGTGCAGCGGTTATAACAAGTTTTCTATGAGAAACATTCCACTGTCATTGACAAAGCAAATGGCACCATTTAAATTAGTGGTAAAATAAGGATGTCGGGCTGTGACAGTTCAGGCTGTGTTTCTTTAACCCGTGCACCTATTGACAGTTGGCGATAAAACCGATAACACTATGAGAGCCGTATTGTATTTGCTCACAATGTTATCTTTATCAGCGGCCGGCCATTATGTTGTGTTTCTGTTTGTGGGTATTTTCGGAAAACGTGGAACATGCGATGGTTGCGTATCGGAGATGGATGTGGCCTTTGATGTTTACGGCGCGGTGGGACGAGAAATGATATTTAGAGACAAAGGGATATCCAAAATGGTATTCATGATTTACCTGACAGCTGGGAAGGGCTTCCGTTTAGTGATTATTTTGGTACATCTGGTATAACGGCGTAATTCAAACACTTTGTTTTTTACTAATGACTAGAATTCAGATAATGTGAATTTTGACATTTTCCCGATTTTGTGATAAATAACGCGAATTTTCGTAATTTAATGTTAAAAAAGAAGCAATATGTGGCTTTCACTCTTCGATGCCATCATTTCGTATTAGAGAGATAAATGTGAATTTATGTATTATTTTTATTAAGTGGGAAAATTTCATAATAATATGGAAGATTGGTGTCCAGTTCAGGATAAGGAGAGATGATATGTTGAACGGAAAGGAGGCATTTTTAGATAAGGCTTAGTGGAAGATTGAATGGATATTTATTTAGAGAGGGACAACTAAAAGAAATATGATCTAAAGTTTCACTTGTAGACAACAGAAAGTACAAGGGGAATCATCAAGCACGTACATTTTGAAAAGAACTTTATTGAAATTTTGGAGGTGCGGAAAGTTCTGAATATTTCATCATTAAGGACGAAATCAACGATTCTCAGACGAAAAATATGAAACAAAAAAGACAGAACATATTTTTATGCTTTGCTTTAAAACCAATAAAATCGTCGTGGCTAACTTAGTATCGAAAGCGCCGCGCACCACCATTATTTATTGTATATAACTAACATAAATACCTGCTATATTAAATGAAAAAAACGCACTTTCTTATTCACCACGTTTTTATTGATAATATGAACTACCCCTCCCTGCAATTATTCCAAGAAGCTAATATGTTTGTAATAAGAAAAAAATTACTGTTTACAATGTTTAAAATATAGGTATATTTGCTCGAAATACCTTTTTTACAAAAATTGAAAACCGATTTAGTAATAGGTTAAATAATGTTTATAAAGTTCCACTTTGTAAAACCAGACTTGCGCAAAGACATGTGTATTTTATAACAACAAAAATGTAAAATGCTCTCTATAAAACTACAGAAATTGAATGTAAAAATAAATCCTCCTACAAAAAATATAAAAATGTGATAAAGTCTTGGATAAATATCATTGATACAAACATTTACTTGTTGTAACATCTGAACTGATGTATCTTAACATTTTCTTTTTTATATTTTTCTAATCTTCTGTATATATGTGTATGAGTAAAATTTTTATCTTTAACTAATGGTTGGTTTTTTTTTTTGGTTATTTTATTAAATGAGTTTTACTTTTACTTTACTTTTTAACAGTTTGATGAATCATATTGAGTCTTGGATAAATACCATTGATACAAACATTTACTTGCCGTAACATCCGATCTGCTGTAACATCTGACCTGATGTAACTTAACATTTTTAATTTTTTTAAATATTTTACAATCATGTCTTTTGAATTGTAATTCAGTAAACACTTATTTTTAAAATTTTATTTTCTAATCTTCTACAAAGATAATGTATGTGTGTGAGTAAAATTTTAACTATTAATAAACACAAGTATACCCACGAACTGGCGATGCGGGATGTTTTTGGTTAATCTGCTAAATTTATTAGTCTTTACTTTTTAACTGTTTATATAAAAAAAAAGAAAAGTGTTTCCATTATTGTAAAATTAAATCAATGTACCTACCAGAAAAATTATTAATAAAAAAATAATAATAACTGACGGTCAACTAATTCATCAGGCCTATTACGAGTATATTAACCGAGTTAAGTATTTGCCTCAAAGTATTTGCTTCCGTCGAATAAATATCTGATTACTTTTTCCAATTTTTTTATAGTCAGTGACTTCACAAGAAGCCATGTGACGTCACAAGTAGCTTACTTTTTGTATCAACTGGGTCAACTCAGTACTAAACTGAGACGGACTCGTAACATAGCTGTTATATATATATATTTTTTAAATTATATAAGTACATTTTTGTTTATTTGTTACAATATATGATCAAATATTTCAAGACCCCTCTTCCATAGAAGCATCAGCTTGTGGCTGGAAATGGAGTGTACATTGTTTTATTACAGTATGTAAGTAATTAAAAATAAAACGATTTTAAACTTATTTGAAGAATGGAATGTTACTTAAGGAAATTAATTAAGATTAGTTATTCTTAAGATTAATCAATTGGAAACATTTTTATTTTTTTTAAGTTTGTCTTTAAAATATTTTTTCACAGTGTTTATTATTTGGATGTTATCATTAATGTTTCTAATTTCTTCAGGTAGTCGATTGAAAAAAATTCTTGCCCGGTAAGTGTAATAATTTTGTGCAAAGGAAGTGTTTAATTTTGGGCATGGAAAAATATATTTAAGTCGAGTACGGTTTTCAGTTAGAAATTAATACTTGTCTTTTTCTTTTATGATTTGAATTAATGCATTTTTAGTATAAAGATCTTTAAATGAAGGCACTTGAAATTTCCTTTTGTATTAAGGTGAGATATATGATTTAAGCGGTGACCGGATAAACCATCACAATGATAATTCATCACATCTTTAAAAAGTTATATAAAGTCATGGAAAGTGATGAAACAAAAACTTTATTAACTGGGTTAAGTAGGTTAGGTTAGGTTAGGTTTAAAATATTTTTTTCATCGTTTCTAAGGACTTAATATCACTTTCTAAAGGTGTGTTGAATTGTGACTGTGTTGAGTTATCATGGAACCGATTTAAACAGTTTTACTTTATATGAAACGACAAAAAATTAAGTGACAATGACCTTTATAATACATCTATGTATTAAAATAAGTTTTTCAGTTTCATATAAAATGGTATTGTTACAGTTTACAAGAAAAAACAATAGCTAATGACAAAACATTATTCAATTTTAAATAAAGATTTATTAATTCTGCTAACATAATAATAAAACAATATAATAATATCACAATAAATAATATGTAACACAACTTAAATATTCAGAACCGGCGTTTGTTGCTTACACGAATAAATATTTATCACTGGTGTTCTCCGTTGTATTAATAATAGAATGTTGTGAGGCAGGAGGGATTGGGGGTGGGAAAAGATATTTAGTGATTATTTTGGTGCACCGGTTATCAGGCGTCGTGGTATATTTCAAAGACTTGTTTTCAACTAGTTATAGACATGATGGTGAAAATTAAGATTAGCAGGAGTTCAAAAAAAATTTACTACAATGACAAAATTAAAAAAATATATCATTGTTGTCGTTATTCCAAATTCCTGTAATATTAAAAAATCTGTTTCTGAAAATATAAGAAAATACAAAGATTTAGGAAATGAGATTAAAAGAATTTGGCATTGTCAGGCTATAAAAATATTACAATTTGTTATTTCGGCTACTGGCATTATACCTAGCTCTCTCATTCAAAATTTAGGCGTATTAGATCTGTCAAAAAATTTATATATAAAAATGCAAAAATCAGTCATTTTAAATACATGAAGGATAACGAAAGATTTTTTAAATATTTGTATTGAGGGATCGGTAGGATTTATAGGTCCAGTTAGGAGTTCTACCGAGCCGAACCCTCTGATATGAAAATATCTGGAGTCGGTGAGTTATTTTCCCATTTGATCTCTGGTGAGTTGACGTGTTGTTCTTGTATTGTTTTGTATTTATTATGCTTATATAATACACTTGCATAGTGTGGATTGACTAGATGATCCTTTGTGGAAAAGTGTGTGGAAGGGTTTAATTTTTCCTGTGGGGAAGATTTAACCCGGACACTAAGTCGGAAATTTAATAAAAATCAACCAGGAAATCAGTGCGTCTCAAGTAGCAAAACGTTCGAATAGTGAACTCATTATACTTGTACAATGTACATGCTTTTAAAGTTTGGAAATGATAGGTAAACTCAACTTGTTTATACAAGGAAATTATAGAATTTTAATTTTTCAATTCGTCCAATTGTCAAAAGTATTATTATTACTTCTAGTTTCCAATAAGAAAAAACAGTGTTGTAACTCTTGTAAAAATACGAACCACTATAATTTTTTATTTTTTTTATTTCTTCAATATAAACACCCGCTAAACTGAAAAAGCAGTTTGTCAGCAGACTTATTTGACTAAACAAAAAAAAATAGTGAAATTAATGTGTGGTTCATACTTTTGTGTTTTAAAAAAATCAAAAGAAATTACATACTACTATCTATAATGTTAAAATGTATTAATATTTAGAAAATGAATATGTAATAGAAAACTGCGAGTAGGTAAGTCCTATTTATGAAAAATATATATTTGCATAAACCTCCGTTTATTATGTCATTAAAGCAACGCAGAAACACATAAAAATGCCAACTTTGAAGTGCTTCAGAGTAGTATCGATTCACGGTCAATAGCCAATTTGATATAAAATTGATGATTTCAGTCGCATTACAATTGAATGAATAATTTAGAAGATCGGCTCTGATGGACCGACGCATCGATTATTCATTCACTTATTGACATTTTGAATTGAGCGATTTCGTGTGTTTCACAGTTAACAACAGGTTCATGACAAACCAGCACACAGATTTACTGGCTGTTTTGTCATGAAACTGTTGTTTACTGTGAAACACACGAAACAACAGCTTTTTGACAAAACAGCATTATAGATTCCGCAATGTTTGGTCAGAGTATTGCCATATTGCTAGCCAATCCAAGGGAATCTGCTATGCCTCAATACAAAACTGTGATTTTTTTCACTTTCAATTTCTTCACCCATTATTATGAGGACTGGACATTGTTTCGTTACTTCTCATCTTTTCAAAATTCACGTCCTTGACTCCTCAGATTGTACATTCTCTGGTCAGTCTTTTCTGCAGGTATTTTAATGTAGCCTGCTTTAATGAGCTAGCAGCATTGATCCCAGGTCCACGGTGTCTATGCGTGAAACTCGACGTACACTAGCGGAATACCAGTTCACAATTGATTGCTTCATGAGAACGAGCCGCTTCTTCGACTCATTTTGTGTAAGACGATGTTTTGTGTAAAAGAGATACCGAATCTGTTTTTCCTCCTTCATATAATCAGGGCCTCTTCAAGTCCCGAATTAATAAATCTCTTCCTACAGCCCCTACCTTAACCCGCGTTGGGGCGTGTTACAAATGTAATATCACGATCAATGGACGAAATATTAGTCGGGCCATGTCACGAGTCAGAATAACAGAAGAGTATATATGAATGCGAATTAAGCAAGGAGTGTGTGCCAAGACCGAGTTGTTTATCGGTCTGTCTTCTCTGCCTACCAAAAACGGAAACGGCGTGGTGGTTAGTTAAAAGAATGTGTGCCTATATTTTATTGGTGTTTCTCGTCCAGATATATGAACTTCTCTAGGCATATTTCGTGGAAATCAAACGAATTGCCTTCTATTTCGGTTCCTTTGAGTTATATAACAAGCCTCCTGGCCTTAGTAAGGTTGAGCTGCTCGAAGGCAGTACGAATAAACCGATTGTTTGAGCCAGAACATAAAGCCAGCACGGAATGATATCGTTTCTTGTTATTAATTAACAATATTTGAAGGGTTTTGTCTCTGTTGATTGACCGAAAACTCTGCTAATATTACGTGTTAGAAATTAATTGTTTCAAAATTTTCATGTCAGGTTTTTACGTAGAACTAATAATACAGGTACTCCTGACTTTATATTGTACCAAAAGGCGTCATTTTACATCATTAAAATCTATTTTAACCTGCATACGGAAAGCAATTTTGCCATATTGCGCCAACACAGTTGCATTAAATCAGTGATTCTCAACGTGCTCCTCTTTGAGGCAATTTTTGTTAATGTTCTTGGGAGTAATTTGTAAATTATTAATATTTAATTTAGGAAGATGATTACACTAATAAATCTAAATGTAACATGAAATAGAACAAGACACAGAAAAATAAAAAAGGTAACGGTCACAACTAGGAATCGAACCTAGGATCTTTTGTATTAAACCACTCGACCATTGGGACCTATTTATTAAACGTCAAATTTGTCGATGTCATTATATTTCAAATTCAGAATTAACATTTAATTTCATCTTTCAACTAATTTTTCCCACATTATTTTTTTTTATTAGTTTTTTGTATACATACATATGTAACATAATCATGAGTAATTAAGCCTGCAACATTGATTAAAAAACTGTAAAAACACATATATGTATACAATATATAACCTTTACGAGAGTTAAAATACTCGTGTGTAAAGGCGGGAACATAGAGAAGTTTATTAAAAATTAAAATTAAAAGTTAAAAAATTATAACGCAATATATACGTGCATAGATAAAAAATAATAATATTTATAAATATATATAATAAAAAATAAATTTAAAAAAAAGAAATTCATGTTTCGTTTAGAAGTATTAGTATTATCTTCTTCTTCAATGATATATTCATTGACGGGTATAACCTTCAAAATAAGTTGTTGTGTTTAAAAAGTTGTTCCTGAATATTAATATATTTTTTTGTTTTGTTAAAAAATCGGATATCGAAACCCTGATTTACCGAGAAAAAAAGATGACCAGCCCAAACACCAACATGAAGCTTATTTAATTTACAGTAAATTCATGTGTGTGTGTGAGTTTGTATTAATAACTAGCCAGCTTTTGTAATATTAGTGAAACGTGTTTTGCACACGTTTTTTACCAAACAAATAACAAAAAAATATATAAGTTGACATGTTTTGACTCTGAACCAAGAGGCTACTAGATGTAAAAATAAAGCTTCTTTCTCTAAAGTAGGTACCTTAGTTGTTCACTCGAATATCCAAATGGGGGAATATTGTAAGGCGATTCACAACGGCAATGATAAAGCATGAATCTACCTCTGCAGAGAATAATATTATACTATTCGTATAGTTGGTACTTATCCAGCGCCTTTGATGCGATTCCTTCATGAAAACGGCACTGTATAAACAATTTTTTTATTTATTTTTCTGAATAACTTTATTGAGTAAAACCTCAAATTGTAATATTTAATTATTGTAGACAATATTAGCGATTTCTAAACGAAAATCTGAAACAGAAAAATCAAAAAAGGATACGGTCACATCTAGGACACGAACCCAGGACCCTTGTCTTGCCAGGACACAAGATAGTTGCCAATAAAAATGTGCGGTGAAAAAATGAAGACAATGTTGGTAGTTCTTATTCGAAGTATGATACAGTTAAAAGTGAGCGAAGGGGATAGGGTCCCATTAGCTCAGTTGGTAGAGCGGTGTCCCGGAAAGACAAGGGTCCTGATTATATTCAATTAGTCCCGCTAATATTGTCTTCAATATTTAAATATTTTTTTAATATTGTGTTACTTGATTTAAAATTTAACTGGTGGTGATTTCTTGCAAGATCAAGTCTTGCACGCTTATTTTCAATTCAGAGAATTCAAACAACAATGTTTCAGAACCATCCTTTGAATCCGTGCGGGTGCCGAATTAGTTCCACAGAACGGGATAAAAACTAGTGGTGCGGTAAAAGCGACATAACCCGTAGTGTCGATCCGGAATGACCTCCACCGCCTTAATTAGCTGACTATTAGTCAAGTCGCGGTCAAGGCGGAGCGGGGAAACTCCCGACCTAAGTTGCGGTGGCCGGCGTCCGGGGTAATGTGTACACCATATAACCTCGTTAGGGCGCCTCGAGGGGCCGGACGAGCTGCCCGTAAGGCGAAACGGATCCCTTGAAATATTGATCAAATCTTATTAATAGAAAGTAATTTACGAGTATTAACCCTGGGAGGGTACCAGAGAGTAAAATTTACTCGATTCTTTAGATAAGTGCCCGTAAAGAAGGTGCATTCGCAGGCAGCCACGCTACCCCATACTACACTGCTTCCTTCTTTCGGTTGTGCCCCACCGGTGGCGGTTTAACCTGTGGATCACCGGAATCCCTCATACAAGAATCGATGAATTTTTTAAAATCGATTTTAACCCTTATGTACAAAGGAACTGTTTGAAGAATAAGTTAAGAACACTATCCCTAAATATTTCTTTGGGAAACGCATTTTATTTGATGTATGCAGCTTCTCTGACGTCTTCGGAATAAAATATCTTGGATTTTTTCTCAAGATCACGAACGTCATCACAGTTAACTGGTTAACATCTTTGTGGAAGACCGCTTGGTGGGTAGTTTTTACTCGCAAAAACCCATGAACGTATGTGAATACTTATACAAAATTAAGGTAGATGTCAAACTACTGCAATATAAATAATAAACCCATTTGTGGGGAGCATTAACTTATTTTTGTATCCCCGCTGAAATCTTAACACTATCTTAAAAACTAAATAATATATTGTTACTTTCGTTCTTTGTTCAGTTGGAAGTATTTTGTGGTTTGGTTGTTTTTTTAAATTTCACTGAATTATAATCAGTTTATTCATTCTTCACCATACATAAATAATTAATAAAGCATTATGAAATAATTAAAAAAAAAACGTACCAACAAGGAGATAATATCCTTCTAGGGTTAAGGCTGCTCTTTGAAAATGAGCATTTTTTTAAATTTTCATGTTTCAAAAATCACTTTATTTGTGTTTTCCACTGAAAATGTGGAAGAATAACGAAATTTTTTGGAAAAACTTGATATTAATTTTTTGGGACAATTGGGTCTTAAATTAGTCCACTTTTCACACAGCCTTGCGGTGTTCATCATCATAGGTGCTTAACATAGGATAAAAGGGTGAATGTATCTTGCTTATGAATTAAAAAAGAATCATTTATAATAATAATTGTGTCCAGAGCGGTACATACTTTCAGCACCATCCAGAAACAAATAAATAATGTTGAAACATCCCTAACATAGCGGTCAAAAATACAACAAAAATGTAAATGAATATTCATTCGGTTTTTCTAATACTTAGCTTTAGATGGGTTTGATTACTAGATCTGTCCAGAGCGGTATATACTTTCAGTATCGCACTGTTGAAAGAGCACCATCCATAAACAAGGAAATGTTGAAACATTCCTAACATGGCGGTCAAAAATACTTCAAAAATGTAAATGAATATTCATTCAATTTTTCTAATACTTAGCTTTAGATGGGTTTGATTACTAGATCTGAATTGCCAGGTAATTCTCCACCTCTTTCCTCCAATTTCGCTCCCTTCTCACTCCTTTGGGCCTAACAATATACCAAATTGGCAGTGCAAAAGACTGCCCACTGACTCCAAGAAATTGGGTCTTAGTTGTAAAAAAATGCATTTCCATTAATAACATTTCAATAAATATAAGAAAAATAGATACGCACTGCTTTTATATATTCGGTAATAGAAAGCATTCAAACAAACTACTTATGGCTTTAGTACGATTCTTTATGTCAAGTCTCCTTATGGCTGACGGGTGCAGACTTACTTTCGAATTCTCTGATTCTTGAGAGCAACTTGAAAATCACTTCTCGTCATAAATCTTGTCAAAAAACAACAAAAGAAAACACGAAACAAAAATTCTCCCAGAGAAATAGGTCATGTTAAATATTAACACGTTTCTTTTAATGTAAATTTGAAGAATGCTCCTTAAAATGTCAACCGTATGTCAATTAGTTTGTAAAAAAATTCACCCCGATGGTATTTCCACAAAATTAATGTATATCTTATATAAAAATCACATGTCACTGTGTTCGTACAATCTAATCTCCCAAACCGCCCAACCAATTTCAATGAAATTTTGTGTATGTGTATGGTTGGTTTCAGCTTGAAACATTGGATAGTTTTGTACCCATAAAAATATTTTAAATGCGATTTTTTTATAGGTTAAAAGGGTCGTCATTCATTTTTAAATTGTGTAAGCTTTATCAATTCATATTATCAAAAAACAACAATATTGTTTAGACTTAAGAATCAATCTTTATTTACCTCATTTATAACATTTATTTTTTTATCCATTTTCATTAAGAATTTTCGTTTTGTTTGTTACACAGAATTGAATAAAAAATGTATTTTAAGGATCGTATTCGTACGGGAATCTGTCACACTGTAAAATACATACATACTTCAAGGCAGTTTTAAAAGTACAAAACGGTACCGGTCGCATTTTTACTTATTTTCTACCGAACTGAATAGTAATTACAATCTGCTGAAATGATCGATTTCAAATGTAACGTCAAATCAATATCTACGATGGATGTAACTTCGCATGTATTATATGAATGTCAAATGCACAAAATGTTAGACAACAGCGACAGCAGATAAAAGGTGGTCTACATAAAATGAGGTCTATATAAAATTCGGTCTATATAGAAGGCGGTCTGTGGCAGGACAACGTCTGCCCGGGCCCACTAGTAGGTACATGTATATATATATATAAAAAAATGAACGTCTTTCTTTGTTCCTTATCCACAATTTGGCAGGAGGGTATGAATACCGCTGCGCCGGAAACCAACACCTCGGCTAGGAAGAAAAAAACCATAAGGGCTGGTGTCGTCTTTGGGGATGCTGTGTTAAGGGTATTTTTAGGGAAATGAAGGAAAGGAAGTTGAGGGGTGGGTCAATCTCTCCAAGAATGACGGATGTCCGAAGCCATCCCTACCACCGCGGTGCAAAGGGTCGAAAGGAAAGAGTCCTGCTGGAGAAGTCGAAAGGTCTCCCTCATCCAGTCTCTGATGCAGTAGGTGAGCAAAGGCATCCGTTGCCAAGACCTAGACAAACCTCCCCTCATGAACTCAGGCACTCCTGCTAAGTTACCAAACGTAGCAAACCACTTGGGGAGACCTTAGGCAGGGGTGTTAGTAATCCAATAAATGGTTCCTACCCGCCTCTATAATGTAATGACGTGAACACTTTTTAAGTAAATAACCATTTGATACCAGGCTATGCGAACCACTCCAAACAATTTTTGTAAAATTACTGCAAGTTTTAAAAAACGTTTGCCATAATGTGCCAAATTTATAGAAGTAAAAAATATGGGATAAATGGTTAAATCTATGTAGAGTCATTGGCTTTAAGCCGCAGTAAGTATTTCACATATGTTTCCATTTTAATATTTAGAGGAATGATATGAGTGAAGAATAGTGACAATAATAAAAAAAGGAAAACATTCGCAGAATTTAATAATCACTTTTTAAAATTGGATTTGCTTTAAATAAAAAATAATCTGATGCTCAATACGTAAATTCAATGTAGTTGAGCGTATCTATGGGGGTGTGCAGAGTGGAATAGAGATACCTAAATCTGTCACACCCACCTCCCGCATTCTAATAAGTCTGCAAACTTATTTTCCAACCTCAAACTTCGGCTGGTATTTTACCGTAAGGCTTATAAAAATGAATGAAGTGTCTAGTTTTGTCTGCTCAATATCGAATTGTTTCCCCAAAACTTGAGATCGTACGTAAATGATTTATGAATAATATGATTCCTAGAATTTTCCATTACATCAATTGCATTGGATTTTCGTGCAGTCAAATTACATAATATTAATATTATTATCAAATAGGAAAAACTAAACCCTTCCACACACTTTTCCACAAATGATCATCTAGTCAATCAACATTATGCAAGTGCATTGTCTAAGCAAAATAAATACTAAACAATACAAGAACAACACGTCAACTCACCAGAGATCAAATGGGAAAATAAATAATAATTCACCAACTCCAGATATTTTCATATCAGAGGGTTCGGCTCGGTAGAACTCCTAACAGGGCCTATAAACCCTACTGATCCTTCAACATAAATATTTAAAAAATCTTTCGTTATCCTACATGTATTTAAAATGACTAATTAGAGTACATATTTATTATTCTTAATTTTTCACTAACACACAAGATCAAAAAAACAAAGGATTAATTTTTGTTAATACATATACAGTGGTGCCTCACACAACGAACTTAATTCGTTCCAGGAGCAAGTTCGTTATGCGAAAAGTTCGTTATGTGAAACGCGTTTTCCCATAACAATACATGTTAAAAAAAATAATTCGTTCTGTAGCATAAAATATGGTAAGATGACATAAAAAAAAGATAAATTTTTTGTTATTATTTTTATTTAGATACATCTAAAAACATAATGAAAAAAACACACATTTTTTAATTTTAAGAAATAATCGAATCTTGCACATCTTCATCCATTTTCCGCCGATGGTGCAGTGAAAAACCTGTCCAAAGTCGTTTGTTTCTCTCTTTTCTTCAACATCTGCCGGAAATAACGGACAAGAGTATCGGAGTACAGGTCGTTGATCCTGTTTGCTTCAGCGGAATCCGGATAGTGGGCATTGGTAAACTCCTGAACTGCTTTCCATTTGACCAGGATGTTCTTGATGTCAGCAGTTGGAATTGGTTGATTGTTGCTCATATCATATATCATATAAAAAAAATGTTGAGTTTATCTTAAAAGGACGACTGCCGTGATACGTGTGCGATTTAATTCGTAATGAAGAACGATTGCTGCGATACGTGCGTAAGTTAAGCGTACAACGCAGTGACTAACGAGTCTAACGACTGCCTGCGCGGGAGGATGCAATTAATCGGCAGTGATCGTAGAAGATCGGGCGACTTCGTTGTGTGAAGCGAAGTTCGTTGTGTGAAGCGAAGTTCGTTGTATGAATCGTGAAATGAACGAAAAGGAAGTTCGTTGTGTGCAGCATTCGCTGTGCGAGGCGTTCGTTGTGTGAGGCACCACTGTATCGGTATTTTTGTTGTGACTAAGTTTTTTTTTACATAAACCCTACATAGTAGGCCCTGAGGAAAATAATTTCCTCCAGGGCCTATATCATCTTTGGGGATGCTATGTGGAGGGTTTTTTTAACGAAATGAAGGAGAGAAAATTCAACAAGATCAGCTGGAGAGGTCAAAGGGTCTCTGAACCAGCCTCTCCCGATCCGGCACGCCATGCAGCTGGTGGAAAGCGCATTCCAAACACACCTCACCCGATAAACCTGGGCACCTCTACTAAATCACCAAACGTTGAGAACCACTTGGGGTGATCTATGGCAAAGAAGTTGGTTATCCAATAAATGGTTTCCAAGGCGCTGGTATTGGTTGGATATTGTAATTTAACACCTTCAAGAAATCGTCAAGATATTATTCATTAATGGTTACTTAAATAGAACCAAAACAGAACAACATCTCACCAAAACAAGCTACACGCGTAAGACAAAGAATTTATTAAATAAAGCTACATCTGCCTTAGATCCAGCACGTGTACACATGTTCGCTTTCTTAACATTTCTTGGCATTAGTTATAAAAGTACGTATTATATTTGATTTCCTCCTCCTATATAAATATTCACTTTTTTATGTACATACTAGCGCATACTCGTGAACTGTTTAAATATTATTAATTATCATTTAACGGCAGAAGTATAATTTAATTTATTTTTTTTCGTAGGAAGCAATCACTTTGTGGTTACTTTGTGAATGGATTGTGGGAAACAAGTTAAATATAGGACTATTTAATATAGGACACATTCTAAACAAGTTAAATATAGGACTATATTTCTTATTTTAATTATAACTGATAAAAATTTTACTATCTTAAATATTCCTAGAATAATTTCTAGGGAAGTTACTAATTCATCGTCTAGAAAAAATAAAATATGATGCTCACTGCTAATTTTATAGCTGAAAAATATTTTATAAAATTTTACATAAACATTTTACATAAACTATTTTAATGGTGAGGTACTGTTTTTATTAATCTTTAATATAAATAAATTACATCCGCAGGAATCGCTTTAAAAATAAATATATATTATCTTTACGAATTCGTCGGAATTAATTAAAATGTGAGCCTTGAGCATTAAAACCTATTATTAGAGTAATTCCCGTTATTCCGTAGCCTTCCAGATTCAATTTTGCGATGATTTTGTTTGTAAGATTACATGATAATCCGAATGTTTTGATTGTTCAACAAAATCGGCCGAGACACACGAGGAACAACCGGAATAGTTCGATAACTCCACCCCAGGACTTTCTTGGACGGTCAGTAAACAAGAACAAAAGTGTAAGTTAATATTTGCTCGTCTCGGACCACGCGATAAAGCTACAGATAACACAGTGGACGCAGATAATGATTTTCGTTATCGGGTTCGTTATCGAAGATTTCGTTTACTATTTTGGTTTGTGTTACTATATAGAATTAAGTATGTTAGTTGTAAGTTTCTACGTATGTAAATATATATGTCATTAAGACAGTATTCATAAATTTAAAATTTAATATTTTATTTTACTAATACTGTTGCGTATTTAGTTTATCAGATTAATTTCATGCTTTAAAAACTTTATGTGTAATTTTAAATAGCCTACTAGCTAATAATTAGAACGTAAAATTTAACTTTATGATTACTGTCCCACTAAATAATTACGTATTTAACATGTTTGTAAAATCCCGTATTGATGTAAAATATTATATTCAAGCTCTTCGAAATGTGTTGGTGGTTCGATCCGAGTAATTCAGACAGTGGGGAGGGTGAGATAACAAAAAGTATAGATGGAAATGAAAGAAGAAGTAGCTCAGTAAATACATATAACCAACCTGACTGAAGAAGCGACTGGCAAAGGGGAGGTGTAGAATAGAGTCAATGTTAAAAAAGGTTTTATATAAATTCGCAAGGATCAGATACGCCCCCAGGGAAAACCTGATTTTACTGTATCCTGCTCTTGAGTCATAGAGAAATAGACAAACTCGGCGAGGGATGGAAACATCCTTAAAGTAAACTAAAAGAAAGGATTGAAAAAGCTACGAGAATTCACACGTGGAACTAACTACTAACTTTAACTAACTACTAGCCCCTTCCGTCAACTAATTATTATTACTTATAGTTATGTGAACAGTTACATAGACCTCGTGTTCAATAAAGTGTGTTCTAATAAATCTAACCCCAAATTTTCTATGAAATCATAAGAGTTGTAAGTAGGTACTTAAATACCAATTTACTTGAATACAAAAAAAAATAAAAGAAAGTTTACAATTTTCTAATAATTCTTCTTTCAAATTTTCTGATAATTCTTTTTTCAAACATTCCTCAGGTAGGTTTGTCTGTGGAAACGTCACTATTAAAAAGACAATTATTCTTCTTTCAAAGGTTCCTCAGGCAGGTTTGTCTATAGAAACGTCATTATTACAAAGACAATTCTTTTTTCAAACATTACTCAGGTAGGTAGATACCATGATGCCATCTAGTCAAAGTAAGACTGACTTGAATAAATTTTCTTTCTTTATTAAATAATTTATCAATTTAAAGAGTATAATCATTAATATTAATCAAAATAATTCATAAAATTACTTTTCACTGCTTTATAATAATAAAGCGGATGCAGCAGATTTTCTAAAACGGAAACGGAAAAAACAAACAAATCTATAAAGAGACAGATCAAATGCTTAACGGTCGAGTGAAAACATGACATCGCTATGATGTTTTTATAATATCATCATACAAATTATGCTGCATGTGACATGACAACTGGATGAAAAATTAAGTTAAGTTAGGCTAGGGTTACATTAGGTTAAAAGTAATCGACCCTTGTTTGAGAGAAGTATTTATTATTTTTGATTTAAATGGTGCCAAAAATTAATTTTGCTTTGTTCGAAGAAGTATGTTAGGGAGATTAGATTTTTTACAATGTCCTTGTTTTGACATAGAACCGTTTGAAAAGTTAAGAACCTAAGCAGTTTGTGTTCTAAGAACATTAAATATCATTTTCATGCACGTACCCTCAACTGCTCCTATCATCCACGTGGGTCTTATTATTTCCAAATCGTGCAATTCCATCAAAGGAAATTACTGCGCCAACAATAGGTAAAAGCTTTTTCTTCAAACAAATCATAAATTCCTTTCAAACGTTATCTATAAACCAGTTCAAATTGAACCGCATGAATTTATTTTGTTCGAGTGTCGTCGTGATTACCGCTTAGGAGTCCCAACTGTATCCAGCCGTATGACGTCAGTGAGACTATGGTATCCCCAATTGGGGTATATCGTGCGATTGAAGAAGGGATGAAGGTGGGAAAGTACCCGAATATTCAGATCTGGCCACCAAACACGGCAAAAGTCACTTTAAATAACGAATCGTACTCTTTCACCAGGAAGATACTGAAAGTAACTACCAATCTGAAACGTGCTGCAAATACAATGTATTGTATTTTAAATAAATCACGTGTGAAATAACACAATTTGTCAAAAAAAAAAAACTATCGCACGCCGGGTTTGAATCCGCGACTTCCATATTTCTAGCGAACTATATGTAACCACTGAACCAAGTGAACTCAAAAATAACAAATAACTAATTACGTGTTTGACGTAAAATATTGTATTCAAGCTCTTCAAAATATGTTGGTGGTTAGATCCGAGTAATTCAGAATAATGAATCACTAGAATACAGGATTGTAATACAGGGATTAATATTCTTCATATTTATAATAAAGGAAAACGCTTAGACAACTTAGAAGCTATAGAAATAAATAAAAAAATAACTCAATAATAATGAGTCCATTATTAATAAACAAAAAATATTATTTTATGGCCCAATCTTTTTTATTTTTTTTATTTTTTTTATTTGGTACATTGTTTTTTTACAATTTATGTTTTCCAGTAATGGCCTCACTGGGTGGCTTGCCCGTGCTGAGGCCTTCATTTTATAATATAAAAATCTAATCTACATATTACATTTAAAGAGAAAATAATAAATTTGAAAAGAAAATAATAAATTTAAAATTAAAAATACGAAATACATAATAATACATTTAAAATTAAAAAATAATAATCTTGTGTGTTTGTGAGTGATGTGTGTTTATATTGGTTTTGTGTGTTACGTGTAGGTTTTATTTTTATTTTATGCTATGACATTTTGGTAATATTGTCTTTTTTGTTCTTTTATCCATTTTGTAATTTTGTGTGTGAATTTATTTTTATTTACCTCAATTTTAATTTCAAGTTTTACACTGTTGAAAGCTTTTATAGCATGGTATTGGTAGTGTCTTTGTCCAAAGCTTGAATTTACTGTCGGAGTTTTTATGTTTTCTTTGTACGCTTGTCTAACTGGTCTGTTAGTGCTATTTTGTGTATGTTGAAATTTATTTTTTTTGTCAAAAATGTATTTTAGTAGTGTTTTAACGCATAATTGGCGTATATCTAGTACGTCGCAGCTGTTGAATATTTGGTCTGTATCAGTCAGTCTATGTTTTTTTAGTATTACCTTTAAGATCGTTTTCTGTGCGGTTTCTATGTAATTGATAGCCGAGTTTGTTGCTCCTCCCCAAGCAATATAAATATAATCTTAAATCTGTTCCCTTTCAAAGTTTCTGTTTCCTCCCACAACTCTTCATTAATTCCTAGCCACGCCCCCACCCCAACCACAACACTTATTAGTACATTGTACCCTTCCACTGTTTTGTAGTTGTCAAGTCAATATATGTTTGCCCTGAGGAAAGAACGGTTGTTCCAAAACCGGTCGGCGTTAATAAAATATATTAGTGTTCCTAACAAAGTAATATTATTTCATTTAAATAACTAATATATTCATTTTCCGTGGGAAGGTTGTGGAAAGTTCTACGATACAATATAGTTTTATCGCTTATTATTTAAAATGTCCATATTCCCTATTATATTATATTATTATGTTTATGTTGTAAAAAATCGGTTACCTAAAAAAAGCTGTTTCGTCCGTTAACAATCATCGAACTTGAGGAAGTCAAACAAATAAAAAAATAATAATTTGTGATTTTTGGTCTCTGGTGCAAAACCAAAATAATACAGAGTAAACTTGTACGTTATCCTTATCAGTATTCGAATACGCAACTTTTATCTCGGCATCCACATTCAGAGGAAGCTTTGCTGGCCCACCCTTTTATATTACGATACTCGGTGACCACGAAAAGTTGGAAAAGTTTTATTAAAAAAGAACCCCAAAAATCACATGTTTTACGTACTCGAGTTATGAAAATTGCCAAAAGTTCTAGCTGTCAAATCGCCACTGCGTTGTTTGATGTTTTTCAATTAAGTATTCAATAACAAAAAATAAAATCATACATTACAATTTGGGTACTTCACAATAAAGAATAAAGTAATATAGTTGTAAGATTGATTGATGAGAAAAACACGTTAATAGGACAGCTGTCAAAATATATATTTTTTTAAATCTACCCATAAAAAATAAGGTTTTTTTTAATAGTACTCACAATAGATTAAAAAAGGTTTTTATTTTGTGAAATTAAAAAGATGGATGAATCTACGCAATATTTAATATTAGTACTACTTGGGGAAATTTTTGTACCTATTTGTGTAAGTACCTACTTAATTGTCAAGTAGTAATAAAGTTATTACATATTCCCGCTTAGCATTCAAATTCAAATGGATTCGCTGTTTTTAAACCCATTTCAAAATTAAGTACTGTTTTTGAAAACAGATAAAACATTTTTTCAGGTTTTAGTATTGTTAATTGACGTAGGCAATTAAAAATATCGATAGTTTAAGCGCAAACATATATGATAAACCACATGCATGGTCAGTTTGTTCATCGGTTAACATCTCTACATACATCTTTGCACAATATAAAATAATGTCGCTATCTGCGTCTGTCTGTTTGTGCGCTTAGTTCTTCTAAACTACGCACTGGAGTTTTCATTATCATTTAGAGAATTACTTCTGGAAGGTTTTTTTTATAGAAAGTGGAGAAAAATCGATATTTTATAATAAAGTCGTAAAAATATATTTTCGTGCACTACATTGCTAACGTTGTCTAAAACTTATGAAATACATCAAAATAATGTAGTACGGAATTTTATATCTTAAAACAGCCTACAGAAAAGTCCTTGATGGTATATGTCCATCTATTAAGGATAACCCCCAGCAACGCCGGGTACTCGAAGGAAGGAGGACAAAAAACGCCGCTAGCAGTCCACAATGGAGTGCTGATACCTACCCTGATGTATGACAGTGAGGCATAGAACTGTAAGAGGGAGGATGAAAGTAGATTGAATGCTGTAGAAATGAGATCAATGAAGCGTATGTCTGGTAAAACCATGTACGCGTGTATGAGAAATATGGAGATCCACAAAGAATGCAAGGTTGATGTACACGTAATGAGTAAGATCAAAAAAGAAACGCTTAGATGGTTTGGGTATATAGAGCAAATGTACGGAGAAGGGTGTGTAAGGTGTAAGGTGAATTTATGACGCAAATGAGAATGATAGAAGCAGTCGGGGACGCCCGAGGAAGAAATTATACGATCAATTGAATCAGATACTGGAGTCGGGCCATGACAACAGTCAGAATAATATACGATTACGTATGAGACGATATTTGAAACTGAATGAGGCAAAGAGTGTATGCCAAGACATAGTTGTTTGGTGGCCCGTTCTCTCTGCCTACCCCGGAACGTCGTGATGTTTAGTTTGTTAGTTAGTAGATAGACATAATAAATAAGAAATATATAGGTAGTATCTGGTTTTCACGTCAGTAAATTGTACCGACGAAAAGAATCACACATGTGCTTTCTATTTTTACTGCAGGTTATTATTTCAAGCTTGGCGGGAAATTCCACATTTATTCAAGCAGAATTTTAATTACTCTTTCTAACTGGCAAAAGAGCAACGACCCGGAAGGATATTCTATAATCTCACCTCACCAGATCCAGAGATGTGCAAAATGGGTACCCAAAACCGTTTGAAATGCAAAATGGAAATGGGTCAAAACTTTTCCAATTGAAAATGCAAAATGCAAAATGGTTTTTAGAAAAGCATTTCAAATGCAAAATGCAAAATACCTATTTTGAAAATGCATTGAAAATGCAAAATGGTTTCTCAGGTCAAACAATTAAAATAATTATAGAATTTTTAAATAATTTTGTCATTTAATAATGGAAATCATTGTAGAACAAACATATTACATGATGGTAAATCCAAAAACACCACTACAGATTATGAAACCACAAAAAATTTGCGCGAGACTAATGTAGCCAACGTAAAAAACATAGAAACTGCTATCTAGCATTTAATATTACAGCGTCATGGCCCCATATTCAGTATTTGAATCAGTATGTTTTGTAATGGAATCACTCATTTGCCAGGGCTCCTACCAGGGAGCAACTTGACAAATGGAAATTACCTCTCATAGCGAGGTTGAGGACCGACTGATATTTGGGGCTTATGAAAAAAAGATGAGTGGAGATAGTAGGAAGAATGTTCCAAAAATGTATTTAAAATGGAAAATGCATTGAGAAAAGAATTTAAAATGCAAAATGCAAAATGGTTTTTAGAAAAGCATTTAAAATGGAAAATGGAAAATACCCATTTTGCATTTTGCATTTCCATTTTAAATGGATTCATTTGAAATAAAGCACATCTCTGACCAGATCACAATCATTGTTATTGCGATGCGATTTCATGAAGCGTTTTCCAAATACTACCATTAAATTAGTTCGACTAAATCCTATGCGGTTTTATCGTGGTTGTGATTCAGCTTTTATGGAAAGACCGCACACAACACTCTAATTACTAAAGTTGATTAAATTGTAATTTCATGCAATTTGCTAAATTTTATAGTTTTATTTTATTATTTTAAATGTGTGTTATTTTGCGTTTTGGCACAAAGAAATGAATTGAAAATTTGAACGCTCTATTTATTAAATACATTCGTCAATGAGAGCTTAAAAAAGTTCCAACAGCTTCCAACCGTCAGAAGTATTTTTTTTTATATTAACTCCACACAGGAGGCCCTGAAGAAAATAATTTCCCTCAGGGCCTATGTCATCTTTGGGGATGCTGTGTGGAGGGTCTTTTTGTGGAGAGGAAGGAGTGAACATGGGTCTTGAAGAGTCCCATGTTGTAGGAGGGAGGAAACACAGAGGCCGGCAGTTCGTTCCACAGCCGAGCTGTTGAACTTAAGAACGAATCGTAGAAGCGACCCGTTCTCATGTGACAAGTGTCAACTGTGTACAAATGTTGGGCGCGCGTTTGGCGTGTATCCCGACTACGCACCGGTGCCGAAGGGATCAATGACGCTAGTTCCTCAGAGCATCTTCCATTGTAATACCGATAGAACAAGGACAGCATACCTACCTGACGCCTGTGCTCTAAAGATTGCAGTCCGTTTGTTAAGATTGGGGAATCTATCAAACGGACCGCCCGTTTTTGCACAGAGTCAAGGGTTTTTTTCAGGTATTTAGAGGCTCCGGACCAGAGATGGCTGCCAAATTCGACAGTAGGGCGCACTTGCGATTTGTACAGGGTCAGCAGTTGTGTAGGTACTATTAAAGTATCTGCGGGCCCTGTACAGTACGCCCAGCTTCTGAGAGGCCAACTTCATTCTGGCTTCGATGGAACCCCCGTACCTGTGATACTGTCGCATCCCCAATCGGGGTATGTTGTGAGGCTGAATATTATGGAGAGGGGGAGTACCTGGCTATTCCAATCTAGTCACCAAATAAACCTAAAGCCATTTCAAACAGCGTTAAATTTTCTTACGCACCATCTTTTGAACCCGCGACCTTCGGCTTGCTAGTCGAGAGCTTTACCCCTCGACCACGGAGGCCATGAAAGAGGCCATTTGGAATCGCACCAACATGTACTGAAAACTTTTATAAAGGAAACATAGCTAAAAATTATTAGTGCTTATTTTTCATTTGGAAATATGATATGTATTATAGTTTTGGTCTGATATCCAATCAGTTTATTTTTAATGACGTAAATTCACTTAGTTCATTCATAAATTGTACTAGGGGACTCTTATTTCTAATCAAAAACCACATTGCCGGTAGAGTACTTAATTGTTCCCTGTAATGCCTCTCAATACCCTAAAATAAAACCAGAATCTTAACGACGTAAGTGAAGCAGCCGTGCACAAAAATATACGTCGCGCGGCCCTAGTGTATTAGACAGACCTGCAGTTGAATTTGCCCTATCAAATCTCTAAAATAAAGCGGGGTATTTCAAGGACATAAGTGATGAAGACGTGTAAGAACAATATTACGCCGACGTAATGGGCGAATCTCGGTTGACTTTTTGCCCTAGCAGGCCTAGAAAAGCAATATTTCCGTGGGGTTTATTTTAATATATTTTTTATTTTGAAAACCCGTGCGCCAGAGCGCATAAAGTGGGATAAAAGATACTAAAAATCGTCTACCATCTTGAAATGATTGACCAGACCCAGAAAGTACAAACAAAATTTCTTTAAATGTAAATTTAATTTACACCCAGTTGAAATACAACATGGTTGAGTTGAAACGGCAAAAATACAACATTAAATGGCAATTTACGAATGTCACTAATTCGCTGTAACAATCGATAAATGATAATGAAATAATAAGAAATTATTTGTTAAACTTCGTTC
This sequence comes from Hesperophylax consimilis, assembly GCF_061612785.1. Classification (NCBI taxonomy): domain Eukaryota; kingdom Metazoa; phylum Arthropoda; class Insecta; order Trichoptera; family Limnephilidae; genus Hesperophylax; species Hesperophylax consimilis. Next base: position 29,269,727 of record NC_142858.1, on the reverse strand, counting down.
TAGAACTACAATCAGTTGAAGTTGACAACAATTAACAGTTATTAATAAATTAGGTACACTACTTGATACGTGGCTTGTGCTTACTGGCGTTATGTAAGGGAATCAAAAATAAACGTCTAAAGACATTCGCTGAGAGATCCGTTGTACCCTCTCCTTCTTATGGATACACGACGCACAACAGAAAGAGAGGACTATAATATTCAAGTACCATGTTCGCGTGCGAGTAGAAAAATTAATTGGTATGTATCATGAAGTTTAAAGATACATATTACAGCATGTGCCCGTTTTCTCACTATTATAACTAAGTTAAATGACATTACGTGGATGAAAAACCAGGTGTTTTTTTTATTTATATTTTGATTATTTATGAGAGTCTGAAAGTTGTATGGAAAGTTCTTCAAATATAAGTATAGTTATTACATTCCAGACAATATATTCTAAAGTTCTACACGCGAAGTGTAATGATCTAAATGAATCTTGGAGAGTTCAAGGGCATTACATATTTTTCAACTTTTCAACACAACTTAAAAAATTATCATTATATTTTTTAGAATCAATATATTACACTCTCCGTACTTAAAACATAAGTCGCAGTGGAAAATGTAAAAACGAACATAATTAATAGTTATTTGTAGTTTAAACTGAACCAGCTGCTTTTGAAAGAATGTACGAATCTGAAACAAATATTGTGATATGCCTCAAAACAGAAAACAATCTGAACGAAAAAATGTGTCCTGGAAGGCTTCTGATTGCCTTTTTCAAAAGAAACCAAAACTTTGTAATTTGATGTGTTTCATACTCATGTTATTATTATATAGAATCAACCATCTCATATTGTACAAATGCATCACCAACTAAGAAGATAATCTAAAAATTTAATCTCATCATATTTCTCTCAGAAATAAAAATATATACAGGTTGTTAAGGGACGTACTTTTGGCTTACTTCAACCTTTCCCTTACTGTGCTAAAAAAATCGGTGCTATGTAGTCAATACACATCTCAAAATAAGCGATTTAATATCGGAAAAATATGAATATGCATAGCTAATCGCTTATGTTTATTATATTTTATATCAAAAGTGATTACAATGGGAATTTAATTGCTGAAAACATGAAAAATCATCGGTAGATACTGAAAAAATGTCCGAAGAGTCCATATCTATCGACGGCCCGCGACCGACTGGCTGCCGGCTGGATGGGCGCTGGACGCACACACACAGCTATGCGGTCGTAGGTATCGATGGTCTAAATATAACTGCTGACGTGTGGATTTCTCATGTTCCCGCATAGCGAACTAAAGCGGGACATCAATAGCGTGTCGTTTCCTTGCACACTCTTCGCGTAGCAGTGTCATACGGTTGATTGTATTGGTGTATTTGTTCCCGATTTTAAATCTCTGATTTTTAATAGAATTTGAAAACTATGTAAAATATTATTCTTTCATTCAGCATAAATGTATAACGGAGGAATACCTAAAATCTGAACCCAGAATTTATTATATTTATTGAGTTATAAAAGTTATTAGTATCAATGTGTAGTAAATACACACTACTGATGAGGAAAGGTTAACCAGTGATTGCTGAAAATATTTGGAGTCAAAAATGTGAAAGCTGTCCAATTCCTACTTATTTTGTAGAAAAAACCAAAAAAAGTTACCGGCGACTTTTCGGAATTAACTTACGAAATTTCATTTACATTTCGGACTCCCAATAAAGTCAGGAATTACTGGTAAAGGTAAGTTAAGTACGTCCCTTAACACCCTGTATATAATGGCTGAAAAAGAGTGCTTTGTTTTACAACCTGAAATTTGTCCTCATATTAAATTACTTTTATGTAACATAACTAATAGAAATCCGTAACAATCCAAGGCTTAAATATTTAATACAACACTGTGTTCACTAAATTCAAATGGTAGATTTGATAGAATGAGGTAAAACCAGAATGGTAGGGAATTGAATGGCAGAGCGCTCAGCTATAAGGCTAAATGGAACATTTGTTTCCATTAAAATTTGTATAAAAAGCAATTCTAGTTATCTTCAATATTCTATTCTGAAATCGTACAAAAGCACCATCGTGTAACTAAAAACACAATAAAAACTAGACTACTAAAAACGGGGAACACGTGAAACTATTTAAAACTCACGAAAATATATAGAACTCAAATCGACCGTTTTGAATTTCGTCTGTCTGTAATTTTTTTGTAACTTCTGTTTCTGTTTTAAGATAGTGACCGTTTAAATGGTTCAGTGATTTTTTTCAAAAGTGTTGTTTGGACTTATTGTGGTACCTACCAGCCTGAAGAATGTTTGGAAAAGAATCGTCCTTGAAATAGTGACGATTCTTTGAACAAAAGTGTATAATTACTTTTATATTACATAAAATACATGCATGGTTTAAATATGGTTTATTGTGGTCGTCTTCTTGTTCGCTTTTTGTTGAAAAAATACAAAACAAAATATAAAATGTTAAAAGGTAATAACATATAACATATAACATATTTTGGGATGGGCACCACCGCACCGGGAACCATTTATTGTAAAAACCTTTGCCGTAGGTCACTCCAAGTGATTTGCTATGTTCTTGACTAGCAGAGGTGCCGGGGTTTATGGGGGGTGAGGTTTGTCTACCTACTGCGTGGTGGGCCGGACTTCTTGAGGGAGGCCTTTCGACCTCTTCAGCCGGACTCTCTCGACCCCCGTTTTTTTGGATGTCCAACGTTCGCAGAATTACTTAATTATACCAACATGGAATTTGATAGTACTCCGGAAAGAAATTAGAGAACGTTCAATTGATGTTTTGTATTAAACTCCCGAAGGTGTAATGAGGGGTGGTTTGTCCTCAAAGTTAATTGAACATCGGTTAATCTGCTAAATCACCTGTAAATGGTGCAGTACATTCCTTGATTCTACCTTCCCATAAAACATTGAAAGCAACTTGGAAACGCGTTCCGTTTTAATTACGACAAGCTTAAACTTAAGTGATTTATTTGTTCTCGGGACTTTCAAATTAAAAACTTCATTTGCCCTCTTCAGCCAAGTGAGGAACTTGTAATTAACAGGAAAACTTCCATTTGAATTAAGTGCAGGTCAATTTATTTTTAAAAATGCAGATGGGTTGTTAACTTTAAGGAAAGTGTATAAAATTCCTCCAAGCTTCTTATTTTAGTTTCTAAGGGCGGATTTTTGAAACTATTTGTTATCTCTTTTGCTCTGACGAAATACCGCATGAATTTTTCGGAGAGGTAAAAATGTTGTTAATATTTACTACAAGATTATTAATTTCAGAAATAGGGTAATAATCTGATGACTACAATTGGTTAGCATAATTATATACATGGAATAATCGGTTATTAATTATATACATGGAATAAACGGTTACTGTTGTGTGCTTTTTATCCATTCGTTTCATTTACACTATCTCCAGTTGTGATCTCTTCCAGCATTATATGGAAGCATGTGAGGACGTACTATAACTTTGATATGTTCGTGACCACACCATCGTGCAAAGTGCATGAATATTACAGACTCGTGGAAAAGGGTTTCCATTTCCGACCTCTCCAAGAGCGATCGTGTTTACAAAATCTTCATTAGTATTGCGCTTCATTTCAGAGAGTGCTAAAAATAAATGCTGAGTTTATTGTTTTTTATTAATGACTGTTTAAATACAATGCATGAGATTTATTCACAGTTCTCTTTACTAGGGATTCCTGATATAAGGCGCACTGCATGTAGTTGTGTTGGTGTTACATAATGATTTTCTCATATTCATGTTTGTAGATTCATCATATTCAGGTTTGTTGATTCACCTACCTCATGTTTGTTGATCCATAATCGTCAGGTTTTTTTATTCATCATCTTCATGTTTATATATTTACCTACTTCATGTTTGTTGATTCGTAATCTTTGTGTTTGTTGATTCATCATCTTCGCTTTCATTGATTCATCATATTCATGTTTGTTTGTTGATTTATCATCTTCATGTTTATTGATTCATCATCTTCTTGTTTGTTATTCCTCATATTGAAATGTGTTGACCGTTGGTGGTTACACTCATAATTTTTATGATTGCCTCATCTTCATGTTTTACTTAACTTTTTTATCTCCCTGGTATTTTTAATTTCATTTGAAAAGCATTACATTAATTTATTAAACTGGAATTTATGGTATTTCTGGCGATAAGATGAATTTAATTTTGGGATTTGAGGTTTATAGTTGATTTGAGGTTTTCGCCCTGTGCGTCTGTCAGTAAGGTACTCATTTTTATCCTTTAAATTTTAGTAAAGCTAATGCTAATGGTTTACTTCAAAGTAAACTACTTTACTAAAGTTTAAAAGTGGAGTTCTGATACTCCACTTAGTACTTTTGGGATAATTTTTTTGGTGTTTTAGTGAGGTTTCGTGTGAGTGTTTGAGGCAGACCGCCAAACAATAATCCCATATTGATTGTAAAAGAGCATATGTATATTGCGTATGTTTCCGAAGAAGTACCTGAGCTTTTTGAGTTTCTTTGTAATGCTCTGTTTATGGGAGTCCCATCGAAGATTTTCAATGTGAAAATGTTTTAACGAAATTCACCAAAAGTGACGAAGAATGAACATTACATTTATTATATTTATTAAATTCAAGGGATATTTTAATTAGAAAATTTGCGTTGATTCTCAGATTTCAAATTCAGAATTAACAATTTTATCTTTAAACTAATTTTTCCCATATTTTTGGCAGCTTTTTCAGAATGGTCACAAAGTTCTAGAGAATTGATTTGTAACCTAGATAGTGTGTAAATTAGTTGCAAGATAATATTGTTAATTCTGAATTTGAAATATGAGATCGACAAATATGACGTATAATAATTCGGTTCCAATGGTCGAGTGGATAAGAGAAGATCGTTGTCCAGGTAAGACAGAATCCTGGTGTCGAATCGCTGTACAGATCGTTACTTTTTTTTAATTTTTCTGTTACTTGTTCTGTTTTATGTTTCGTTTGAGTATATGAGTATTATCTTCTTCTTCAATGATATATTACATTGATGGGTATAACCTTCAAAAGGTAAAGAAAAATTGTTCCACAAAAAATGAAATTTATCTATTTATATAAAGTGGAAATTTAGTGAGTAATTTGAGTGATCTGAAAGTATGTTGCCTGTTGTATGCTGATGATGCGGTGCTGATTGTTAATAGTATAGATGATCTACAGTCTCTCGTGTCTAGGATGAACGAAGTATGCATGAAGAATGAGTTAATGATGAATGTAAGTAAGTCTAAAGTAATGGTGTTTGAAAGAGAAAGTACGAAAACAGTGCGAAATATAGCTGTGAATGAGGAATACTTGGAGCAGGTGGATGAGCTTGTGTATTTAGGAAGTATGTTCTAGAGAGATGGGAAAGCTGCCAGAGATATTGAAAGAAGGGTAAATGCAGGTAACTCCGTTAATGGAGGACTGAATGCAGTTGGCGCCAACCTTTAAAATTATCCAAAAAAGCGAAGCAAGCAGTTCACAATGGAGTTCTGGTACCTACCCTGATGTACGGAAGTGAGGCATGACACTGGCAGAGAAAGGATGAAAGTAGACTGAATGCTGTAGAGCGAATGAGCGAAGAAAGGAATGTAAGAAGAATATACGATGTAAATGTGAATGATAGCAGAAGTCGGGGACGCCCGAGGTAGACATGGCATGACCAAGTGAATGAGATACTCGAGTCATGCCATGTCAAGCGTCAGAATGATAAAGAGTATGTATGAGACGATGTATGAATGCGAATGAGGCAAAGAGTGTATGCCAAGACCGAGTTTTTTGGCGGTCCGTCCTCTCTGCCTACCCTTGCGGAGAAATGGCGTGATTGTTAGTTAGTTAGTCAAAGTGGAAAATATATGGTTTCATTCCGAGTATGCAGAAAATTTGCACACTTCGAAACAAGAGAAAGGTTACTGTCTACATTAAATTTTGGATTTTGACTTCAGCTATTTTTTATATAAATTTTAGGCTTGTAAACTTTTATTGTAAATTCAACCATCAGCACTTTTGTTTGACATAAACCTTCCTGACATCCACAAGGTGATGAGAGGGTTTGTAAGCTCCGTCAAGCCTGTTTCTTATTCAAACTTCACTTAAAGCACTCCGGTCCCCTCACCCCTTCAACTAAACAGAAGGGAGGACGCCAACAGCCATACAAAAGTATGATAATAATAAGAGTTTATTCCAGAATGTATTCAGGGGTAATGCTGGTATATTTTAGCAAAACTTATATTTGAAACATCACTTATTAATTGTTTTGTCATTGAACACAATATTAACCACTCTTCAACGAAAAATGTGAAGCAAAAAAGACAGAAAAGATCAGGTCTCTACACTTCCAATATTTATTTGCATGAAAACGTCTTACGTTCGTCACAATTTATTGGGAAAAAGAAAGTCACATTTCGAAGAAGGTGACTCCTTTTTTCTTGAATTTTGTTTATGCGAATCTTACAATGACATTAAATTAAGTATAAGAGAGCGAAAAAATATTAATATTATCTGATGCCCTTCCCCACTTGATTTCGTAAGAACTTTCAAAAACGTTTTCACGTTAAAAGATTCAGTCGCATTTAGAAATTGAACTGAGTTAATTATTATTTATTTATTTATTTGGTACAATATTTTTTACATTTCAAAGTTTTCCAGTAATGTTGGCCTCACCATAAAATTAAAATTATACCATAAAATCCTTCCGACATTTTTGACTGTAACTTAGAATAAGAACTACCAACATTATTCTTCACATCCTAACGCATATCTTTTAGCTGCTATCTTCAAGTATGATTTTAAGATTCAATAGTGACTCGGAAAAAAATATCGAGTTTTAAAAAAAATTTAATTCACAAAATATAAATAAATAACAATCTTTTCACTATTTGACTTTCAAAAATAAAGTAATAACCCTAGACTTGTAGAAAAAGTCAATAGATGTCACACATTAAAATAAAAATAAATTATATTTATCTAAGACACTGTCTAGAATTAATTTTTTTCGGGTTGAATCTTGCGATCATACATAAAGATAGCAAGCAGCCAATAAAAATATACGGTGAGGAAATGAATTTTGGCAGTTCTTATTCGAAGTATGATACAGTTAAATATAGCTGAAGGAGATAGGGTCCAATTAGCTCAGTTGGTAGAGTGATGCCCCGGCAAGGCAAGGGTCCTGGGTTCGAGTCCTAGATGTGGTCCGATGTAGTCCGTATCTTTTTCTGATTTTTTTTGTTTAAAATTTTCGTTTAGTAATCCTTTGCTAATTATATGTTCGGATAAGTACTCAAACAATCTGAGCAAATTTATCAAATTAGGGCTGTTTACCTTATTAAACGAGTCAACGGAGGGAATTAAATTATTCTTGCTAGCAAGAAACAGATGCTCCCTTACCATTTACTTGCAAGACAGTGAAATTTATTAAGATTTTCACGAATTTTTAATTGTTAGCTCTTCTTGAACGGGAAAAAATATAGTTCTCTATGTACTTACTTTCGTTTATTATTATTTGTTTCCTTATTCAGGCCGGTATTTCAGTCAGGTCTTCAGCAACCAATTGTTTAATAAATTTTAAATTAAATACTACACTAGAATACAGACCTGACCATAATAATAAATATAAACCAAATTTCTTTCACTTTCATTTGTATTCACTTGTTCAGGTTCCTATTTTCATCTATTTTTACTAATCCCAACTCTGCATATTTTGACTGAGTTAAAACACTATTCTTTATGCATTTGTATATTTTTCTTGATTCTTTTATTGTATTTGTTTATATTCATATCATAGAACTGTTTTAAAAAAATAATGCTTCTAATTTTGGAAAAATCTGTTCTTTTTAATAACAAAAAATGCCCACTACTATTGTGCACAGGTTCCTATTTTTATAATTTTGTAATTACCCATTATTACCAGCTCTGTATTATTTTTGTTAAGTTATGTTTATGTTACACCCATGTTATGTTTATTGTAGGTTTATGTTTATGATATGTTATGTTCATGTTATGTGCATGTTATGTTATGATATGTTTATGTTATGTTCATAGTATGTTTGTGTTATGTTTATCTTTATGTTTTATAATCACATTTGTTTACTCCCATATGCTGTGTTTGTTTATATGATTGCCAATTTCATAATTCTATTTTTAAAAAACGCTACTAATTTTAGAAAAATCTTTGGTTTAATAACGAAAAGCGCCCACTTATATTGTACACAGGTTCCTATTTTTATAATTTTGTGATAATCTACTGTTACCAGCTCTGTACCATTTATGTTAAGTATGTTATGTTTATGTTATGCTTATGTTATGTTATGTTATGTTTATGTTATGTTATATTTATGTTATGTTATTTTTATGTTATGTTTGGTTTATTTATGTTACGTTATGTTATGTTATGTTGTTTTATCAATGTTGTTTTGTCAATCATGTCAATTTTATCCTGTAATTTGTTGTATTTATTAATAAGAAAAATGTTGTAATGTATGGCCAAGATCACTCTTAATGGGTGAAAGCCAATATAAAGAATACAAAAAAAAAATAGAATACACACATTATTCTTTCCTATAAAATAAATTCAAACATCAGAATACAGACGCAAAAAAAGAACTAACTTTCTTATTTAAATTACACTCACCTCTAAATTAAACTGTTCAAAACTCTTGCAACTTATAAACTTAAACATACCCACAAGAACAATACGACAAATTACTCTATTCCACCGCAGTGTGCAGAAACGCAACTACATTGTTAATTCTCCGAAACAGAGGTTTCGCGCTATGGGAAATCTTACTTTGGTGATATGTTTAATGTTAGGCTAGGTGAATTTTGTGGATCATACTTAAAACCTATTGCAACTTTGATTTTTATTGAACCTTTGGTTTTCTCTCTATTAACCTATCTGATTCATTTTATCTTTTCAGGTATTGTTTCTTGTATTTTTTCTAACCTAATAGTATTTTTTCTAACCTAACCTAACCTAACCATCACCCTGCTACCCCGAAAGGTTAGGCAGAGGGGACGGACTGCCAAACAACTCGGTATTGGCACACACATCTTGCCTCATTCACATTCATACATAATTTATTATTCTGACACTTGACATGGTCCGACTCAAGTAACTGATTGACTTGATCGTGCCATGTATTCCTCGAGAGCTTTACTGATACTTAGTTAATATGTCAAATCATTCATTCGATTAACTCGAACACACTTCACACATTCCAATATTTTATAACAGTATGTTTTATATGTGTATACTTAATAATGTGTGCATGTATAACTCTAGGTGAATGTTGGTAGAAATAAACAATGCTATTTAAAAATTAAACATTTTAATAAATACCAAGAAATAATGTCCTCGTATAGAAAGCGTATAGGTAAATAGAACGAGAGATTAAGAAATAAAATAATTTTATTGGTTGCACGACATGGCAGTATTAAAGCACTGCTGTACAGTGTGGAAGATGCTACTACTCCCTTTAGTATAGTACAGCAGGGATAATAATACCAAAGAAGAAGATTTTAGTTCTTACAATGTCCGTAAGCCGTTATTTTGTCTCCGTTCTGTGAGTATATATTTATATTTATTTAGAAAGTTTTAGCGATCTCAACGGTACCCGTTAGATGTTTTATTGCTGTAGTCTCTAATACATTTTTACTCTATCTCCTCGATCAATTCCTTTATTTTTATTTTTTCACATTAGTTCCACACAGGAGGCCCTGGGGAAAATAATTTCCCTCCCAACCTATGTTATCTTTAGTTTAGGTTTTTTTATGGAAAGGAAGGATAGGATGTTCTGGGAAGGAAGCAATATAAGCGTCAGTGTGGTCAGAATAGACGGATATTGGAATTCATTCCTCATACTGCGGAGCAAGGCGATGGGTCGAGATAGTCCTGCTTAAGAGGAAAAAAGATCTCTCTCAACCAGTCTCTTAGGGAAGACGTATCCGCCGCCAAGGCCTAGACGATCCTCGCCCACGAACACCATGGGCACCCCTGCTAGTACTAAGTCACTAAACGTAACGAACGACTTGGAGTGACATGGAAGTCGTGTTTATTATCATTTTGATTGAATGTTTACCTGTGCACAAAACTGCAGTCGAATTATTTGAAAAAAAAAGTTTCATTTAACTCAACACAGTGACAATTCAACACACTTTTAAAAAGTGATGTAAAGTCATTAGAAACGATGAATTTTTTTTTGTTTATCCTAACCTAACCTAATCTACTTAACCCAGTTAATAAAGTTTTTGTTTCATCACTTTCCATGACTTTATATAACTTTTTAAAGATGTGATGAATTATCATTGTGATGATTTATCCGTTCACCAAAATATATATATATATATATGAACGTTTTTTAAAGATTTAAATATAAAAGTTGAATGTTTGTGAGCAAAATCAGAGAACACTCTAGTTTCATGAGTTCTGGTTTTACGAAATTTGCAAAGTCGTAAACAATATCTAAAAAAGGACCTTACTACATGGTTATTAATGTTTTTATTAACCTTCGATAGAATATTAAACAATTACACAATATAATCAAATGTATATAAAGTCAAATATTTAAATTGTATCAATTCTTCAATTTTCGTGAATCAATGTGTCAATAAACTAATAAATAGGTGATAATTAATATTTCAGTAAATGAATAATTGAAAATGAGTGCGTCAATAAATTAATCAGTGAAAATTAATGTGAGAATAAATTGATAAGTGAGTATTAACGTGTAAATAAATAAATAATTGAAAATGAATGTGTCAATAAATTAATAAATGAAAATTAATGTGTCAATAAATTAATATGTGAAAATTAATGTGTCAATAAATAATAAGTGAAAATTAATGTTTAGTGATGATTTTGATGATGATGCTTTCTGATTTCTTTTTAAAGTTTGTTTATGTGATTAATTATTAAATTTAAATTTAAAAAATATGGTGTATTGCTGGACAGCCCAGTGCACAGTACATTTTTGTGTATTTGTTGTTTTACTTGTCGGCGAAATAATTAGTAAATGTATGTTTCTCTTCCCGTATATCTTTTGATCACTTTAACATCGAGTATCGGCCGATTCACGTTAATTGTAAAGAAAAACATAAAAATTACGATAAATAGTTTGATTACACTTTTTTGAGAATGATTACCATAAAAGTATTCGATAAACTTGTCCTGAATTTCACAAAAAATATAAATGGCACTTGCTTTCAAGAAGAAAAAATTATTTAGGTCGGAGAAGTTCCATTTTTTTATCAATCGATGTTAAGTTTGAAGGTTAGGAAATAAGAATAATTATTTAAATAACCCAGATAAACACCATAAAAATCTATTTTATGCATGTTTATTTAAACCTCTGACCAAATAGATGTCTCCATTAGATATTTAAGTTGAAATCAAGTGTTTTTTTATAAAAACTGCATGAAGCGGAAATCGACACGTTTTCCAAATGTTCTATTGATGTAGAAGAGATAGGAGGTTGTTTGTAGCAGGGAACAAGTAATCTATTAGGTAATTGTATTTTACCAGAAGGTATATTTACACACAATCGTTTAACGGACGATTACATCCCGGAACAACGCCGGAAACTTGTTCGTTCTAATTTATTTTCTATCAGCAAAGCAGATTGAGTTTACCCGTGCCACCGAACAAATACTTCGATAAAAGTGTGCGGTGCCTTGTGTTCTGTAGTATCAGCGTGTCAGAGACATCGGACCTGAATTAGGCATTGCTTATGTAACCTCACTCCAGCTCGCTACAACTCCCGGGCTTTATAATCAGAACGTCTGGGTTAGGGATGAGTAACAGTGACCCGCGACCACGCGTCACACAAGTTTTTTTGGTGTGGCCCGCGAACACTTTAGGTACAAAGTGCTGAAAGCACCACAAAAGAAAATAAATCATTCAGAACGCGAAAATGGATCAGTTTCGCTTAACACAAGCAACCGGTTGGTCGGAATACATATAGTAAATTCATGATTGTAAACAAAGTTAACGCTGTTTTATGTCATAAACATAAAATCAGCATCAAGTTCAGTGATCAATTACAAAAAAATATAGTATAATTACCAATTAAGTTAGTGGATTGGTTAGACTTCCATGCAGATTCATTCGTAAGGCGACATAAGACTCTATTAACTGTTATTGCTCGGAGCTCACATTTTAATTATTTCTGATGAACGTATTACTAAAATCTCAAATGTTTCTAGAGAGATTCCTACGGATGTAAGTTATTTTTATTTAAAATTGATAAAAACAGGACCTTAGCATTACAATATTTTATGTAAAACGGTTTGAATATTTTATAAAACTTTTAAATATTGAAGACAATATTAGTGATTTTTAAACGCAAATCTGAAACAGAAAAATCAGAAAGGAAACGGTCACATCTGGGACACGAACCCAGGATCCTTGTCTTTCCGGGACAATGCTCTACCAACTGCGCTAATGGGACCCTATCCTCATCGGTCACTTTTAACTGTATCATACTTCGAATAAGAACTACCAACGTTGTCTTCATTTTTTCACCGCACATTTTTATTGGCAACTATCTTTATGTATGATCGCAAGATTCAACCCGAACTAAATGCAATCCTAGACAGCGTCTTATAGATAAACCTATCTTATTGTTTTTATTTTTAATGTGCGACATCTATTGACTTTTTCTGCAAGTCTAGAAATGAATTATTATTTTTCATATGAAAACATATGATTTTGTATTACTTTGTAGTACAATTCTTGGTGTGCTACGCAAAAGTTTTGTCGGGCGCCATTTGGTTCTATTTTCGATATAACTTGCGTGTTTATTGCAAAACAATGTTTTCGTTAATTGTAATGTCCTATCAGATAATGTGTATCTCTATATAAATAAAAATATATAATCCCCGAAAGTTCTACACCAAATGCTTTGAAATTATGACACAAATTTTCATTTATTTTGCTATAAAATCTATATTTTACATGTGACATGATTTTTTTTAAACCGCGCCATCTGTCGGACGTAAAAGCAACACGCGTTATTTTTTTCTCTGCACAGTTAGACTGAGCTACAACAACGGGTGGCGGGGCACAGCTAGTATATTACTAAATGGTGTCATGAGTACTTAATCGAGCTTTTTGTCATATAATGTTATACAATATATGTACTTGGACAGAATCAATATTAAACTCTCTAATTGAATAGTGAAAAGCATTATCTAAACAATATTGCATGTATCGTAGCTAACAGATTGAATATATTAGGGATCAATAATTGATGAAATGTTATGTGGGTATTAGGCCTCATTAACAATCTTAAGGATGGATTATTTCAATCAAATGAATATCAATATTTTTATATCATATTCTAAGTTAAAATTAGAAGTATGTTAAATGTAAAAGTATTCATCAGAAATCTTTAGTTTAAAATGTATTGTCTTGGATATTCTTTACGTCTGACATGGCTGAAGGGGTATTTTAAGCACACGTGGATTCCCCAAAGCCTATCATCTCCAATATAATGCTCTGGAAAAAATGGAAAATCGTAAACACGTGTGTAAGAAATCAAACGAATGTATATTATATAAAACCCATTTATCATATTGAGACGGCATATTGTATTGGCGATGGAAAATAGCTATATTACATTTGGAAAATTGTAATTATTATACCTCTTTACACATCGTGTTGGAGATTTTCACGATTATCGTGAATTATTGATTTAGGAGGTTATTGAAATGGTGACCGGATATATCACCACAATGATAATTCATCACATCTTTAAAAAGTTATATAAAGTCATGGAAATTGATGAAACAAAAACTTTATTAACTGGGTTAAGTAGGTTAGGTTAGGTTTAATTTTTTTTTCATCTTTTCTAATGACATACTTTTTAAAAGTGTGTTGAATTGTCACTGTGTTGAGTTATCGTGGAACCTATTAAAATATGTAAAAAAAACCTTTAAGCAAGGCACTACGTTTTGTAACATTTGGAGTCTGGTCTCAAATAATAACATTCGTTAAGTAGATAGCGATAAGGTCTAAATTCGCGCTTAACACCTGCTTTGATTTATGTTGTTAAATTTGCGAAGTTCAGGCACAAATATTTAAATTTTTTAACATCGTTTTCTAAAGAACTAAAATTGTCACATTATACAATAAAACTTTAACCGTAAAACTGTTCGTAAGTAGAAGATTTTTAAATTTAAGACAGTTTTTGTAAGCCTAATACTTTATTCTTTTCGGGCTTTTTAAAGAGACACATCAGAAAAATGATCATTTTTTGAAAACAGTACGCTTAATAGTTATTGGTATCCTATTGGTTCTTATTTACAATACCAAAACTAAACACCGAAAACCTATTAATATAACTAAATATTATTTTTATAAGCAATAATTGTTCGCCTGAAACACTCATCCACATTGAAAAAAAATCTCCTGATAAAAAATACATGACGCCAACGGGACTCATACATACATGGGTTCGAGTCCCGTTGGCGTCATGTATTTTTTATCAGGAGATTTTTTTTCAATGTGGATGAGTGTTTCAGGCGAACAATTATTGCTTATAAAAATAATTGTTATCCTTTGTGCTATGCATAAATAAAATCTTGTCTTAAAAACATTAATTTATCAAAAAAATAATAATTAATATTTGACAAGTTCAAGTATTTCACCTAAAAATATAGACAATTTGTCTCAACGCCATCTAGTGAGAGAGTTAGCACTTACAATGCCTTTCTCATATAAAATAAAGTTGGTTGTTCTCAGGTGAAAAAAATGTAACAAGCAGTAATTGTTGAATGAAACACTAGCATATATTGAATAATTTCGCGGGTAAGAGATAAGCCTCCATAGCTCAGTGGTCAGAGCTTTCGACCGGAAATCGAATGGACACGGGTTCGAGTCCCGTTGGCGTCATGTATTTTTTATCAGGAGATTTTTTTTCAATGTGGATGAGTGTTTCAGGCGAACAATTATTGCTTATAAAAATAATTGTTATCCTTTGTGCTATGCATAAATAAAATCTTGTCTTAAAAAAATTAATTTATCAAAAAAATAATAACTAAATATGATATTGAAATACCAGCTCGAAGAGGATATACGTACACAACATTTATTTTCTTTTCTAGCCACACAACGCATGTGAACAGTTCCCAACTAGAAAATAAACTAGTAGTTCAGTAAACAGTAGACCTCGCGTAATATTGATTATTCCGATTTGACAGCTCGTAACATCCATGTGAACTCTGGCGGAGTAGTAAGTGCTGTCGGACAGAGGCCAACCATCTTTACAGGATTGACAGGACGTAACACACTAACAAATTTATAGACAGACGAAATGCAAAGCGATCGAGTTAAACAGGACACGCTCAGTCAATAATTATGCACTCAAGAGGGAAAATTAAAGTGCATGATATCAATTGTGACAATAAAAGTGTATTCGGACCTTCCTATCAATGTTCAAATATTTATTATTTTACTTGTTAGTTGGTGAAGGATGTCTTGCGTTGGAGTGTCTGCACGAAGCTATTTACGCATGTAAATAAGTACACGTGAAACTAAATGGTATTCAACCAACATTATAGGTAATACACATCAGTCTTTGTGGACTAGTGCATACCACTTCGGTGATGTCTGAAGTATTGGTACTTTTATTCTGTTTTGTATGTAGAGGTCACAGAACAGAAAATTCCTAGAAGTGTGTGATTTAAACCAATCAGAAAACTGATTTCACCACTCTGGCACTAGGCACTAGACAGGCTAAAAATATGATCTTTCCGTCGGTTTTATTTGAATTATTTATGGTGAACGTATTACTAAAATTTCAAATGTTTCTAAAGGGGTCTAGAAAAATAAAATATGGTACTTACAGTTAATTTTAGAGTTGAAAAACGTTTTATAAAATTATTATTTTTCGGAATAACTTATTGAGTAAAACCTCAAATTATAATATTTAAATATTGAAGACAATATTAGTGATTTTTAAACGCAAATCTGAAACAGAAAAATCAGAAAAGGAAACGGTCACATCTGGGACGTTTCCTTTTCTGATTTTTCTGTTTCAGATTTGCGTTTAAAAATCACTAATATTGTCTTCAATATTTAAATATTATAATTTGAGGTTTTACTCAATAAGTTATTCCGAAAAATAATAATTTTATAAAACGTTTTTCAACTCTAAAATTAACTGTAAGTACCATATTTTATTTTTCTAGACGCCTTTAGAAACATTTGAAATTTTAGTAATACGTTCACCATAAATAATTCAAATAAAACCGACGGAAAGATCATATTTTTAGCCTGTCTAGTGCCTAGTGTCAGAGTGGTGAAATCAGTTTTCTGATTGGTTTAAATCACACACTTCTAGGAATTTTCTGTTCTGTGACCTCTACATACAAAACAGAATAAAAGTACCAATACTTCAGACATCACCGAAGTGGTATGCACTAGTCCACAAAGACTGATGTGTATTACCTATAATGTTGGTTGAATACCATTTAGTTTCACGTGTACTTATTTACATGCGTAAATAGCTTCGTGCAGACACTCCAACGCAAGAGATCCTTCACCAACTAACAAGTAAAATAATAAATATTTGAACATTGATAGGAAGGTCCGAATACACTTTTATTGTCACAATTGATATCATGCACTTTAATTTTCCCTCTTGAGTGCATAATTATTGACTGAGCGTGTCCTGTTTAACTCGATCGCTTTGCATTTCGTCTGTCTATAAATTTGTTAGTGTGTTACGTCCTGTCAATCCTGTAAAGATGGTTGGCCTCTGTCCGACAGCACTTACTACTCCGCCAGAGTTCACATGGATGTTACGAGCTGTCAAATCGGAATAATCAATATTACGCGAGGTCTACTGTTTACTGAACTACTAGTTTATTTTCTAGTTGGTAACTGTTCACATGCGTTGTGTGGCTAGAAAAGAAAATAAATGTTGTGTAAGTATATCCTCTTCGAGCTGGTATTTCAATATCATTTTTAGTTATATTAATAGGTTTTCGGTGTTTAGTTTTGTAAATAAGAACCAATAGGATACCAATAGATAACTATTAAGCGTACTGTTTTCAAAAAATGATCATTTTTCTGATGTGTCTCTTTAAAAAGCCCGAAAAGAATAAAGTATTAGGCTTACAAAAACTGTCTTAAATTTAAAAATCTTCTACTTACGAAAAGCTTTACGGTTAAAGTTTTATTGTATAATGTGACAATTTTAGTTCTTTAGAAAACGATGGTAAAAAATTTAAATATTTGTGCCTGAACTTCGCAAAATTTAACAACATAAATCAAAGCAGGTGTTAAGCGCGAATTTAGACCTTATCGCTATCTACTTAACAAATGTTATTATTTGAGACCAGACTCCAAATGTTACTAGATGTAGTGCCTCGCTTCATTGTTTTTTTTTACGTATTTCAACAGGTTCCACGATAACTCAACACAGTGACAATTCAACACACTTTTAAAAAGTGTGTCATTAGAAAAGATGAAAAAAAAAATTAAACCTAACCTAACCTACTTAACCCAGTTAATAAAGTTTTTATTTCATCAATTTCCATGACTTTATATAACTTTTTAAAGATGTGATGAATTATCATTGTGGTGATATATCCGGTCACCATTTCAATAACCTCCTAAATCAATTATTCACGATAATCGTGAAAATCTCCAACACGATGTGTAAAGAGGTATAATAATTACAATTTTCCAAATGTAATATAGCTATTTTCCATCGCCAATACAATATGCCGTCTCAATATGATAAATGGGTTTTATATAATATACATTCGTTTGATTTCTTACTCACGTGTTTACGATTTTCCATTTTTTTCCAGAGCATTATGTTCGAGATGATAGGCTTTGGGGAATCCACGTGTGCTTAAAATACCCCTTGAGCCATGTCAGACGTAAAGAATATCCAAGACAATACATTTTAAACTAAAGATTTCTGATGAATACTTTTACATTTAACATACTTCTAATTTTAACTTAGAATATGATATAAAAATATTGATATTCATTTGATTGAAATAATCCATCCTTAAGATTGTTAATGAGGCCTAATACCCACATAACATTCCATCAATTATTGATCCCTAATATATTCAATCTGTTAGCTACGATACATGCAATGTTGTTTAGATAATGCTTTTCACTATTCAATTAGAGTGTTTAATATTGATTCTGTCCAAGTACATATATTGTATAACATTATATGACAAAAAGCTCGATTAAGTAGTCATGACACCTCTAAGCAATATACTAGCTGTGCCCCGCCACGCGTTGCTGTAGCTCAGTCTAACTGTGCAGAGAAAAAAATAACGCGTGTTGCTTTTAAGTCTGACAAATGGCGCGGTTTAAAAAAAATTCATGTTACATGTAAAATATAGATTTTATAGCAAAATAAATGAAAAGTTGTGTCATAATTTCAAAGCATTTGGTGTAGAACTTTCGGGGATTATATATTTTTATTTATATAGAGATACACATTATCTGATAGGACATTACAATTAACAAAAACATTGTTTTGCAATAAACACGCAAGTTATATCGAAAATAGAACCAAATGGCGCCCGACAAAACTTTTGCGTAGCACACCAAGAATTGTACTACAAAGTAATACAAAATCATGTGTTTTTGATTTGAAAATTTGATCGCTTAGATATATTTTTGACGCTTTAATTAAATACCGCGAGTAGAACACATCTTTTTGAAGAGAATATTAACGACTTTTGATCAAAAAAATGTTAAACAGAAAAATTAACTGGAAAAAATACATTAATCAAAATAATCGTGATCGTCCAGGAAGGAAAAAAAACGACCTTAAAATTATAGTGATTTGTTTTTGGGGTATTATGCCGTGTTGCGCTAACTCCTTCTTTAGCCAACGTTTTGGACAGCTTTGCAGTGTCCATCATAAGGGCAAATGTGTAATCATATGTACACATCTGTACATCATATGTAAAGAAGGAGGTAGCGCTACACGACATAATACACCAAAAACAAATCACTGTAATACTTTTGGCCGTGAAAATCTCAAATCATACCTGACCTTAAAATTTTTCAACCTTTTGCGGCCTTCGGTGACCCGGAAATTCAAGTTGAAACAAAGTTTTCGTAAAATATATTCTTAATATTATATAATTTCCTGCCCATTTATAATTATGCGAAAAAATCAGGTTTTCGCATTTTCAGCTCTCGAAATCATTGTTTATGTTAGGACCGACAGTTTATATTTTACGTAAGTGTGGATAGCGGATTTACCTCACCAAAACTGTAATGGTGAAAACCTTAGCGCGTTATGAAAAATGAGTATTGCTGATTTATTAAAATCCAGTTAAGAACGGGATTGCACGCTATTTTCTATAAAACTTTAAGTACATTCGTAATATACCGGAACACGTGTTCGATTCTTAATAAATTAGCAATATTTTATTTTATCAGTAAGTTACCAGGTACATCAAACCTATTTCATGTTTAAAAACACTTCCATGCAAAAAAAAACTTGTTTGTAATTTGTTATGTCATAGGATAGCGATCTTAATTTGAAAACTCGTTAGTCTGGGCGACAAAATGAATTGTGTGTTTTTCCCTCGAGGCCTGGAATTCTTTTGCAGGGTCTATTTTAAGGGATGGAAGAAGAGGAAGTTCTGGGAAGGTAAAAGGTGTGAGGTTTGGGTAAGAATCTAGGGATCAGTATGTCCAAGAGCGTGGGTAGGCGCATCCTAAACACATCAGACCCCATTAACCTGGGCACCCCTACTAAATCACCAAACGTAGCGAATAATTTCGGATGACCTATGGCAGAGGTGTTCGTTATCCATTAAATGGTTCAAGGGCGGTGATGCCAAACCCACCTCCTAAATTGAGCCTTGTTCGAACAACTTTAAAAAATACTTTTTTTATTTATTATTTTAATATAAAAACACTTAATTATTTCTGTTTTTAATTACGTTGATAATATCCCCATCTGTACATTTTGGAATCAGAGGACAAAATCTCTTGTGTCATCATATTGTTTCTCATTATACGTAGACTTTCAATCTATTTTAATGAATATTAAAATCGTTACGCTTTTACAATTAATAATTACACACAATATACGTTTAATTTCTTAATAAGTACATAACAAGAGTAATTTATGTAATCTTGAAGCACCGTTTAATTATTCAACGAGAAACGTGCTTTAAAATAAGTTTATGAGATATTTTATTTTTATATATTCTTAAAAGATCTACATTTTCGTATATTTTTCAAACAACATCTGCCATGGATGCTTTTTAAAAGGTACAAAAGAAATACTAAACACACATCAAATGGCTCAGCCACACAATACGACAATAAATTCTCCAACGGCATTTACATTATTAGGAAAAGGCTTGGAGCCGTCGCCCCACGGCCCAACCCGATGGGAAAACAAATAAATCTCCATCTGTCGTAAAAGTAAAACTACTCGTATCTTTGGCCAATGACGGAAATCGTTTCTCAAAACGCGGGAAATGGTCCTTCAAACATGCAAATTTATTTACCCGAACAAAAATATTCCGATTGCGTATTTTCTGAGGAAATGAAGCAATCAATCCGAATTTAGTTTTATTTAAAATTCTCTGTAGTCTTGAACTAATTTAGCACTATCTCCGTTCCCCTGGGCTTTGTCTTGACACGTGCTTCTTGCTTCATCCACATGCATACATCTAATTATACTCTTCTGTTACCCTCCGATTCCACAATTTTCCACAGTTTTCCACATTTTTTTCCAAATCTATTTAGCAAAAATCAAACATAACTAATTGGTATGTAAATTATATAATTAGAACTACTTTAAAAAACAGATTATTAAAATGTAACAAAATGTTAATATTTCTTAATATTCCATTTATTCACTACATAGCTACTATGTGTAATATTCTATTATGGTGAATTTTAACTACTGTTAACCAAACAATACCATTTTATCTCAATTGTAACCTACAAAAGTTACAATAGGTAGGTACTCGTATTAGTGTCATCTGTTGTTTTCGACATACAGAACATTTTGTGCTGTATGTCGTCGACTTGTTTCTAACTAAGTTTTTTGAACTTTTGGTGCAATGAAAAAACACGTCTCTACTTTAACCTAGTTATTCAAATAGGAACCTAGTACAACTATATTTATAGTCACTACTCCTAGTAGATTATATTTATGCGAGTAGAACATTTCGGGATATTAGGCATTGTAGACAACAAATATTTTTTCATATATCTAAGGGTTTTTCTTCTTGCAACAATTGCAAGGAGGGTTTAAAGGGTTCAAGGAAGGGAAGTTAAGTATTTAAGGTATTTCCCAAATTCATTTCTGTACAGTTAGAGCATGAAACAAGTTTGCAAGTATTGTTGTGATAACTTACTACCGTTAATACTACACAATCTTGCATTTATCATCTATTTACTTGTAAACTGTATGTACAAACACACACATATATATATAAATATGGCATATGCATGTCTGTATGTACAGTATGTATAAAAATGTTTTTCTAAAGATTTTTTCCATGTTTATTTATTTGTTAAGACATACACAGTACAATAAGATACAGTTATATATTTTTAGTTATTGCATAGTTGTAGTGCCTATTACGTATGTCCATAAAATATCATTACGTAATTTCGCCTGAGATTGTTATAAAAGGAAGGAAGTGTGTGGATAGATAATAATAAATGATTTGAAAACAAGAATTATAATAAGCTCACGAATTGTAATTGACTGTTATTACATAGGAGTTTTGAAAAATGATGTAAAAATATTTTGAAATATGTCATGCTAAGAAATTTAATAAGTTAGTTTTGTATGTTAGAAAGGAATCATGAAAGATGTCTAAATGTAGTAATTTTTCGTAATGGGTGTATGTTGTGATTGCGCGAGTAATTACTGAGTTGTTTGCTGCATTGGTATTGTTGGCTTCAATATGAAATAGTGTAGTGTGCCTGGTACGCCTCGTTGGAACATTTAAACCAATGACGGATAGTAATTCGGGACTATCTATTTTATTATTTAGCAGATTATGTAGAAACAACAGGTCTGACAATGTGTGTCTTTTTTGTAAAGTTAACATATTATTTGTAGTATTGTTGTATTTCTTGAGTAAATGTTTCAAAAATTTATTCTGTATACTTTCTACTAAATCTATGTATACCTTATATTGATGATTCCATATTGTGGAAGCATACTTCAGTGGACTTCTGACCAATGAACAAAACAACATTTTCAGAGTCTTAGGACTTTTGAAAACTTTGCATATTCTTAATAAGAAACCTAGCATTATGTAGGATTTTGAAATAATTCGTTCAATGTGCTTGTCAAAAATTAATTTGCTATGTAAGTAAACACCTAGATCTTTACACGTAGACATAGGTTATTTAATTAGTATCATTCCTCAAAATATTAATAAGAAAATCCTATAAACTGCTTACTGCGGATTCAAGCCAATGAATCCACTTAGATTTCAATTCTATAAATTTGGTACACTATGACAAGTGATTGCTCAGAACGTTTTTGAAAATCTGACATAATATGCCAAAAATCGCTGTAATGGATATACAGCTTTTCTGTTTGGAATATCTAAGTAAACACAACTGTCTTCAGATCATAACGCCATTTCATCTGTCAAAAAGTAAGACAAGACAACGATCTCTGGTGAAGATGAGCAAAAAGCTGGTTTAACTACATACTTATAATAATAAATCCATTTTGTATTTACTCTGCACCACTGAGATCCTGTTACGAGGAATATAAAACACGAACTTCACATAAAGTTAAACTGTAACACTCGGCCAAATGTATTTCTTATCTAAGCTAAAATGCTTTGAAGTTTCTTTTGAAGTTATACTTCAATTATTATACATAAAGTCCATCAAAGCCAGAGTCAAGTTAGCCTCTCAGAAGCTGAGTGTACAGGGCCCGCAGATAGTACACAACTCCTGACCCTGTGCAAATTGCTAGTGCACCTTACTTTTGAATTTGGTAGCCACTTCTGGTTTGGAGCCCCAAAATACATAAAAAAACCGTTGACTTTGTGCAGAATTGGGCGGTCTGTTTGACAGATTTCACTATCTTAATAATAATAATTATTATTGGATTATTTGCATAGCGCCGTTTTCGTAAGAAAATCACCTAAAGGACGCTTAACAAATTAATTTATTTCTATGACTTAGACTTAAAACTTATTTGTTTTGGCTTATAACTAAGTTTCATAGCTAGAGACTTATAACTAAGATTAATATCGAGTGATTTACAACTAAGACTTTTAACTTAAACTATACATATTTTTATGACCGAATGGGTACCGGTCCGGGACCGATGGTTTTTATGACACAATATCGCAAGCGGATTGAAATTTTTAGAGCACAGACGAATGCTGTCTTTGTTCTGCCGGTATTACAATGGAAGGTGCTCCTAGGAACTAGCGTCATTGATCCCTTAGGCACCGGTGCATAATAAAAAAACATATGTACACTGTTGGATTTTGTCACACGAGAACGAGTCGCTTTTACGACTCGTTCTTGAGTTTTGCAGCTCCGCTGTGGTACGATTTGCCCGCCTCTGTGTTCTTCCCTCCTTCACCATGAAACTCTTCAGAATCTATCTCACTCCTTGTTCTTATCAAAAAGAAGCTCCACACAGCATCTCCAGAGATATAGGCCCAGAAGGAAATTATTTTCCTCAGTACCTCATTTGTGGAGATAAAGTTTAAAAATGAATGCAATGAATTATTGCCACCTTGGAAAAAATGCTGCAAAAAAAATTCCATTTTAATGTTGGCTACATTTTAAATATAAGCTCTTAAAAAATCTAAGACAAAATTCTCAGCTTTTCTGTCAATCGCACAAGTGGAAGAGCTATAAGTGCGACAAGAATAAACTACTTCTCCCGTTGTCCATTTTATGTCCCGAAAATGGGCGCGAGGTCCACTGTTCACATAACTACAAGGGTAGCTTTCGTTAAACATTTCATTGTACAAAATAGCAATATTAAGTTTGACCATATTTACTAATTGGAGAAGCAGTAGACTTAAAATTAGATAACTTAAATTTTGAAATTTAAAATTAAAAATATTGGACAGGATAGACATCTCTGGTCAGTTATTGTATAGATTTAGCTCTGCAGGTGGGTGACAATGAAATTCAGTTGCCTGTGCATTAAGCAGCTGGATTCATCAGAATTATATTGTTTGACAAAAGAGGGCCCCACTATTCCTGTTTGGTCGATTTAAGACTAAAATATTTAAATATTTTTGTCACAAGATAGTGACAGTACTTTTTGAATTACAATGTGTTAATTCAATTTATTATAAATTCTACTCTCTCGAGAGCTTGTCATGACAGATCATTATTTCATGGTGCGAATGCGAGTTTTATTGTGCTGATTGCCGTCCGCTGCCAAATTTGGAGATTAAGGAATTGCTGCCAATCTCAATACGAGTGATACATTCGGTGAGTTCTCTGTTTTATTTATTTGGTGGCTGGATGATAATTTGTTACGTTGCCTGCAGAGTGAATTTTGTAATCAACTAAAGGGAATTAATTATTCTCTGATGGTCTGTGTGGCTTACAATACAAACCATCACTACTAATGATATTTCCAAACCCAACGTTTTGCACGAAACCGTTGAGGAGAATCGAGTCCCTTCAATTGTATTAAAATTAATTGATTTGTGAAGCCTTCACTTTATCACTCCAAATGGATTATCATCTTCGTTGATATTATTGAGTTGCATGCAGTAATAGTATATACTGTTTGTCTCTCGGTCTGCACGACTAATTAGTCAGTGGTCATGTTGGTTTGAGAGAGCATTCGCGAATGAATCGAATCGTTGGTGCTTGTGTGAAATATATCTTCCTGAACATAAACACATATTGACACGAGAAGCGGTGTATTATGACTCATTTTATAAAGAGCGGGAGCGACGGTACCAGCTCAACATTTTAGCACAGCTTAAAGAGTCGAAGACTGAATTGAACGACGGCGGAATGAGAATATTGCGCTCGTCCGACACGACTCCCCGTTAAAGCTCCCTCGATACGTCTCCCAGATCATAAGGACAGATGACGGACTGTCAGACGTCGTTCACGTCTCATAACAATTAATTCTGGGATAACCGTTAATGAGTAACCTTTCAATTGAGCCGTGGTGGCTCAATTGTGCGGCTCTTTCTTGAACGACTCATCGCTAAACGTGAGGTAACCATACGCGGTGGTAAAATGTATGCGGCAATGTTCGCGAAAATTCAAATTCATTCCTCAATAATGTAGCTCTTTGGATCACCTTGCAGCATGTCGCATGTTAACGATTCGATGAACACCATATAGAAAACAAAACATGGTAGTTTAACGAAACTAATAAACCAAATAACGTTAGTTTCACAGTAGAAAAGAGGAAATAAGAAACTCGAGAGAAAATTATATGTACTATGAAGCATATAAATTAAATTGTGAATTTATTGGTTTTATTAATTAAGGCGACATAAGACTCTAATAACGGGGGTTTGCTGGACGCTCAAACTTTAATTATTTCTGATGAATGTATTACTAAAATCTCAAATGTTTTTAGTGGGATCCCTACGGATGTAAGTTATTTATGTTTATGATTAATAAAAACAGGACATCACCATTAAAATAGGTTGCGTAAAACGTTTTAAAAATTTTATAAAACTAGCGGTAAGCACCAGTTTTTATTTTTCTAGATAATGAACTAGTATCTTCCCAATCTCTCTAGAAATTTGAGATTTTAGTAAAGTGTTCATCACAAATTATTAATAAAAACCCGACGGAAAGATTGATTTTCTAGGCCTGCCAGAGCAAAGTCGACCGTAGGTCGGTCCATTATGCCGGGCTGCGATCCTTATATTATGTTTACACTACTTCATTACTTATGTCGTTAAGATTCCCACTTTATTTTAGAGATTTGATAGGTCAAATTCAACCGCGGGTCTGTCCAATACACCAGGGTCACGAGTCGAATATTTTTGTGTTCGGCTGCTTCACTTACGCCGTTAAGATTCTGGCTTTATTTTAGGGTATTGGCTCGTCTTATTACGTAGAATAAATAAATGAACATTTAAAAAGGTAAGATTGATTAGAGGGTTCTAACAGAATTTACACCTCTTCCTCACGCGTGCATTAGAATGCGGACCATTTTATGCCAAGTTGCGCTGCCGTGACTTGTGCACAGGTTACCATTGCGGTATACATATGTTATTTCAAAAGAATTCATGTTTTTTTATAATATTACTAAATATATACAGTCTTCTTAAAAAACGTGCTAAATTTTTATTCAATTGATAAACGACTGTGTATGTGAAAACCTTACTAATTGAAACGTAAAATAGACACGGACATCAAATAGTTCATGGAAAAATACATAAGATATTTATTGCTTATTCAGTCAAAGGGTGTTATTTTTCTTTTATGAAAATATAAAATAATAATTATTTCTCATTGAATTTCGGTATTTTTCCGAGTTACTTTATGTCCCATTAATTTTTTTTCATTTTGAGGATGTCGTAAAAACAAATACCGTTTTAGAAACTAGATAAAATGAAAAAAAAGCTTACCCCAAATGATTTTGATCAAAACATCGCAAAAAAATTACTTTCATTAAAGTTTTTTAAATTTACTTGGTAAAACACAATTTTAAAAATAAAATGTCCGAAATAACCTCGTTTTTTACGATAAAATGAACATATATATTGATAACACGACACCAATGGATTGAAACTGACGAAAAATTACATAATAATTGTAAACATATTGAATTATCCACTGGATTAATTTTTGGCATGTTATTGTTATCGGTTACCGCTTGTCATAATGTGCCATATTTATAGAACCTATAAAATATGGTATAAAAGAAATCGCGTTGAATACATTGGTTTTAAACCGCAGTTTCAGATGTTTCCATATTAATATTTTAAAGAATGGTATTAAATAAATAATTTGTTAAATGTATATGCATGACACCAATTGCTCATACTAATATTGTAGAGTAATGTTTCTTAGAATAGAAATTATTAATAAAAAGATTATAAAAGTTCTACGACACACATTACAAATCACAAATCAAAGTTGTCATTTTCTCGGGAAAAACTAACGCATGGCGCATCAGGCGCACGTACCAGTCAGCCAAAATGCGATGTTGCCAGATCTTTTGCAGCTCGTTAAAAGCATTTCTTTAGTAATAATTCGAAATAGAAATTGTACAGTCTTCGTACAGTGCGTAACTAAAACACCGTTTAATGATTGTGAAGTGTGTTTTCTAGTAAGACAGTTAAAGTGAGATTTGTTGATATCATACCGACCCCAGTGCAGTTACTTTTAACCTACAAATCAGAAATAAGTATGACGTTTTGAAAACTGAAAACTTCGAATAAATTTTAAATATTAAATCGACATTGTTAAAAAAATACTAATATTTTCTTGCGAAGGCGAACATCCATAATTTATTGTTTTTTACTGACTGGAATTCCTTATTCCTATACATATAACCATTAATCTTTTTAAAGTTTTTTATTTGGTTTTCTTATGGATGAACGTTTATAAACCGTTTGAGGTTTTGTATTTGCTTGAGATACCTTAATAATATCATATTAATAAACAAATAAACGTAATAAGCGCCCCTGAGGTGATATTTCATAAAAACGTCGCTAAAAAATATGTCCAATAAATAAATAAAATATTTAAAGAAATATGAAATACAAATATTCATTTTAAAATTGGGTACGGTTACTATACATGACTACGTTTTGCTTAAAATGATGTGAGTACGAATAACAAGAGTGGATTTTTTTCCTTATTAAATTCACCGGCGGTAAGCACTCATTCCCGTAAGATATTTTTCAGGAAATTATTATTATTCGCGCAAGCATTCAATTTCCGAATAGATAGAGGGAGATGCGTCCCCGTGAATCTATTTCCAGCTAATCGATTTTATCTGTATGTACCCTTCAGAATCATTTGGTCTTTAAGGGTCTAGTGACGTGTGAAGATACACATTGTTGTGTTATTTCCTTTCCAGACTCCGAAGCTTCCACAAAAGATATTTATTTTTACACGTATTATAATGCACGGCTTGAATACTTGTGCATTGAACTACGAAATAATACACCGGTAAAGGTTTATTGAATAACACTTTGATTCTTCGAGGAAAATATTGTATCTTCTTAATAAAAATGTTTAAGAAAATTCTTAGAAAATTCAAAGAGAAATTAACTGAAGCAAATATTGTTAAACTACGTTCTCCATAATTTTACTAGTATATCATTTTGAATGTTCCCCCCTTGTACGTAATTTCCATAATCTCTGAGAAGATTCTAATCATCATAAACGGGAACCACGATTAATAAAGGCTCAAATATAAGAACTGCACACTACTTTTATGAAACACAGCCTACAATGATATTATTATATCATTGTAGGCAGATGTGCTTTATTTCAAATAAATCAATTTCAAATGGAAATGCAAGATGCAAAATGGGTATTTTCCATTTTGCATTTTAAATGCTTTTCTAAAAACCATTTTTGCATTTTGCATTTTAAATGCTTTTCTCAATGCATTTTCCATTTTAAATGCTTTTTTGCAACATTCTTCCTACTATCTCCACTCATCTTTTTTTCATTAGCCCCAAATATCAGTCGGTCCTCAACCTCGCTATGAGAGATAATTTACATTTGTCAAGTTGCTCTCTGGTAGGAGCCCTGGCAATTGAGTGATACCATTACAAAAAATACTGATTCAAATACTGAACATGGGGCCATGACGCTGTAATATTAAATGTTAGATAGCAGTTTCTACGTTTTTACGTTGGCAACATTAGTCCCGCGCAAATTATTTGTGGTTTTATAATCTGTAGTCGTGGTGTTTTTGGATTTACCATCATGTAATATGTTTGTTCTACATTGATGTCCATTATTAAATGACAAAATTGTTTAAAAATTCTATAATTATTTTAATTGTTTGACCTGAGAAACCATTTTGCATTTTGAAAATAGGTATTTTGCATTTGAAATACTTTTCTAAAAACCATTTTGCATTTTGCATTTTCAAATAGAAAAGTTTTGACCCATTTCCATTTTGCATTTCAAATGGTTTTCGGTACCCATTTTGCACATCTCTGATTGTAGGCTAGTTGCTTGATAAAACTGAAATAAAAACAGAACTTGAAAATGAACGTTGGAATTTGATGAATTGTTCAAATTCTCCGAAACAACCCGTCCTAACTGAAGTAAACCCGGCGTTGCTCGTGGTTATCAATGATTTGGAGTAAAGTTTCAAAATGGTGAATTTCAGTTAAATGGATGTAGTTTTAAGGTGGAAATAATAATATTGCCAAGAATTGAAAACAACATATTTTGTATGTCAGGCGTCCACATCTACTTCTACAATTCACTTCTTTCTTCGTTCATCTGCTCTCTATGGCCAAACAATCTACCACCTTTCTCACCAATCTCACCTTTCTTATTCGTATCCATTTCGCATATAGCAGCCTTATTCATACGCCCAACTTTACCAAAGATTTATTTCATGTCTTACTCGGGCGACCTAGGCTTCTTCTACCATTCACTTTTACGTCATAGTGTTTCCACAGTTTTGCGTTTATAACTTTAAACTTTGAGATTTAAGCTTTGTGCTTTTAGTTCTGAGATTTTATCTTCGACAGTCATTTTATTTTGAACGTGAAGTGCGTAAAATTTCTCCAAAAAGTATAAAATTACTGTTTCTAAGGATGAGAAAATTTAATCAGGGTGATGTTTACTAATCTCGTGTAAATAATAACCTCCCTCCTGTTTCAAAGTCAAATGTGCAAAATTTCATCGACCTCGGTATTGAACTGTAGGTTTGTATGCAAATCAAGTCCACGCCGCCCACTTGCCCACCACCAACATCCTTTATATTTTACATTAGAAAAAAATTACTGTATTAAACTATTAAAAATCACGGATAGTGTAAATTAGATAAATCAGATCCAATTTAGATAATTGCGATTAAAATAATTTTCTTGTAAAAATATTATATCTAAGGTACTTTATCGCTCGTCTAAATTCTTCAAACAAACATAATCATTATTTGAATTAATGACATTTAAATTCAAAGCAAAAGTTCTAGAGTTCATTAAACTAAAGTTGCAGACGGGAGGCACAACCGAAATTAGCATTTATTTTATTTTATTGAGAAATCGTTAATCCATCCCGTTAGAAAGAAATTTAAAAATGAAATACTTATCTAACAGAACTATTCAAACTACCATCTCCAATAACAAATGCACCAAGTGTACCAGAAGCATTAAAAATTTCCTTTACTTGAGTAAAATGTAATTAAACTATTAAAAATAAAGCATTATTTCGTTGAACCTATAATCCATTTCATTAGTTCTAGAATTCATTGATGACAATTTTTTTATAATCAGAATATATGGATTAAACTTCCAAATGATATCTGTTCAGTGCACATTTTTTTCTAAAATACAGCTTTGATACAATGGGATTGGAACTTTGTTGATTTAGCGACTCAAGCCATTTAGACTGTTTTTTGTTATTTTCTGTTCCACCAACTTTTAGCTTTTTACATAGTTCATAAAATCTTAAGCCGAAATTCTAAAACCTACACTGACATTTTCCAAAATTTTATTAAAATGTTGATGTCTTGGTTCTAAAACTTTAATGTGTACCAACCGCACCAACGCAATAAAAACTAAGTTAAACATAATTTTTGATAACAACTAACTGGAATAATTGGAATGATGGCCATAATCACTCAAAGCAATATTAATTTTGATACAACATGCGTGCATAACATAGCCCGCCCATAGTACCTGAAAGATATTGTAATATTAAGATATAGCTTAAATTTAGACTCTCAATTCAAATTGATGATGTTATTTTTTTGTTTCATTCTTCAGTTTTCTAATAAAAATAAAAATTATTACTATATACACATATTCCAGTTCACCACTACACGAGCAAGGGTCTCTTTAAAATAATTTCCCTGTACTTACGCGTTTTTAAATTTAAATTATCATTCCATATTACCCAAATATGATCACAAATTTAAAATGACATTTTCTATCATATGATGCAGATACTTTGTGAGATCTTAATATTCTTATAAAACTGGTAAGTTTTTAGATTCTCAGGGCCAAAAGCATTTTTGTTGTTTGTTTTTGGGGTGTTATGCCGTGTTGCGCTAACTCCTTCTTTAGCCGACGGATCTGCCCTGATGATGGACACTGCAACGCTGTCCGAAACGTCGGCTAAAGAAGGAGTTAGCGCAACACGGCATAACACCCCAAAACAAACAAAAAAAATTCTTATAAAACTGGTGTAAGCTAAGAAACATGAATTAATTTTTCCTAAGATTATCATTGAAATCACAACCTTTTTGAAACAAAAATACAAAAACGATGTTTAGCAAAATATTTAATATTTATTTCAAATCTGCATTTTATTTTCGTAGTATTTCCATGAAAATAGAATTGAGCTTCATTTATGGAATTTTTTATTTTAAAATTGCATTGAAACTGCACAATGGGAAAACGAAAAAAATATTATTTTTATTTTCCGCATTCTCTCAATACCAATCAATCTGTTTTCAAAAACGTTCTTTGTTTTCAGTGTTTATAAATCCATTATTTTTTAATTTTTTCCGTGAGTCGACAATTCCATTCATTGGATATAACAAGGACAATGGAATCATAAATATACCGCAGTCATCTCTTTGATCGATATTTTTTTATAAATGCACTGCTGGATATTAAACACAAAATGTAACATGAGGTTTAAAAAATATACAAAAAAATTAATCGAAATACCAAATCTTTTAATAGAGCACAATTTGACACGAATAGGCTCTTAAAGAAGAAAAAATGCGTTTCAAACAAACTGACTTATTAAATTCACTTTAAAAAAATTCATTGTTTTGCTTAACACAATGATATATACTAGCAGTTTTTTCTTTACAAACGTCAAATATTTAACACATAATTGTGAATAATTGTTATTGTAATTTAATTAATCAATGGATTGTTAACTTTCTAAAACTTTTTTTTTCGATATTATCCAAAAATTATATGAGTAGAAACGATGTTTTCGAACAAATCTCGTATTATATGAGGCGATCCAAAAAATAGTACATTATCTAACGGCAAAACAGCAAAAAAAAATTAAATTTGTTTTTGGCACGAAAGTTTCCTTGTTAAAACTTACTTTTTTTGGTCGCGAACTTGCCGCTTGGAAATATAACTACGGCGAAATTTCTGCGGTGAGTTATTAGAAGTTCCAGATTTGATTGCTGTGAGGTAACAATAAATTTTGTAACTGTATTTCAATATGAAATCGGGTTTTAATTTTCAAGTCTTAATTTTTTGGGTCCGGCAAACCGAAATGAACCTTCCGATCGGTTAAATTGAGGGGCAGAGTGATCGTTTTTTGTCTGCAGACCTCCCGATTTATTTTTTTTGCGCGAAGAGTATGCGGAATTTACCCGAAACATACGTTTTGAATTCGACCAATCCGAGGGCCGAAACTGTCAAGACGATAGCGTAATAATATATCAGATTTCTAACTTTTCAGTTAACTTGACTTTGTGACCTTTCAATTTAAACTTTTGAACTTCATTTTGAAATTGATCACTTTATAACTTAACTTTAAATAATTCATTTTATTATTTTACACATAAATATACATATTTAGCTAATATCCATGTCTAACTTTTTACTTAATTTCCCCCTTTAACCTTTCTCCCGAAAATCATCACTTTATTATTAAACTAAACCTTAAAAAATTAAATTGATAACTTTACACAATAAAATACATGTCTAGCTAATATGCATGTCTAACTTTTCACTTAACCTAGAACCTTTTCACTTTAAAATTATCAATTTTTATCTTCAGTTTGAAAATTTTAATTTTATAACTTATTTACCTATTTAAACTAACCATTACTACAGTAAAATATGTTAGAAAGTCAATGACCTACCCGAAGGTTAATGAATGAGCAAAAAATAAATGAAAAAAGGGGACTGGAGTTTCATAATCTAATTATAATAATAGGTTCGTACATTAAATCAAAAATATATAGGTACCTACCTACCTACGTATTAAGAATCAGCTATCGTATCAATATTGGAATATATTTTTAAGCCATAATATTTTCTTGCTTAATAATTTGTAGCTTGATAACAATATATTTTAATGTCCAAGGAATCTCTGTCCTCTCAACTAATAAATATCGCATAAATATCTGCGAAGACGTTCCATGAAATATTACGATAATTTCAACTGATATTTCAAAAGTAAATCAATTTCAAAAGGATTAAAGTGCCCTTACAAATTTATAAGCCTGTTCTCTCAACTTGTGTGAAGTGAAAAAATCTGAACATTTTTAAAAATGTGCACTGGATGACATAAAAAAATATATTAAAACTAGCGCAGGCCTTCATTCATCAAAACTCTGACTGCCTCCATTGTCGAGGGGTAAAGCTCTCGACAGTCAATCAGAAGGTCACGGGTTCAAATCCCGGCCAGCGCAAGTTGATGTTATTTGATGAATCGAGTTATTTCACAATTCAGTCATTTAAAATAATAATTAGTATACTTGCGGCACGTTAAGGATTGAAACGTTGTTTGAAATGACTTTAGCCGCGTTTGGTGACCAGATCTAAATAGCCAGGTACTCCCCACCTTCAACTTTCCCATACATTGTATCCAGACGGTCGGGAGCAGTTGGGACTCTTCACATAAAAAAAATCACGGACAGACTAAAATCTTAAAATTCAAATTTTGATAATGTTAAATAAAGTTATTTTCAGTTAAAAATATTATATAATAATAGGTTCATACAATCAGTCCCAACTTTGATATTGACACTTGAATTAAAAAAAAAAACTATTTGAGTTCATTGAACCAGATTTCACACTGGACGAACTAACGCACGGCGCTAAGCTAGAATCTACTTATGGTTGTTAATTATTTAAGCACGAATGAATTGGATTTGAAAACCCCGTTTTATTGTAGTTACTTCTAATACTTCGAATGTTTAAATTTCAAAAACACTGCCAGCATATATTGTACCATGCAAATAATGTCGGAAGCTAAAAAATAGTTATTATGTTTTAGGCTCGTCATTTATTCAGTAATATTTAAGTGTGCGGACTTCCAACTGTCTGAAGTTATATCGCATATTTTTAAGTTTAAAAAAGTGTGTTGTTCATCAATTTGTTATGAAAATGTGGGTACTACTTGCGATTGACTAATGCTGAAAAGTAAAATACAAAAAAAAATATTTGTAAACATAATATAATATTAGCACTTTAAATCTTACGTATTTTACCATAAACAAAATATATCTTGTTTATGTTCTAAACAAACATAGTATGACGTGTTATTGCTTTTATCGTTGTTTATTCACCAAAAGTGTTTCAAAGCTTTTTTCATCCTTTCCAGAATTTCCAAATTAACCGTTGTTAAATCATATTTTCGGTACGGAAGAGAAGTGAAGGCGATATCGAAGTAAATATTTCAAAAATTTCTATCGTAAAAATGATTTTTATTACGCAATTTAGTTTTTATCTATCGAATGATTTTTATTGAAAGAAAAAGGGGAAAAGTATATAAAATTTTTTGCTCGGCCGGTTGTGATGGTCAAAATTCTAAAAAAATGAGATAATATTTATTTATTAACTCCTTTAACTTTTACATAAATGTAGCATACATAGTTAATACTTGTTCAAACTGAACTGCCTCGGTAATAACATTTTGTATTTTTTTAGTGATAAATAATAAATAAATGAATTACCTCCATTAGTATTCTGGGCAGAAAGAAATATAAATGTTGATAAGTTACAGAATTTCTTCACTGAAATAAATCCTGACTTCTTGTAATTAGTGTTTTCAAAACAATACGTACTTATTATATTATTTTGTTATATAACATCTCACAAGAGCGACCCTCTCTACACAGTTTAACCACCCAGATGGGCAGCGTTCTGAGGCGGGTTAAGGTAGGGAAGGGATTTATTATTACAAGTGTTGAAGAGGCCTGGAAGGAGGAAATACAGATGTCAGTAGTTCGTTCCACATGCGAACTGACTTACATAAAAACAACCCGTTCTCATAAAGACACCATCTACCATGAATGGGTTTTTCCAATACTGCTAGCTCTTTCGAGCAGGCTCTATTGAAATACCTGTAGAACAGATTTAGAATGCCTACATTTTTTTGTGCATTTGAGATGACAATGATAATAATGGATTGTTAATCAGACAAACCTCACTCCTTTGCATAGAATCAAATTCAGACATTCTGGGCCTCCAGCCCAGAGGTGGCTTCCTTATCCAAAATGTTTGAGATGTGTGCAGCTGGTCATTAATAAAGAATATGCCAGCCCGATAGAAGACGCCCAGTTCCTCTTAAGTCAGATTTACCGTGGAGCCACGATGCTTGAGACGGTCTGAGATACTTTTTTTACTATTAACAGAGTTATGACAAACAATAAATATATAATAGTAATTAAGATCATCAATAGTAGACAGAGGGTTAACAATAAGAAAATTACAAAGTATATTTCCCAACCGTCCAATGACGGTGTACAAAAGTAGGTTATTTCAAATGATCTGCATAAGGGTAAGTATACAAGATATGTTTCAAGCTGTTAATTAATACCTTCCTAACTAAAAATAATTTGTGTTTAAGAGAGTATTTAGACATTCAATAATTTTATGAACATTACCATATAGAAAACCTTTCAAATAATGAACATATATGTTCGTATGTTTACATATACGCATATAACCTTTCAAATAATTAACATATGCGTACAGAATAACAGAAAAAAAACAGTTAATAAATAAAAATTAAATTTCTGTGTGCATTTATGTATAAATATTTTTAACACAATTTTTTTTGTACAGTATTGTACCACACAACCAAATTAGTTTGAGGTAAAGTGTATCTTAAGTTTATTATTAAAATTTTCATAATTTTTTTCAACTTTTATTTCTTTTCCGAGTTAATGGCAGACCATTTAACTTTCTCCTAGCATTTAATGGAGTACTTATTGAATATACTCTAAAAGTACATAGCAATTTAAAACATAAATGTACTCTTTGATGTTATTTTGTAAATACGAGCAATACCCAAAACTTAAAATAATAAACTTTTTGCGAGTCGACATAAAGTTTTTATGATTTTTGGTTTTATGTTTTATTAATATCAACAGTTTTTTCCAGCGATTCGAGCGCCTACCAAACACTTGTGGGTGTTCAAAGACAATTTTACATCTATCAATGAACAATCAAAAATAAAATACAAATAAGTAAAAACGCTCTTAACAGATTACAATGTCGGTTAATTCGACTTTGATCTAAATAAACAGTAATAATAATAATTCTATTTGTCTTATACGTTTTACATTATTTGTTTCAAAATACTTTGGTTCAATCTCAGAAGGAAGCCACACAATATGTATGTAGGTAAAATACAATTATTCCAACGCGGTAACGTTAGGGTTTATTTGATTTCCTTTGAAATTCGTTCACATTTCGAAAAGCCACAACAAAATAATTTTACCACAACAACGAAGAAATATTTAAATACAATGGATCAACATACTTATATGAAATTTAAAGCAGAAGAATACATTTATTCTTTCAAGCCTAATCATAACACAAAAACGACATTAAATTATTGGAACTTTAGCAATGAAACAAAGGATAGGTATTCCATTGGTTTCACCAAAATTCTCTTTTTAAATTTTTTTTAAATCTCATCTCATTGCATGAAAATGGTCCATCGATCCGGATTTTACGCATTTTTTTATTGTGGCTTTCCTCAATTTTTTAATTTTTTTTTTATGTGAATACCTCACAATAGTACCATCTGATCCCAACTGTCTGGAACCAGTGAGACTATGGTATGAATTGTGATCTCTTGACTAACTGGGTACTTAACGTAAAAAAAACAGTAATAATGGAGTTCAGTTCGTGTATATATAAATATATACTTTCCGGGATTCGAATCTGCGACATTGACCATGGAGGCCGTCAAAATTATCGCATAAATTACTTACTACGTATTTTTTATCAAATAACAAAGAATTCGGTGACTGGATAAAACATCAAACTGACTTCAAAAAGTGATATAAATGAAAAGTGGTGAAACAAAAACTAGGTTAAATAGGCCGTAGCTTGTTTTTTTCATCGGCTTAACATCACTTTTTAAATTGTTACTTTGTAGAGTTATCGCGGAACTGTTATTAAAATTAAATATTTTTTATTTTATTTTTGGAATAACTTAAGAAGTAAACCTTAAATTGTAACATTAACTTATTGAAGAAAATATTAGCAATTCCTAAATGAAAATTGGAAATAGAAAAATTAGTACGGTCACATCTGGACTTGAGCCCAGGAGACCCTTGCCATGCCGGGTCACCGCTAAAACAAAATTATTTTATTTACATCACCCTAAAGAATATATGCTTCTACTGAAACTAGTTGGCATGTAACATATACAAAAGTTATATATATATATAATATTATAGTTTAAAAGAAGTTTTTGTTCATGAACAACTATATAACTGCATCGAGTCTGTAATACTCGTGAACCAACATGGCTTTGTGAAAAAAAGATCGGTTGTATCTAATCTTGCCATTTTAATTGAAAATATTACTAAATCAATGGATGATCAAATCCAAGTTGACGTAATCTATACAGACTTCTCAAAAGCGTTTGATAAAATTGACCACAGTCTTCTTTTGTCCAAATTACTAGCTTTGGGAATTCATGGGGATTTATATAGATGGTTAGTCTCCTATCTTAATGGGCGCACTCAGGGAGTAACAATAAATGGCTTCATCTCTGAGATTGTAAATATACCCTCAGGTGTGCCCCAAGGATCTCACCTGGGACCGTTACTGTTTACAATTTTCATCAACGACATTATAAAATGCTTTAATTATGCAAATGTTCTACTTTTCGCTGATGATATGAAAATATTCCTGCCTATTAATTCTATAATTGACTGCTTTAAACTACAAGAAGATCTGTATAGGCTTAATGATTATTGTATCCGCAATCGTCTCAACATGAACACTTCTAAATGTTATGTAATTACCTTCACTAGAAATAAAATTAAGTTTGACCATAATTATCATATAGCTGGCCAACTACTCAAAAAAGTTACACAAATTCGTGATCTAGGTGTTATACTTGACAGTAAACTTACATTTGAGGCTCATATTGATATGATTGTTAAGAAAGCCCTTAGAATGCTAGGATTCTTATTCCGTATTGGAAAAGAATTTAATAATATCATAACGCTTAAAATATTGTATTTTTCTTATGTTCGCAGTCATCTTGAATTCGCTTCTCCCATATGGAATCCTCAATATAATATTTACATAAATCGCATTGAAGCCATCCAAAGAAAATTTGTCCATCATTTAAATTTCAAACTAAATTCAAACCTTGACGTAAACAGCTCGATGGACCTTTATGGACTTAAGCCATTAAAAACTAGAAGAGACTCCGCAGATATAATATATCTCCATAAAATTATCAATGGCTTTATTGATTGTTCTCCCCTTCTGTCTGAAATTAATTTTAGAGTTCCGAGCGTTAGAACTAGAGAAAAATCACTTTTTCATCTCCATAAATGTTCTACTAATATAAGACAAAATGCGTTTATATTCAGAGCCTGTAGTATATTTAATAAGAATTTTAATGATATGGACATATTCTCAAGTAATTTAGGAACCTTTAAAAGATATGTAATAACTAACATTAAATAATTTTAAATATTCTACTTGAAGTTATCATGTTATTGCTTTGAATCCTTTCCAGTTACTTACCTTCCAATTTATACTCATGTGTTCAATTTAGTTGTAGGTATACATTTATTATATTGTTATTATTGCTATTGTGTAGTGTTATTGATTGCTGCTGTGTTGAAATTTTACAATACATTTTGTTTTGAATTTTAGTTGGTTATTAGTATATCAGTTAAATTTAAATTTTTGAAATTTAGCTGGTTATTAGTATATTATTTGTGTTCCTAGATCTGTTATTATTTTTTATTTATTATTTACAATTTTGTATTTTTTGTAAATTTCTCAGGCCACGGGTACAGAACCCTTAGTTTCTTGTTTTAATATTTTTTATTATTATTATAATTTTAAGTGAAAATCTGTTATTGGATTTTATCTTTATTATTTAGTTTATTCTTATATATGTAAATAATCTGTTGATTTTCCCAAATAAATAAAAAAAAAAAAAAAAAAAAAAAAAGAAGCTATTTATAAAAGCACTCCGAGTATCGGTCCCTGATGTATTTGTAGGTTGTATTTCTGGCTGCGGCATTTGTATCTGGGGGTCATCGCTAATGTCTTTGTCGGCAATCTCTTCGTTCATGATGATTGCGATATTATGCAGGACAGCCAAAGCCACAATACACACCTTAGTATTTTCTAAGGAGGTTGTAAAACTCTTCAACAGACAAGGAAACCGTTCTTTCCACACACCAAAGCACCTTCCAATAATATTTCGAGTGCGTATAATTATTCATATATACGCACTCGAAATGTTATTGAAAGGTGTTTCCACACACCAAAGCACCTTCCAATAATTTAATTTTAATTTAATTTAATTTTTTTTAAATTTAATTTCGATTGCGTATATGTGAATAATTATACCGTTCTTCCTTTCATTCGATGGATTTACCTGCGGTGTAAATAAAAGTCTGTGCGTGTATACCCTAAATCGCCCAATAAACCATTGGCTTCCATGAGTTCTTTTATTCTGCTCTCCTGAAATATTCTGGTATCATATGTGCTACCGCCCCAAACGAGCAACTGTATCTCGGATATGCAGTTCAGCATCACATACAACCTTAAAAATTAAACACAACGGTTACTACTTTAAAATAAAACAAAAATTCTAATTATTTAAATTAAAAATTAACTAACTAATAATCACGCCGTTTCCCGCAGGGGTAGGCAGCAAGGACGGACCGCCAAACAACTCTGTCTCGCTTCATTCACATTCATATAATCTCCTTACACACCTTTCTTTATTCATTCGTTCTACATGCCCAAACCATTTAAGAATCTCTTTCTTAATATTACTTATTCTGCATCAGGTTTGCATTTTTTGCGAATCTCCACATTTCGTACACGATTATACGTGGTTTTACCACATGTACAACTTATTTCTACAGCATTCAGTCTACTTTCACCAGTACTTACTTCTGCCAGTTCCATGCCTCACTGCCATACATCATTGTGGACTGCTAGCTTCGCATCTTTGGACAATTTAAATATTAATGTTTGTTAGAATAAAAACTTACTTGGACATTAAGGGAATACCACCCTTTGTAATTTACATAATTCTGCGATGATTCTCCAGGAACTTTTTTATTTTTATGTGCGTGCAATCCATTGCACGCACAACAGAGCGAAATTCGCACACCGCCTGAAAACCTTTTATAACTTTATCATTTTCATCCGATGACGAAGGCATTTTTTTGGCGAGAATAATTTATTATTACTTATTTATTATTAATTTTTTATTACGAATTGGCGAGATTTTTTCGTCAATTTAAGAGCTACTCGTTTACAAATGTTAGACACTGTCTGCTGGCTGACTCCATGTAGGTCGCCACAGTTATCTTGCATCTGATAAAAAATGGTTTATTAATATATATTCTATCAAGTTAAGTGGTAATATAATCACTGTTGGATTTATTGAAAACATTATCACCTCAGAATGTGTCCAAGCTCGCAGGGCTGTGAGGACTTGAAGTTCTGGATTTACAGCAGATCCACGTCTATCCACTCCTCTAATATCCGGCCGTATAACCCTGACAATCTCCATTACGTACTTCTTCGAGAATCTGTATTTTGTTTTAAAATCTTCTCCTCGGGGATCGAATGGATTAAGGCGTTTTTTATATTTTTTCGCCTACGTTGGCGTAACGGTTGTGCCATTATTTCATTATGTCCACAATGTCAAAAAAATCGTCCATTTTCTGAAATATAAATGTTATTATGTATGGAAAAAATCTGTTTTTAATCAAAAGGCATCAAGTATGCGGATTGAAATAATTCATTATTCCAGAAATATTGGTGAACTTGAATTCCGTTACTTGCAAAAGCTCTTTAAAAAAAAGTGGGTGTGTCAAGCCTACGCAAGACAGAAGTGAAACTTCTAGTTTCAGCTGATGCTTGGCGTGGCGCAGTTCGCTGGTGTCTGAGAGAGAGGAAAGAAGAGAAGAGAGAGAACGTTCGTGAGCGGCTCCCCCACCTCAACAAGGTTTCACTTCAAAAATGCCACAGCCGAGAATCGAACCTCGCTTAACTGATTGAAAGCCAACCACGCTGAGCACCAACTGTAAGCAAAGCCGCATAAATTGATTATATTATGTAGGTTCTGAAAATATGAGAGCTTGTTATGTTTTATAATGTTACCTACATCACACCCAAAATATAATATATTTTTAAAAATAATGTACAATGTACAGAAATAGAATCCCACACAAGATCGCGTAGTGCGCTCTAGCGAACGGATATTTTATCAGAGGGAGATAGTTTTAATTTTTTTTTCTGTAAATTATTACATATTATCAAAATAAATAAATTAATTAAATAAATGTAATACAATTATCATAATATACGGATTAGATAATAATTTTAATCCAACACAATAACGCAAAGCGCGCTCTAGCGGAGTAATGTTTTATCACAGTGAGATAAGTGTTTTTATTATTTTGCAATATTATTTTCTTTTAAAAAATGTTCTGACCTACTAAAAAATAAGATATTGAATGAAAAAGGCGTTAAAAACAAAAAAATAATGTGCGATGGCCGAGAATCGAACTCGGATCAACTGCTTGGAAGGCAACTATGCTGACCATTACACCACCAACGCCAGTTGTCGGGATGAGCTAAGAAGCATTTATATGTTACTTCAAAACTTTGACTAGATCAAATGAACTTTAATCGGTGGTGGGGGTACCCGCATTTTCGTTTCGGTCATGAGTCGGTTTTACTCCGGTCCTCGAAATTGCATGACGCGCGTAAAGAAGTTTCACTTCAAAAACCCAACTCATCCAATTTATTCAAACTTCAACTTAAACATCTAACTATTTAAATCGGGGTTTTAAATAAATGCACAAAATAGTTATTTAGGTTGTTTGGGATTGGGCTGTTTGGGGACGCCCGAGGAAGACATCGCACGATCAAGTGAATCAGATACTCGAGTCGGGCCATGTCAAAAGTCAAAATAATAGAAGAGTATGTTTTTTGACGATGTATGAATGTGTATGAGGTAAAGAGTGTGTGCCAAGAGCGAGTTGTTGTTGTTTGGCGGTATACCCTCTCTGCCTACCCCTGTGGGGAAACAGAGTGATAGTTAGTTAGTTAGTTAATTCGTATGCGTATTTCCTAACATTCATTTTCACTTGGATTGAGAAAAAAATGGAAATTTGATGCATCTTTTACGATCTCCCTCGGCATAAATAGTTATTTCTTGTAGTAATTAAGTTTAAACCAAGCGCTAGTTATATTTTATTTGCGCATTAAGCGTGCATCGGAATTCGACAAGTTTATCGAAAAATGTATTAACATTGTTATATATTTTTTATGTTTGCACAACTTTAACAAGCACGACAATAAATCGATCCCAAAAATAATTCGGGACTCAACTGTCAACTGTCAACGCTGAAGTCGCTAATAAACAGAAAACCCATAAATAAACCACTCATAATAAACAATTAGCGTGGAGCAGCGAGCGGTGATGCCATGCCGCGAAAATGAAAATCGGTAGATGCGAGTTGAAAA
Organism: Hesperophylax consimilis; assembly: GCF_061612785.1. NCBI lineage: Eukaryota > Metazoa > Arthropoda > Insecta > Trichoptera > Limnephilidae > Hesperophylax > Hesperophylax consimilis. The sequence goes on along the minus strand of NC_142858.1, from coordinate 29,226,879 downwards.
ATTTGGCAGGTACTTATCCTTTGGTAACTTTCGAAAATAGAAACTTAATGAAAAAATAAACAATTACATTCGAATCTGAAAAATCTTTGCATTTATTTTGTACAGTCTGAAACACACACTTATTAGTTTTGTCATTTTTCCAAATTAAAGGTGTTTTTATAAAAGAATAAGTCATTCCAGTGTATTTATAAAAATTGTTTTTCGTCGAAATTGGATTTTTTTTCGCTATGGACTACAGTTCTGATGAACACGAACAAAAACAAGATGAAGTGATACTGACTCAAGATGTAGATCTGGTACTCCCATCAGTCCCGTCCACGTCAAACTCGGCACCAGAAGATAGCTGTGGGAGACGCAGAAAGAAATCCTGCAGAAGGCGCCGGAAGAAGAGGTCTTGCAGAAGACGCAAAAGGAAGAGGTCCTGCAAAAGGAGACGCAGGAACCCCAACAGAAGGTGCGTCTGCAGGAATCCCGAGACCGGAAACTTCAAGCGGAAGCGCTGCTGCCCATCCAACCAGAGGCAGTGCTTTATTATCAAAAAGTGTTAAACTCAAACAATTCACTAAAAATATAACATTTCTTCGTGATGTTTTTGCCTGTTTTTAAACCTTTTGTAAACGTTTTGGTGTTTGTTTTTGACGAGGTTTGTCATAAATATTGGAATTTTTAATGTACTAGTTTGAATACATATTCGCAAATAATCTCGTTTGTTTTAATAACCACAAAGAGCTCCAACCGTTCTCCTTCTGGAGCCAGTAGGACTGCTGCATCCTCAATTGGGTAGGATACAAGTATTGAGGAGAGGAGGATGGTGGAGAAGAGAAAGGTGGCTGAACAAATACCTAGCTCTTCAGATCTAGTCACCAATCAGTTAAAGCCATTTCTAGTGACGTTTCTGGATTGTAGTGATATTTGACAAAGGCGATATCTATCATTTTCGCTGTGATTCATTATTTTGCTTCATAAGAGACGTATGAATTTTATAACGTCATTGATTTTATAAATTAGGCACGATGCCCGAAACTTAGGTAGCAATGACATTACACTTACATTCAGGTACATCTTAATACATAAAAATCACGTGTCGCTGTGTTCGTACACGCTAATCTCCGAAACCGCCCTACCGATTTCAAATGAAATTTTGTGAACGTGTATGGTAGGTTTCAGCTTGAAATATAAGTTAGTTTTGGACCCGATAGGTGGTGCTATGGTCGAGATCTAAAAAAAATTCAATGAATATCGTTTTTATTTTTCATCTTTATCATCCAAAAAGACATACAACCAGAAAATGTTCTTTCTCTACACCCTTCCCGCCTTAATATTTTTCATTTTAAGGATTTTTCATATGAAAAAGGGTCGTAATTCATTTTTAAGTTGTATAAGCTTTATCTATTGATATTGGCAAAAGACGGATTGACAAAAAATATTGTTCACCAAATCGCACTACATTAAACATGAATTACTATGATATAAAACAACAATATTCTTTAGACTTTTTTATTTAATATTATATAAAGTGGGTACAGGATATAATATGAGTACATAAAGAATATATTTACATTAAAAAATATATTTATGTTCGCAATCTCACCAATGAAGAAACTGGTTCTTGTGCTTGGTGAGAGAGTTACACTAATTATAAGAAAAATAGAATATCATTATGCTATAAGTAAGTATATATATGATAGGAACAATATATAAAGAGACAAAATCTAAATACAGTGGAGATGAGTATAGACTGATAATAAATATCAATGAAGGGAAAAACAGGCAATTATTTAGTTGATTATTTCTTAAAGAGTAACTTTAGTTTTAGTTTTAGTTTATGTTAATATCCTTTAATTTCTTTATTTCAATCGGAAGGTTGTTGAAATACTTTATCCTAAATATTTATAGTTATTTTGTATTTGTTTGGTATTACATTTTGGAATTTTGATATTGTATTGATATCTTTTAGATAAGTGGGTTTCAAATTTTTTGATTATATTATCTTTATAAATTTGGATAATTGCATTTTTCTTGAATATATCTTCTACTCGGGGCACCCCGAAATCTGTAAATAGCGTTTTTGTTGAATACGTGGAGGGTTTCTTGAGGATTACTTTGAGGATTAGCTTCTGGACCACTTTGATCGGGGTCAGAATAAATTAATAACAATAATACTTTATAATCAATATTTATTTACTCGTACATCATTATTTATAACATTTATTTTTTATCCATTATCAATTAAGATTTTTCATTTTATTTATTACACTTGAATACAAAATAAATAAAAAAAAATATGCATAAAATATCCGACAACAGATAAAATGTGGTCTACCTAGAAGGCGGTCTGTGGCAGGACAACTTCTGCCCGGCCCCACTAGTTTATCTATAAAAACTATGTTGTTGCTTAGCGTCATAGAATAAAGAATTATATTTTTAACAAAACACACAAAATTTATTTTGAATTTGAAACCTAAATTCCCAACAAAACTTTTGAACAGTTTTTTTTTTTTTAAATCAATAAATAAGGAATTATCTAGTGTTACTGTAAACTTTTACCTTGTCTTCTTTGTATACACATTTCACACTACGCAATAATAACATATTATCCATTAGGTTGATTTTTATGTTTTTAATGCGCAATGCGTGATGCACAGGGAGTGAAAATTTACGCCCGTACGCAATACTCTGCCCATAAATCAATATAGAGAAACGTTTTCTCATTAAACGCTTTCTCACCAAACGGTCAAACGCTCGTCCTCTATTGGTCGCCTGTAAACCGTTCAAAAAAACGTTTTCACCCACCTGCGATTGGCCGCCTGTAAACCAATACAAACAAACACTTTCTCGTTAAACGGTTACCCATTATCTAGCCGTCCAAGACTGGCCGCCCGTGAACCGTTGCAAAGAACGCTTACACCCGCCTGCAATTGGCCACCAGTAAGCTGATGCAAAGAACCGCTGATTTATTTAAAGCTTTCTCGCTAAACGGTTACTAGCCTGTCCGCGATTTGCCGCCCATAAACCGTTACCGAAAAGCTTCAATCCATCCGTGATTGGCCGCCTGTAAAACGGATGCAAAGAAACGTTTGTTTAAACGCTTTGATGTTAACGCTTTCGCCGCAACCATTCACCGATATATTTATATTATTAGAAGGGATCCCAAGTTTTTTGAGTTTTGGATATTCATTTTAATACATTTAATAAGAATGTATACTATTGTTTTTTCAGTGCTACTGGTTTTGACCACTAAACCGATTCCTTCAGATAAGCACGAATCTAGCAAAACCAATTTGTCCTACAACCAGGATTTTGTAAGCATCACCCTTTATACTTATATTTATACGTACTTAACACCCTGTATAAAACTAGGTGTTAAAATGATAACATAATGTATCAAGCTGTAAGTTCAGGCAGTTTAGACGACCGTAAGGATTATTATTGCAAATCAGGCCGCGTATATGTATGTAAAAATGCAGACAGCCAAAAAATTTACCAGCGATCGTGACTGTGAAAACTGGAACCGCTCACGTTCACCAAAGAAAAGTTTAAATTCCGTCATACTTATATCTCCGGTCGACAGGTCTGCCTGTCACAAAGTCTGTTTTAGCACGGAAACTATCCCGATGTCAATGAATTTATTTTTCGCTGTTCGATTGAAAACTAAATTTCTTGAAAAAATGGATCGCGCAGTTAAAAAATTACGATAAAATACATTAAAACATCGATAAGTCGGTGTAGATATTATTCTTCTGAAAACAATCCAGCAATATTGACAATTAAAAAAAGCATGAAATATGTCGTTTTAGTGTAAATTATTGATGCGTGAAATTTTAATAAAGACATCTAGCGGTGGAAAACTAAACTACACATTATTCAAGAAAAAAAAATTCAAATGTCCATCAAACACAGCCTACGTTCTATTTTTACCAGTTTGCAGTGTAACCCAAATCAGCAGGGTTGTTCGTGTTTCATTCTGAGGAAACTTCGAATTTTCGATTTCGCGTTACAAAATAGTATTTTTATTTTCTCAGCAGGTTTTATGGATGCGAGTAGGAACTATATCTTTTCAAATATTTAAATAAAATTGGGTGTACCTACACGGATGGTACTGACTTAGTACTAGACAGACAGGAACTAAAAGCGTTGTTGAGCCCGTTTTCCAATAAATTGAGTCCAATTAAAGGTTCGTAGAAAATGTATTAAAAAAGGTTGGCTAAGCTAATCAATCTAAGTTATGTAGTTTCCTCGCACTTCTGTTTGTATATACGATTCGAATGTATTTATATAATGTATTTTTAACAGTAACAATATGGTGTACAGTAGTGATAGAAAAAGTCGGGGACTCCCGAAAAATCTTGGCGCGACGAATTGATAAAAATTAATATGGTAAAATTAGGCGTATGTAATGACCGAAGAAAGGAGTGTAAGGAGATTGTATGACGTGAAAGTGAATGATAGAAGACGTCAGTAACACCCCAGGAAGACAAAGCGCGATCAAGTGACACAAATACTACAAAGTCAGCCATTAAATATAATTTTTTAAATATCTTTCAACGCACTTTATGTTGGTTTGTACATACCAATATTTACTTTAAAAAAATCACCATGACATACTTTTTACCACTGTTGAATTTGGCAGCCACCTCTGGTGTGGAGCCCCAAAATACTTGAAAAAACCTTGAACCTTGACTTTAGTTGACATTATTGGTTTGGTTGATATTTTAGTTGAATTTTTACTTTTGGTTATTTTTCTCACGAGAACGGGTGGTTTCTATGACTCGTTCTTTTGAGTTCAACAGTTTGACTATGGAGAGACTTTCCGGTGAGACTCGTGTTTCCTCCCTCCTAATACATGCTCCATTTTCACATCCTCATCTTCTCAAATAGACCCACCGCACAACACCCCTAAGGAAGACATAGGCCCAGAGAAATGTATTTTTACGGTGCGTTCTGTGTGGAGTTGATGTTAAAAAATACCATAGTAAAATTCGCGCCATTTCAGTATTATAATGTTGTATTATTATAAATAATTGTATTATTTCATTCAGACGTGATGAAGAGAGTTTGGACTATTTCGATATGGCGAGGGAAAAATGGGGAAGAGGAAAATGGGTAAGTACCTAGCTTTTCACATATGGTCACCAAACACGGCTAAAGCCATTACAAGCAACCCTTTGATTCCGAATGATGGTCTTTCAATAAGGCGATACTGAGAGTATCTGCCTCTCAGTGTGACTTTATGAATGAATAAAATTATTCTCAACACTTTCCTTGTCATATTCTTGCCATAGGTAAATTAGACATTAGAAAATTTGATCGTCGACCAAATCAATATGAAAGGCGCTAATAACCTCGATCATACATCATCAATGTGTAAGCAACGAGGCGAATATTCCTGGGATTTTTCCCTCTTGTTCCGAACACCAGTTTTAATATTAGTATTTTTAGCTACATATTACGAATAAATCTTTTTCAAATGCATTCGTAGTCGTCAGACGGGACTCGTATTGCAGTAAATTCATGTACCGGGAGGACAGAACTTTTAGAAGGTGCTTGTTTATTGCAATTATGAAACCATTCATTAGATGACAAACACAGGATGACTATGAAGTTTTTCATAGGTAATTTTCCCAACACTTTTTATGCTTCATGCACACCCAAGCAACAAACATTATTACAAAATTAAAAAAAAACATTTAATTTAAAATTGTATTCTTATTTTTTAGAGCACCAACGTTCCATTTGCAATAGCAATTTAGTTCCATTTTAATTTTTTTTTTTATATTTGCAATTTTACGGGAAACTTATTTCTATCTCAAGTTAAAATATTTTTGAAGCAAGATGGTTATATTTGTGTTGAGCTTATTCGCTTGGGACAACAGGGTACCATATGCCAATTGCTTGAAACTGAGAAAATAAGAATTATCTTCAGGTTTTACAACATTCTACGCAAAAAATGGAATTTACCCGTGAACCCATGAACCCCGTAGCTCTGAGCTTATCTGATTTTCAAAGCAACAAAGTTCTATTTTTTTTTTTGCCTAAGCGTATGGATAGTTCAATGATAATACCTTGTTAACTCATAAACTTCTTGGGTTACTCTCATATTTGGGAGTCAAGCTTTGAACCTTAATATCTCAGTTTTTTACAGCAGATAAAACCTTATTGTTCCAAGGGAACGAAATATTGTTTTAGCGAAAGGGATAATTGAGAGAATATGGATCTAGTATCGCGAGCAGATTCGCCTTTGTCAAATAGCGTTCTGAGTATGAGGTCCGTAGTAAGCGTTCAATGGTTTGAAAGGGAGATATGTAAATACGAATTTTACGAGGTAGCGCGCTAATACTAAAAACAAAACGATAATAATTAAGCGAAAATGGTGAAATTATTTAATAAAACACAACTTGTTTGAAATAGAACAAAAATCTCTTCATAAATGCTTTAGTTGCATTTGAAGATACACTGTGAATTTGTTCATGTCTATAGCACATTAAATAACAGAACAAAACGTGTTTTAAATCATTTTCAGAGCTTTATTTTCGTTTTTTTTTCTATCGAAGGAATTTCATATAGTTGAAGTTTCGGCATTATAATTGTATAGATATTATTTTCAAAAATAACTTAAAAATTAACGTGAAACTTGTTATAAATCGGTAGAAATTGGGCATTCGGGGGCTTAAAGAGATTATTGTCGTAAATTAACAAAATAACTTTTTCCAGATGTGCTTTGAAGTGCATTTGCAGAAGAGATTTTTATCGTTGGTTAAATAGTTTTATGATCGCGTTTTCCCGGAATATCCCAATAAAATCCTGAGTAGGACTGCGAACCGCACCTCGGAAAGGTTCGATATCATATGATACGCATGTATTCGTGTAACACAGACATGCAGTGCGGGCGGGTAGGTGTGGGTGGAACGGTCCCTTAGGGAAATAAGAGTAGGGTGGGGTCCGGAACCCGACCGAATGGTGCAATAAAAGTTTCCGCCGGTCTCTCTTCCCTCGACTTACCCAACTCTTACTCCATCCACTGGGAAACGGAAGGAAATAATTGACTGTAATTCCTTACGAGGAATTACTACTGAACGCGATCAGTGGTCAGAATAGGCATGTAAGTATTACTGTTTACTGTTATTTCGGGTGTCTATTTATAGATTCAATATAGCGCATACTAATAGTACGTTCCTCTTGGTTTGTATTTCTTGAAAACTTCAACTTAAGTCATCGCCACAACTTGTTCATAGCATGGCAAGAAAATTGAGGCTATTGAATGAAATTTCAATAAGAGTTGATAAACAAGGAGCGTTTTTAAGTTAATGTGTGCAAATAATTTTATTTTTACAAGAACTTCTCACCCTTGATATATTTTTCATCCTTGTTGTGTCGTACAACAATCTTCTGCATTCCACCGTCACCGATTTGCAGCACGGTACTTACCGGGCCGTCAGCGAGCACACACATTTACTCATATAAAATACTGTTAATTTATTAGAAATCTGGTCAAATTATTCGTTTTCCTGCTAAAAACAGGACTGAAGGCCTTTGACGAAAGAATTTACAGAGTTGCTTAAAAAATTTCGGCTAAAAGCGAATGTTTTACAAGGACGGCGGAACATGCGTTCATACAAATAATGAAATTGATATTGAAAAACTGATATTGTCACATTCCGCCAAGATATTATATAGAACCTGGGCACCCCTGCTAAATCACCAAACGTAGTAAACCATTTGGGGTGACCTATGGCACAGTTGTTTATCCAATAAATGGTTCACGGGGCGGGAGGGGGCGGCGGTACCCAAACCCGCGTCCCAAAACTCAAGTCCTTACAGGCATTTTTTTGTTAATTCACTCTACATATCCAGATTTTACATAGGTCTGCGCTAATAATGTAATAAAAAATTCAATAATTTTAAAAAATTAAACGACTCGGAAAAAAATCTTTTTTCACTTCCTCGCCCTCATCTAATGGCAGCTCTTCGTTCTTATAATATGCGCGATCAACTCAAGCAAAAGGGTAAAGTTCCGCATAGCAAAAATCTATTTTAATCTCTCTCAAGCTGGGTAGCTAATTCCCTACAAATATGAGTGATTTAGGAGTCTGCCTTGAGTTGGAGTATGGCAGATACCCAAGCATTATGAAGTTTTGTGAAAATGTGATTTTTTGGAGAAAAATCCTACGTAATATTATTACGTATGATAAACATGTTTTTCAGTGATTTTTGACTCGACTTTTGGGAAATTCGGGTAACAGATTGTGTGCAAATAAACTGCTCTCTCTAAATGTTAAAAGAAAACATAAATTCTAATAGCTATTAAAGGTAAACTTATTTACAAAAAAGGTTTTTATGCATGGCACAAATTATAACACATTACTATAAGCAATAATTACTAGCCTAAAACATAAGTATAAATTGTAAAAATCTTCAGAGAAAAAATAAAAGCTGATGATGGGAATTAAACCCGCATCTTCTGATTACTTATTTATTTATTTTGTAAGAAACAAACAGCTTTTATATAATATACAATGATAGATAGCTGAAGTCAAGCCACAGAAGTTTCCTATGTTAAAGTTCATTGGAAATGAAGTTTTAATATCTTAAAATAATTTGGTGTTAAAGGAAGGGGAGAGGAAGAGGAAAATAGGAAAAGTGATAGGAGATGCTCCCGATACATTCCATACTCTCGTATTAGTAATCGATCGTACGCATTACTTCATATCGATATTTCTTTAGGTTATCACCAAAAATGTCGATGCTGTAAAATTTTGTATTATATTGTGCACACGAGGAATTGAGGAATTTTTTCGAATTTTTGTTCTACACGAAGGTAGATAAAATAAATCAGATGTCAGATGTCGGGTTGATCTAGACGGAATATGAAAATTTATTAAATTGGTAAGTTTTGGTGAGTCCAGACCATTATTTAGGATTTTAAACAATAATATTTGATCAAAAATTAGACGTCGTGTTTGGAGGGAGTTAAAATTATGAAATTTAATGGATTTGGTATAATTTGAGAAGTGTAAATTTAGTTTATAGTTTATGTGTTTATTTTTTTTTAATTCTTTCTATTCTTTCGATATGGGCTTGGTATAAAGGAGTCCAAATCGGTGTACAGTGTTCATGTTTTGGAAGAGTTTTGCTATGCGAATTATAAATCCCAGCATTTTATTAGCTTTGTTAATGATGTCATCAGTGTGTTGGATAAAGTTTAATTTAACATACAGTGTTACCCTAAGGTCCCTGACATATTTTACTTCATTGATGTGTGTGCCGTTTAGTGTGTATACAAAGAATATTTTATTTTTATTACGTGTAAATGTTAATTTATTGCATTTTGCTATGATAATAACAAGTTTGTTTAATTCGCAATAGACAAAGAAACGATTGAGGTCCTCTTGAAGTTTAATGCAGTCGTTGATTGATTTAATAACTAAGTATTTTTTTGTCATCTGCATATGCTAGGTAATTAGCATGTAAAAAACATTTGTGAATATCGTATATATACACATTAAATAATAATGGGCCTAAATGAGTACCTTGAGGTACACAGGAGGGCACAGAGAAGAAACTGGACTTTGTTCCCTCAACTAAGACACTTTGAAGTCTACTCCAAAGGTATGAAGTGAGCCACCGGAGCAAGTCACAATGGATGCCTAATTGTTTTCATTTTTGAATTAGAATGAAATGGTTTACCTTATCGAAGGCCTTAGAGTGTAGATTACATCTACTTGGTTTCTATTGTCCATATTGCACGTAAAATATTCCGTAAAATTTACCAAGTTTGTTAGTACTGATCTTTTTTGAAGAAATCCGTGTTGTTGGTTTTGTATATTACGAACAATTGTTGTGTAAAATTGATCTTAGACAATGCGCTCAAGAAGTTTACTAAATACCGTGAGTATTGAGATTGGGCGGTAATTTTCAATGTTAATTTTTGACCCTATTACAGATCAGGTGCACGGATTCACTGCGCTACGTCGGATTATTTCGACTATTTATTATTTTGTATGGGATTATTTATTATAAAAAAAAATAAAACAATATTTGTTGAATAAAATCCATAAATTCTAATTCGTGGTGAATATTTTATACCTAATAAGCAAATTCTACCACCATTTTCCACTTTAGTTAGGTATTTCGAACTGCTCTGCAAATGTGAGACTTGGGCAATTCCTAATAAAGTATGTTATGAGATTGAATAGTGAGGAGAAGGAGAAAGGTAAGTAACAGCTATTCAGATCTGGTTACAAAACACGGCTAAAGTTGTAGCAGTGACGATTCCACTGCAGACTTCCTCGAGCGAACGAACATCACTACCATGCTCCCACGTGACCTTGGACGGCTGACGCGAGGTGGCGTAACGCATTTCAAGGAAAGAAGATTCAGTTTTAATCTGGCAGCCAGCAGGACGACATTGCCAACACACTACGAGATGGATTCGGGGAACCGGCCCAGAGTACTCACGCAAGGAATCTACTTCAACCTACGTAATGTAGTTTAATTCTTTAATCATGGTTTATCCTTAAATTAGCTATTTCAAGTTTTCCTGTTTATCTAAAAAATAGGATGGCGCTCATAATATATTTTCAGTTTAGTTTCATTTTTAAATAATTATTACGTGACATTAACTTCGTTTACGTGACCTTGTCTCTTCGAGGGAAGGCACGACCCTGTAGATATAATATTATTCTTCACCCATCTTAATCATGATTATTAACTTATTAATCTATTTGTTTATATGAATAAATCTTTATCTTACTAATAAGAGTTTTCATTATGTCTCATGCTCTGGTTATTTCCTTATTTTATTCACACATGTTACACATATTATACAAACACATGTAGCGAGCATTAAGCTAAGAATTCCATTTATTACGCCACATTTTGGCGCATCAACACAGTTAATAGCTGGATACGGTACAAAGTCATTTCAAGCACCGTTTCAATTCTGAATTCTGAATTTCGAGAAAGCGATATTGATTCCGAATATATACCGCTATTGAACATGCCACAATATTACCATTTAGTTAGTTTTGAAACTACGACCTCCGAATTCGTAGCCAAGGATCATAACCACTCAATCACGAAAGCCGTGAAAATATTTGTACTATGAATATTTTAACTGAGGTATTTTTAAAAGTTCTTTTCTTATCCGCGCGTGAGCTATCTATAATCCCCATTATTTGGTAATAAATAATTTTAAATGCAAAATGAATAATTTTAGCACCGTGAAATTATGTGGCAGCAGATCGATATCCAAATTGACAGCAAAATCCGCCATTTTATCACTCGAATATTAAAGATCTCAGCACTCCTAAAACCACAAGCTGAAGGACGAAAACCGATTGACAGACACTTATACTTATAATCTATTCACGAACTAGAGTAACTAGTCAGGTAGATGAATTTCATTTTCTATGAGAAACTTCCTTGGAATAGATCAGACAGTTTACAAACAGAATGTACAACGTCGCTACTGACTTCACTAACTGTCGTTACTGGGTGTGATTGTTGTCACATCCGTAAAAACGTCTTTCGTTTGTCCCTGGGCATAATTAACGTTTTTCTGCTTAGTTTATTTTTAGAGCACCTCAAGATCTACACGACGACGTACGAATAAATCATGTAACCTTTTCAGAGTCGAGTCGGAGTTATGACTAATTATTATGTCGCGTAGAGATAATTCCGAGACTCTTATTTGACCCCTCGCCATGATAGATCGCCCATTTTTATTTATGGCGTAGTTTCTACTTGTCAAATAAAACGAAACAAAACAAAAAAAGTAACATCTACCGAAATAGCGGGCTATTCAAAATAAAACCTCTTATTGGAAAACCCTGTACTTATTACAATACAACAAAATTAATTCCACCTTAGAATTGCACCTAGTTGACAGGTACTCCAAATTTCACAAACTCAAAATTTTACCACAAACCATTTATAAGTCCCCAAGCAACGCCGGGTACACTTTAGTTAGTGTTATATTACACTAGTTAGGTTTAAAATAAATTCGTTAGAACTTTGTGATTATTCAAAATATAAGATAAATTATTTTTAGATGATAATAGGTATATCAATTTTTAATGTGAAATATGAAGTCGATAAAAAATTACGTAAAATAATTAAGTCCCAATTACCGAGTTGGTTGAGGCGTTGTCCCGGTAAAATACAGATCCTGGGTTCGATTCCCAGCTCAGATTGTTAATTTTTTTATGTCATTTTCTGTTTCGAAACTGTAATTTATTATGGTTAACTGGGCACACTTGACGTTCAAATTATGAGTAAAATTAGTATCTACATCTGAGTTCGAAAAACTCTATATAAAGCTCGGGCAACGCCGGTAATTCAGTTAGTATTTTATATAATGATTTTGTTAGTCTATTTAATTATTGCTCTAACGTTCATTCATAACCTAACCTAACCTAAAGTCTTGTTGTTTGTACGCCTATGCTATGTAGTACGTACTCGTTGCGGTCAGTATAAATAAATCAGTTTCGTAACATTTTTACAGTCAACGTTTTTTTTACGTTCATATTATTCCTCTAACCTCCTGTAATAAAATACTCTAACGATTTCCTCGCTTTTAAGAATTATTTAACCAAATGACATTCAAGTGGGTATATTCAACATAAATCGCAGATCAAAGCTTTGAGGAATCACTCTTGGACGCTTAGGCACGATCTTCAGAAGCAACCCACCGTCAGGACATGAATTCGAAACATGAACACTTCATAGAAGAGATATTCAGTAACTGAAAGTAAAACAACGCGGGGTGGAGAAGAAGATGTATTGTAGGGATCACCCAAATATATTAAAAACAACTTGGCAGATATAAAGCAAATAGCCAAAGGTATTATGCTGAATGAATTATTATAAGCAATAATTATTAGCCTGAAACACAAATATAATTTGAAAAAATAAATGCTGCCGTCGGGAATTGAACCCGCACTCTCCTGATTGCCGGTCAGGTGCACTAAGTTACTGTGCTAAGTCGGCATATTTTTAACCGCCAAATAATTTAATAAATACTACTATTTTATTCAACTATTTCACCTGAAAACAAGTAACATTTTTTTTAAATATTAAATTTCGTACTAGGTGGCGTCGAGAAATATCAAATCCACAAATCCTTTGTGCAACACATATAAAACCTTATTTTATAAACATTAGTTTATCATTAAAAATAGTAACAATTAATGATAATAATAATTTGTAATACTTTGTGCTTTGCATAAAAACATTAACTTAAAAAATATTTATTAATGCTATTAGACACTCTAGGTTTCTGCTCTTCGCTAATGACCTATAACTGTTTTTAGAAACTTACTTTAGAAGATTGCAATCAACTCCAGTCAGATCGACAGAATTGTTGCCTGGAGTAAAAGGAATTGGATTGAGTACAATGTAACTAAATGTTTAATTTTGTCGTTCACTAGGAGTGTCATAACTGGTATCACCAATATAAAATGTGTTTCCACAATGAAGAATCATCTTTGATAGTATTCTGACTATTCATGCTTACATTTATTTATTTATGTATTAATATATATTCACACCTTTTATTATGACACCTCACAAGAGGGCCCAGTCTGTACAGCAGGAGGAAAAACAGATGCCGGTAGCTCGTTCCACATACGTCTTATACAAAAACGTGTCGAATAAGGGCTCGTTTTCATGTCATGTTTCAGGCTAATGATCAATCATGCTAGCTTCTTAGAGCAGGTTCATGATCGATTGCAATCGGTTTGATAACAATGGATTAAAATTGGACGGACCGCCCTCCTTTTTACGCCTTGAAAACTTTGATATTTATACATTACAATCGGTAATTTGTACATTAAGTGTTTAGCACAAATAATAATCAACTGAGATTTTTTGTTCCATGAAACTGAGTATGAAAGTTACAATAAACAAGCGTGTAGCTTAATTATCATAGAAAGTTGCACAGGAGTTCGATAATTGTGTATGATAACAAGAAAACATAATAAGTAAGTACATACTATGAAAGTTGTGACAGAATAATATGCAGTAATTTTATTATTTATTTTATTTTATTTAGGAAACAAAAAGTCATTTATATATTTAGCATGAAGAACAGCAATTACTTACAATATAAGACCAATAATGTTCCATTAATTGTAGTCGTTGATTCAATGTTTGCACCTATACAATATATTTATAAATAATGACAATGATATTAAAAAAAAAACATTATGAGGAATTACAAAATGTTGTAAAACAATTAAAGACAGTTAGTAGTAATACAGTTTTCGCATGATCATAATAAAAACAATAAAATAAACTAAGATGATAGGATTATTTCACAAACAAAAATTAAGTTATCAGTTTAATAAGTTGCATTTTATATGTTTTCAAGTTACACTTGAAAATGTCTACATCTCCAGAGGCATTGTGAGTTTTACAGATACGTCCTATTAAAGAGTTTTGCGCATATTTGTAAAGCCAATACAGTTTGGTGTTCTAAATAAGTCGTTCGATCTTTTCTAGCAGATATGATGAATCAACAAGATTGTTCACTATTTTGTCCAAGAACAGGGCATCAGAAATTTTTCTGAGTTTATATTAAGCGGTAGTGTTATTTGTATCTATATCAATAAATAAAAATATATAAATAATAATGTAAATGTTCGTTTGTTAAAAAACGTAAATCTCCAAAAGCTCTTCACCAATTGCTTTGAAATTTTGACACAATGTTGCATTCGAATACGCGTGTGTTTTTTAAATATTTATATTATATAGATATCACCTGTGACAGGTATAAAGTTTATTTTTTGAAAAAGAGCGCCATCTGTTGGATTTAAAAGCAAAACGCACTACTGTTTTTCTATCTGCGCAGACAGACACAGTTAAAATAAAGATGAAAAGTTTGTTGGAAAGCATGTTTGTATTTACCAATAACTCTATTACGCCCGATCGGGTTTTTTAAACATAGCTAAATTAATACAGCGATAAAAGATGCGCATGAAAATTTTCACTTTAATTTTTACAAAGGAATTCGATGGGTCTATAATATAAGCCATCTAATAAAATGATATTGAGATGGCTTTTAGCGCTTTCCTGCGAATGCTGGGATTTATTATACGTTCTGCAAGGAATTTTAGAGACATGCGGGATCTTATAATTTTATTCAATTCCTTGAGACGAGTAAGTCGATAATTTGAAGTCTACACCAGGAAAAATATTCCCTCGTGTCGGAGAAAGTACATAAGAAATATCTGCCCGAATATATTTATCTGCCCGAGGGAATACGGCCCGTGGGTCTATCCTACTGACTTTCTATCGATATGATATGATTTGAGATTTTCACCGCCAATAGTATTATATTGATTTATTTTTGTGGCATTATGTGGTGTTGCGCTACCTCCTTCTTTAGTCAAAGTTTTTGACAGCATTACAGTGTGTACAGATTCTCTATCTATTTACGGGTCATAAACGATTTTTAAAATTATTTTTACAATAACCCTACACAGGGCCTATGTCATATTTTGAATGCTGTGTGGGGGGTCTTTTTTAAGGAAAAGGTAACGGCCACAACTAGGAATCTAACCTGGATCTCTTGTCTTATCGGAGCAGCGTCTTAACCACTCGACCATTAGGACCAAGTTATTAAACGTCACATTTCAAATTCAGAATTAACAATATTATTTGTAAATATTTTTTTAATTGAATTGAACTAAAAATGTCGTCATTGAATGGCACCCATCGGAAAATACATATCTAAAATTAAATTAAACAAAAAGACATTATAAACGAACATGTCTTGCGAATGGTCCCATGAAGAAGAACTTATTAAGCACGTTGTTGGAGATAAAATAAACAAAAGCTTTGATGGAATTTACAGGAAATTTGTACACGTAAATTTTAGGAAGCAGGAAATAATACAAATGTTAGCAAAGCTATCACGCACGGGAAGGAGTTATAAAAATAACCCATTCGGTAAAATCATCAACGACGTAGAAAAATAATCTTAACTTTAAGTTTGGCGTGACTCTTGACTGTGCACGGTTGTCGAAGAAATCATAATGTTCATTATTTTATGCTTACGAATTGATACGTAATTTTTTTTCTCGCTAATTTTAAATCAAAGGTGAGATGTTGGGTAGGTAGTGTAGAAAAGATAAATTGAAGTGTAGTATACCAAAAGTGTAGTGATGTGAATGACTGAAAAGTGTGTCATTTAGCCCTTTGCACCCAACTGGTGATTAAATTTTATTATATATATATATATATATCATAATGTTAATTAAATTTTATTATTATATGCGAGTATTTCAAAATGTTAATTCTATTTTATTATTATGTGCGAGTATTTCATAATGTTAATTCAATTTTTTTATTACACATTTCATAACGTTAATTCAATTTTATTATTGTATATTTCATAATGTTATTTCAATTTTATTATTATATATTTCATAATGTTAATTCCGTTTTATTATTATACATTTCATAACGTTAATTCGATTTTATTATTATATACCTACTTCATAATGTTAATTTAATTTTATTATTACATGTTTCATCATGTAAATTCAATTTTATTATTATATAATTTCATAATATTAACTAACAATTTTATACTTGCAAATAAATATTCTTTTTATAGAATAATAAACACCAGAAATGCCTTTCATATAGTTTATAAACAATATTTTGTTGATAAACTAAGTCATAGCCTACAAAGTCATCTCCAAAAATACCTTAAAATGCGAATAAAGTTATTTAAAAAAATATATGAATTCAGAGCTCGACTATTGCGAACTTCTGAGTCTGGTCAATTTAAGAGTACCTACTCGACACACTAGGCATAAGGATCTATCACAAACTGTCACTATTCACAAACAGATTATTTAGCAAACTCGCCAATTCTGTAAACATAATTTAGCAAATGAATACGTCAAAGATATCGAAATTTTTAATGTAGTTTGTACAGCGCCCTTGAGGTGATTTTGCACAAAAACGGCGCTTTAAAAGTCATCCAATTATTATTATTTATTATTATTAACTAATTCGATGTTTAAAACATTCTTAATATACTTTTTTTTTCAAAATATTGTGTCTAAAAGTTTCAGTTTGTTTATCATATTTTTTTATTTTATACAATTTTAAACATTTGTAGTGTAAGAATGTTTTTGAAACTATTGATTATTTTATTTTTAAAAAATGTTAACATTCAATGTAAACATTTAATGTAAAAGCCCCGTGGGCGGATAACAAGAGTAAATATATATATTTTATATTATGAAAGATTACCTATTTTTTATTGTGTTATGAAACTATTGTAACAGTTTTCGTGATATTTGTGCCGAATATTATGCAGGTATTGTTATAAAATTTAGTTTTTTTAATTATTGACTTTTATATTTTAAATTAAAAAAATATATATATGGTAATTTTTTATATTCTTACGGCCAAAAGCAAATGCTTTGACAACAAAAATTTGTTGTTTGTTTTTGGGGTGTTATGCCGTGTTGCGCTAACTCCTTCTTTAGCCGACGTTTCACATCTTCGGATCTTCGGATGTGACACATCTTCGGATCTACCGGATCTGCCCTGATGATGGACACTGCAACGCTGTCCGAAACGTCGGCTAAAGAAGGAGTTAGCGCAACACGGCATAACACCCCAAAAACAAACAACATATATATATATATACAAAAGGTTTTATTTTGGTACAACCATATATATATATATGGTTGTACCAAAATAAAACCTTTGTTTAAGGTAAATATTAATATTATTATAGTTAAATTTTAAATTAGTTTTTTCATAAAAATGCCGCACAACAAAAAACACAGGTGATATTGATTTTATTTTTCATACATTTTTCAAAGTATTAAGGTCAAAATCGCATCGCAAATTATTCCAACAAGGATAATATTAGATTGCCCATCGGCAGTTCGTTAGCCGGTGGCCGCTTGGCGACAAAAATGCCGGTGGGCGATTTCCGACGGAACGGAGAAACTTGTCGATATTATGGCGATAGTTTGGAATTATTACAATATTTCTCTGTTTTTTTTTACGATGTGTAGAAGCATTCATTTTTTAAGAAAAATTAAAAATACTATTCAAGTGAATCTTTATAAACCAGATGTGTATATTATAAAGGAATCCACGCTTCGCGTCCGTTTTTCCAATGGTTATTCTAAACAATTACATTTGAGTAGAACGCTTCTATTTGTGGAACCGTTAATTCATTGTGGAAATTCGTTGTGATTTTACGATTAAGAATCTTTATTGCTTGGTTCCGCTTATTTATTTTAGACTGATAACATCCTGCGGGCGTCATCTTTGGACGGATACGTTTCAACAAAACATTTAATTTGGCGCACATGTTTATATCCGTGGCAGGGCGAAACCGGTTAAGTTTAATATGCAAAAAATAAAATAAAACATACCTAACAGTCGAAATTATTCCGTGAGATAATTTTAAATTTATAAGGACATTCTGGAGCCTAGCAGTCAAAACAGTAAAAACGTCAATATCGTCACCTCAACGCCGATTACGATTCTGCCATTTTCGCGAAAAATTCATTTCGGTAAAAAAACATTCTCTATTTGATGGTACGCACTGTGGCAAGTCGAAAAAATTCTATCTTCAGCGGTTACAGAGTTATCATCTTTATCAAATTTGCGAACCTTAATTATATTACGTGTCATTCGAATCAACCCAGGTTAAATTTTAAATTTTAAAAACGTAGATAGAAACATTTTGCGTGATGTAAAATATTAAAATTAATAAAATGTAAAAAAAAATGAAGAAACTTTATGTTTTTTGAACTCTGGAAAAGTTGAGTTTTTGCGGATTCGCAAATTTAGCATGGAGGTGACGATATATAAAATGGCAACAACAGTTTTATATCAAATCTCCCTGTTTATATTGTCACACTCGTAACGTTATATTAATAAACTAAATACTTACTTAACACTGAAGGAAAATGAGAGGTCCAGTGAAAAAATTACAAATATTTGGATAATAAATTAATAAATCTGGCTATTCAAATATACGAGTACTATATGTTATTTTAAATGAGTAATTTGTGGAATAACACAAATTATTCAAATAAAATTTACTTGCTCATTCCGGGATTCGAACCCGCGACCTCCGGCTTACTAGTCGAAATCCTTACCCCTCGTCCATGGAGGTCGTCAGTTAAAATAAAATTATTTTTGTAGTTACGATAATTAAGTAATTAAGAATAGTTAAAAGTTATGCACTTTCGTTTTGTTGCCGTAGAAATACAAGTTTATTAAATAAATGAGGATTTCCGGATATTTTTGAATTGCTCGTTAATTACTTGAACTACAGAAAATAATTGGTTTTAAAGTACGGTTTCATAATCAAATTAATATTGTACGTCAACAATACAAACATTTTAAGCAGAATTCGTAATTCTCACTACATGATGCATCTTATTGAAAATTTTTACAATGTATAATATCTACCGATATTAAATTACATCATTCCAAAGAATGATGTAATTTAATGCTGTTGCTGTTGAATCTAAGGGCCGCGGTTGCCTACTTTGGAAAGCAATTTCCACAAACTAAATCCAACTTCTAAATAACTATTAAGATATCCATAGTTTTTTATTTTATTTTATTCATTAACCGATCAAGAGTCACAACTGACTGAATCCAGTGAGACTACAGCATTCCCATTTGTGGTATATTATGTGATGCTGAAAGGAGTGAGGAGATGATAAATGGAAGTACCTGGATATACAGATCTGATCAATAAATAATTTATCAATTGTACATCCATGTTTAAAATGTCTTTTTATTATTTTATGTATTAACATCATCACGTTCAAGGTCAGCATCTGTTTCATAATTTTTATAACATTATAGTTACTTAAAAAATAAATATTATTCTTAAAGCTCTAATTTGGAGAATTTGCAACTTATTTAGTTCTCTGTCGTCACACAAGAAAATACTCGTTAAGCAGTAGTTAAAATATGGAGCAATAATGTAATTGTACATATATGGAATAAAAACTCTTAACTACATTGCCTACACACTCTATAACTCTCTTCCAGATATGTATAAAAACAGCTAGCATAATCCAAAAAGTCAAAGTAAGTCTTAAAAAGATATTTTTTTTAAAACGAAAATACGTAATTCTAATCGTCTTGTAATTTGTTTTGTTTGTTTTTTCTCCTTTTCTATCACTTGTATTTGTAATCGAGCATAATCGATTTTTACCAATGTATTAGTTCTACTTAACCTCCCTTTTTCTATTTGTGTACCGTTTTGTATGTGAAACTTATAATTATGATAGTTTTCTATTTTTGTACTATTTCGTATGTGAAATTACTAATTTTGATATCAAAATACCAATGTAAAATTGTACCTATTAACTCCCACCTATGTGGTGTAAGTTCCTCTCGACCTACAATGAATTTTATAACTCATCGGGATTGCTTTAGCAAGAAATAAAAACATTGTGGTTTTTCTGGATATTTTTTAGCTTAAAGTTTCAAGCTACTATTCAAAAATCCAAATAGTTGTCTTTCACCAGCGAACTGTACTTACACTCTGAAAATTGCGTGGTCACGTAGTACGTGACCACACAACGAATGGAATCCATTGACTATTTGGCTACCACTTCGAAAATTTCGATTTTTTTTAAAGTTTTTTTTTTTATTTTGAAAGTGACAAATCAGTCTTTCGAAAACTGGTTGGCCATTATTATATTGGTTTACTAACGGTACGGAAGCCCTGTCTTAAAAAGGGAACATTTGCCTGATTCTTTTTTTCTTTTCCGCGATATCGAAGTGGGATTTTGTTTCAAATTTTCATTTTATTATATTTTTTGAATAATTTTTTTTTGTGTAAATATTTGGATAAAACCTGTGTTTTTTTATCAGATTAATAAGGTATTTTCCATCCTCTAGGATAGTTTGTCCACAAGAAAACGTTTATTTTAGATTAGCAATTTATTTTTTTTACAAATTCCAAGTCAACTATTTGGTCAAACTTATGAATAGTGGCTACATATTGTATAAGTTAGTCGAGTTTTCTACATATTTTTTATTATTATGTTAATTTGTTAATACACGTTATCTTATTGACAAACGATCAAGAGTGTGGTGAAGTATTCTTTTTTCTGATATTTGTGTTCACTTTTTAAGGAGTCCCCGATTTATTTTTTAATCCACTCCTCTATGTTCTCTTTCCTTTTCCCTGATTATTTTTTCCAGTGGTACCAACGCAAAGTAACATAACACAATAATGTCATAACTTGCCTCTCGTAAGTTAATTTGACATTGTTGTATTTGATATTGTTTTAAAACTTCAATAAAATACACAATATTTATGACTTACTTTAACGAGTGATTCCTGACGTTTTGAGTTGGTCTTCGTTGACTTTTGACTTCGTTAACAATTTTATTTCAATATGTCATCACTGTTTACTTAGCCCAGTAACTGCCCAACCCAATAAATTATGAAAAATAAATTATGACATGACTATGAAATTATTATTAAAAATGTTTTTTTTTTTTTGTTTTCGGTTTACTATGATCAAGTAATTTTTTCATTATTTTTAATAGGTAATAAATAATTTTAGTAAATAAAAATAAAACACTTTATTTAAAAACCACGAATTATTTTTAATTTTATTAAGACCGATCGGTTTCGCTTGGTAGAAGCATCTTCAGGGTTTAACATTTAATTATCAAAGTATCAAAAATACAATGAGAGTGCTGATAATATATACATATCATAGAGTGAGACAAAACATTATATTAACAGAACAGCGAGATAGCATTAACGTGAAATTTAACATAGTAAAAAAGCACCAACCGAACAGCTGATTAACGGAGAAAATCCCTAATATTGGGCTATTAGCCCCGATTTAATATTTAATAGGGGCTATTTTCCCCCTAAAACATAAACAAAAATAAGACAGTGTTTTATTTTTATTTAATATTATGTCAAACCACAAAGTGAAAATTTATTATTTTAGATTCATTCAAATACTGAAACAATCGAAAAAATCATCAAAATATTGACCGATATTGACTTACATTATAACATATCTACACATCCCACATAATATGTTCAAGCACATATATGATCGTGATTTGAATTTACCGATTTCGCGAATGTTCCACGGAACTTTACGCCCTACTACAAGAGCAGGTTTCATAGGTTTACATCTAGTGAAATTAATACGCCGACATTAATTATTTTAAAACAGACACGAAGTGTGGGTATCGCTGCTAACATCATTATTTCCCCGGAGTCTGTAAAATTTGCCAGGAAAACAAATAATTATTATTAGGTATCCTGTGCATACTTAAGACGAGACAATACCCTAAAATAAACGCAGAATATTAACGAAGTGAAGCCGCCGTGCAAAACATATGCGACGCGCGGCCCTGGTGTATTGGATAGACCTATAGTTCCCTATCAAATGTCTTAAATAAAGTGTGAATCTAACAACATAAGTGATGAAATCATTTAAAACAATATTTGGTGACTTACGTAGCAAGCCTTGAACCTCGATCATTCCGTGGGGTTTATTTGAATTATTTCTGATGAATGTATTTCTAAAATTTCTAATGTATCTAGAGGCATCCTTTGGGAAATTACGAATTTATACTCTAAAAAAATAAAAACTGGTGCTTACCGCTAATTTTATAGTTGAAGAACGGTTTATAAAGTTTTGAAACCGTTTTACATAAAATATTTTTATAGTGAGGTAGTGTTTGTATTAATCTCAAATATAAATATCTTACGTCTGTAAAAATTCCTCTAGAAACATTTGATGTTTAAGTAATACGTTCATCAGAAATAATTAAAATGTCAGCGTCGAGCAAACACCCGTTATTATAGTGTTAAGTCGCCTTACTGAAGTTTGAATATTATCCTAGCTGTTATAGTATTATGACTAGATGTGTTGTACTAGACGTTGTACTTTTCTCTACTTTCTATAAATTTTATTGTATTTTACATAAAAATATTTCGGGAAAAAATTTCTAAATGATAGTGAAAACCTTTCACCATCAAAACCATCAAAATTCGTATCATAGTTTAGAAGAACTAAGCACATGAACAGATAGATGCGTATTGTTACTTTATCTATAAATAATATAAAACAAAATCGCTATCCGCGTTTATCATGCTCTTAGTTCTTCTAAACCATCCAACGGATTTTGATAAGGTTTTCATTATCATTTAGAGAA
The DNA here is from genome assembly GCF_061612785.1 of Hesperophylax consimilis. Classification (NCBI taxonomy): domain Eukaryota; kingdom Metazoa; phylum Arthropoda; class Insecta; order Trichoptera; family Limnephilidae; genus Hesperophylax; species Hesperophylax consimilis. The sequence continues at coordinate 29,203,674 of NC_142858.1, read as the reverse complement.
TTTCTTTCGCAAGGTTTATATATAATTATACGGTTCCATGATAAATCAACACAATGACAATTCAACACACTTTTAAAAAGTGATATAAAATCATTAGAAACGATGAAAAAAATTTTAACCCTAACCTTACATAACCTAACCTAACCTACTTAACCCAGTTAATAAAGTTTTTATTTCATCACTTTCCATGACTTTATATAACTTTTTAAATATGTGATGAATTATCATTTTGATGAGTTATCCGGTCACCAATTATACTTACTCAGTTAATAATAAGCCCTGACCAAAGATCACCAACGTTGGTGATCTTTGGTAATCAAAAAATAAATTTGGCGTATTAAAAGGTGTTTTTTTTTCATTTAATACACTTAGAATTATTAATAAGTCAACACAACGCATTCAAGTTAGTAATGTTGTTCACGTCATAAGTTATGAAGCTTTAAAAACTTCATTAATCCGTTGAAAAATATAAGAATTGCTTGTTCCATATTTCCAATAATTTATCAAAAAAAGTCGGGTAAAAATTTTTACAGTTAAAAATTGTAAAGATATTAGTCGCTTTTTCGAACACTACAAATGAATCAATAATTTTTATCAACGAGGTAGGTATAATTTAAAGGGACGAACGAAGATTTACTGTTTGAGGCAATCGACGTTTACCCAGACCAGTAGTTCGACAGTATACATATTTTGTTTCGTGTTATAAACGATACCATAGTTTACGGTGATTTTTTACATATCTACAGAATCAAAAAGTACAATAAAATCTTTTTTAACCCCGGATTGTTAGCGTTCGTCAAAATGAAGAACATCAAATGCAATCTACCCGGATCTTTTGAATACTTCTACCCAGAATATATCCGCCGTCACGTGTCAGCGTAGTGGCCGCTTGACTTGTGGGCTTGGCGGTTGTGCTAGTAATTAAGTAATAATTTTGAAAGGTGAAATTAATTTAAAGGTGAAATTTAGTTAAAGGTGAAATATAGTTCAAGTTGAAATTAGGTTAAATATGATATAAAGTTAAAAGTGAAATAAATTTAAAGGTGAAATAAAGTTTAGGGTGAAGTAAAGGTAAAGGTAAAGTAAAGTTAAGGGTGAAATAAAGTTGAAGGTGAAATAAAGATCAAGGTAAAATTAAGTTAAAGGTGAAGTAAGGTTGAAGTTGAAAAAAGGCGTAAAATACGTAGGCTTATTGTACAAAGTTAGCTATCCGGGGATAAGTTTTTTTTTTTTAAATTATGTCGTTAAAAGTATAGTAACTAATATAGTACAATAACAATCTTAATTAAACGTTCAGTTTAAGTTCTTGCTCCAATGCCCTTACACCTAGCAATAATCTAAACAGGAACATAATATATTAGACAAAGTTTCGTTCTGCAAGTTTGCACTTGAAACTTTACGGTCTGGGACAAGAGCATCTGGCTAAGAATTTTAAACTCCACTCCAACTTATTGAAGAAAGATATCCTACCTGCAAAGATTATGTAATTTGTAGGGAATTTATACTTTTACTAAATATATATATGTAGATTTCGTGATTGAGTTTCCTCAATATTAATTTTGATTTAAGAAACCATCAATGGAAATAGCTTTTAACTCTAAAATATCAGAAAAAATCATAAAATTCAACATGATTCAGAAAAAAAACTTTTTCAACTCTCGTAGAGTATTTTGTTGATTCTATCATAACCGGCTTCACCAATGATTAACTATACTTGTTTACTTAAATATTTTCCTTTCTTTATTTCAAAACTAATCACATTGTTTTCGCATATTGTTGTGCTTGTTCCAGTTTTCCACAGAATTCCGAGGCTTTTATTCTATATTTTCAATCAATTCCAAACTAATAACATTTTTTTGTTAAGAAATTTTTCTTTGCGCATTGTGTATTGTACTTCCAGTGGGTATTTAGATCTGTACCCTGTATTCTGAAATTCAGTTCACTTGTACTGACACAGAGGCGGATCTAACAATATGGACATAAAGGGCCCCTTGCAGTTCCGTCTTTATCCCACAGGCACGCGGGGTACAAGGTGGGGGATCAGGGGAATTTACATAATAGGACATACTGGGACCCGAGCAATCGCAGCACTTATTGAATATTTAAAGTTCCCTTGTCCCTCATCCAATTATTATTAAGGTAAATACAACAAATTAAAAGGTTACTTAAAACATAACACGTAATCACAATAGTATAGGCGTCACGCACGACTGTGATTTACGTTAATGCGTGAAATCTTTGGGATTGCTGTGAAAATGGTACACATTGAAGACACAGGAATTTTGAGTCTAGTTTTTGGACTGTTAATTCGTGGTGGAATTCCATTGTATTAGAATTGAAATTTAAACAACTTTTGTACTTTGTTCCACTTATTAATTTTCACCAGGACCATTTTCATCCTACTACGGACATTATCAAACCGGTCCTGGTGAAAATAAATAAGTGAAACAATGTACAAAAGTTTACTAGTTTAATTTAAAGTTGTTTAAATTTCAATTCTAATATGAAATTTTACCTAGGACCCCGACGTCAGAGGGGGTCCCAGCTAGGCGCCTAAATGTTTCACGCTGAAAACACAGGAAGTTGGTAGTGAAAAAATATTTCACATTTTTATGTAAGTGAAAATTTTTGCTTATGTTATGACGGAGGCTACTAGCCGGTTAAGCTTTAGATGTTTTAAAGGTTTCCGTTTTAAACAATACTAAGGACGGGTTGTTTCGGAGAATTTGAACTATTCATCAAATTTCAACGTTCATTTTCAAGTTCTGTGAAAGATTTTTTCAAGTTCTGTTTTTATGTCATTGTAGGCTAGTTGCTTGACAAAACTGAAATAAAAACAGAACTTGTAAAAATCTTTCACAGAACTTGAAAATGAACGTTGAAATTTGATGAATTGTTCAGATTCTCCGAAACAACCCGTCCTAAATGATACTTTCACTCATACCCAATTGAGACCATGTAAAAAATTTTAGCTTGCGGCGTTTTTCCGAGTCTCTGTGAGAATTATATATGTAAGAGAAATTAAGAGTAGGAATTAGGCGGTATTCGTCATTTTTATATCGCTGCACGTAATTAATTCAGTTTGGTTGAAAATTTGGACCCCAAAATCCAAAATTATGTTTTGAATGGAAAATACCGTGTAGCTTTTCCATTTCAATATTTTTTGATGAAACTTACATTCTCCCCCCTCTCTCTCTCTCTCCCCCCCCTCCCATCCTCAATCTACTCCTCCTACCCCCCTCCATATCATCTCCCCCCAAGAAGCCTTGGTTACGTTTGCTGACTGCCTTTTAAGTCTTAGATCCGCCCCTGTATTGATACACAAAATAAAGTTTATCAAAGTTCATGTTTTATGCAACATAACACTTTTTACTAAAAGAAAGAATAATTTAAACTAATATAAATTCATATTATTGTAGAAAGCAATCACTTTGTGGTTTGACATATTAAAATGAAATAAAATAATTTTAATATAAATTCTTTAATAATTCCTTTAAAATGAAACTTTTCCACTGTATTAAAAGACATAATACGAATTACGAATTGCACTATAACGTATTTTTATGTGTTAAAAGAATATCATTTTTTATCAATTTGTATAATTATAGCTGTGCATATATATGTACACGAACGATCACAAGTTTCAACGATATAGAAGTAAACAATTTGTAAGTAAATAAATTTATTATGAGTGAGTAAAACTTTTCCGATGGAATCTAATAAATTGTATGAATAAGGTTGAGAGAATCTATAGCAGTTGAAACAATAAATATTCCCATGAATTATAAAGTATTGTTTCGGAGCAGCCCTTTAATTTGAAAATCTGATACTTTTCGCAGAAATACAGATGTTTCTTATTACGTCTTGCACCGTAAAGAATAAAAGTGACATTTTAAGCGAAGGATGAAGGAAGACTGAATGCCGTAAAATTAGATCCAGCATCCGTGTAGTAAAACCATGTATGATCGCGTGTGAAATATAGAGATTCGCAAATAATGCAAAGCTGATGTAGATTTAGAAAGGGACGCTTAGATGGTTTGGGCATTTAAAGTGAATGGACGAAGAAAGCAGTGTAATGTCGGCGAAGCTCGAGAAAGATAAATAATTGAACACTGAACAACCTGTTACTTCATTCGATACAGACCTGCAATCCGGTTTTTAACCAAATTTCAAATAATTGATTATTAATAAATTAGCAATAGTCATTTTTCCATAATCCAAACGAAACACGAAATAGAACAAGACACAGAAAAAAAGATAACGGCCACAACTCAAAATTGAACCCAGGACAGGCATCTTAACTACTCGACCATTGGAACCTATTTATAAAATCGGATATGTTTTTCCAAGACACTGTGTAGGCTACAAACAAACCAAATGCATTAGAGACTTTTGTTTCAATTTACAAAGGTATATGGCATAAAATAAATATGAAAAATTATTTGAAAATTGATTTGTTATTCCTAAATTTGTAATTTGAAATGAACAAATATGACGCCAAATAAATGAATTACTTAAAAAATAAAAATTAACGTTCTTAAAATTATGAATTATCTTTACGTAAGAATATTTAATTGAAATAATCAAATAATTTATTCGTGTTCTCCATAACGCAAGAATATACCAATATATAACGGAAAATATCACACATTTGAGGTAAATGTAAGTATAAAAGTTCATGGGGACAGTTTTACTATTTTGTGACTAATTAACTAACTAACCATCACGCTATTTCCCCGCAGGGGTAGGCAGAGAGGACGGACCGCCAAACAACTCGGTCACACCACACACTTCTTGCCTCATTCACATTCTTACATACTCTTCTATTATTCTGACTCTTGACATGGCCCGACTCGAGTATCTGATTCACTTAATCGTGCCATGTCTTCCTCGGGCGTCCCCGACTTCTGCTACCATTCACATTTGCATCATATATCCTCCTTACACTCATATCTTCGCTCATTTGCTCTACATGCCCAAACCATCTAAGCGTCCCTTTCTTAATCTTACTTATTACGCTTATATCAGTCTTGCACTCTTTGCGGATCTCCACATTCCTCACACGATCAAACATGGTTTTACCACACATACGACTCAGGGATCTCATTTCAACAGCAATTAATCTACTTTCATCCTTTCTTTGCCAGTTCCATGCCTTACTTCCATAAATCAAGGTAGGTACCAGCACTCCGTTGTGGACTGTTAACTTCGCTTCTTTGAACAATTTTTTGTTAGCGCCAACTGCGTTCAGTCCTCCATTAACGGAATTACCTGCATTTACCCTTCTTTCAATATCTCTGTCAGCCTCACTGTCAACCAACCACTTCATGAGATTTTCCAAGAATATACTTCTTAGGGGCATATAACCTCTTTTAAATATAAGTGGATTAAGTATAGTTCCAGAGATTAGTTAAAAAAAATGTTTTACTAAAAATATTTTTCGGCGTGCAGGTGTTAAAATCGAGCATTCCTGTTAAAAATACGGATAATGCACAAAACTCTTTTGTACTTTTTCTATTCCTAGGCTTAGAGTTTATTTAATTTTCAAAGCAAGATTGATAAGTTTTAAGTTTTATATAGCGAAATGTCACGTTTGTGCATAGAATATTCTGAAATCTAAATACAGTTCCATAATTACAATATGTTATTCGCATTCACTTTTTTCATAAATGGCATTTTTTATTATTCTGTTAGCGATTCAAACAAGGCAAATGACAGATAGAGCCTTGTTGTCCCTAAGGTTCAATGTGCGTACTCAAAGCTTTAAAGACATTTTTATATTAACAAAAATAAGAATTTAACAAGAAATAATTTAATTTGCACAACTGAATATCATAATCGGTAGTGACCCCATTAGCGAGAGTGCGAGTAAAGGTGGGAACTTAGCCCCGTAGGTAAATATGCGTAAAAAAATGTTTTTCTACAGAAAACATTCTCTCAGATGATATGTGACATAAACGTAATTCAACCCGTACTTCTGCTTTCTCTATACTTCTGTATCCGGATTTTTTTGGTGGTTTCTTGGGATTTTTATCTTTTTCGTGTAAATAATAGCGTGTTTTTGGAATTTTGCTCACTTTTCACCAACAATATATATCTACATTCATACATAATGTATTCGCGGTATCTGGAAACCATAGTACAAGCTGGAAACTGATGAACCTACTTTTGGAGTCAATTTTGTGTTAAAAGTTTTTTGAGTTGAAAATTTATACATCAAATTTAAAAAAAAAATTGACTGTAAAGAACTAAGTTTTTAAACTTTAATAATAATAAACTTTAAAAAATGATGTGACTAAGGATTGAATCTTTCCATCCAGAAACTGGAGTCGACTTTACTCACCTTACCAAATGCCGATCGGGTAGTTAATATACGAAATAAATTTCGTAATTTTATTATTTGTTTAGATGAAGAAGCTTTATAAAATTAATTTAATTACGGAATGTGATGGCCTCCATGGTCGAGGTGTAAAGCATTCGACATGCGAGCTGGAGGTCGCAGTTTTACTGCGTTATTTCACAAATTACTCATTTAAAATGATTAGTATATTTGAGGCACGTTCCAGACTGGAACGAACTTTTAGTATCGTCCTGGTGTAAAACCACCATTCAGATTTTAACGTTGATTGAAAAGGATTTCGCAGTATTCGGTGATCAGATCTGAATAGTCAGGTATTTCCCTACCTTTCTCTTCCCCATCTCCTTCTCCTCCCCACTACCCACATACTCAATTATGGAGGCCATAGTCTCACTGGCTCCAGACGGATGGGAGCATTTTTTATTTTTTATTGTTATTCATAAAACAGTTTTTAACATTAAAAAAAATATACTCTGCACATCTCACTAGGGCATTCCTGTATCAAGATGTGCAGCTTTACAATTATATCATTTAAAAAAATACATATATGTAAACTTAATATAATAATAGCATTAAATTTAAACCCAAAAAAGAAAAAGTTTATAACACGGTCGTTTCGAGACCGGTAGACAAAAATAAACAAAATTTTAGTAACAAATGTACGAAAAATAAAAACAAAAATGTCAACAAAAGAAGCATTGGTAAGTAAGTTGGCAACAATAATATTCTTCTGTTAACTAAAGTACAAGGTACCTGTGCTGGCTTATCAGACACAAGCATAGGGTAACCATATAACAATTACAACATGGATAGCATGAATAATAAATTATAAGAAAAAATAAAATAACTAAATAAAAATAGGTAAATAATAACCGATAGGTAAGTAAATAATATTAATAATAATATAATAAAAAGTAAGTAAGTAAATAAATTAGCTAGATAATAATTAAAGTAAATAATAATACGAGAATTAAGTAGATAGCAATAAGTACATAATAATAAAAATAAGTAGTAATAACAATAAGAAAATAATAATAACAAAACGTTATTTTAGAAGTAAATAAGTACATTTGAGTCGTCGTGCGTTGCAAAAAGATACATATTGTTTTTATTAATGGCAAAATATAAATTTCATTACATCTCTTGAATTTCAAAACGTATTGAAAGTGTGGGTATTATCGTCATGTAGTCCGAGATGATTCTCCATGGACAATGTTTTGAATTATAGATTCTGAGGGAGGTGGAATTTTATGGGTAACGGGATTGTGGTGTGATGGCATTATCAAAAACCGCAGTGGAGAAACTCCCAGAAATAAAGTACTTGACATAACGTAAGCTCGCCTCTATAAACGCTTAGAATCGATTCTGACCCACACTGGGTTATTCACGAAACACGATGAAAAGGTTGTGGTATTGTGTGTAATTTCGAGTTCAAATGACACGAACCAAACGCCTTGACCACATAAACAGATGTCGAAGGTGTCCCACGATACAAGGCCTATGAATGCGTGAAAAACCATTTCATTTTAATAATAAATTATTTCAGCCTTTTGCGTGTTGTAAGGGAAATACTCCAGCGACTCGGCTTATACTAACTTTTTCTATATTCTAAAGGGTACTTGATACCTTAGTTTATGTAATGTTGCCACATTTGCTGTTTAATAACAATGTCGAGTCTAATAGTTAGTTAATAATTGTTACACGTGTAACAATTATTAATGCTAATTTTTACGACTGTATGTACGGGTTAAATCTTCCCCACATGAAAAACTAAACCCTTCCACACACTTTTCCACAAATGATCAGCTAGTCAATCAACACTATGCAAGTGCATTAAGTAAAATAAATACAACACAATACAAGATCAACAATACGTCAACTCACCAGAGATCATATGGGACAATAATTCGATCGACTCCAGATATTTTCATATCAGAGGGTTCGGCTCTGTAAAACTCCTAACTGGACCTATAAATCCTACTGATCCCTCAACATAAATATTTAATAAATCTTTCGTAATCCTACATGTATTTAAAATGACAAATTATAACACATTATTTTTAAGCAATAATTATCAGCCTGAAACACTCATATAAATTGAAAAAATCTTCCAATCAAAAATACATGCCACCACGTCGGCTTATTCGAAACCCACCGCATTATTCAATATTTACTTTATTTTTTTAGAAAAGGCATTGATAATGCTTAATCTCCTACTGAAAGGCATCGAGACATAAAATTATATCTTCATTTATTGGTGAAATATTTTGTCTTGTCAAATATTATTATTTTCAAGGAAAAACTATATATTTTTTTTTTTTTTTAATTAGTAAAAAAAAGATACACGAATTACATAATATAACAATTACATAATATAATTACACAATATAGTACAGTTATTAATTACATAATATTAGTAATTGATGTACCCCCATAAATAAGCAGGGCTTGTGTGTATGGGGGTGTTGTTATATTGGTTTATATTTGATATGATTCATTTTAACTGTTCGGAATACTTTTTAAGGTGGCTTTTGAATTCGTTTATATTTGCATTCATGTTTTTAATTTTTTCTGTTTCGGAAATTAGAATTCAATTCGTCGGCGGCATATTTTTTTTTATTTGAATAAAACACAAATAATTTTGTTTACATCACTTTAATATATATAACCTCTACATGTTTCATGAACAATGTTCACCTCATTAGGAGCAAGTATATACTAAAATCAAAAATTAAATATAGATTACAATTGAACAGTGGAAGAAGTGGGGAGGGGTAAGAGTGGACGGAGTTTTTCTTCCACTGTTCAATTGTAATCTATATTTAATTTTTTAATTTAGTATATACTTCCTCCTGATGAGGTGAACTTTGTTCATGAAACATGTAGAGGTTATATATATGAAAAAAAAAATTCTGGCAAGATTTTTCAAATTTATGAAGGTATTTCAGGCAATTAATAATTGCTAAAAATAATATTTTAAAAATCTCTTCAAATTCAGGCCTTTAACGAATGACTTAATATAATTCCTGATAAGCTTTTACATATTTTTTTCCTGATACATTTCGAATACATTATCACGTGTTCCATGACGTCTTACTGTGAACACGTGTTAATGTATACCGACTGGATTTGAGGAACTACGACATTTTCTAAAAATAAAGTTGGAGGATTTCACAAACTGGTTCACCAAGAGAGTTGCGTAATGCTGCCATCGTTTCAACACAGAAACATTCAAATAGACATGACATCCATTATATGCCACTAGCGCAAAAGTATTCAACACCAAATATTTACAATGAGAATTAAAAATTATAATAAAAGTATGTAAATAATACTATTTACTGTGTTAGTATCTTATTTTTTGATCAGGTCCGTGCGTAACTTCAGTTCAATGAGCTCTAAAACTGGGATTTGCTTTGATTGTCAAAACTGGATCTGATTGTGGGAATGATTCAAAAAAGCGATAAAGTAGGTACCTACTTACCAATTTACCATTCAACCTGTTAATTAATAATTCTATGTTTGAAGTACGAATTTATTTTGTTACAATTTTTGACAGATGCCGTAAATTTTCAAGTTTACTGAAGGTGTTCATTCGTAAATAAATAAATTTCTTTGTTTTTGAAAGACAGTAATCGTGAAGCCAATATTTTTTTCTTGTAAATACGTTCAGCTTCACAAACCCTTAAATTACATATCCCGCGCTTACGGCGTCAACTTAATTTCCATGTGGAAATAAACGGTAGATGTTTTGTTCTCTTATAGAATGCCTCAAAAAGAAGGAGCTCATAACAAAAATCCGTTTTTTTCTCTTGTACATTGGCACAAAAAGGAGGAGCTTAAATCAATAGTCCGTTTTTTCCTCTTGTAGAATGGCGCAAAAAGGAGGACATTAGATCAATAATCCGTTTTTTTCTTATGTAGAATGACACAAAAAGGAGGAGCTTAAATCAATAATCCGTATTTTTCTTATGTAGAATGGCACAAAAAAGAGGAGCTTAAATCAATAATCCGTTTTTTTCGCTTGTAGAATGGCACAAAAAGGAGGAGCTTAAATCAATAATCCGTTTTTTTCTTATGTAGAATGGCACAAAAAGTAGGAGCTTAAATCAATAATCCGTTTTTTTTCAAAAGTGATTGTTAGACTACTCTTTTATATCTAGTATAAACCTTTTAACTTATTTCTATTACATTAAGGATACTTTACAATACATTTAAAATAATTATTTATCGTATTTAGGCATTACCCACGAAAAGCAGCAAGGCTCTCAGTTTCTTTGTTGGTAATTCATTAAAAATCTTATATCCTTTAAAATAGAGATTATTTTGGGTTCCCGACAAATTTGTTTTTGTCACCGAAAATTTAAAGCATTTTCCACACAAAAGTTTAAAATGTTTCAATCACAATAATTAATTATTTTGTATGGACAACTAAATCTATGTTATTCGTTTACATGACATTAATTTAGATTATTGCTTTTCACAAGGAAATATTGATTTGTGTAACTTGTAACTATTAGTAATTTTGTATCTGATGGATTTATTCCGGGCTAAGTGCAAGCGTGTAAATAGAAAGCAGATAGGAGAGATTGGGTCAGGAGGTCACACGGGTTGGTTGTCATTTGTCATGTACGAATTCGTAACTACGAGTTATTCTGAAAAACAACAATTGACGATGTGAATTACCATGATTGCCTGGTTTCAGCTATTGACTGTTAAGGATATTAAAAAATTGGTTGAGAGTCTAAATCGGCAACCATTTATAAATACGCTTATTAGATACGTCAAAACTCTAATTGATTAAATAATTAATATTAATTCGTTATTCCTCTTTTTGCTTTGCCAGTAGTTCTGAGAAAAGGAGACTTCGCGTGGATATTTAAATGTCAAATCATCCAATTATTATTATTATTTTATTGTTAATGTTTATTATTTCGACTTGACAGCTCGTGCGATCGCGATATTTCGTTTTACACAGATGGCCCCCTGAAACCAAATTTCACTCAGAGCCAAGTCATCTTTGGGGATGCTATGTTAAGGGTTTTTTTATGGAAAGAAAGTTCTGGTAAGGAAACGTGGATAAGGGGTGGTTAAGAATCTGGGGGTCAATGTGTCAATGTGTATGGATCCATCCCTCGTACTATGTGATGATGGGTCAACCAGTCTCTTCCGATCCGGCCCGCCACCCCCCCATGAACCCGGGCACCTTTGTTATGTCACCAATGAATGGGTGACCTATGACAGGGGTGTTGGTTATTCAATAAATGGTTTACAATGAGCTTTCAAAGTTATTTATTAGTATTTTTTAATGATAAACTTATGTTTATAAGACAAGGTTTTTATGCGTAGCACAAAGGACAATAAATTACTATAATCAATATTTAGTCGTCTGTAATATCAATACAAGTTGAAAAAAAAATAATAAGCAGTAATTGTTGAATGAAGTACTAGTACATATTAAATTATTTAGCGGGTTGGAAATAAGCCGACGTGGCTCAGTGGTCCAGAGTTTCTGACCGGACATCAGAAGGCGTGGGTTCAATTCCCGTTGGCGGCATTTATTTTTACTCGGAAGATATATTCAATTTGTATTGATATTACAGGCGACTAATTATTGCTTATAATAATTTATTGTTCATTAGTCCTCAAAACTGCTCATCTCGATGTAGAACTGCTCTATTGAGATGAGTGACTTAAATTTTACTTTCGCAGTATTCTCTGATGAATAAACAAGACTTTTTGTTTGAAAGTTCTTATTATTACTTATTATTGGAAAACGCGAGTAAAACTATTTGTTCTAGAATCAAGTCAGTTTTAGATGTTGTCTAATTCCTGTCTTTTTATTGACGGAAACACGCTCCGAAGTCGACGAAGAAGGCAAAAACTACTTTAAATTAGGAGATGAAGTTAGAGACTATTGGAAACCATTTTATGCTCAGTATGTGGAATATACAATTTCAACGATGATAATGCTAGTGGTGTGTGGACTCAAGTAAAGTAAAGCAAATTTGTAAGTATGCTGTAATAAATCCAGAAAAAAACCCTCAGGTACGTCTATATGCGGACGCATGGAACTTAGCCGAGGTTCATATACCATATCGACTTACTCGAGGTAACAAATAGATTAAGCCTAGAAACTAGACGTTATGCAAATCTTGCAATAATTGATTTTATTTATTTATTTATTGACGCCCTATTGGGCTTTTAAGTACATAAAAATTACAAATTTCATTTTTAGCAACAGTATAAAACAAACAATACAAAATTGAAATAAAATATAATGATTTCTCATACATTATTTACATTTAAAAAGTGGTGGACTAATTTGGCTTTAAATGTATTGAAGTTCAAATTAAATATGTCAGCGACATCACTTAGTTCATTGCCCAACCTATGTATTCTTTCTAACACAGAATTCGTAGCGAAGTTATTGTTGTAGAATAAAATATTCCGTATAGTATATTTTGGAGGTATATGTAAAGATAGCAAGTTTATAGTGTCAGGGCAGTCTAACCTTGAATGAACAATTTTATATAATAAAAGAAGATCAAATATTTTTCGCCTTTCAGATAATTTCGATAAGTTAAACTGCGTAAATTGACATAATTGATTTCAATAATAGGAATACCAATTTTGAAATTAATAAAACGTAAAAATTTATTTTGAATTTTTTCAATTTGTAAACAATGAGAGTTGAAATGAGGACACCAAATGGTTGCATTGTATTCAACCTGACTTCTAACCAGAGACGTGTATAGTAATTTTATAGTTTTTATGTTATTAAAGTCTTTAGCGATTTTGAGAATAAATCCAAGCATTTGTAATCCCTTACTGGTAATGCTATTAATGTGATTCAAGAAGCGTAATTTGGAGTCAAAGATAACTCCTAGATCATTGAATTCATTTTAAAATATAATTCATATAACTCCATTGATAGTCCATTCTTCTTATGATGCTATAGCTTTTACGAGCCCCAAAACTTCAGCCGTAGTCGGCGCCATGCCTTTTTCAAGATACCACATGGCAGAACAGATAAACTAGCTCAACATAGCATGACACGAGGAATGGCGCTGTTTAGTGAAATTTTAGAAAATGCTTTAAATTACGGAGATTCAAGACAGCAGTTTATCCGCCAGCAATCAGAATTCCCTCAATTTACGAGCACATCGTTAAAAAATAACGTTCACGATTAATTCATAGAATTGGTTCATTTTTTTTATTAAAACGCATGTCGAATCTCTAAATAATGAAATCTATCTGCAAAACACCTCTCAACTTGTCATAAGTGAACTCTGGCTTCATGAAAATTAACAATTTTTTTCTATATTTCATTTTTTTTTACATTAACTCCGCTAGGAGGTCCTGAGAAAAATAATTTCCCTCCGTTCCTATTTCATATTTGGGGATGCTGTGTGGTGGGTCTTTTTGAGGAGAGAAATATCTTGAAGAGACCTATATTGTAGGAGGGTAGAAACACAGAGACCGGCAAAACGTCCCACAGCTGAATTGTTGAACTCAAGAACGAGACGTAGAAGCGACCCGTTCTCATATGACAAATGTTTGATGCGCGTTTTACGTGCTTCCAGACTATGCATCGGTGCCAAAGGTATCAATGACGCTAGCTCTTCGGAGCATCTTCCATTGTTATACCGGTAGAACAAGAACAGCATACCTAACTGACGACTGTGTTTTAGAGATTGCAATCAGATAGGGGAATCTTTCAAACGGACCACCCGTTTCTACACAGGTTTTTTTATATCATGTATTTTGGGGCTCCAGACCAGAGGTGGCCGACAATGGAGCACACTTGCGATTTGTGGGTACCCTCTGCAATATCTGTAGACCCTGTACAGTGCGCCAAGAGAGACTAACTTGACTCTGGAGCCCCCATGCCTTATCTGGTCACTTAGAGTGGAATTACATACACCAAGCATACCAACAAAAGGCATCTTGGGAAGAAGGGTTCCATTGTAGGAGACTAGATTTTCATTTAGATCTATAACAAGATTTTTAGATTGCCACATTAAGTCATTTTCATCACGAGCTGTGGAATTTTAAATTTTTTACTAAATATTATGTTTGATTATTTAAGCTACGTAATAAAATAGGCACTCGTTTTATCTCTGGTGAATTTATATAATATTACCTTAATACGGATTTTCCTTTCATCCATTTCGCAATACATATTATACAATTACACATATCTTTCCGATTGCTTTTGATGAGTGATTTCTTTGTGTGTCTGAGATATCCATTTCCGAAATAAAATTAACATAAGACGAAATCGATTTTGAGTAAAATGATGTTCAGATTGTTAACAAGTAAAAATATTAGCAATAAATATTTAAAATAACTACTCTGGTATTCAACATTTGCTTTTGTAAATATATCAAATGAAAAAAAAAACGATGATTAACTTGATTGAGGATTTATAAACTCAAACGTTTACAATTTTTTTTCTCATTTCCTCTTTATAGGTTTACCCGCTTTATATGTAATAGAAAATGATACATTTTCAGAAAGTAAAATATCTAAATACCTACCTACATATATTTAGATATGAAATAACTACGCAGGTATATAATGTAAAAGATCCATTATTACCTTATTTCATGTAATAAATAATTCAATTCAATATATACTAGTACTTCAATCAACGATTACTGCTTATTATATTAATATAGAGTTGGTTGTTTACAGGTTGAAAAAATATAACAAACAGTAATTGTTGATTGAAGTACTAGTACATATTGAATTATTTTTTAAGTTGAAAATAAGTCGACGTGGCTCAGTGGCCCAGAGCGTCTGACCGGACATCAGAAGGCGCGGGTTCAATTCCCGTCGGCGGCATTTATTTTTACTCGGGAGATATTTTCAATTTGTATTGATATTACAGGCGACTAATTATTGCTAATAATAAGTTATTTCCTTTGTGCTATGCATAAAAACCTTGTTTTATAAACATTAGTTTATCATTAAGTTAAAGTTGGCCTCTCAGAAGCTGGGCGTACTGTACAGGGCCCGCAGATACTTTAATAGTGCACAAATGCTCACCCTGTACAAATCGCAAGTGCGCACTACTGTCGAATTTGGCAGCCATCTCTGGTCCGGAGCCCCTAAATACCTGAAAAAACCCTTGACTCTGTGCAAAAACGGGCGGTCCGTTTGATAGATTCCCCAATCTTAACAAACGGACTGCAATCTTTAGAGCACAGGCGTCAGGTAGGTATGCTGTCCTTGTTCTATCGGTATTACAATGGAAGATGCTCTGAGGAACT
The DNA here is from genome assembly GCF_061612785.1 of Hesperophylax consimilis. Lineage (NCBI taxonomy): Eukaryota > Metazoa > Arthropoda > Insecta > Trichoptera > Limnephilidae > Hesperophylax > Hesperophylax consimilis. Next base: position 29,188,038 of record NC_142858.1, on the reverse strand, counting down.
AGCGTCATTGATCCCTTCGGCACCGGTGCGTAGTCGGGATACACGCCAAACGCTCGCCCAACATTTGTACACAGTTGACACTTGTCACATGAGAACGGGTCGCTTCTACGATTCGTTCTTAAGTTCAACAGCTCGGCTGTGGAACGAACTGCCGGCCTCTGTGTTTCCTCCCTCCTACAACATGGGACTCTTCAACACCCATGTTCACTCCTTCCTCTCCACAAAAAGACCCTCCACACAGCATCCTCAAAGATGACATAGGCCCTGAGGGAAATTATTTTCTTCAGGGCCTCCTGTGTGGAGTTTATATAAAAAAAAAAAAATCATTAAAAAAATAATTTTATTTCTTTAATGATTTTTTTAAGTAGGGCCCCCGTTATATTGAATTGATTCTCAAACCTTTTTTTGCCTAGGAATTTACTTATGGATTTTTTGAATGGACGGATCAACAATAGGTATTATCTATTAAATAATTTTTTTAGTTTTACGTAGTTACTCAACCAGTTGACTGGTGATGTTCGTGACCTTGAGAAAAAATGACACGAAAAATAGTAGATAATTTTTTTTTAAAAGCCCGGAGAATCTGCACACATCAAATAAATAGCATTTCGTTGCCCTGAACACCAGACCGAACGACTAAATAAATAAGAACAACACACTGGAAATGCAAATAATCACAAAACTCTTTTATATGACGTGACTATATGTTTTATTTTGTGAAATAATACTTATTTATTTCTATATAATATTTACAGTGTTCACATAATTATTTATATTTTTGTACATGATATATTTCAAGCTTATGACTATAATATGTTGTGTGTAAGGTAGGTTTGAGAAGGTGAAACTGTATGTGAGTAATATTGTATGTTTCGTGAACACCTCACTAGGAGAACCTGTGCTGAGGTGTTTACGTGGTTATGTATAGGTGTGACAAGTACTTATGTGTTTTAGAAGAAAGATTTTATTTTTTTAAAGTTTTAATTTTAATTTTTTTTTTTTTTTTTAATTTTTTTAAATTGAATATTCATAAAATTTTAATGGTTTTTGTAGATTGAATATTCATAATTAATATGTAAAAAAATATATAATACTATCATCGTAGTTTATTTTATTGTTTTTAGTATAATCATGCGAAAACTGTATTAATTCTAATTATCTTTACGTGTTTTATAACATTTTGTAATTCCTTATAATGTTTATTTATTTTTATATTTCTTTGTCATTTATAAATATATTGTGTAGGTACAAATACTAAATCAGTAACTAAACTAATGGAACTTTAATAGTCTAGAACACATGAATAATTATTGTTTATGCTTAAGTTTACGACTTTTGGTTTCCTAAATAATATAAATAAATAAAAAATAAAAATAAATCTAAAGCGGTTAGCGATTCTGATCTTATACTTCATACAGTTCATTTGTACGTAATTGTTGAGATCGCTTACAATAATTTCACCGTTTTTTGAATAATAAAGGACACATGTGTCCCGTTCACAGTTCACAGGTTAAAGGAAACATTTTTTTTTCATTTGAAACTAGAATTTATTTAAAAATTAAATGTAAGCGATATTTCATATTTCGGAATTTAAAAAAATATGGATATTAATTTGTCTTTTGTCAAAATTCGCAACTTTGATATCTTTTTAAATAATCGTAGCTTTTCACAAATTAAATGAGTTTTCTTGTATTTATCAGGTAACAGTAAATTGATTAAGCATGTAAAGCAAAGCACTACGAAGTAATGCAAAATCATGGGTTTTGGTTAGAAAATTTGAAAATATTAAAATAAAATGCTGCCAGTAAAACACATCTTGGTCTTCTTTTTATAAGCCCAGAAAAAGTTTCAGGCCTATAAAAACTGCTTTAAAGTTCAAATTATCCTATTTGAAAACCCGTATTTAGTTATGGTTTTATTTATTATTGTAAGCAAAATAAAAGAAAACACCTTAATGCGACGTTTTTTTCTTGCATTAATTAAAACAAAAATATTTTTTTATTTCATCTACATAAGGAGTATTGTGGTTAGTGGCCCGAAACCTAATTTTTCACAACTTGGTGTATCGCCTTAAAGATTATAATAAAATCCTAAATGATTACTCCCTAAATGACCCTAAATGATTACTTACTTAAAACTTAACTAAAAGGGCACAAAAAATAGGTTTTTGTGGATATTCTTCTTTGTGAAAACGCTCTTCAATGGTTTTTCTGGACATATTAAATTGAATTTAAGGCTTTCCTTCTGTTCCTTGTAAAATACTACACAGTTTGAACAATTCAATTCAATGTTTTTACATCTTCTTATACCTTACGACCCTCTGCGAAATTTCTCCCCCCCCCCCCCCCCCCCCCCCCCCCTTCTCCATCCATATTCCTTCCTCTCGTCCTTCTAAACCCTGATACGAAAACCAACCTTTCTGAAGTTTTCTCGTTGTGTTCTACAATCCTTTTTTTTAAGTGGTAACATGGTATTTTATAGTAAAGGTATTGAAGGGATGAAGTGGAATGATTCTGGCAATTCAGATCTGGTCACCAAATACTACTAAATTTTTGATGGAGGACTTAGCCAGATGAAGAATTGAACACACTTCACCTCAGTGGGACCCAGACGCGATGTCAACTCAGCCACCTACATAATGAATTATTACTTGTGAAACACCGGGTTCGTAGTCAACCTTCTAGACCACGGGGGTCGTCTAGGTGATAATGTTTGATAGTTGAAATTGACAATCAGAATTGATATCTCAACATAATAATTACCTATCACAAACACCGATACTATATTTCACACTCGATATATGAATCCTTATTACATTATCTTCCCACAGGAGGTCCTGACGAAGAAAAAACCTCGTTTTAGAGAAAGGAAGGAAAAGAAGTTCTGGGAAGAAAAAGGTTTGAGGGGTGGGTAGGAATATGGGGGTCATTGTGTATCGGAGTAAATTCATCCTTCACACTGAAGTGCGAGACGATGGGTCGAGAGACTCCAGCTGAAGATTTCAAAGGGTCTCCTTCAACCAGTCTCTATCGATCCTGCCCACCACTGTCACCAAACGTAGCAAACTACTTGGGGTGCCCTATGGCAGGGGTGTTGGTTATCCAATAAAATGGTTCCCGGGGTTGCGGTATCCAAGTTTGTGAAAATCTTTCTGTCCGATAAAAGTACTTCCATGCTACCATTTAAGTTAAATAGTAATACCTGTCATCACAATTTTTTCATTGTAGGTCTGGGAAAAACAACCTCCACGCCTCTTAAGTTTATACGACCGTAAGTTTCATTTTGGTTTGAAGGGAGCGTTTCACTGCCAATGTATGTACAAATTAATTTAAGTTCTACGTGCGTTGCAGGATTCACTATTGTGAAAAGGTCGCTTAATTATTCCTACTGTAGATTTTTTTGACCATCTAAGAAATGCCTATCAGACTAATGGAAAAACGAAAGGCAAACACAAATAATATTAAATTTTTTTAATATTAATATTATTTAATATTAAAAAATAATAATAATAATTATTTTTTATCTATATAATAATTATTATTATTTTTTATCTATTTTCAATATGTTATTTCTCAATTCTTCTCGTTGTACTGAGCAGATGTGTTGTCTTCCTCATACTAATGTTTACACCATGCACAAATAATTAAAAAAAGAAAAATCTACCTTAATCTACTGTAAAAAAAAGCGTTTTTATTATAATATATCTATTTCAAAACTTTAAAAATTAAAAAATGGTATTACTGAGGATTATACCTTCTTCCTTAGCAAATGAAGTCGACAACTATACAAACCCAGACAAATCCCAAATGGATAAGACCGAAATTTATTGCGTATATTGGGAAGAATTTGCCAAAAACTGTCCGAAAAAACTGCAATCACCATTTATTTATAACTCCATGATTGCTCCACATTTTAATTACTGCTCAACCATCCTTTTTCTGTGTAACGACCGAGAACAAAATAAATTTCAAATTCTCTAAAATAGGGCAATGAGAACAATACTCAGACGTAATAGATATTCAAAAGTAAATAAAATGTTAAACAAACTAAATTGGCTAACGGTGAAACAGATGTTGACCTTGAACACGATGATATTTGTACACAAAATAGTAAACAACCTGCTACTTCCAAATATTTTTCAAATAAAATTGTATACAACAAGGACATACACAAACATAAAACTAGGACGTGCAATGAAATCAGGCTACCAAAAAGGACAAGGCGAATACACAGAACAGTACATTCTATAAAGGGATGGAATACTATAACGCGCTGCCGGAAAACCTTAAGTCTGCCCCAATTGAAAAATTCAAGATGTTGTGTAAAAGCCACATAAAACAAGAAAAAACATTGAATATTAATATGTTAAAAAATAATTAGTCATTTGTAAACTTAAGTGTACAAATTGCAAAAATAAAATTAATAAATAAATAAAATATTAAATGCTGTAATGTCATGCTAACTGCTGACTGTAGGCCGAACGCAACATGAGATGAGAGTAGAGATGGCAGGAGTTCCACTAAAGAACACCAAGGAGTTTGTCTACCTCGGGAGCAAAATAACATGGGACGGTCGGTCTAAGAGCGAGGTCGACAGCCGTTTACATCAGGCCAGGCTTGCATTCAATAAAAGTTCGAAAATAATATAGACCTATAACTGAGAATACTCCTCATCAAGACCTATGTATGGAGTATCTTGATGTACGGCTGCGAAACATGGTGCCTATCCGAAAGAGATAAACGGAGACTAGAGGCTTTTGAGATGTGGTCCTATAGAAGACTGTTAGGAATTTCCTGGAGAGACCATATTACAAATGAGGAGGTTCTCCAAAGAATCGAAGGAGGAAGGCACCTGCTCAGGACCTTGTCCGAAAGGCGTGCAAGATGGATCGGCCATGTTATACGACAACAAGGCCTCTTGCATGTCATAATGGAGGGTATGACCGAGGGGACCAACTCTAGGGGACGCCCACGCCGAGAGTACCTGGAGGACCTGCTGGTGGACGTGCGCTGCTCATCATATGCACAAGTCAAAAGAGCCGCACAAAACAGGGAAGAATGGAAGAGGAGATTAGATGAAATTGCTGCAAACCAATCCCAGGATTGAAACCAGAGAGAGAGAATGTCATTGAATTTCAGAAAAATGATTATATGTCCGCTTTAAAAGTTGATAAAATGCATTGTCAGTGATAACGAGTCTATCTGTCGAGTTTCAGCTCGATCTGATATCGAAAAGGTGTCAGTTAGTTTCCGTTTCAAAGATTTGCATTCATTCGTTACAGAAAACCGAAATGAAACTCAAAAAGATATCATACAATAAAATATTGTGTAATTCTGTCACAGTCGTTAAGCCTTCGACTCCACAGTTAGCAAACATGGCACTAAGCTAAGCCATGAAGAACTTTCGACAAAAAAGAATGTAGGTTAACCTATAATTGTTATCAACTACGTTATTGACCCCTCCCAAAAGGTCAACCCAGTTAAGACCCTAGTAAGTGAGCGATTAGTTGGAGCTATTAGTTTTGATTAAATATGAGCTTTGACTTAAATGACTTGTTACATCGCAGCTAATAGTAGGAACCTATAGTCTGCCCGTTTATAACTTGACATAATGATAATTTAACAGGTTTGCGTAAGTAATTGTTCATTTAAGGGTGTTTTTGTACGTTGTCTTTTTTTCGCTCCTACTCGTGCTAAATACTAAGGTAAAAAAAATCCCCTACTTAATTCCGAATTGATTATTTTTACATTCCATTTTCATCTCTCAATCCAGAATCATTGAACCTCCGAAAAGCCGTAATAAAAGCATAATAAAAATTATGTTGGTTAATATGGAAAACCTATTTTAAACATGTTTTTTTAGACATATATTTTTTTAAGTAATCATGTTCTTTGGGGTGTGACATTATATATTTATGAAAAAATACACACTTAATAATAGACTACTATTTATTAAATTAATAAAAGGCAGCCAGTCAGGTTTTACCTATCTAAAGCTTCGTCAGGGCTTTTTTATTAAATAATTATAATTGCGTACAGTCATATGTACATACACATTAGAAAATACAACGAGAGAAAGAGACAATCATTTTTCCTCTCCCCCTACCCTAGTTTGCCCTTCCCCTTACCTGCCTCTCCTATAATATTTTGCAGCCTCTTTTAGATTTGTATCTCTTTCTGTCATCAATAATGTTTCTTCTTCTCTATTTGTCTCTTTTCACACTGTTTTTTCTTAAATATATAAATTATTTGTAAATATCTGTATGTAATTACGATTAGTTAATATAATAGCCCTGACGAAGCTTGAGATAAGTGAAACCTCATTTAATAATTCGATAAAAAGTGGTGTGGTTTCTAATTATGTTTTTTAGATAGTTAATGTCTAAGGACCATTAACAACAAAATAAATAGAGTTGCCCTAACATGAAATCTGGATATCCTTTTGACGAGCAAACCACATGACCATATTTTTGGCACCAGAAGGATTCGAGATACATTTATTGACAAATCACCGAAAGTTGAACGGTCACGCCGCCTCCCGCGCTCCGCGCAACTTTATTTTTTTATGTGAATACCGCACAAGAGTCCCAACTGTTCCCAAACGTCTGGAGCAAGTGAGACTATGGCATCCCAAAATTGGGTATGTTGTGAGGCTGAAGGTAGTGGGGAGGGGGAATTAGATGGAGGGAGGAAGGGGGGTGGGGGAATACCTGGCTATTCAGGTTTGGTCACCAAACACGGCAAAAGCAATTTCCGCTTGCTAGTCAAGAGTCTTACCCCTCGACCACGGTGGCCGTCGAAGAATCACGAAGTTGGGTTTTTCCCTTTTCCCTGATTGGCACGTCTATAATTGTAATGTCTATGCTCCGGACAGTAAAACACTCTCATTAACACAAATTAATTTCCCATTTGTTTTAATGTACACCTACCCATGTCATTAGAGAAGTAGGTACACATTTAGCTATTTTAAATTTCGATGGGATTCGACCCGTAACCCTCGTGAAGAAATCAATGAACTTCTAGACCCTTTCACTCCATTTCTATGCCGGCTTACTAGGTAGGTATATACTTACTACGGGATCGTAGTCTGAATTAATAAACAATGTCGCATAGGTGCCCAGATTTCCCCCCCATGTTATATTGTAATTTTACATAGGTACAGTCACAGTGTACGTTGTACATATGTTTATACATTATACACGTAGAAAGATTGGCTTATTATTATTACATTCACCGGCCCCTTCCACGTGTAGCCCGCTAACCTCAATGACATAGTTTTGATAATTGAATTATCATCGACTAGATTGAATAAAGTTTTGTTTTGAAGTTTATTTTATATACTAATTATAATTAAAAATATCAATGCTATGGTTTTCATGTTTAAACTCTTGTTTTTTTCAAAAAATTCTCATGTTGAATTAGTGTATTTGCATTATTGGTCGGGTAAAACACATCGTTGCCAAAACCTACCGACCGAAATAACCACATTTTCCATTAGTATATTAAACTAATCCATATATGCCATATGTGTTGGACCAATGTAAGCTAGGCACTGATGAATTTTAATGTATTTTTCGATGTTTCTGGACACTTTACATCACTATGATTAACGACTTATACAATATTTTAAGACAGAACTGTCTAAATCTATTTGCTAAAACGTGTCTTATGTAATGAGAAAACTTCACCCAGGTACACACATTACGGACATTTTCGAAATTAATTAATAGCATTTATAAAATAAATTGAAAACAACCAAAAAGGTGTTAGTAACTTTAAAATATTTGAAATCATAAGTTACTAATAAATGTTTTACAACATAAGTTACTAATAAATGTTTTACAAGATAAGTTACTTATAAATTTTTTAAAACATAAGTAACTTATAAACATATAAGTTACTTATACATTTTGTAAACAATTAGTTACTTATTTATTTATTTATTGCATCTCACTATACATAAAACACGTTTTTTTCACATAATAATCAACCTCACTAGGACTAAGCCTGTACCGAGGACTTATAAACATATAAGTTACTTATAAATTTTTGAAAACATATGTTACGTTTGAACATAATAAATGTTTGAAAGCATTTATGAGTAACTTATATCTTAGATATGAGGAATTCCTTGGAGATTTGGGTGAGTAAGAAGCGATTACTCGAAGGTTGAAATTGAATAAAGCTTAAACATTTCTTCGCTAGAAAAACGTAGCAAAAAGTTTGATAATCTTATTATTGTATCACATACTTTGTTGCAACTCCTCCGGTTCTTGCCGCAGACTAAATAATGAATTGCTTTTCTTCAATCAACGCTCTACTAGTTATAGGAACCACTCTCCATTGTCCAGAATGTTTAGACTTGTTAACTCAAGCCAGGGTCTTTTGTGCAAGTAAATGATTTTGATCGAAGAATTTTACCATGTAATATGTTTAAATTACGGACTCTGCCAAAACCTTGTTTTGAATATTCTCTATAATGTAGGTACACACTCGTATATTTCTCTATAATGTAGGTACACACTCGTATATTTCATATTTTGTCATTTACAAATATTATGCATATTACTCTTCTTTTTCGGTAACTCTCATATTTCTATTTTTAGGTTAAACTATCGCAAAAACCGTTAAAAAACATGCTAAAGTCTGATTTTTGGAAAATCAATTCCAATTTTTTTAAATTACAACTAAAATAATTTCTATTAAAATATTATTTTTAAAAGATAGACAAACATTTCCAGGTTGTGAAAAACCAGATTATTATTAAAAAATATCCCTTAACCACCACACAAAGTTTTTGTTTTGTAAAATATTAATTGGACAATAATCCGTCAGTATAAAATATATAAATGAAGACTAGCTGTTTGAGTTTCCGTAATATTTGACATTAAAAAAATAATTTATTTTTTATTTATTTATCGTTTCTTTACACAAGAAGACTGTGTTGAGGTTAATAATTTTACAAAATAATAAAAAATATTCAAAGATTATATATTAAGATAACAATATTGTTACATTGACGTTTCTACGAATTGGATACCTACGTGGTACCTATCAGCCAATTCATTACAGTATAATGTTGTAAACATGAAAAAAAAAAAAAAAAAAAGTAAACATGTAGGGTGAACATGATATACATTGATATTTAATTGCAAGAAAAATGTAACAAACTATTATTTTTAAAAACAGAAGAAAAGAAGAGAGAGAAAAAAATAATTTACATTATAAAAAGAAAAGATGAATTGCCCTCAGTTGTCCGCTGATTTTCGGCCCATTTCTGACTGATCAAATATTCAGCCGTCAAGCGTAGCGATAATCATCATTGGCGGGAGTTCAAACATACATCTGGTTAAAATACTTTCGAATGAATCAGTATATTTTGGTATCTAGTTGAAATAATTACAGCAACATAAAAATAAAAGATTAACATTTTGAATGAACGGATTTCGTCAGATACGACACGGCCGAGATACTATTAGAATTTAGCAGATTTAACAGATGACGTCGAACAATAAAAATATCTCGATAATTTCCCTCGCTGAAAATGGAAACAGACGACGTAAAGCTCAATTTCTAAGCATTTTTTCCCTTTGTAAGCTTTTAACGTGTTATAAATGCCAATTCTTTACAATTGACTAGCAATGTATGCAAATGCACCAGTTAAGATGCAAATGCTGAAGTTTCGCTGGCTTTATTGTCCGAACAGATTCATGTTCTAACGGAACACAAAAACGTATTGTGAACGCGCCTTCTGTTTATAATTTTAACCTTTTTTTACGAAGAGCTTGAGACCCTGTGCATTAATGATGAGTCGTTCATGAGCGAGTCGCACAATTGAGCTAGATCTTTTACTGCGACTCAATTAAACGGGTACTCTTTTGTATCCGGAGATTGTTTATAAAAATAGCGAAATTAAAATTATCCAACGATTAAATGTTATTACATACTTATATCATCTCGTCATTATCTACCTGCAACTACTAACTACCTAGTATCTAATTTATCTCGTGTTACGAGGCGGAGTACCGGTACCAAGAGGCGTACGATCGTTGCGAACTGGGAGCCGTACTGGGGGAGCCGTATCGTACGACCATAAGATTCTCATTCCTCATACGCTCTGAGATCACGAGCCGTCATTCATTTGAGTCGATCTTTAAGCCGTCCGAAAATACTGAGCTGATATGAGTTATTACCCATCGCTAGAGTGATTTTTTTTAATGAATTGTCAAAATATGCTCAGAAGAGTGAGGTCTTTCTTTCACAGAATATCGCAAGTATCCGGTACTTGACGATTCAAGTATATTGGCAATATCATTTTAGTAAAAAAAGTCAAAGCAATGAAGATATTTGACGAATTGCCAGAGGAGATTAAATAAGAATAAAATGTGACCGCCTACATGACAGTCTACATGGTCGAGGAGTAACGCTCTCGTCTAGCAAACCAGAATTCGAAGGATCGAATCCCGGAGTGCGCAAGTAAATTTATTTGATTAATTTGTTTTACAATATACTCATTTAAAATAATATATATAGTATATTTGCGGCACGTTCCAAAGTGGAATATACTCTCACTATCGCCCTGGTGTAAATAAAGCCACCATTCAGAATAAATTTATGATTAATGTATGTAAATAATAAATAAATCCATAATGATTGTATTAGGACATAGGTAATGGTGTACCTATTTTAATCATAAATAAATACATCTGCAAAACAGTTAGAAAGTCTAATTTTACTGAGTTTTGATTTAATGAAAGTTGTACAAACAATATAACGCGTGACTTCTTATTTAAATGAATATTAACGAACGGTGCGTACCGTACCTTTAATACCTACCGAATAATGGGTCTTGGATTCCTTACACCCATTATATAAAATACATACTATATCACACTATTCGAAGCCTTAAATCTGGAATTCTATGGGGTAGAAAGAAGGGGTGAAATGATATTGCAGGGGAGAATGAACGTTTTAAATATGTAGGTAGATACCTGGCTATTCAGATGTTATTATTATATAGAGAAAACTTACAGATATATAATTTGTGTGTATTTTAAACAAAGCACTTTAATTACTGATGAAGAAAAAACGCACAAACACATTATTTTAGTTAAATGTATTTTAAACATTACTGCCACTTCACCTTTTTGTAGTTCATACAAAAATATTTTTTTTTAAATTCAAGAAAAAGTTTAATATTTTTTTTATCGAATTGGGGTCTTGGGTTTCATAGAGGTCTACATTGAAAACTTAGTGTTTTCACTTCTCACATATGTCATATTTCTCAACATGACAGGAAAATGAGTCATAACGAATTCTGTGAGACCATCAAATATGAGATTTTCCAAAAGGGAACAAATCAGCATGAGATGTTTAAGAATCTCTTCAAATTATTAGTAATCCTTTAACGAATGAATCGATAAGTTTTCCAACAAACATATAAAACACTATGGGGAATTGAGAAAGAGCAACTCAAATCGACTAAATTTATTTTGTCTCGCGTGCAACATTCATTTCCTGGCAACATCGCTTTACATGTCACAACGGACTCCAAATCAGCCCGCGAAGAAACTCGATTCATTCTAGTTGAGCGATCTATAATAAGAATATATATATCGAAAGATAATAAAAAAAAACTGGGTACGCTCAATGGCCTAAAACAAAATAAAAAACATGCTGGAATATTTGGGTTAGTTCAAATAATTTTTTTCATAATTAGGTACCTAGAAACAATAACGCAAGAAATATTTGTTTATTTTATGTTACTATGTTTAACTTAAATCAAACAGATATACATAAAGAATAATAACAAATATACAATAATAAAAAAATATTATAAATCGGTCATCATCGATTATCGAACACGATTAGACTATTAGGTAAGATATACTCATGGAGTAGGAATTAATTTTAATTTTTTCGATGCTTGCAATGTCTTTTGTAATATAATTTATCTAAATGTTTTTTACAGGCCTCTATGTAATCTTTAAAAAAAAAAAAAAAACTGCTGTTTCAATAATTCCTAACTATAATTAGGTATTGTAATTTATTTAATTTTGTCGATTTATATGATAATACTATTTGAAAAACAACCATGCAATAATTTCTTTGCCAAAAATATGTAAATAACGCAGCTGAACAAAAAAACGAGTAAAGAGTGTAGAGTGTAAAACCAATTTCAAATTTCGCGCGCTTTTGCGTACCGAAACGGCGCACAGTGGTAAAATTTAACGAAATTTGGGACGTATTTGGTCTTAAAAGGTTCCAAGGGTTAAGTTTATTACTAGGATTGTTATAAAGAGGTCATTGTGGTCATTTATTGTCGATTCACGCATTACAGATCGCTTGTGTTTTATATATTTATTACTAGGATTGTTATAAAGTGGTCAGTTATTATCAGTTCACGCATTACAGATTGCTTGTGGTTTATGTTTTATTCTAAATGGTCAATGCAGGTTTTGGAATTGTTCATTTTTCGAGAGAGTTCATTTATAAGGCTTAAAAAAAGACCACAAGTGTCCTTAGATATTTTTTTAGGAATCACAATTATCCAAAATAATGATGTAAATCTCCAATAAGACAAACTTTTGATCGATAGATTGATACCATAGCTGATTCCTTTCCAAATAAAATTTTGAAACAATTGGCATTTATTATTATCGTGATTTACTTCACCTCGGCTTTTATTTCATTTTAATGTTTATAATTTGTATTTGCGTAGCATTTGGTTTATTTTAAATTATTTGAGTAAGTATTTCATCCAACAAATTTCCAGGCTTAGAGATTTTTATTTTATTAAGTTAAAACACGGCTTCGCTACATTCCGTCCATTATTATTTTTTTTTGTGCATTACAGATTGATTTAATTCTATTACAATACACGTATTTATTATTATTTAAATGTGAACAAAATGTTTGCATTAATGAACACTTCTCCTCCAACCAAAGCTAATGATTCTAATTCTGTATTGTATAACATTACGGTGATGTTATTGGAATTTGTTGGTATAGATAACCTACCTTATATATTTGAACCCACCTAAAAATTTACTTAATAAACAATGATATAAAAATTGTTGCATAATTTTATTACACAAACTGTACAAATTTTTAGTACATTTTTCTCTTCAAGACCCGCTTTAATAAAACCCTTCCTTCAACCTCTTCCTTAATCCGCCCCGCAACCCTGCCCAACCAATGGCGATATAAAAATATACTGTACAGACAGAAGTGCTCTTGTGAGATGTCACATAAAAAACGAAGAGTAAAAGAACAGTTTTTTGTGCCTCCTGTAAAATTTGATAAATGGAAAAGTTGTGCATTATGCCGATATTATATTATACCGGATTTTTGATAAATTTTACCAGTGTGCGTTTATGGGCGTAACTGGGTAGATATAAATCTGGCGTTCGGCTTTCTCTGATTGGTTCTAAAGTTTTCAATAACCAACCCCAATAGGCCGCGCCCCTTCCGAATTCGAAGGTCACCTGGAATATGAGATCGCCTCAAATCATTTTTGAACAAGGAAATTAAACATGATTATATTTTTTATTTAAAGACCAAACTTGAGATAATTTCCAGAATGGGTTGTTTCAGAGTTTTAAAAGTTTAGCTCCACACAGGAGGCTCCAAGGAAAAAAATCCCTCAGGGCCTACGTCATCTTTGAGGATGTTATATGAAGGGCCTTTTTAGAGAAAGGATGAAAAAGAGATTCGAATAAAAAAGGTATAAGGGGTGGGAAAGAATCTAGGGTTCAATGTGTCCAGCCCAATCCACCCCTTCCACTGTGGTGCAAGGCGATAGATCGAAAGAGGGGCTAGCTGGAGAGGTCAAAAGGTCTCCCTCAACCAGTTTCTCCCGATCCTACTCTCCACGCAGTAGGTGGGCAAACGTATCCACCGCCAAGACCCAGATAAACCTCACCCCATGAACCCTGCCAAGTCGCCAATGGCAGGGGTATTGGCTATCCAATGAATGGTTCCTGGGGGTGGGGGCGATACCCATACGTACCCATACATACCCATAATTATTTTAATATGTATTTTTAAATGTATTTAGTATTATATTATTGAACCAACACAGGGACTGGAGTCGATAACTCTACTAACCTCTCCAAATACCGATCGGGTAGGACCGACAATTCTTTCGTATATTAACTGCTATAATGTTATCCGATTTCCTACATGTTTACGTATGAGCTCGTGATTGCCACTAAAATTGACGGAATGCATAATTATTGATAACGAGTCTATCTGCCAAGTTTCAGCTCGATCGGATGTCAGAAAGTGGGTAAATTTCCGCTACCAAGATTGGCATTCATTCTTTACCAAAAACAAAATGAGAAATTCCAATTTATGTACATATTTAAAAACGTCGTGTGACATATTAGACTATTCAGCATTTCATTTGTATGTGTGTACTGTATCTGGTAAGTCCTGTCAAAATGTTAGCCAGAACTTTTACTCCATCCGAGCTCGACTACAAATCCGGAGGTTGTTGGTTCAAATCCCGGCATGCGCAAGTATATTTTATTTAATTGATTTGTGTTGTTCCAAAATTATTTATTAATTGAAAATAATACATATATAGTACATTTGCGGCACGTTCCAGAGTGGAAGATACTCTCAGTACGCCCTGACGTAAGACCACCGTTCAGAATTGAAGCGTTGTTTGAAATGGCGTTGGTCGTTTTGTTGAATAAATCTGAATAGCCGGATACGTCTCTACCTTCCCCTCCCCACTACCTTCCCCTCCCCACTACCTTCTTTTTTCTTTTTTTTTTTAAAAGAAAGACAAATATTCCCGGGTTACGAATAACCTGACAATATTTGAAAATATTCTACTACCACCACACTAAGCTGAAATTGTTGCTTGTGTTGTGATGGAGGACCTAGCCACCCGAGGAATTGAACACACTACGCCTGGGTGGGACCCAAGCGCGATGTCAACTCGGCCACCGACCGGCCTCAGAACTTAACCCCCAACTTACCTTACGGAGCAGTTGGGCAGCATTAAAAAGTGATGAAAAAATTGGTTATTTTACCGTTCACTGTAAACCCCATTCCTACTTCTGTTCTTTTCCTCACTTATTTCTCCCAAATTCTTTTCTTTCTTATCTATTCCATTTTCTTTCAATTTTTAATAATTTCTTCTCTATCCCTTTCTACATTTTTCCTCGTCGATTCAATAAATTATTCTTGATTTTCACTAAATGCTGAGTCTGTTTCAGAAGCGCGCAAATAATTACTTGTCCGGAAAGAGAAAAGGAAATTCAACTGGTAATTCTGCCGGATTCAACATTAATCCACTCTTAAAACCAATAAACCTCTTTGAAAAGCGCACTATACTGCAACAAGTCAAACAACGTCACCTAAACAATGCAATTCTAATTATCTAATATATAAAGTTGATTGTTTGTGGCGGGCGGCGTGGATTTGATTTATATACAAATCGACAGTTTTATTCCGAGCTTGATAAAATTTAACCCACTTGACCATCAAAACAAGCGGAAGGTCACCAAAAACCATCCCATACCCTTTTCCATTCTTAAAGCAGTATTTTCAAAATAAGACAAAAATTTCCGTCTACATATGATTTCGAAAAATTATGCACAAAACCCGGCCAATGCCGGAGAGATCATCTATGTATTATTTAAATTATATAAAGAAGAGCCTGTCCTAGCTTTGTTTTTTATACAAATTAACAGTTTTATTCCGAGGTTAATGAATTTTTACACACGACGTTCAAAATAAGAGAAACGTCATCGATTAAGTCTGATTTTGAAAAACTCTGTGTAAAGCCCGTGAAACCCCAGGGTAAAATAATGATGCACTTAGTTTGGGTTATTTCAAACTGGTATTTTCACCATCTTATCATCATTTTGAAATTTGGACGGTCCCCGTCAAACTTCGATTTTTGGTCCGTTTTAGCTTTAGACTAGAAATCTGATAAGTATAATGGTCATGTTTTTATGACTGTCAACTTATCAGGATTTCACCAAAAACTGAATCGCGCATCATCAAAGACATTTCAAATGCCAACATATTAAACGGCCCTGATCGAAGGATGCTTATTAGTGCGCTTACGTCATCGAATCAGTTATAAGTCCACAAAGAAAAGTGTTACATTAGTTATAAGCGCGTCGTCGGATAGTTTTTCCGATGCTCTAAAGAATAAGCTGAGTAGAAATATATAAATAATGTCCAGTGACGAATGACAGTAGACATGGTGGTGTAGAGTTTCTACTAACTCCATTTTTTTGTATTTGTAATGTGGTCGATAGGACCAAACCTACACCCATTCAAAGTCAAATTTCCTTAAGCGGGCAGACGTTACCTATACTGAAACCAATAAACCAGGTAACCCTGTACTGAAAACAAATACCGGTAAACAAACAATACAGCCCGAGCGAAGCTCTGGCGAAATTTCTCTTTTTTTAGAACTCAAGAGAAAATCGAATTTCTCTCACATCTGAATACTTTGTGTATAATTTTTCCGCCTGATGTATTCCAAAGCACCGAATAAGCAGCATATGTTTTACGAACGCTGCCCACCTCCATCACTTGTCGAACCTTCCTTGCCTAAGGATTTCTTTATTTTTTCATTCAAAGTAAATATTGGGTACCACTCCTTTAACATAATTTTTGATATTATGTATAAAAGACAAACACACAAAGAGTATGACTAATATTATTCTCATAATCATTTTATTTACTATTTTATTTGAGATGGTTCGAATGAATCTATTCGTGTATAATTTTATGCTAAATTGAATGATTGGGATTGGGCGCGAAATTGAGTATTCTGAAATTATGTTGCCTGTTTTGATTTCTAATAGAATGGAAGATATACAATCTCTCGTGTCTAGGATGAACTAAGTATGTATTGATGTATGTAAGTAAGTCTTAAGTCATTGTGTTCGAAGGAGAGAGTACGAAAATAGTGTGCAATATAGTTGTGAATGATGAATACTTGGAGCAGGTGGATGAGTTCGTGTATATGGGAAGTATATTTACAAGAGATTTGAAGATTAACAAAAATGTTGAAAGAAGGGAACTCCACTAAACACAGTATTAGAATGAACTGCTACTGTGATTTGTGCTTTAAATACATAATGCTCAAATACAAAACACCTGTGAGACGGATATGAAGATGAACTCTATGGACAAAGTTCTACTCGTTTGACTTCGAGTTCGTTGGTATTTGGTTTTGATACCCTCCGCAGTATATACTTTAAAAAATAATGCCATTTAATATGGTACAGAATTTGATGAATTTTCATAAATGCTTTTCTTTACAACTTCTAGAACACCATACGTTCATCATATAATATGATATGATATCATATAATACAACATATGCCTCCTAATCTACAAAATCCAAAATGGACTTATACACACAAACACAACATTTAAACAAACGTCACAAGTACACGAACATTATACTAGGCAACATAACAAATTGTGCACACATGCTGTAAGGACTGAAAGTGGCAAAAGAGGCATTGGCCACGAGGGTGTACAAATATACAATCTCCTTCCAGATAAACTTAAAACGGAGAGTATGAATGTATTTAAAAAAAAACTTTTTAATCTTAAGTTATTAGAACAATATTAGAATACTATTTATTCAATGTTATATATTTAAGTTAAGAAAGTGAAATGTAAATTTCTTTTAACTTAATAAATAAATAAAAAATATACGTTAAAAAAATATTATTTATTATTATTATTACACGCCCTAATGGGCTTTTACACACTACAAAGTTTAATAGTAGAGTATCACAGTTATTATAGATTCTACAAAATTAAAACAAAAAAGGAAACATAATACAACGAAAAAAGAAAAAATATTAAATGTTACAACAAAAGCATATGATAAAATAAGATACATTAGTAACAATGATAAGAAGTCTCACATAAATAGATATTCAAAATAAAAATAAAAATATATATATTGCGGAAATTATAGATGTCTATTTGTGTCTCGATCTATAAAAGAATTGAAATAAACAATATTTATATTGATGAAATATATTTTTTAAGATGAAATATATCTCCCAGATCAGAGTATTTATTTCCGAGACTGTTAAGTCTTGGAATTGGGGAATTTTGATAAGACAGTTATTAACATTATCAATAATAATGAATCGTACACATTCCTTATATGGAAGGCTTTATTATGATAATTTGGTAATTAATTCCTATGGCGAAACTACGATCAAGTGAATAATATATAAACACAACTGAATTTTACAATGTAAAAATAGTGAATACAAATTGTGTATCAATTCGTATTTGTATTTTTTTACATTAACCCCGTACAGGAGGCCTATGTCATCTTTTGGGATGCTGTGTGGAGGGTATTTTTTAAGAAGACGAAGGGGGGAAATTCTGGGAAGGTAAAAGGTATGAGGGTTCGGTAGGAATCTAGAGGTTTGTGTGTCCAGGAGTGACGGACATATGAATATATCCCTCCTACTGCGGCGTAAGGTGATAGGTCGAGTTGGACCAGCTGAAGAGGTTAAAGGGTCACTCCAAACCCGCCTCTTCCAATCTGGGACATCACTCAGCTGGTGGAAATTTGCATTTTTAAGACACCTCACCCGATGAATCCGGACACCCCTAGGCAGGAAGTAAGGCCGAGGTGTTGGTTATCCAATATATGGTTGCCGGTGCGACGGTATCCAAACCCGCCTCCAAAATTGAAGTACAAAAGTATTTTTGTATAAAAGGAAACTTTACAAAGGAACCACTACGTCATTTTTTATTTACGATATGACAGTAATCAAAAGTAATTCTCCTGAGTTTTATGAATACACCCTCTCTCTTTGGTTTCAGGATCGTTAAGTTCTGAGTGCTGAAATAGCTGAGTCCATTACCGAGGTATCATAGTTGGTCAGTCCAACAGTTTCCCGAGTTTTCCTACCCCTCTACAGTCTACCCCTTACTGACCAGTGCCCACCCAACTGACCCGACTGACCCGACAAGTTCCGACTGAGGAATATAATTACTTACTTATTCTTGTGTTTGTTTGGCCATATTATATTAACGTTTAGCAAACAAGAACGCCCAAACATTGATGTTTTGAAGTCCAAGTAACAAGTGTTACAAACGTACAGGAAACTGTTATACCTACTTAGCAATATTTACATATCGGTAACACATCCAAATGCTTACAGGACCGCGCTAGCCATTTATGTTTGGGTTTCTAATGAATGCGTCATATTAAGGCTTCACAAAGTTATAGATTTAAAAAATTGACTTTTTAAGTTATTGGTTATCTGCTTGTGTTATTATTTTTAGAGGAGGGTATGGGTACCGCCGTCCCGGAACCATTTATTGGATAGTCCCCCAGTGGTTCGCTACGTTTGGTGACTTAGCAGGGGTGCGCGGGTTCATGGGGTGAAGTTTGTGCAGGTCTTGAGAGATTTACCTATCCCTAGATTTCTACCCTCCCATCATACCCTTTTCCTTGCTAGAACTTCCTATCCTTCCTTTCATTAAAAAGACCTTTCACACAGCCTCCCCAAAAACGACAAAGACCCTGAGGGAAATTATTTCCCTAGGGGCCTACTGTGAAGGGTTAGTTAAAAAAATGAAATTTACTTAAAACTAATAAACTCCGTGAAAACTGACTATACTCAAACACTGCTGTGTAAGATAAGTACAATTTCTTGAAATATTCATTGCATTTAAGCGGGCCACAAACAGTTGCGTACAAAGTCCACGGCCACAATTGACACAAAAGCTGCGCAGATACATATACATATACAGCGATTGGTATCTGAGCCTACGCCACGAAAACGCCCATTTTCAGGTTGCTTTGTCAAATAAAAAACAACGTGGGCCCTGCAAGCCACACTCGGCCGGCGCATCTGCTGCAGCCCACTAGTGTTTATAACGTCAGTCACAACCCACGCAGTCGTGCGTAGTATGCCCGTGGCCTGCTATGTGTGGATATGTATGACAGCCCATAGTGAACGAAGCTAAAGCCACGTTTGAAACGTAGCCGCGCGTAGCTGTCTGTGGCCCGCCTTAATCGCAATCAGAGCTCCTAGGCGTTATCAAAATGAATATATACCTATGATGTATCCACGGTGTTCTCCGTGTCCATGAGTCGTTCACAAACAATAATTAAGTGGCAAATTTTGATAACGCAAAATATAACCAGCATCGAGGGGACTGAATACCTCAAACACTCCTGCAACTGAACCCATAATAGTGAGTGCTGTTATACATTTCTGGTACCTAATAATATTTAGTTTTAAGACAAAGCGCGGCCCTGCATCCATATCGCCTATGACGGCTCGCAATATCCCCTATGATTGATTACACAGTCTTTCACCTGAAGTCCAAATAACGAATGGAGCCATATTAAAGCGAGAACCACAGAAAGTAAACAATGTTTTTTATAACACGCCCAAATAAATTTTATTGACGATTCAATAAACCAATTCATGGTTATAGGTAACTTTACGAAGAGACATTTGAATGGGACACTGTCTGAAATGCGAACAAATATAAGTCATCAGAAATTCTATTCACAATTCAAGGGTTTGGGTAAGTTTACGATGCGACATTTGAATGGGACACTGTCTCAAATGTGAACAAATATAAGTCATCAGAAATTCTGTTCGCAATTCAAGGGTTTAGGTTAGTTTACGACGCGACATTTGAATGGGACACTGTCTCAAATGTAAACAAATATAAGTCCTCGGAAATTCTATTCGCAATTCAAGGGTTTAGGTATGTTTACGACGCGACATTTGAATGGGACACTGTCTCAAATGTGAACAAATATAAGTCCTAAGAAATTCTATTCGCAATTCAAGGGTTTAGGTAAGTTTACGACGCGACATGTGAATGGGACACTGTTTCAAATGCGAACAAATATAAGTCCTCAGAAATTCTATTCGCGATTCATTCAATTCAAGGGTTCAGGTACATCGAGGACGCGACATGTGAATGAGACATTGTCTCAAAAGTGAACGAGTGGTGCGAGGCAGCATTTAGACAGTCATTTCATCATCAAGATAGAAGGCTTACTATTGTCTTCCTTATTTTTAGAATTTTTTTATGTGGTAACAAGAGTCACAACTGCTCCTAACCATCTGGAGCCAGTAAGACTATGGAATCTTCAATTGGGATATGTTGTGGAGCTGAATAGAGCTGATGTAGTTATGCTAGTAGGAGGAAGGAAATGAGTAAGAGGAAGCTAGCGGAAGTTCCTGGCTAATCTGATTGAGTCACCAAACACGCATAAAGCCATTTCAAGTAACTTGAATAGTTCTGAATTTAGTTGTCCAGCACGATGCTAAGAATATTTTTCACTTTTTGACGTTTAAGTGAATTAATTGTAAAACAAAACAAATTAATTGAATAAACAAAATCGTTCGGTTGTTTTAATTTTATATATTTTTTGTTATAATTATTATTTATAGATAATTATTATGATAATTTTGTTTATGATAATTATTTTTCATAATAATAACTATATTATCACCGTTCATCGTAAAATGTTCGGTCTGTAGGTGCTAATTTATCTATACGTATTTGTGTATTCTCATATTTATTAATTTTCAATAAACGCTGTAGGTACCCTGATAAAGATACAATTAGTTTGTGAAATATGTCAATTATTTTGATCAAATAGTGGTGTACACAAACACCCTTAATAATAAACATCTTCATAATTTCACACAACTAACAAACAATCATTAATGTTTAATGGGTGTTTATCAGTTGTGTAAATGTAAAACCCATGTATTAGTAATTTTCATTAAAATAAAATTTACTTGCGCACGCCAGGATTTGAATCAGCGACCTCTGTATTCATTGTTGATAGTTTTATCCCTCGATCAGGTAAAGATACTCCTGCTAAACCCAAACATATAATAATTGAAATAGTCGATATTTTGAAGGTTGTCGGACTTGTTGCACAATAATATCTGCATTGATCTGTCCATCAATAAATAAGAAGTGATCTTAATGTCATCAGTTGCCCTGAAGATGGATACCAAGTAAGGGAATAACGCAAAATGACTCAATTACTCAAATCCAAAATCCGTGAAAATATTAAATCAGAATTCATGTAAATATCGGGTGTGTTGTAATTTTCTCTGGTTTAAATCAGTCGTATATAATTAAGAAAGTTAACAAAGTATGCTGTAAGTACTTTATATTTATAATTTCCCACTCCATACAATTTCTTCAAAGAGAATTCACAGTTCACAGGTGCCAAATTGGAAAATATAATTCATCTTTTGCAGAATTTACACACGAGAATCTTAGTTACGTAATTTATTGATATTATGGTATAAGAACTTCATAAAGATAATATTTTGCGTCAAAATGCATGAAATTAAAGCCTTTTTGTGTGAATAAATACTTATGTTGAAGAGACAAGGTTTTCTATGCGTAGTATAAATAATAACATATATTTAACCCTTCAGGTTTTAAAATAATTTTACCAACAATCTCAACGACAATGTGAAATTTCAAATATTTAGGAATGCTCCCGAAGTATATAAAATGTGCTATTTATTGCTTATTTTTAAAGTTGTCGTTAAAAGAAATACTATTTTAGAAACTGGATAAAATTATCTTTGCACTGTTTGTATTTGAAATAATCAATGATAGTGAAAAAAAAAATTATATCTAATGTAGGCATGCTGTGTCTGTTCTACAGGTATTTCAATGGAGCCTGCTCCAAGGAGCTAGCAGCATTGATTCTTGATGCACCAGTGCACGTGCGCGAAACTCGACGGACACGAGCTGAACACCCGTTCACGGTTGACGTTGGCTTCATGAGAACGGGCCGTTTTTACGACTCGTTTTTGTGTAAGTCGGCTCGTATGTGGAACGAGCTACCGGCATCTGTTTTTCCTCCCTCCTATAATCCGAGCCTCTTCAAGGCCCGCATTAACAAATCCCTTCCTACAGCCCCTACCTTATTCCGCCTCACAACGCCGCCCAACCGGGTGGTTACATAGTTCCCCTGTCTATACACTGCAAAGGCAGGGACGCTCTTGTGAGGTGTCACATAAAAAAAAGACATTAAAATGTCAACAAAAAAACTTAATGAGACCTTTTGACTCGGAACGTCCGTAATTTTGTTAGAATTCAATATTTATGGAACACATTCCTTTTTGTGGGTAATTAGTGAGTAAATTGTCATTTTTTTTTTATGCCGTTTATACAATAAAAAATAAAAATAATATCCTTACTTTCAACTGTCAATGAAAAAAACCTGCACTTTGACATTTTTTTTATTTTTTTTCTTCATGTAATTCTTAACAAATATTTGATACAAACTGAAAAGAATAATTATTTAGCTTTCCAATGACGAACAAATCTACGCATTACAGAAAAAATATTAAAATTCTTTCATAATGTATGGACGCCCCGGTCAGATCTGTCCTTCAGAGGCTCTAATGGAGTATGTTGTTTGTGGCTAGAAGCTTGTTGTTTGTGGCTAGAAGCTTGTGGCTAGAAGTTTGTGGCTTCCAAGGCCTGAAGGGTTAAAGAAAGACAAACATTCCCGTGTTTCAAATAACAAAACAGTATTTTAAAATCTCCTACTACTACTTAGACTTAGCCAGCCGATGAATTGAAGACACGACGCCTGGGTGGAATCCCAACGAGATGCCTATTCAGCCTCTGGCCGGTTTATTGTATAGCCTAAAACACCTACATAAATTGAAAAAATACATGCCGAATACGAGAAAAAATACATGCCGCCGATGGGAATTGATCCCGCAGCCTTGTGATTGCCAGTTACGTGCTCTACCAATCGGCATAATTTTTTCTATTTATAGTGTGTCAGGTTAATCATTATTGCTTTAAAATAATACGATATCTTCTTTTATCGGTTGTACATGAATTATACTTGTACTCGAATTATATTTGGATTGTACTTGTTGAAATTTACGCTTCTAATTTTTTGTACAAAGTTATAGAGTATAAATTTATAACAAATTAAAAATAAATTATTACACACAGAACTTTTTACATGCTATTAATGTATGTAGGTATTGGCTGTTTGTTGGCTTATGAAGAAAATCAATTAGAATGCTGATTTTGTTTGTACATTGTATTGTGTTATATTTTATTGGAGTTATTAATTTCGCAATAGAATCATTACATAAATTCAGATCCCTTTGAAGATGGTATTACCATTTATTTCGATCTTCAGAAATAATGACCTAATGACATAAGAGATGACGAAAACAACAAATTATGTACCTGATTTGTTCTGCGCATGCTCGGGTATTAGAGGAAAAGTTCCGAAAATTAGAACTGTTAGGACGGGTTGTTTCGGAGAATTTGAACAATTCATAAAATTTCAACGTTCATTTTCGGGTTCTATGAAAGACTTATTCAAGTTCTGTTTTTATATCATTGTAGGCTAGTTGTTTGACAAAACTGAAATAAAAACAGAACTTAAAAAAATCTTTCACAGAACTTGAAAATGAACGTTGAAATTTGATGAATTGTTCAGATTCTCCGAAACAACCCGTCCTTAATAAATTGAATTATGAATATTCAAACATTACGTATAACCTTACGTCAGAACATTTCTAAAGGCTAATAACTATGTGTGTAAATATAGATGATATTATTTGTTGTTAACAATTGTTTTTAAAAAGTTAATTTTTTTATAACCATTTTAGAAACGCAGAGCTTAAAAACTTTGTCAATCAAGAAGGAAGGAATTAAATTTGTCGAAATAATGTTTAAAATCCACTTACCTTAATGTTGGTGATGAGCAGATTAAATACTTTGAAATATAGAAGTAAAGTAAAGCGTACGACCAAGTAGATAATACCAAACATTTTGAAAGATGGGAGTACCAAAAGAAGCGAATAATTCAAATTAAATTTGGAGTGATGTCGGTTGGCGGGATTCGCGAATCTCAGATGGTTTCGGGTAGCATTCCGAGGCTTTGTTTTTGCCTATTTCCGGAATGGCGTATCGCGGCGGGTCGCGCTACCGTCGGCTCGACGCTTCGGACAGCACTGCCGTCCCGACGCTCGACGCCCGACGCCCGACGTCGCCGCCGCGCCGCCCGTTGCATCCGTTCGGCGCGGCGCTCGCTCAACCGCCTCAACACGCCGGATTAATGAAGAACCTTCAGGGCAGGATGCTTAAGGGTCGATCTTTTTCTTTTTCTTTAAAGCACGCTTCTTGGTACTTGTCAATTACACATAAAATATTTAGTTAACGATATATTTTTCTGAAACATCTTAACCGACGAACAATTAGGTTTTATATCGTAAACATTGAATACATCTATACGTCTGGATTTTTTAAAGATAATGTTACTATTTTCTGCTAGTAATGTCATTTCTGTCATTGGTTCTGAAGCGTCCGTTCAAGAATCATAATATTATTTGTTAAGTACATGGCATATGCTAATGAATATGTCATAACAATAATTTGGGATTATTAAAATAGTGTATATACATTTAAAAAAATATATGATAGGTAAGTTCAAGAATAAGAGATAGAGATATATTAGGAAGTTTATTAATGTTAAAAGTATTTCCATAAAATAATCATTTACCGTATTATGAATTGGGTATCGTACGCATTAACTAAAGTTTTATCAAAAAACGTTTATTAATTCTGTTGTTGTAGGTTGTCCTTAACAGACCTGCAAATGCCTTCCACTCACAAAATACATTTAGTGATTACTTAAGGCTTATGACAGGAAGTTCATAACCCTTCAGGCGTCTGGCATATTGACCGTCGTATTTCTTAAAGATGCTGTAAGAAAAACAGAGAAATGTCCGGTTCTCAATAAAAATAAATATATGAGATATTTCTGAACGTTTTTTAAAACTTTAAAATATTTTTATAAGTTAATGAAATACGCTTTCAAATTTTATTATAAGAAATAGATATAAAATTTCCGAAATATTAAAATGTTTAACATAATTTTTTTTTTTAAATGGTTTTTCGTCTAAGCACGTAACTAAAATAATTGATTAAAACTCTATTTGTAGATATATTATTAGAAAAATGTATTATATATATATTACTGCGACCTCATTATTATATTATATTATTATATTTCTAGCCACAACAAGGGAGACACAACGTTTTCTATGAGACCAAATGAGATGTTCCAAAAAGCCAAAAAATTGACTCTACAGGTAATGAGTTTTTGTTCCCAAAACCGAACAAATTAGCCTGATAAATTAAGGTGTTAATTATTGCTTAACGAAATTTCCACAGAAATGCGAAATAATAAAAAAAATGTTAGATAGAACGTGGATAGAAGAAACGTGGGATGAGAAACATTAACTTTTTTCCATTTAATTAGCCTTATATCGTACGTAGTTTGTAATTTGATAACTTGTCTGTTTTCAATTAGGAGTTCATAATCTATAAAATATAAAAATGAACGTTTCTTTATAGACTAAAAAACTACTCGACTCGCTGAATATTTCAAAGTTTATTTTTATTAGTATCAGGAGTGTTTAAAGAGTAACGGAGATAACCGAAGAAGACTTAACGCATTATTTTTGCGTCGTAATGAGATATGAAGTCTAATTAAAAAATAAAAAAAAATTACAATGAAGTTTCTTAACACTAACTCTATGGTACTCTGTAATAATATAATAATAATATTTGTCTAATTTATATAGCGCCGTTGTCGTGAGAAATCACCTCAAGGGCGCTGTATGACTCCCGTGAAGAATCAACGCGTTGATACTGCACCGAAGTGATCGAATTATAATCGACATACTGTAGTTTTTTTAACAGCAACAATATGGATTTCATGATTCTACGTAAAGTGAGTTGTAGAAAAAGTTGGGGACGCCAACTAACTGTAGCTAAAATTCCCTACCTCTAAATTTTAACCCAAACTATTTATAAGTACCCAAGCAATGCCGGGCACAAGTGAGCTAGTTTGTAATAAAATCGATTTTCAAAAATATATCTTAATATAATTTACCTTGAAAAAAAATATCGAAGTAGTTGTTTTAAAAACCTTTTTTATGACACCATTTTTTACGTCTCTCTACCAAGGAAACAAGGATACTTTTGTTGAATCAGATGTCTTGAAGGACGAAACGAAGCCTTAAGTTTAATTAATTATGTCACGGACAACACAAAGATTCACTAAGACTTTCATTGTTCTGACGATGCACATTGCGTTATTTTTGTTTTACTTTCAGTTGTTTGAAGGTTTTATTTGCTTGTAAACAACTAGCATGAAATAAAAATGAACAATACAATGATTGAACAAGATGTACATTTGAAAGCAAAAAAACACTATAACAAGAACGTAACTAAACGAGAACTGCTAATTAAAAAATTAACGATGTGGCTTTGTTTTTAATGAATTTATTTCTCAAATTTCTGACTCCACAAACTCTCATAATGTCGCGAAACATTTATTAAGAAAATAATAATTAGGCGCTCTCTTTGTTCAAATAATCAGTTGGTGAAATGAGAAACATTTATTTGTTAGTTTCTATTATTTGTGGTTCCTTGCCACAGAGCGTGGGTCTGTAATAAAAAATAAAATAATGTTAGGTAACAAAGTAAACACATTTTTTTAGATTAGATTCTTTAAACCTTTATGAATTCATTTAATAGCTACAAATTTTGATAGTATTCACAAGTACCTAACGAATCAGTTTTTGTCGGGTCGAGTTATCTCTGAAATATGCACAGGTGTATCTCGTATTCTTTTTTCTGTTATTAAGATTATAGAATATATAGAATTAACCTTTCAGGCCTCTGGCATATTCACCGTTAAATTTTGTAAAGATGCTGTCAGAAATTGGGAGAATATGTGTGTATTTCCGGTTCTCAAAAAAATTCGAAATAAATAAAATATTTCTGAATGCATCCAAAAACTAAAAACTGTTTTTGAAAAATGATCTGATGATTTATGAAAAAAACCATTCAAATTTTACTGTTAGAAAAATAAATACATTTTTTGAAATATTCAAATTTTGAATGCAAACATAAAAAGTTTAATAAAATTGTTGACTTGAGGCTTTTCATCTAAGCACTGACTTAAAATTACTGATTACAAAAAAAACACTCATTTTATTAGAAGTCAGCAAATTTTTTTATAATTTCAAAAAAATCTTTTTTTGTTAAATTCTTAAATATTCTTTTTTTTAGAATTGTTTTCGGTACTTTTGGTTTCACACAGGTATACATTTTATTTATTCTGTGGTTAATTTTTACATTTGAATATATAGATTGGTGTTTTTTTTCTACCACCGTTTAGTTCATATTTCTATGAGGGAGACAACGATTTCTATGCGATATATATTAGTTGTTCCCAAAAGCGAACAAATTAGCCTGAAAGGTTAAGTGTAAAGAAAGCATTACATTGAGTTTTTACGAGTTGCCATCGTAAAAAAAACGAAAATTATGATTCACAAATTTAACTACCGGCTTCGCCCAAGATATCAACACACTTTTTTCATCTTGCATGATTAATCTTAGCTTTTCCAGAAATTATCATGCAATGTGTGAAAGAATAAATAATTATTTTAATGGCTATTAGAGTTAAAATAGCAAGAGTGTGACAGGGTACGTAGAACTTATGTATTAATTCTTAATTAATTAATTAAAAATACTATCTTGTTACAAGTTTTTGTATGTTTAACAAAGTAATGGTATTTAAATTTTTTTTTATTATAATGTATTTTTCAATATCTTTTAATTGTAGATGTGTTCACGGAACTGCATCTGCACGGAATATAGTAACGAGAATAATTAAGTAAGTAATAATTAAGGTAAGAATATTAATATATTTTTAAAACTTTACTTTTGATTACTGTTCTATTGAATTATTATGTAAATGTTTGGGAAAGCCTGAATGCGGATAATATATAACTAAATAAAACAAAAACCAATATATTACGTCTTATTTTCGAGAACCTGGCATTAAATATTTTTTATTTGTTACGAGTATTTAAAGGAAAAAACATAAATGATTTTAATTATGATGAAATTTCAGGCTTATACTGAATAATTTAATGTAAAAAATATTAAGTGTTTTTAATTTAGTCTTAATACGTACTCTCTTATTAAAAAATGATGTAATTTTTATTTACCACTCGGCAATGTTTTCGGAAAATGGCGAATCCAGTATTAATGATCACATTTTGTAAATTATAAATATTATTTTAGCTCATAAGTTGAACCTGAGAAAATTTAATTCGAAAATACAAGCTTTCCAGATCAAAAATTAATTGTGTTTGTGTCAAAGGGTTTTCTTTTTTACAAAGTTTGAAACATTTCCCAGACTCTCTCTATTCATTTCCCTTATTGATATCAAACTGGCTCATAAGTTGATTCTAAATAACATTTTAATACCATATCAACTTACATACATAACACGGTTAAGCAACTTCGTTTTATATCTATTAAGTGTTTTGTAAACATGAAAATTTTAATAATTGAAAACAAAATAAACGCCAAACGAAAGAAGTGCAACAGGAAGATTCAATCACATCCAGGAATTGATCCTAAGACCTCTTCCTTGCCGAGGACGTGCTCTGACGATCGAATTAGTTCAGTGGTTAGAGCAGTTCCCCAGCAAGGAACAGGTTCTGAATTCAATTCCCAGATGCAACTGAATTTTTTTTTGTATTTACTGTATCAAACATTTCGTTTCAAAGCCGTTAATATTGTATTCAATGTTTAAATATTACAATTTGACGTTTTACTCATTAAATTATTCCACTATAAATAAATGAAAATTTTAATTAATTTCTTACCAGCAACTTTTCATAATTTCTCTTGAATATTTCCGCTCGCGGTTTTGGCAAGTGTTCTGGGAATGGGCCTCTTGTCTGTCATGGGACTTCGTTTCAACCGAGACGTTTTTCGTCTTTTCAGTATTGGTTTGGCGTAACGATTAATTCAGCAATGTCTTAATAAATTCCATTCGGATTTAATGGGCACCGTAATATTTTCCACCAATCATTATGTAAACACATAAATCACACATTCCAGTTGGCAACAATGGCTGGAAATAAATCTTGCGATTTTTGTTCGTGCAGAATAGAAATGTCAATTAAAAGAACAACCATTATCTATAACTTTGTTAAATCTTTCAAAATATGTATTACGAATTGAGGGAGGAGACACATTTAAGTTTATACTAATATTTTTTATTACAATGATTTTCAAAATCGTGAGGATACGATGGTTTCAATTATCGCAGAATACTATTACCTAAGTGCATACACACGTCATAATGATAAAAGCATTTAAAGCCAAAATTATCAATCATTGAACATAATATTACGAACTCTCAAACGAAAAATAAGGAACAGAAAAACCAAAAAACAATTTGGTCGCAAAGGAATTCAACCCAGGACTAGCTTTCACAGGGAGAGCAAATTTGACCTTTTCAACATCAGAAATATTTGACTGTTTCATATTTTGACAAAAACAATTAACTACTACTATATCTTTATCTACTAATTTATCTTCATCTACTAATTTATCTTCATATACTAATTTTTCTTCATTTTCTAAATACATATTTTTTGACTTTATATAATATGTTTGCATTTTTGCATTACAAGTGTAAACCAATGTTTATAACACAAGGTTTTTTATGCATGGCACAAAGGTTAACAAATTATTATAAGCACTAATTACTTAGAAGGTGCGGGTTCAATTCCCGTCGTCGGCATTTATTTTTACTGGGAAGATATTTTCAATTTGTATAGGTATTTCAGGCATTGCTTATAATAATTTGTTTTACTATGTGATTGCAAGAATATAGCTGAATTTATTTGTAATCTAGTTAGCGTCGTGGATAAATAAATCCATTTCAATTTTTAATATTCGACATCTGTTGACTTTGTTATACGTCTATGATGAATACTCAATTTTTAATATGCGACATCTGTTGACTTTGTTATACGTCTATGATGAATACTCAATTTTTAATATGCGACATCTGTTGACTTTGTTATACGTCTATGATGAATACTCAATTTTTAATATGCGACATCTGTTGACTTTGTTATACGTCTATGATGAATACTCAATTTTTAATATGCGACATCTGTTGACTTTGTTATACGTCTATGATGAATACTCAATTTTTAATATGCGACATCTGTTGACTTTGTTATACGTCTATGATGAATACTCAATTTTTAATATGCGACATCTGTTGACTTTGTTATACGTCTATGATGAATACTCAATATTTTTCTACATATAAATAAATAATTTACGTATAAAAATGCAAAATTATAAGGCATTTTCACATAATTATTATACCCACGAAGCCCTCGAAAGATTATTTTTCAAGTAATCTAAGTAAACCAGTGGCTTACCATCATATTTATCTCTTACCCACGTCACCTTTAAATAAAAAAATCTTAAAAATGTTTTATTTTATTATGTAGCGACCAAAATGAATTGTCTTAAATTAATTCACAAGAGGTGGTGAACTTTTGACTTTGGAGATGATATTATTATTCATGCAAAGGTTATTTGAAGAAAAATCATACTACTTCCTTTTCGAGATGAATCTACATTATTTATGATGTTTTTTTCACAGAAATTCACTAATAATAGCTTGCCGGATGAAAAATTAATTGTGTTTGTGCCAAACTATTTTCTTTTTCACAAAGCTTGAAACATTTACCTGACTTTTTCTATCCGTTTCCTTTATTGTAATTAAACGCAAGGCATTGATTGATTCACTAGATCGGAAACAACAAAACATAATAAAATAAATAAAACACCGGAACAACGTGAAACATCTGAACAACGAACCAGTATGTCCAACTCTATAGTTGAAAATTTAAAAAAAATGAACTTAAGTTAACTAAATTTAACTTTTCTGAATTATCAATTACTAAAAAAACGATGTAGGATATTTATTCCTGTATCGAATACGCCATAGATACATTTGACAATATAAATCAACAACAAACATTCGACCAACGAACATACGCTCATATTGTACATTATATATTTAATATGTGGAAGATAAATCAACCTGAACCACTGATATAAAAAAGGTTAATAAATCAAAAAATTATATATTGATATTGTTTATAAATACATTAGTATCTATTGATTGTATGCATTTAATTGTATACATATACCATATGTATATGAATGTGTTTAAGATTGTTATTTGCATTTAAGAGTGTGTATGCCTATGAGTATGTTGACTGTGTTATATATATATTTTATATCTTTAGTGCTATATTTAATATTGTAAAATTTATCTGCTGACAAACTGCTTGAAAAAAATAGTTTACTGGCTATACACAACCCACTCAATGTTCAATATATCAATAATAAACGTGCATTTTCTTTAATCCCGTAAAAATAATCCTCGGTTTCCATAACATGCAATTATTCAACTTTGTTTTAATTTCGCCAACACCATTGACACACATAGAACACACGCGGTTTTGCTTGAAAAGAAAGCCGTGCATCATCATTGATAATATTGATGCTCACTTTAAATAATTATTTTGGTTAGTCGCTGTAATATGCTATTTTTATAATATGTACGTTTTATTTCCATTTCAACGTGATATTATTGTGTATCCAAAACAGTAAATCATATACGTAACTAAAAATATAATTAGATAAATTTATATTGTTGAAAAAAAATTAAATGGGACTTATTTGTTAATATTACATTATTTTGTTGTGTTATTTCGTTATATAACACAATAAAATTGGATGAAAATTGGACATATTAATAACGTAACCTTACAAAATTAGATGGAAAGTGGAAATATTAACAACGTAACATGACAAAATTAGTTGAAAAGTGGAAATATTAACAGCGTACCTAACATAACAACATTAGTTGAAAAGTGGATATATTAAGAACGTATTATAACAAAATTAGGTGAAAAGTGTATATATTAACAACGTAACAAAAAAAAAACAAAATTAGGTGAAAAAAAAGAAGCAAGAAACTGGATATATTAACAATGTAAGTGTTTGGCCCAAGACAATTTTTTTTTAGTAATTAGAAATGATTTCCGAAATATTTTAAAAAGGTCGTATTAAAATGAACAATTTCATGCATCCTGATATATTTTTTCCTAGAATCTGTAAGGAATAAATAAATCAATTCTTTATTTAGAAGTCTTAAAAGACATCAGAAATTGAGAAAAAGGCAATGAAAACTTTTTACGCAAGAATTTCTTTCTTAATAACATCTTTCATATATGTAAATCTGTTTGTGACTTATACGGGCTCGGCTAAGGAAGATCCGTTATTTCTAAAAGCGAAGCAATCTCATATCCTGTAAACACGCATTGCCTTGGAGATATACCCTTTAGTCCTTCTATCCTGGAAACCCTAATTTAATAATGCTATTAAAACCACATTTAAAGAAAGATAACTTTATTACAAGAAAACATTCCGTGTCCGAATTCTACGTCATAATTAGATTTAATAAAACCAAGCCATCCTTTTGAGTTTTCTTTTTTTGTTTCATTTAGTCTAATTACTGCAAGTCACAATTTAACTGCTATTTAAAACATCTTCTACGAGTTTTGTTTAGTGAAAAGGTTTATAGTACTTACACATTTTCGAAAAAAGTTTTTTAATAGGTATCGCAGTGCAATGGACTTTGTTACTTTGTGAGGTGAAAGAATGTTTTTGTCAGATTTTTATAAAAGTTGGCACATATCCATTTTTTTGTAGGGCTCACATACACTGCGCGCGCTGAAAACTGGATAGTAAAAACAAATATTTTAAAGGTTATATTGTGACTAAGAAAAAAATATATTAATTTTAACATTACTTTTACGGGACTACTGATGAAAACCATTATCAACATCATAACTTCATCAACCGGTATACGAGTCTACTGATGAAAACCATTGTTGAAATCATCATTACACCAAGGAACTATTGATGAAAACCAATGTCAATAACATTATGAAAGGTCTAATGTCCAAAGAATTACTTATACTGATTCTTATTTTATTGAAAAAGAAGATAATACTAATAAATCTAAATGAAACACGAAACAGAACAAGACACACAAAAAAAGGTATCGGTCTCTGCTGGGAATCGAACCCGGCTTATCTGTCTCACTGCGACAACGCTTCTAACCACTAGGCTATTATGATCAAACTATTTTGTAATTTTTTCCGATCTATTATAACTCTCATTACTTCATAAAAAAATTACTACCTTAGGTAAAGGAATGAGGAATTTTGTACCACATTGCCTTTATTATACCTCTATCAATTTATTAACCTGTCTGTGTTACTAAGGACGGGTTGTTTCACAGAATTTGAACAATTCACCAAATTTCAACGATGATTTTCAAGTTCTGTGAAATTTTAACTCATGTTTTGTTATTGTATCATTATGGACCAGTTATAGACCAGCAGAACTGAAATAAAAATAATAAAAAAATAAAACAAAACTTGGACAAAACTTTCATAGAACTTGAAAATTAGCTTTGAATTTTTTTTATGTCATATTGCGAGAGTGCGTTGCAAAGTTAAATGGGGTATTTTCATACAAAGCAGGTACGATATTATAATTACCTATATATTTTAAATTTTACTGCGTTTTTAATATTTAAAATTAATAAATAACTTTTACTATTGTCTGTCTGTAACTCTGGTTCAATGTACTCTAAAACATGAATTTGTGTTATTTTCAAACTTAGAATTGTTTGTTTGGATAATTAAGACAGCAGCACCTACGAAAAATATAATATTTTTAACAGAAAAAAAATTGATTGCATTTAAAAAAAATTTAACCGATTTATTAACAAATCAGATTTTTAAGGGACTGCATTAGTAGTAAGTATAATAAAAGTGATGTAAATAAATTAACTGTTTTATTTTCAACTAGGGAAAACAAAAAAAGCCCTAAAAATTACAGTAAATCATAATTGTACGATTTGTGTGAACAACAAGTGAAATGTACATTTCTAATTAAGTAATTAAAATAAAATATTATCGTTGTTTAGTTTATTGCTTGTCTAAATCGTTCCCTCAATCAATTCCAGTTTTTAAATTCGCAGCAAATCCCAGTTTTTGAGTTCATTAAACCCGAGATACACATAGACGCAGAGACACAAGATCAAAATTATTGAAGTGAAACTTCTTTAGGCGCGTAATGAATTTTCTGGGACGGAGTAAAACCGAGTCAGGATCGACACGAAAATGCGGGTACCCCCACCACCGCTCACCGTTCACTGTCCCTCTCTCACCATATGCGCTTGTTGAGGTGGGGGAGCCGCTCACGAACGTTCTCTCCCGACACGGGACAACAATCGATGCAGTTTTTGCACGATTCATTAAGGATTTAAGTGCTCATGTATATATCTCGCACTTTAGTTACCATAACCCAATTATCACGACATTAGGAAATGATATTCATGAAATTGACAATGAAAATGGCACATGATTGGTAAATTGTCATTGTAATTTCTTTGTAATTTTTAATTGTAATATTGTTATTTATGTAATATTGTATACTTGTGAATAAATTGAAAATTTTTGGAACTATACATTAATCGAACGTCATTCATCTATAAGAAAATATTAGAAAAAGCAAATCCATGCTTCGTCGTTGAATTATTTAACCTCTAATTTTCAAACTAACCTAAGAGAGAAAATAGAGATGATGAAATGAAAATAGAGAGAGAGGAATACTAGAAGTTTCACTTCTGTCTTGCGTAGGCTTGACACACCCACTTTTTTATTTTTACTTTAATGGTTGTACTAAAATATCACTTTAACAATGCAACAAAAACCGACGATTATTTACATCAGTACACAGTGTAACGCACCCATGGAAATCAATTTCTAATCGAATCTGCTTTCGTTTTTGCTCTGTTAGATCCACGACTGTCAATTCATCACGACCGGCATCAGCAACTCCAATCATCTCCAGTCATCCAATACCTACCAGAACTTAAATTGCCAATTAAAAATATGTTCTTCAATATTTTTTATAAACTATTCAACCTATTTTCGTTCTATTATTTCGTGGCAAAACCACGGCTAAGCTTATTTGGATGAAGTGCTCCCTGAATATCATTTTATGTGGGAGGCAGAACAAACAAAACCGATCATCATATAATAAACTTCGCAAAACAGAACAATGATATTATATTAGAACATGGATGCAAATGTGAATGGTAGCAAAAGTCGGGGACATCCAAAATGTTAAAATATGTTGTCCTTTGTGTTCTGCCTAAAAAACCTTGTTTCTTAAAAATTAGTTAAAAATAACATCTACTTGAATTATACTTGTGGTTTCGGTAGTGAATTAATGCTCACTTCCCGATTTCAGACCGAGCCGAAACTCGACAGATTGACTAGTTGTCGATGACAATACATTCTGTCAACTTGTGGTGGCAACAACGCACACACACACGGACAAATTTAATTAATAACACATAATATTCAAAATTAAATGTCGGTCCTAACCGATCGGAGTTTGGTTAGGTTGGTAGAGTTGTCGATTCCAGTTGCTAGATAAATAGGATTGTAACTTCCTATCTAGCAACGTTGGTGAGTTTGGTAGAGTTGTCGATACCAGTTGCTGGATAAATAGGATTGTACCTTCCTATCTAGCAACTTCGGTGCGGCTAGTAGAGCTGTCGATTCCAGTTGCTGGATAAATAGGAATGTACCTTCCTATCTAGCAACTTTGGTGCGGCTAGTAGAGTTGTCGATTCCAGTTGCTGGATAAATAGGATTGTACCTTCCTATCTAGCAACTTCGGTGCGGCTAGTAGAGTTGTCGATTCCAGTTGCTGGATATATAGGAATGTACCTTCCTATCTAGCAACTTTGGTGCGGCTAGTAGAGTTGTCGATTCCAGTTGCTGGATATATAGGAATGTACCTTCCTATCTAGCAACTTTGGTGCGGCTAGTAGAGTTGTCGATTCCAGTTGCTGGATAAATAGGATTGTACCTTCCTATCTAGCAACTTCGGTGCGGCTAGTAGAGTTGTCGATTCCAGTTGCTGGATATATAGGAATGTACCTTCCTATCTAGCAACTTTGGTGCGGCTAGTAGAGTTGTCGATTCCAGTTGCTGGATATATAGGAATGTACCTTCCTATCTAGCAACTTTGGTGCGGCTAGTAGAGTTGTCGATTCCAGTTGCTGGATATATAGGAATGTACCTTCCTATCTAGCAACTTTGGTGCGGCTAGTAGAGTTGTCGATTCCAGTTGCTGGATAAATAGGATTGTACCTTCCTATCTAGCAACTTCGGTGCGGCTAGTAGAGTTGTCGATTCCAGTTGCTGGATATATAGGAATGTACCTTCCTATCTAGCAACTTTGGTGCGGCTAGTAGAGTTGTCGATTCCAGTTGCTGGATATATAGGAATGTACCTTCCTATCTAGCAACTTTGGTGCGGCTAGTAGAGTTGTCGATTCCAGTTGCTGGATAAATAGGATTGTACCTTCCTATCTAGCAACTTCGGTGCGGCTAGTAGAGTTGTCGATTCCAGTTGCTGGATATATAGGAATGTACCTTCCTATCTAGCAACTTTGGTGCGGCTAGTAGAGTTGTCGATTCCAGTTGCTGGATATATAGGAATGTACCTTCCTATCTAGCAACTTTGGTGCGGCTAGTAGAGTTGTCGATTCCAGTTGCTGGATAAATAGGATTGTACCTTCCTATCTAGCAACTTCGGTGCGGCTAGTAGAGTTGTCGATTCCAGTTGCTGGATATATAGGAATGTACCTTCCTATCTAGCAACTTTGGTGCGGCTAGTAGAGTTGTCGATTCCAGTTGCTGGATATATAGGAATGTACCTTCCTATCTAGCAACTTTGGTGCGGCTAGTAGAGTTTTCGATTCCAGTTGCTGGATAAATAGGATTGTACCTTCCTATCTAGCAACTTCGGTGCGGCTAGTAGAGTTGTCGATTCCAGTTGCTGGATATATAGGAATGTACCTTCCTATCTAGCAACTTTGGTGCGGCTAGTAGAGTTGTCGATTCCAGTTGCTGGATATATAGGAATGTACCTTCCTATCTAGCAACTTTGGTGCGGCTAGTAGAGTTGTCGATTCCAGTTGCTGGATAAATAGAATTGTACCTTCCTATCTAGCAACTTCGGTGCGGCTAGTAGAGTTGTCGATTCCAGTTGCTGGATAAATAGGATTGTACCTTCCTATCTAGCAACTTTGGTGCGGCTAGTAGAGTTGTCGATTCCAGTTGCTGGATAAATAGAATTGTACCTTCCTATCTAGCAACTTCGGTGCGGCTAGTAGAGTTGTCGATTCCAGTTGCTGGATAAATAGGATTGTACCTTCCTATCTAGCAACTTCGGTGCGGCTAGTAGAGTTGTCGATTCCAGTTGCTGGATAAATAGGATTGTACCTTCCTATCTAGCAACTTTGGTGCGGCTAGTAGAGTTGTCGATTCCAGTTGCTGGATATATAGGATTGTACCTTCTTATCTAGAAACTGGAATTGACAACTCTATCAACCCCACCAAACGTTAAAAAAATAGAATGATGTTTTTTTTATAAAATGTTAAAAACTTAAATTACAAAACAGCATCAATAACAGGTATCATTATAATAATAAAAATAAATAAACAGGTGATTACGGAACAATGGAAAACAAAGCTTTTTTAGCTGTAACAATATAGGTAGGTACCTCAACTAAAGATTACGTTTCGTTGAAAAACAAAATAAAAACAACCCTAATTGGTACTTTGTATAGTTTGGTTTAGGATTAGGTTTCTTTTCTTCAATGTTATATTATTGTTCTTTGTTTTAACTAATTATTTTGTATAAAGTTTTGTTTTATGGCGTTTGTTCCATTACGTTCTGTTTTATCATTGAACTAATAAATGTAAATATGTCAACTAATTTTTACTAATGTTAAAGTCCTGTTATTTGCCGACGATCTGAAGATATACAGAATAATCAAAGACGATGACGATCGCGCAATTTTGCAGTTGAACCTTAATAAACTATGTGCGTGGTGTTCTGTCAATGATTTGCAACTAAATTTAGGTAAATGCCAGATAATCAGTTTTTACAAAGGCAAAAATCCACTTAATTTTTCCTATTTTATGAATGGTGCTAATCTTCTTCGTGTATCACAGATTCGTGATCTTGGTGTTATATTCCACGAGAGTCTACAGTTTAACGAACACATCGATGAAATAACAAGCGATGCGATGAGAATACTAGGTTTTATTTTGAGAATGGGAGCAAATTTTAAAAGTATGTCAACATTAAAACATCTGTATTGCTCGTTAGTACGAAGCAAATTAGAATACAATTCCACCGTATGGTCACCGTACTACAAGGTCCATTCTCAATCATTAGAAAAGGTACAAAATAAATTCCTTCGGTACATTAATTTTAAAATGAAAATTCCAATCGAATTTATAAATTACAATAACTTGCTTGCTGAAACTAAACTTCTTAAATTATCTGATAGAAGAGTGTTAATTGATTTGCTATTTTTATTCAAAATTATTAAATCTTTAATTGACAGCCCTAATTTGTTGGAACTTATTTGCATTAATGTTCCTGCTAGGCAAACTCGCAGTAAAGATACTTTTAAATTTAACAAGAACCTCAACACTAATTATTCTATTTTTTCACCAATTCCTAGAATTCACAACCTTGCGAATAAATACTGTGAACTTATAGATATGTTTGGTTTTGACAATTTTGTGTGCTTTAAAAGGCAACTTATTTCGATTCTATCGGCTAATAATTAACTTTTATAGCTTTAATAATTTTATTACATCTTCTCCCATTCGAAACCTTTCAAGTAAATTATATCCATATTTGTTTGTTTTTTATTTGCTCTACTATACACTTATAATTGTATGCATATACCTACTAACTACTTTTTATACATAACACTATGTTCCATCTCAGATCTTATTATTTCTTATTCATGTCGATATTGCTAAATTCTATTAGTTTTTGCTTTTTACAGGTGCAACTCTTATTTTGTTATTTTTTTTTTTTTTTTTTTTAAATCTCTGTTATAATGTTCTTTACCTCACGAGTAAGTTACACTCTAATTTATATTGGTTTATCGATTTGTTAAACTCACAATTAATACTGGGTTTAAACACACCCACTTACTTACTTTTTATGTTGAACTTTCTTTTACTTACTATTTCATGCTTGGGTATATTTTATATTGAATCCATCTTATTAGTGTTTTGCTAATTTGCACAAAATTTTATTATATGTGTTGCTTTCTTACAATTAACTCCATTTATCTTCTTATGTTCAATTATTGTAATCAATGTAAATGTATATTTTCATGTAAAAGCCCATTAGGGCGTAAATAAAATAATAAATAAATAAAAAAAATAAATAAATAATCAAATATCACTCTTCTGCGAAATGTAAAAATGGCATTCCGGGAAGTGAAATTTCAAATAACAATATTTAAACAGTCGTTTTATTAAATGCCGCCATTGATATCGCTAGGTCCTAAACCAAAGCAAATAATACTACTGTGGTCGGAACTATTCGCTTCATCACCCGACAGTTGTTTCTCCGACAATTCTTCCCGGGACAGTTGATCCCTCGGCCATTTAAACTAACTTAAACTCTATACTTTATATGTATACTAAACTTAAAGTAACATATAAAACTAACTAAAAGGTTGAAAAATCAAACTAGTAGTTCCGTGATTAGTAGACCTCGCGTCCGAAAAAGAATGTTTCTAATTTTTTACCGCCCTATTTTAGTATGATATATTTATGACATTGTACAAATTTAAAAGCTTAATGAAACTCTGAGAGATCACTTTTCCGAAAAACCAACTGGCAGAGGGTCAACTTTCCAAAGGATCAACCGTCCGGGGTGTCAGCTTTCAGGGGATCAAATGACGGGAGACCAATAGTCAGTGCACAGGTTGGCACTGTGACGTTTAATTTGTAAAACATCTACCACAGAATGCCTTTCACAATGCTGGCCACTTGATGTGATGTGTAACCTACTTTCCAGAGGATTTACTTATATAAAGCTGAAAGCTTGACTATACACAAAGGGCACTACAAGGGGTGACAAGGTTGATGGGATTTGGATGAATATTCCGAAGGATGATCAAGGGCCGTCAGCTGAAGTAGAATGTCAACTAAATGATTTTATGCATACATTATTATTTATATACTAAAATCACGAGATAGTCTGAATTCTTTACAAATCAGTTCCAATTTTGAAAATCATAACAAAAATGTTTCTATTAAAATATTATTTTAGGTGGGTACTATATCACTTTTCTGAATGCATGATACAAACAGTTCCAATTTTAAAAATGACACTCTAATTTATAAAAAATCCAGGTTTATTGAACCGAAATTAGCATTTGGTCATTGATGAACGCTTAATACCTACCCACACGCGTTTTTTTACGACGGTTGGTGTTTGATGCCTTTGCGCCATTTTTTTACCATACCACTTAAATTTGCACTGGTAATTACAATAAAATTGCAACCTCAAGACAGTGGGACTATGGCAGTTGGGAACCTCAATTAGGGGAATGTTTTGAACTTATGGGAATATGGAGGGAAAGAGATGGGATAGATCCCGCCGTATGTACACTAAGAAAAATGAGTATTGCGATTTTTTTAAGAATCTCTTCAAATTATTGGTAATCCGGCTATAAACGGTATTGAAGGCCCTTAACAAATTAATTAATACTCATTAGTAAAATATAAATATATTATCACGACATCAGAACACGTGTTCCTAAAAATCGTAATATATTTTCAATGCAAATAAATGCAGGTGTTTCAAAATATTAGGAATTTTCTAAAAGGTTATCAGGAAATGGCCTGCAATCCCGTTTTTAACCGGATTACTAATAATTTTAAGAGATTGTTAATAATTTCACAAAACTTATTTTTCTCTGTGTATCCCATAGTTAAAAAAGCTTTTATATTTCTTCAAAAAGGGGGTTGAATTGAAATTATAAAAATACTTCTAAAATAAATTTATAATAATCATAGCTATGTTTGTGTTTATTCACGTAGTATTATTTGTACTACATTTCCCAAGGATATGACAACCAGGAAAAATGCAATATTGCCAGCCGAGGTAGTTTGTTCTGCAACACTGTAACGAGTTTTACATCCAGCCTTGTTATTTGTTCTTCCATTTTGTTTTTTTTTTGAACTGCGAGTTTTTTTTTTTTCTTTAAAAAAACAGTTTTGATCCTTTCAGCGGGGAAAAGCAGCTTCTGAAATAAGATTAAGCGCGAAAATTATACAAAGAATAATAATTTATTATCATTCGAAGAAAATATGTAAATTTTGCAGCATATTTTTATAGAGGCGGACCCAATGTGTAAAATCTCTAAATGACACCGTTAAGAGGAGACAATACTCTTAAATAAAATCGAAATCTTAACGACGTAAGTGAAGGAGCCATGCACACAAATATACGACGCGTGGCCCTGGAGTTTGGACAAACCAGAGGTTGAACTTGCCCAAGCAAATTTCCAAAATTAAGTGGGAATCTTGATGACCTAAGTGATTAAGTCGTCTAAAAACAATATTCAGCGCGATTTGGTATAATGGACGGACCTACGGTCAAATTTGCCCTAGCGGGCCTAGAAAATTGATCTTTCCGTGGGATTTATTTAATTATTTCTGATGAACGTATTACTAAAATGTCAAATATTTCTATAAAATCCCTCGGGAAGTTACTAATTCATCGTCTATAAAAATAAAATTTGGTGCTTACCGTTAATTTAATAGTCAAAAACGTTTTAAAAAATTTAAAACCGTCTTACATAAATACAATACACATTTTCTGTGACAAATTATGTACGTGAATAAAAATGTACTGTATTAGGGCATTCCTCCCATTGCGGTGCAAAACGATGGGTCGAGTGAGAGTCCACTGGTGAGATCAAAGGTCTCCCTCCACAGTCTCTCCCAATCCGACCCACCACGTTGTACGTGGCCAAATCCATCCGCCGCCAAGACCGATACAAACCTCACCCCATGAACTCGGGCACCCCTGCTAAGTCGCCTAACGTAGCGAACCATTTGTGGTGACCTATGGCAAGGGTGTTGTGTATCCAATAAATGGTTCGTATACTTTTTCTCACATCCTTTAAAAACTTTTCTAAAAATAAAATTTTGTAAGGTTTTCTTATTAAATTTTTGTACATTGCACAGTTTTTATTATTTTTAAATGTAACAGATTCTAATATTTAATTACGTAATTAATTTTATGTAAACATATTTGTACAGTTTATTTATATTGTGCTAATTTTAATCTTTGAGAAACACTTGTTGTGAGAAACAGGTTGCAGACAAATTTTCCGGTTAAAGTTTTAGATTGTCTTGTTAACTACCCTTTTTATCCGCATTTTCTCCTTCAAAAAAGAATAACAACTATCACAATATACGAAAAGTAAAACTATGTGTTAGAACATAGAATACAGAAGAAAACTGAAAGTTCCCTAATGAAAACAAATTTCACCACTGACTTAGTACTTTTTGGTTCTAGACCATGTAGCACGCCCTTTTGAGGCAATTCTTTCGTTCTTCTTTATTCTATGATTAGAACTCTTGAAATAATGGGCCATTAGTAATGTGAAGTAGGGTTTAAATGTATATTTAGCCGAATAATAACTTCAGTTGGTGCACACCGAAATATTTAAGCGTCCTCAAAGTTTCTACGCATTTCATAATTCCTTTTAAACCTCACTTGCAAAGTTGAAACGGACTCTAAAGCCCTGATAATCGAGAATCCTTTGAAGTATTTGATGGTAAATGCGATTGCCGATCGTCAGCCACAACTTCATCCTACGAATAACCTCATTGATCCAAAAACAGATTCCTATCCTGGCAATAAATATATACCTACTGCGATTTTAAAATTACTTACGTATTATTCGGTTTTCGAATTCATGCCTTCTCGAAGGAGGTTAAGCATAGGCGATCGATAAAGCCCAACGCCAAAAAAAAATCGTCATCTATGGTCAGTTAACGATATATGCTAGCACGGTCAACAATTGATAATAAATTTTCCTACTGACGGAAGAAAAATTTAAGCATGGCCTCCGTAATATCTGATTACCCTCAGTTAACTTTCAAAATAAACATTTTTTTAATAATGTTGTTCGTTACGCAAAATTACTGACTAGTTAACGAACAGTTGAACTAATGAAACCCCTTTATTTGAAAGGATTCCTACACGCGGTGAGTTGAATCCGTTCGGGCTAATAGGCTACATTGGTTCGGGTTCGCACAGACGAAATTTGTTCCCATAACAAGTTGTGAATAGAGACCTCAATAACTATTTTAACTCCCTTTTTAATGTCAAAAAGTAAATGCGGACTGCCATTGTATAATTCGGAATGCATATTTCGGAATTTCAATTTATATAAATTCACCTCCAGTGTTATTGCGTTAAGGCGAAACTTAATGCAAAATCACTACTTTGATTGATCTTTATAACAAATTGGTGTACATTAAGAATACC
Source organism: Hesperophylax consimilis (assembly GCF_061612785.1). Lineage (NCBI taxonomy): Eukaryota > Metazoa > Arthropoda > Insecta > Trichoptera > Limnephilidae > Hesperophylax > Hesperophylax consimilis. The sequence continues at coordinate 29,143,577 of NC_142858.1, read as the reverse complement.
AAAAAATATGTTGTAGATAAATTGAAGGTTTTCCTATCATTTCGCTTGAGTAGAATACGAATAAAAAAATAAATTACTAAATAAAAAATATAAATCTAAACTACTAGAAAAAAATATTTTTTCAATTGAAATGAATGAACGCGTAAAGGAAATAAGTTTTAATTTACAAATACAGTATTATAGCTAATATTTTCTGTGACAGTTTCACTTGATTAACTTTTTTGCTTTCTTATAAAATTATTTACAAAATAAATAAAAACCAGTTTTGTGCGTGAAATCGAACGTTTCTAGACTCCGTTTGTCAAGCGATTTTAATGCCTATTACCTACAATATAAGGTAATCCAAGAAAGTAGCTTCCTTTTAACAATAAAAATCATCACTAGTTCCGTGTATCGATCCTATAGTGTAAAGTTATCGATTTCACTGCGCTAGACCTTCTGGAGGGAAGATTGCCCTGAAGTTAACCAACCTGTAATAAATCAATCGTAATAAAATTTATCGCAACTGAGCTAACAATCGAAACAAGCTATGATTTGATTATCTTATTCGTCGAGTTCTGATTCTCATAGAAACATTTAATGCTTTATCAGTCTGGAGTAGAAGTACTGGTAAACTAATTTCAAGTGATTTTATTGACTTAAGCTGAAGTCTATACTTTAAGATTACGCCTCAGAACTTAACCATGCTCAAGAAACGGCGCAAGTATTTGCATAGTTTAATGAAGTTCAATGCGCATCGCTTCGGGATCTTTCCAGAATGTTTCATGCGCAGGCTATTTGAAGAAGTTCAAAAGAATATCAGAAAACCTTTGAGCATGTAAACTTGGCCATCCTGACAAATCGGCAATTGCCGAGCATTTTACTAAAGCTGGCCATTACTCACACTCACTCACACTTAATCGATTACACATCTGCCCTTATAATGGAGAATGTAATGCAGTCCGAAACGTTGGTTAAAGTCGGAGGTAGCAATGCACGGTGTAATACCTCAAAAATAAATAACTATAACACTTTTGTCCGTGATAATCTCAAATAATATGCTGTGGATTTTATTTGCGATAGTTATAATTGAGCTTCGACAGCTATTAGGCCAGTGTACTTATGTGGCTGGCATTGGTAATAATTCTGAGCCCTGACCTTGGATAGCAATGGTAATTATTTATCTCTTCTGTATTACCGACTGCTCTACCTTACTGCAACTAGTGCCATCTGTGAATAGCAAATCAAACTAATATCTAAGATACCACACCTCACAAAGACGGCATTCGTATCATTGTTTTGGACAAAGTTAAAATGCACAGGATTGAGATGAATTATGCATATAAAGTGAAAGTTATGAGGAATAATTTTATTGGTTTTAGTGAAAACATTTATTTTACAATAATGTTGACTTTTATCGTTGTATTACAGAAGTCAACTTTTGCAAATTAATCAAATTGCATTGTTAAATTACCTAGTGTCAAAATATGAATTGTTAAGCGCCCTTTAGGTGTTGTATTCCATTCAATTCAACATAAATGGTTCAATGCAACAAAACACCTAATAACGGGGGCTTCCTCAATGCTGACATTTTAATTATTTCTGATGAACGTATTACTAACATCTCAAATGTTTCTAGAGGGATCCTTACGGATGTAAGATATTTACATTTGAGATTAATAAAAACGGTACCTCACTATCAAAATATTTTATGTAAAACGGTTTGAAAACTTTATAAAACGTTTTTCAACTATAAAATTGGCAGTGAACACCATATTTTATTTTTTTAGAGGATAAATTAGCAACTTCCCGTTATGCATCTCCCTTTAACATATGGTCATGCATTCCTCCATCCAATTACCTGTCACTGTCTGACAGTGTGGAGTAGGTATCTGTGATATCGCAACAATTTATTATAAATTACCATTATGTTAAGAAAACCGGTGCAGTAAACATCATCCTATTATGTAATCTTGTGCAGTGATCACCAGCAGTATCCTTCAAGGTCATAATATCGATCCAAAAGACCAAGTGTAAGTCAGAATCCCTTTTCAATTCTAACTTTTAACCCCAATAGATGAATCAATTACTGTCCACAAGATCTGTACAAATAAACCAATTACTTCGTAATTTTTTTACAACAGGATCAGAAACAACAAAAATCTTGGCAATGCCAACTTTTTTATTGAATTTTTAGATATATGACCGATTAAAGAGTTTGAATGAAGTGTGCCCGCCGATGGTGATTCATATTGGTTCGAAATAGTTTGAAACATCCGCCCTCAATCCCCTCTTACCCAGCAATAGTCCTATGGTACAGTGTACTACAACACAGGATGGAATATCTTTAATTATTTTGCATTAAAGCAAGCAGGGTTCTGCAAAACAACATCCATTATTACCAGTTTCCGGGAATTAGTCGACGGAGATTTTTCAAAGAAAAACGACAATTATTATTTATACTATTCAGTATTCAAATTATTTTTTTGTGCCTGTTTTAGGCACGTGACTTTAAACAATAAATTAAAACTTTTATTAGACTTGATTTGAAAAAAACAAATGGAAGTTGTTTTGTAAATATTTAAATTATAAAGTACCTACATACGGATAGGATTATGAGTGGTAGCTATTTTCAGTATCGCCCTGAAGAAAGACCACCATTCAGAATGGTTAAGGTTGCTTGAATTGGCTTAAGCCACGTTTGGTTATCAAATCTGAATAGCCACGTACAACACAACCTTCCTCTCCCCATCTTTTACCCCTCTAGCTCCCTTCAGTCTCACAACACACCCCACTGGCTTCGAGCCGTTGGGACTCTTGTTCGGAATTCGTAGTAATGAATTTGAAGCGCACCTATGCAGGCACTATGCAGTCATCAGTTTTGTTATGTCAGTGTATTCAGTCTGAACATGACCCGTCCGTCTGCTAGCCCATTCATATACATTGGTGTTAGAAGGTGTTGCTGGGATAAGCCATTTGCAACACACTCGAAGGTCCAGTCAATATACTATGTCAACTGCAAGTATATTAGTTTACGAAAAAAATAAATTATGGAACAATTAATTTCTACGCATCCGCTAAACTCGATGAACAGCATTCCTCAATATTTTAAATCTGGGATTTTTATTTTTTTATTTTTTATATTATAGAAACAAACAGTACATGATTTACAGAGATGAAACAAAATAAACAGGAATAAGATATTTCATGTTGAGTACCTATGATATGTTTCCTTGTAATGTCTGCTAAGTGGTATGTTTATTCCTTAATTAGTGTGTGTGTCTGTATGTATGCGCATTGAATAGTTTAAATTATTGACATGATGCCACGTTTGAATTTGGGCAGTGAATCCGAAAAAATGTCGATGTAGAGTTAAGATAAATATTATTTAGAGTATAAAGAGCTCGGTTAGTTGGCGGAATTAGATGCTTTGAACATAAGATAAGCCCACGTTAGAACATCTGAGAAAAAGGACTCACCCGCTGCAGTTGGGTCCACAAAGTATGGATGCAAAATTCACAAAATTATATTCCGCGGTCTCCTTCATATCACACATCAATTCTTCCTGTCTGAGGTATACATAGATTTACGCTGAGTTAGGTATTAGTTTCTCTAAGGTCATTGTTATAAATTGCTTAAAATACCATGTCTTTAGGTAGTTAACTTGTCTTTGATATATAATAAACACTCTTCCGTATTCTCAAGCTAACCAATCACGTTGTGTTCATTTCCGAACCCTAAATAATCTTAAAATATTTACGGTGATAATTTATACTGTAAGTTTGAAAGGTGGGTTTTGACATCTTCTTGTTCTTGCAACAATTATTCCGGTCGTATTAATATTTCAGGACGGATAGATTGGGTAGGTTTTTTTTTTTGTAGTGAATACCTCACAAGAGTCCCAACTGCTCCCGTCTGGAGCCAGTGAGACTATGGCATCCCCAATTGGGGGATGTTGTGAGGCTGAAGGTAAGTGGGGAAGGGAAAGAGGAAGGTGGGGAAGTACCTGGCTATTCAGATCTAGTCACTAAACACGGCTAAAGCCATTTGGAGCAACGTTTCAATTCTGAATGGTGGTCTTACACCAGGGCGATACTGGTAGTATCTTCCACTCTGGAACGTGCCGCAAATATACTATATATTATTTTAATTAATTAATTGTGAAATAACACAAATTAATCAAATAAAATTTATTTGCGCACCCCGGGTTCGAACCCGCGACCTTCGGAATGGCAGTCCAATGCGTTACCACTGGACTATGCCGGCCGTCGGTAGGACAATTGCAGAATTTAATACCTAAAGCTGTCCATGTAAGGAAACGTAATCGACGTATTTGAATTACTACAAGGTGGTAACGATTCATTTCCCTTTGTATAATATGGTGTTCTTCGTTTCACTTGGTGTTACGTAGTTATGTTCGTTAATGACCTTAATTGCAGTGGTAGAGCTTTGGACTCATTGATTGATGAATGAATGCAATTTATTAATATGGAATCATCAATTATTCAATGAAATTAGCAACATAATTATCTAACATAACGCAAATATCAAAAAAAAATATCAGTATTTGAAATCCATTCCAGTTGATTGATTTTGTATCCGACCCTTTTTGGTCTCGTTGGCTTAAGTACTATGTATACTTACTACGCAAGAGCCAATTTCTGTCACCGCGCAATTAAATATCGTTATGAAGCATTTCATTTCAGTTGCTGTGACATTATTATTTATTTAATTGACTTTATTTACAGCTGTATTGTACACGGGAAGGAACATTGACTTGATGATTGATGTATAAATTCCTACATTTACATAATTTTCTTACATTCAAACAAAATATCGGAGTTTGAAATCCCAGATGATTGGTTTGTGGGAGTAGATAATTAGTTCGTTGGAGTTTGTGGGAGTGGGTACCTCGGTAAGAGGTAGTCGGATATCACGTGGCCATACACCTGCCCGGTTGATGCAATCTTATTAAATGAGGTTTCAAAGGGAGAAAGGGAGATTGCTTGATTAATGCTGCAACTTTAATTTCCGCCGAGATACCATCGCGTGGCCGTTTTCCAGTGACATCGATACTCCTCTTGGAACATTCTCTTTGAGGAAAACTATAAAACTAGTGTAGATAAATCATAGAATTTCAATAGTTTTCCGACAGATGCCAGTAGTATATAGGGTCGTTCCTCAATGGTGAGTACCAAGATACCAGAGCAGTAAGGTTTCGAGAATCTGAGTGATTTTGAGAGCATCATATAGAAGACATTGGCCTCTAGGCCATTCTACACACTCGTTCCCAATTAAAAGAGTTTTAGTCTAAATAAAGTCACGGTATCCAATAACCTTGTGGTTATCCATAATTTAACCTCTAATCCTTGGAAAAATAAAACCAATTAAATTTATTTCATGATAAACAATCGTTGTTTAAAAATTTACTCCTTTTTTGACGTGATGACATCTGAATGTCATTTTAATACTGTAATATTTTTTTATTGAGAAAATTAATTTGTATTAAATACAAGAGTCCAATATTTGTCAGAGGTCAGAATTTTCATTAAAAAAATTAACAACTCAGAGAGACTGAATAAGAACAAGTATTTACTTATTTATTTATACTGGGTTTTTACACACGATTTCGCTTAGATGAAAACGATCCAGTTATAAAAATTGAAATAGGTACACAGAACTACAAATATCTATTCAGTTTTTCGAAATCGGTGTAAATTATCGAACAAAATGTCTACTTCAGTAAACTCTGACTTATTATACAGTCGGCACATTTGGGCTAAATGGCTAAAATACGTGAAATTATTTTTAAATTTAGGTGAAACATGCTATAGCGCCTTAAACAATGGTAATTGGGAACATTCATTTCAACACTGCTAAGACATAATTCAGTATCAAGATGGCGGTAAATTATTTTGTGTAAACATCAGTCTGTTGCCTTCTAATTTGTTATTGAATTAAAGCATTCAAGACGTAATTCGTATGTTCTAAGATGGTTATGTATTCAACTCTTTTACCAATTCTACAAAGTTTTCATATTTGCAGTAATGTTGATTCCAAATATTGCTTTCATCATCAAGCTTAATTCTAAATAATTCTGTCATTTTAAAGGGTTTAAAATTGATTGAGGGTCTTTGAAACGTTTACATATTCTGTAAATAAATCCCATAATTTCAAGTGATTTGCACATAATGTCGTTAATGTGTACATCAAATATGAATTTCGATTATATATATAATTACTATGTTGTCTTTCTCATATAAGACCTTAGTTATAATGTCGTACCACTTCACACTTTCATTTAACATGAAATCAAAACGTCTTTAGAACGTGTTGCCCCCCCTGATAATATATGGGGTGCCTTCTCAAACCCCAGCTTCAAGATAAAATTAAAGAGGCCCTCTCTGCTCCCACCATTTTAATATCCCGCTCCCACCCACTTTAATTCCCCTCCTTTCCCTACTCTACCACTTGTCCACCGAGACAATTAACATTATGTATTCGTTATTATTTTTAGAAAGCTTTCGTAGCATTCTGAAAAAGCAAAACATAATTTGATTCAATATGTAAATCTGGGTTGGTTTCGAGAACTGTTCCCAGGTAATAAACCCACATTTACACAAAAGCGAAAAATATTGTACGTTGAGTGTTTAATAAATAAATAAAACAACTTGCTGAATTTTAGCAAGGCGTGCCGGCACTTTTAGCAGATTAAAGGGATTTTAGCAAGGTGTGTCGGCACTTTTAGCAAGGTGTGTCGGCACTTTTAACAAGGTGTGTCGGCACTTTTAGCAAGGTGTGCCGGCACTTTTAGCAGATTACAGGGATTGTAGTACGGTGTGCCGGCACTTTTTGCAGATTACAGGGATTTTCCAGGGTTATAAGTTTTTGGCAGACTTTTTAGAGGAATAAATAAATAGATACGTTTTATTCAAATTCCAACATGCTTACACGGTATCATGTCTTAACTGATAAATTGTATTCATCTGTCAAATTTCAAATATTTACTATCCGAAAATCCGTTAATTAACAATTATATTTTGTGATAGGTATGGCAAACACATATCATATGCACGCAAACGTCAATTAATTACATTCGATTTAACTCCTCAGACTAATCTGTTCGGTTTTGCAAACAAACCGCTACTACCCGTCGATTCAATTTGTTCGCTTTACGGAACAGCTCATAATGATCTCATAGAAATCGTTGTGTCTCCCTTACTGTCATGGTTAGAAATATGATCTGGACGGCGTTAAAAAGAGAAAACACAACGCGTGATATTAAATTATAGAAGTTAACCTCAGAATAACTTCTATGAAACCGAAAAAAATATGAATTTTTGTGATTTTAATATCATTTTTTTTTTTTTTTAATATAAAATTTCAGGAAATAATAAATTTGGGTTAGTTAATAAATATGGGTTTTTTAGCATTTTTAAAACTTTTATGTTCGATTTCAAAACTTTAATATTTCAAATATTATAACTTTTTCTAATAATATATTTTTACAGCATACTGCATCATCTTTCAAAAATTTTGGGTTTTCGGATGCGTTCAGAAATATTCAATTTATTTGGATTTTATTGAGAAACGGAAATACACACAAATTCTCCGAATTTATAACAGCATCTTTAAGAGGAAGCTACAAGCCAAAAATGTGTATATTCTTGGTATACCTTATGTTGTAGATAATAGGCATTAAAATCGCTTGACAAACGGAGTCTAGACACGTTCGATTTCAAGTACAAAACTGTGGATGGACTTTTTCAATGTGGATGAGTGTTTCAGGCTAATAATTATTGCTTATAAAAATAATTGTTACCCTTTGTGCTATGCATACAAAAAAAATCTTGTCTTAAGTATTAGTTTACCAAAAAATAATAATTACAAAACTGGTTTTTATGTATTTTGTAAATAATTTTATAAGAAAGCAAAATATTTAATCAAGTGAAACTGTCACAGATAGTCATAGCTATAATACTATATTTTTTAAAAGTAGTTTCCTTTATGCGTTCATAAATTTCTATTGAAAAAAAAATTTTTTTTAGTAGTTTACATTTATATTTTTTATTGAGTAACTTATTTTTTTATTTGTATTCTACTCAAGCGAAATGATAGGAAAACCTTCAATTTATCAACAGCATATTTTTTGGTATTCATAATGTACACCAATTAGTTATAAAGATTAATCAAAATAGTGATTTGGCATTAAGATTCGCCGAAATATGACGGTCAATACGCCAGAAACCTCAAGAGTTAATGAAAACAGTTGTCATTAACACTTGAGTGTCATTGCAATGTAGTGAAAAAATGATTTCGGTAATATAAATCTACATAATATATATACGTTAGGAGTTATACCTATTAGTGTTCCTAATAATAGTATCAAAGCTAATATTACGGTTTACATTATGAACACGTCTAACTACCAATAAAGTCATCGGTTAGTTACCGATCAATTTATCGATACGATGGTTTTCCTTATTGCAAATTAGAGATGTACTTGCGTTCGATGATTTCCTCAGAGATTGTCAATCTATAATATTGTTACGTAATACAAGTCACCCTACATAAAAAGGATGCTCACTTTAACCCCACTTTCCCCATGCAAACGGTCGCGGCGTACGTGACGGACCACCCACAGTGTCCACGGCTCGAGACTCATCGCTACCCGCCGAACCGCCAGTCTAATTTTGACTCCGGTCACCTCAACAGCGTGGCCGCTCGCGGAGCAAATTCAGCAACGCTCGCAATGTTTGCCGCGCAAATTATGCATTATTAGAAACAGACGTGATCTTGTTCTAGTTTATAATTAATATCACGTGGAGCCAAGTCACAAACATGTGCCGACATCACCACTCCAGCTTCACCGTCGGAGCTTTGCTTCCGGTAAATTCCAATTGTGACGCAATAACGATTGACCGTTGCGTACCCCGGAGACGCAGAACATCTACAGCTCGACACGCCATGCCGCTACCCATCATCAGAACCTGGAAACCCGCAAGCTTCCAGTACACCTCTTTCTTGTGTTCAAATCATTAATACATGTGAAATCCTCGTTTCATCCGGTCGTCACAGAGAGAGAAGAGAGTAGAGATCCAATTTAACCCTGTGTTTCTTTAGAAGATGATTAATATACCTTGTGCCTTTTACTCATGTGTTATTATTGTGATGGCCTTTCCAACCTCCTGACCGATGGACGAACTGATGAATGAAGAAGTCCTCACCCCTGATAGTATCCGATTCTCATCTGCTTACCCTTTCACTGAGCTAGCCAATTTATAACTCGGGTTCAAGTCCCGATGGGTTTAAACAGTATTATAGCAATATAAATACTACAACTTGTAAAATATTAATTTATTGTCGTTGATTAATACATTTTAGTGGCTGATGTGTACTTGGCGTCGTTCGGGGTTAAGAATGGTTTAGAGCAGTGTTTCCCACGGTGGGGCGTACGCCCCACCGGTGGGGCATAACGCCTCAGAGGTGGGGCACCACGCTTCAGAGATGAAACACGTAGGCATTCCACATAAAAGGGGAATACTCGTCGGTCATGCAAAAAATGCCTGGGATGTACAAAATTGAAATATGCGCCAAATTGAACTTAAAATAGAACGAAACTCGTTCGAAACGAAACGATTTCAATGATTATCTAAAAACACAGAAACTGTGCAGGATGTAGCTTAGCTAAGTATAGTGAGGACCTCTATAATTGGTTTCTCAGATAAGTAAATTGCACATGTATAACCATCTAAATAACTATTAATTTTCCTAAAATAAAATAAATAATTACAATAAGATCATGATACATGATTTTTCCTAAGCATGAGTGTAAAATAATGCTGGATATCCGTGAAAATGAATGATTGCAGTAAGAACATGAAAATGGTTATTCTTTGTGTGAATGCGAATGTGAGTAATAAAATTTGTCTTTTGTGAACATGAATAGTACAGTAAGAACATGAGAAAAAGTTTTTTCTTAGTATGAGTGCGAATGTTTGCCAATAAGCTTGACTTCTGCGAATATGGATAGTTACAGAAAGAACACGAGAAAAGAGGCGGTTTTCCTTAATATGAGTGTGTCTTATTATGTTTGACCATGAATAATCACAGTAAGAAAATAAAAACAATTTTTTCTTAGTATGACTGAGAACGTTTTGCAATATCTGTGAGTTCTGTGAAAATGAATAGTGACAGTAAGAAAATGCGAATATTTTATCCTTAGTCCACGAGGATATGAGTGAACACGTATGCCATTAAATTTGGCTTGCGTGAACATGAATAATTACAGTAATAACATGAGAACGGTTTTTGCTCAGTGTAAGTACGAATGTGACATTAAGGCTTAAAGAAGAAACTTACACTAAAGATTTGCGAAGAAACTAACACAAAATATCCTAATATTGCTTTGCATGCCAGAAAATTATTACCACCCTTTCCATCAACTTATTTGGTGGAATGTGGTTTTAGCACCATAAGCGATTTACCCATTAAAAAAATGAAATCGATTGAATATAACTAATAGAGGGGACCTAAGACTGAAATTAACTGAGTTAGATCCGGACATAAAATTTCTCCGTAGCAAGCGTAACTGAATTTAATTTCAGTTAAAATATTTGTATTAGAATAGGTTTTATTAAATTTCATTAGGGGTTCACATGTTTACAAACATATTGTTATTATTTTATAAATTAATATTGTTTTTAATTTTTATAAACAATATTCAGGGAAAGATTAAATTCGTCCGTTTTCTACTTTTCGCCGATGACATCAAACTCTTTCTGAGAATAAGATCGATAGAAGACTGTAGAAAGCTCCAGGAAGATATCGATGCAATTATTGACTGGAGTATTGATAACAAACTTGGGTTCAACTTCCAAAAATGTTCAGTGATGTGCTTTACAAGGGCACACAAGACCATATATTTTAATTACAAAATGAAAGATACGTCACTGAAGCACATGGTGACTTGCAAGGACTTAGGAATTGTGTACGACATTCGCTTAACATTTCACGCTCATATTGAAAAGATCTGTAAATCAGCCACTAAGATGTTGGGTTTTGTCATACACAATTCGAAAGACTTGACCAACCTTGCAGTAATAAGGCTGCTTTACTTTAGCTTAGTGCGTAGCATTCTCGAGAATGGATCTCAGGTATGGGGGCCAGAGGACACTGTCTATGTACTAATGGTCGAGAAGATACAAAAAAAGTTTTTACGATACCTCTACATGAGAGAGTTTGGTTATTACCCATGGCTGTTTCCAACAGCATTTATCTTGGGAATGCTGGGTGTATGCAGCCTTAGTTCCAGAAGGGATGTTGCATTACTCCTAATGGCGTATAAGCTACTAAACGGTTTAGTATCAATACCAGACATTCTGGCTAAAATAGGATTTTATGTCCCGGATAATTTTGCGCGAGGCCGCCAACACAGGCTTTTGATTCTTCCTAGGTGCAGAACTAACTTACCAATGATGATGCCCTTGGGAAGAATCACTAGGTTAATTAACTGCCTCGCAGGAAATGTGGATATTTTCCACATGTCCTACAACATATTTAAACGTGAAATATTATTATTCAATACTTAAAATTGTAAATCTAAATTTGAAACTTTTTTCTTTGTCCCACTTGTAAATGTACCTATTTGTTATTCACTTTTTTGTAAATGTTAATTATCGATATTGCAATGTTCTGGTTCATACTGTTTTTGCAAATAAACAATAAATAAATAAATAAATGACAATATGATTTGAAAATTTATCTGCTGTTTGATTCAAAAGGATGCCAGTGGGGCATCTGACTTTTGAAAAGATTACGGTGGGGCATGGCATAAAGAAGGCTGGGAAACACTGGTTTAGAGTAAAATATAATATGTTATGAATAATTATTGTATTTTTAATTTAATTTATTTTTACAGGTTGTAGTTTTAATACGGAAATAATTATTTTCTAATCTCTATCTTAGTTCTTCTAAACTACGCAATGGATTTTTATAGGATTTTTACTATCATTTAGAGATTTTTTTCTGGAAGTTTAAATAAAATTCCATATAAAACATTTACATTATATTTAAGAAGAATTGAAAAAGTTTACTTTTTTCCACTTACTCGTGCCATGTTTTTCTCATGCGTCCTGGATTTTTTCTACCATTCACTTCCAAGGCATACATTCTTCTTACACTCTTTCTTCGTTCATCTCTTAAGTTTACCACATATAAATATTGATTCATGTTTTCCTCGATCGTCCACAACTTTTTTTCACCATTCACTTATCTCATTCCAGTGTAGAGAAAATGCAAGTCTTCCTCGGGTGTCCCTAACATCTTACACCCTCCTGACACTAATTACAACAAACCAGTAGTTTTTTATTCTATACAGGGTGTATCGGCTAGTACCCGACAAACTTTAACCAGCTATTCCTCAGCATATTTGGAGTAAAAAATGTTATGGGCGCTTTGCTGTCCGGTAACATTTTTTTTCCATTAAAAACAAAAAATAAATAAAAAATCCACACTCCATCACTGTCATTTGCATTGAATCTCGTGTTTCAAAAGCTGTTATTAGCAAGTATGTCAAAAAGTGTCCTGGCTCTTTCGTACACACTAAATAATAATAGTTAAAAATGAGACGAATGGTGCCGTGCCATTTCGTTGTGATTGTAAAAGCGCGCCAATGTAGGTACGTACGTACATTATTCAACGAAACTCGAACAAAATATTGCCAGATGGGTTTTCAAACTTTGACAAACGATAAAACATTGGTGACATGTGGTGAAAATATGGGGGGCTCAATGACTGGAAAGGCCACGGTGGAACATTTTCCTGCTGGGGGGTGTGGGCCTATAAAATACCGTGATACGCCATCTTGCAATAACATCAGCAACATTTCCAGTAAGTCCTACTCCTTAGCGTCCTAGAGTGGTCTTTATGATCCCGCGAGTCCCGGGAAATATGACCACTGACCCTAACATCATGGTCGTAGCTGATAAGGAGAGGGCGAATGGCGAGTTTCCGGCGCCATAAAACCGGATCAGCTCAGCTAAGGGAAGGTAACCCCTACAGAAAAATCCCTGGAGAAGGCAATGGGAAACCACTCCAGTATCTTTTCCCAGCATATCACTATGGAGAGAAACCAACTAATGGCCCCGAGTCCCGGGCGGCCCTTAAATGGGTCAGGGGTGCGAAGAATCTCCCGGCTCAAAATAGTGAATTCATAAAAAAAGACTAGGAACATGGAATGTAAGAAGTTTATACAGCGGTAAATTGGATAATGCAATACAGGAAATGGAATGATTAAAAGTAGATATTCTTGGAATTAGTGAACTGAGATGGACTGGCAGCGGCATACACCAACATGAGAAGGGAAATCTATACTACTCAGGAAGTGACCCACAGGACAGAAACCGTCGAAACAGAGTTGCTGTATTTGTCATGGAGAAGTATGTAAAATTTGTTAAGAATTTTGTACCCATCTCGGACAGAATAATATTATTACAATTACACTGTCAACCCATCAACATGAATATTATTCAAGTGTATGCACCAACAGCGGAAGTGAGATATGATGGTGATGTGGAATCTTTTTATGACTCACTAGCCAGTACATTGCAAAGTTTGAAAGGAGGAGAAGTAAATTTTGTCATTGGAGACTTAAATGCCAAAATTGGTGAAGGTCGCCGCTCTCATATAGTTGGTGAATATGGCTTAGGCATAAGCAATCAAAGAGGTGATAGACTATATGAATTCTGCCAGGATAAAAATATGGTTGTATTAAATACCTGGTTTAAACACCCGAAAAGAAGGCTTTATACGTGGAGATCACCTCAGGATGGAACAATCTATGATATTGTCAGGAACCAAATTGACTATGTGTTAGTCGACCATAGATTCAGGAACTCCGTAAAGAGAGTCACCACGTATCCTGGTGCGGACATTGGTTCTTACCATGTTTTGTTAACTGCCGATATTGTTTTACGCTTAAAACAAATAAAAAAGCCCAAAACCAAAATTAAAATGGATATCTCGAAACTCCATGAAGAAGTGGTCAGAAATAGGGTATCTCAGACTTTGAACGATAATATTAGTCTACTCCCTTGTGATCCATCGATAGAAATACAAACACAATGGGATAATCTATATAAATAATCTTAAGTCAGTTATACGTGAAACCTGTGATGCAAATTTGAAAGCTGATAAGCAAATTAGAAAAAAGAATTGGATGACTGACCACATTTTGAACTTAATGGATGAGAGACGTAAACACAAACATAATGAGACACAATATAAAAACTTACAAAGAACGATTAGACGTGTAAAAAAGCCAAAGAAGAATGGATGAAGTCACAGTGAGAAGAACTAGAATCGTACAGTCGTAGTCACAATGCATTCAAACTTCACAAAAAATTAAAGAAAATTACAGGCACTTCTAGAAGAATTACTCCATCATGTTTAGTTGACGATTCCAATAAATTAATATTGGATGAAAAATATATTTTACAAACATGGGAAAAGTATATTCATGATACATTCAAAGATATTAGACCTGACATTAATATTCCCAATGATCAATTGCATGGACCATCGATTTTAAAATCAGAAATTCTTCATGCGATAAAGACTTCAGACAATAGAAAAGCGTGCGAACCAGACGATATTCCAGTTGAGGTGTTGAAGCTCTTTAATGATGAAAATGTTGACTACCTGTTGAGGTTATTTAATTCTATATACGACACAGGGAATATTCCCCAAGGCTAAAATCCACCTTCGTGACATTGCCTAAAAAACAATACCCTAAGAAGTGCAGTGACTATCGATTAATAAGCCTGATGAGTCATGTCCTTAAATTATTCCTTAAAATAATACATGCCAGGATACGCAATAAGTGCGAGCAGGACTTGGATGACACTCAGTTTGGCTTCAGAAATGCGTTTGAGACGCGTGAGGCATTATTGTCTATCGATGTACTATTGCAAAAGTGTCGTGACCAAAGAAAGGAAGTTTTTGCCTGTTTTATTGACTACGAAAAGGCATTTGACAGGGTAAAACATGCTGACCTAATGAAAATGCTTGCGGATTGTAACGTTGACACCAAAGACCAGAATTTCATAAAAAACCTGTATTGGTTCCAAACAGCAGAAATAAGACATGGGAATGCAATTGCCATTCAGCGTGGAGTACGACAAGGCTGTATCCTGTCGCCACTATTGTTTAATCTCTATTCCAACTATGTCTTTAAAAGAGCCCTAAGTAATACTGAGAAGGGTCTTAAGATCAACGGAGTTGTCATTAATAA
The DNA here is from genome assembly GCF_061612785.1 of Hesperophylax consimilis. NCBI lineage: Eukaryota > Metazoa > Arthropoda > Insecta > Trichoptera > Limnephilidae > Hesperophylax > Hesperophylax consimilis. The sequence continues at coordinate 29,128,306 of NC_142858.1, read as the reverse complement.
CATAAGATACGCAGATGATACTGTATTACTAGCTGACTGTATCGATGGCCTCCAAGACCTATTAAATCTTGTTAATAATGCTGGTGAGCAACTGGGCCTAACAATCAACGTCAATAAAACAAAATGGATGACATTTGGACGACTAGATCACTCTGAATCAGTGATACAGTTAAATGGTTGCAATGTCGAAAAGGTCGAAAGATTTAGATACCTCGGCAGTATTCTCACGGAGACTCTTGACCCAGATGTAGAGGTTAGGTGCAGAATTGAAGCAGCAAGAACTGCGTTAATTAAAATGAAATCCCTCTTCTGCAATGATAATATCAGCTTAAAACTAAGGCAGAGAATGCTAAAATGTTATGTGTGGTCGGTCTTGTTGTATGGATGTGAAACATGGACCTTGAAAGTAAATACCATGACAGGTTAGAGGCTTTTGAAATGTGGCTTCACCGGAGAATACTCAAAGTCCCATGGACCGACATGATCACCAACACAGAAATTCTCAGGCAGGCTAGAGCAGAGAGAGAACTGCTTAGATTAATAAAAATCAGGAAAATTTCATATCTGGGTCATGTACTTCGAGGGGAGAAGTATCACTTGCTCCAGTTAATATTGAAAGGCAAGATAGAGGGTCGCAGAGGGCCTGGTAGGAGACAAATGTCTTGGCTGCGAAATATACGAGAGTGGACCGGCATTAGAAGTGTGGAGGAGCTATTCCGGGCAGCGCAAGACAAAGAGACATATTTTAGAGTGATCGCCAACGTCGGGGGGACCTGATACGGCACATAAAGAAGAAGAAGGTGAAAATATGAATAGTAAATTTTTTATTAAAAAAAATGTTACCGGACAGCAAAGTGCCCATAACATTTTTTACTACAAATGTGCTAAGGAATAGCTGGTTAAAGTTTGTCGGGTACGTGCCGATACACCCTGTATAGGACAAACAAAGAAACATTAATTTATACATAAATTATTGTTTCTTTGTTACAGATTATTTGTTTAACCTAGTGATAGTCAGTGGGATTTTTATTTTAAATAGATGAAAAATATGTCATCATCATCAAAAATATATACTTCTGTTGTGTCTCAGATTTGCTTTGAAATTCAGTATCATTTTCAAAATTCGAACTGATTGTAAAGGGATAAAAAACTTAACAAAGATATGAGATTCTTTACAGTAAAATAATTCGATTGCCATTTTAAAAGTAGATTTTTAAGAATAAAGTCGTCTCCTACAACGCTATCTCTATTTATTTACCTCTCTATTTAGAGGACAGATATTTTTTAATTTTAGGAAAATACAGGTGGACTGCAAAAGTAATCACCCTATTAGAAAACGCTATAACTTTTGCAAATGGCGCCAAATATCAATTCGGTTAACATTTGTGAACTAAACAAACGCAGAATACAAATCGACAAGACATGAATCGGTTTAATCCGCAATAATTAAATAAATGATTAAAAATTACAGCAAAAGAACATCGGGTTTTTACTTTTACCACCCTGTATAAGCCGTCGAAATTTTGATATTTGCTGCTGACCGGGTATCTCATGACATCACGGTACGTAGGTACGTGGTTCTGCAGCACTGCCATCTGAATTATGATTTGTATTGAATAGTGTCTCGTGTGACATTTGAATTTGAATTGTATTGAATGATGTCACGTGTGACATTTGAATTCGATTTACGGTATTGAATAGTGTCTCGTATGCAATTGGAATTATGAATTATATTGAATAGTGCTTTGTGTGATGTCAAGAGACACTATTTCAAACATTTTACACGAGTTCCCTCTGAAAACTCATAACATCATCATTTTTAAACTAATTTTAAGTTTTGAAAATACTGTTTAGTCCGTGTATTTGATAGTTTCTGATAAATCGGATTATAAAAACGTCAAGAATTATCAGTTTGGTTGGTCTAAGCAAATTTAACTTTGAGATTTTAATTTGCTAAAAATTTTCCAATGTCTCATTAAAACCTTATCTGCATCTATAATTTATTTATTTATTTATACTGGGTTTTACAGATGATCACACTTACATGAGAACAATCCACTTATAAAAACTCAGTTATTGTACAATTACAAAAATCTACAATTAAATAAAGATACAATAAATGAAATACAGATACATACAATTAAATACAGATACATGCAATTAGAAAACAAAAACATCAAAAAATAAAATACACAATCATATACAAGCTCGCTCAAGTAATACATTACATTATACATTATTACAAGTGGTAAGAGGCATAAGAAATACGAGAGGTATGCATAGAGAGAAAATTGACACAATGAATTAGCTAATATTTTTTAATAGCGCCAGAACTTTTTTTCTGAATCCGTACAAATTATCGACGAAAATATCTATTTCAGCACACTCTATCTTGTTATATAGTCGACACATCTGGGTCAGAGGGCTAAAGTAGGCGATATTATTTATAAATGTATTCAGGTGAAAAATATTATGGCGCCTTAAACAATGCGAATTGGGGACATTTATTTTAATATTGCTAAGACATAATGTAGTATCAAGTTGACCGTGAATAATTTTATGTAAACATATGAGATCAGTCAATTGCCTTCTAGTTTTAAGTGTATCAATCTTGAAGTAATCACGACGTACGTCATATGATCTTAGATGGTCATGTAATCCACATTTGAAGGATAACATTCTTAGCATTTTTTTAAATGGATTCTACAATATTTTCATATTTGCAGTAATGTGGATTCCAAATAGAGCTTCCATATTCAAGTTTACTTCTAATTAAGGCATTGTAAAGAGTTAGAATTGATTGAGGATCTTGGAAAGATTTACATACTCTATGAATAAATCCCATCATTTTTAATGATTTGCACTTAATGTCGTTAATGTGTACATCAAATATGAATTTAGAATCAAGAGTGATTCCTAGATCTCTTATTGAAGATACTTTTTTGAGAATAATATTATTAATAACATAGGAAAAATCCTTTATAATTCTATTTCTAGTGAAGTTTAAAATGTAACATTTTCAACATTTAAGTGCATATCATTGACAGTACACCAGTTATTAAGTGTGTGGAGGTCGTTTTGAAGCAGTTGATGATCGGAAACAGACTTGATTTTACGAAAAATTTTAAGATCATCGGCGAAAAAAGCATAATCACAATTTAATTTCGAGCCAAGGTCATTTATGAATATAAGAAAAAGCAGGGGGCCAAGATTTGAACCCTGTGGTACACCGGAAGTTACAATTATAGGGGATGATTTGTATCCATTAATAAGAACTAATTGAGTTCTGTTATACAAATATGATTTCACCCAGCGAAGGAGATCTCCATGTATTCCTATTTGTTCAAGTTTTTTTAATAAGATGGAGTGATTAACTTTATCAAAAGCTTTTTGGAAATCAGTATAAATTGCATCTACTTGTAATCTTTCATTAGAAGAATTACATGCATAATTACAAAATTCCAAAAGATTTGAGTTAATAGATCTTTGAAGAACAAACCCATGTTGCCTAGTGCAGAGAAGGGGCTTAAAATGCGAAAAAATATTTTTATATATCAAAGATTCAAAAACCTTAGCAAAACAGGATAATATACTGATTGGTCTATAATTTTTTACTAAAGATTGGTCTCCCGATTTTAATACTGGTACCACATGTGCTTTTTTCCACAGATCAGGAAAAGTTCCCGTGGTTAGGGATGTATTAAAAATTATAAAAAGCGGTAAACATAAAGAGTCTGCAAAGCAACTGACAAAGAAAGGAGGAATATTATCTGGGCCTGGACCCTTGTTGGAATCTATTTTACTCAAAAAACATTTTATTTCATCTGCACCAATATGTATTTTACCCAAATTGCTTTGATTGTGTTCAGTTATGTTTGGCATTGAACCATTAGTGGATGATTCCGAATTGGTATAAACAGATGAAAAATATTTAGAAAATATGTTTGCTATGTGTTCACCGTCATTTGCGGAAATATCGTCAAGATGCATTACTTTAGGAATACAATTGGTTTTTCGTAATAATTTTGAGTATGACCAGAACACCTTTATGTTACCTTGCAGACCACTTTCGACAGAGTTGATGTATGATTTATAACATTCGCTTTGTATTTTTTTGTAACTTTCCTTAAATAAGAAAATTCTCTATAATCTGACTCGTTACCATGTTTTTTTACCTTAAGTCTAATGCTGTTTTTTTTCTTAAGAAGAGCAATCAAATGCTGATTAAACCAGACAGGATATTGATTTTTTGTTTTAGTAATATATTTTTTAAAGTGTTTGTCAATTATTTCCCATAATTTTTAATAGAACAAGATCACCATACTATTTACATTTTCATTTTTAAAAAGAGTTATCCAATTAACAGATAATAGATCCTGTCGACATTCATGAAAGTTTCCCTTCCTGAAGTTATATTTTGAGTCACTTCTATTGATTTCTAAAAATTGATCTTTATTCTGTTTCACCATTATTTCAAATGAAGGGTGATATTGATCCAATTTGGTTAAGCCTGGTGCTATATGTATATCTATGTTAACTTTATCAGAGAAAACAAGATCCAATAAATTTTCATTTGTATTTAGTACATTATTGAATTGATACAAGTTGCAAATTGATGAAAGGTTGACAAGACTGTGTGCTTTCATGCTTTTATAATTAGAAGGTGAAAGTACATTATTTTTAAATGAATTGTCAGGTAACCATTTTATTTCGGGCAAATTGAAATCACCAATAATAATAAACTGTGAATTGGAAATTGAATACTTTAAACACAGATCTTGTAATTTTTCAATCTGATTACAATAATTGTCTACAGTTACACTAGGAGGAATATAGAGGATGCAAATAAAGATGAGCGAGTTGGAACGAGATTTAATTACAAGCCACAAATCTTCATTGCCACTCTCCCATTCCGTTTTTCTGGACACAAGCAGTTTTTTAGAAACGGCGGCTAGAACTCCGCCACCTTCTTTAGACGCAGATTTGGTTGACTCACGATCTCTCCTAAATACTATATATCTGTCATCAAACAGTTCTTCACTAAACACTGTTGAGTTCAGCCATGTTTCAGAAAAACAAATAATGTCATAATTATTGATTAAAATTTAATTGCGCACACTTACGGTCTTTGTTCGAATACCCCTCACGTTTTGATATAGTATATTTAATGCATCAACAGCAACTGCCTCGTCATCTTTTTCCGTATGATTAAACGCCATAGTCGATGGTGGAGAGATCCTTCAATAAAGCCGCTTTGTACGCCGGGCAGTCCTTATCTCCAGTGGGGTGGGCCCGGGAAGCTGCAGGCTTTCCGAAACGTGCGCATGTAGCGCAACTGGGTGCTGCAGCAGCAGCGGGGCAGGCCTCGCGCGCGTGTCCTTCTACACCGCAGTGAGAGCATCTCTTTGTATCTTTGCAGTACTTGTGAGAATGTCCAACCATTTGACAGTTCAGACACACTGTAAGTCCTACAAAGTCACGCACACCGCAAACGGTCCAGTCCACGAATACACGACCTTGTTGCACCAATGCATGACGAATGTTAGCGGGCACCGAGTACACTCTGTTTTTCACGTCTACACTCTGTTTTTTATCACGTTTTATCTGGGGAGATAAAACGTGATGTTTGCATTCAAAGGGACATAATTAATTAGTTTTCCATTTGAAATAGTCACCTTAAAAGCTTTATATTTATAAATCCCCATGAAAATAATATTCACACATAAATAACAACTATATTTCAAATTATAAAAGAGAATAAACGAATGTGACTTCTTGTTCCATTATGTTACCTCCGGAAAATAAATATCATGGTGGGGAGAGCAGTCTTGCTGTTGAACAGAATTAATTCGGATATCGACATATTTAGCATCGGTGAAGCTGCCTTTAAAAGGCAAGCTCTATTGATGCTGGTATAGTTTATACACCGTTTACTTATTATGTAATACCATTTTACAAATGTACTTAAAAACGAAATAAAATGTAATTTTGTAATGTTTTTAAAGGAATAAACTAATTGAATTGAAAATTGAATTGAATTGAAAAATCATAGGACTTATAACTTGCTATGGAAATTCCATTGTATGCTTAAAAGAGTTACGTTGACCTGCAGCAGATTCCAGACATAAAAGTTGAACTAAACTCCATTAGCTACGTCGGAACTCACTTTTCGTAAGTCAGTTACAAATTTCTGCTTTACCGTTATTTCAAGTAATCATTTAAGACAATTTTATCCAGTCTCAAACGAAAAACGTGAAATAAAAATCTTCTTCCGATTTATTACATATTTCTCTTTAATATTTTAAGTTTTTAACTTCCTAAAAAAATGTATGTAAATAATATCTTTACGTTTGCAAAGTCGAAAAGTTAATTAAACGATATTCCCTAGTTAAAATAATTAAAAACACATTTTGTTATAAATGTTATAGGTATGAAAAAATTCACAGTGTATCTTTAAATGCAACGTAAACATTTGTAATACGTGTCATTTATTTGACCATTTTCGCTTGGTATTATCGTTTTTTTTAATATTAACCTGCTCCCTCTAACATTTATTTTGTATTTAAAAATCTGAGGCGTATGCATGGCAAAACCATGTATGATCGTGTGAGGAATGTGGAGATCCGCAAAGAGTGCAAGGCTGATGTAAGCTTAATGAGTAAGATTAAGAAAGGGACGCTTATATGGTTTGGGCATGTAGAGCAAATGAGCGAAGACAGGAGTGTAAGGAAGATATATGATGCAAATGCGAATGTTAGCAGAAGGCATGGCATTATCAAGTGATTCAGATACATGTCAAGAGTCAGAATAATAGAAGAGTATGTATGAGACGATGTATGTATGTAAATGAGGTAAGAAGTGTGTGCCAAGACTGAGTTGTTTGGCGGTCCGTCCTCTCTGCCTACCCCTGCGGGGAAACGGCTTGATGGTTAGTTAATTTTTTTTTCAGTTAATTTTTTAAATAAAAGTGAAGTAAACTCAGTTATTTGTCTTTTTAATAGACACACTTAAGACTTCGAGAAAAATAATTTCTCTCGTGACCAAGTATTTTTTTTTATTTATTGGTTAGAATTTTTATTTGATTTATTAAAAAAATATGTATACATAAATATATATATATGTTATAAATTGCATACTAAGTATGGAAATTTCATAATATTCTTTATTTTTGAAAAAAAAAATCATTTCGGCAGACTTACAACTACACTATTTTACAAGAATCTCTTTGATGTTTGCAGATTGGATAATTGTTAGTAAAGTTATGATGTCATGAGGCGCCATAGTTTTCATCTGAAGTTAATTTATGTTGCTAAAAAAAATGTTCATTTTAAAATATTTTTTTCTCATACGGTATGTGAGTCATTAAATACTGTGTAGTATAATGAGGAAATCTGAAATTGGTTTCTCAGTGAAGTAAATTAAAACCAATCAGGTAATAAACTGTTGATTCCCTAAAATAAAAAAAAATAAAAAATTATTAATTTTCCTCGATGAAAATGCTGAATATTTCAAGTCTCCTTATAACCTTTCAAGCAATTTACGACAAAGAAAACGCTGCGTAACTGGATTTCAGAACAAACCATGTATTTATTTTGGCAAAAGTGTGTTTAATATCATTGATTTACCAATAAAAAATTGATGAATGTTATTTTTCTGGATTTTCAATTAACTTAAAAGCAGTCCCTCAGAATTTAAAGAATTGCCCACATATTCCACCTTTATACACAATGATTTCAATGAAGGTTATTTTTTCTAAAAAATCTAAATAAAATGGTTGTCCTACGATAAAGCCTGACAAAGCTAGGCCATTTTCAGAGATCACAAGATCTGAAAATAAATAATATATAATGTAGGTATTGTCCAAATCGACATTTTTAATCTTGTAACTTGTAACAATGTAAAACATAATATTTTTGTTGAAAATGTACGTTTTATTTTGTTTAACTTTAATCAATTCTAAATAATTTGAAAATTACTCAAATCCGACCATCTAGCGGCTCCTCTCTTGAACAATAAATTTATAACAATTTATCTAAATTTTTAATGACTGATCTAAGCAAGACCTTTTCTTTTCGTTTGTCTGTAAATTTATTCATGTGTTCCGAGTTCAGTAAATTCCATCAAAATGGTAGCCGTATCTGATAGTACCTTTTTATTCCGCCAGAACGCGCACATGCGCTCTGGCGCACCAGCTGTCAAATCGAAATAATGAAAGTCTTCTGTTCACAGAACTACTAGTTGTGATCTATTTGTGATCACTGGATATAACAATAGATATTTTCTATAGTCATGACGAAATTAAACAGGCGTTAATTTCATGTACCAATATTACGCAGACAATTATTTATAAGTAAATCAAATATTTCAGATTTTATTATTGTAACACCTGGGTATCGATTCTCCAATCAAGTTAATACATTAGTAATTAAATTTGACAATTAAATAAAAAAACCAAATGTTAGTTTAGGTTTCTAATACGTGTGTAATTCCAGTAGGTGTTTAGGTGTATTTTTCTCGGTGTGTTAATCTGGCACTATAAGTAATATTGGCACGTAAAATTCAGGCATTAACCAAATATATACTCCACCCAAAGCTCTGAAGAATAAGTAGGCATTTCCCTTTACTTTTCCCTGTTATTATGTTATGTTAGCAAAACGTACTTATATAAAAAGAGATAATATAAGTTCAAGAATATGATATGGTATATTGTAAAAATTCTGCGAAGGAAGCGGGTAAGGACATGGAAAATATTGGTTTCAAGAAAATCATGTATAATGTAATATCTCGAAGACTTGCTTAACCTTGGGGTAAGTAGAGTGCGTAAAGGGTTTTATTTCTCAAGATATTCAATACATTTTACTACTTATTGTCGGGTATTGTTATCAACGATCTGAATTATTAATTTTAACATAAAAAAACATGATCAAAAAACCAAATAAATTTATTGTCATTTCACTCAAAATAATTTTGTAGTAATTTCACTAAGCACATCGCATTTACTGGAAAGAATGAACTAATGTAAGACATTTAAATAATGAACTGATATCAGACATTTAAATAATAAACTGATGTAATACATTTAAATAATGGACTAATGTAAGACATTTAAATAATGAACTAATGTAAGACATTTGAATAATGAACTAATGTAAGACATTTGAATAATGAACTAATGTTAAACATTTCAATAATGAAATGACGTAAGGCATTTAAATAATGAACTAATGTAAGACATTTGAATAATGAACTAATGTAAGACATTTAAATAATGAACTAATGTAAGACATTTGAGTAGTAAACTATAAGGCATTTACATAATAAACTAATGTAAGACATTTGAATAATGAACTAATGTAAGACATTTGAATAATGAACTAATGTAAGACATTTGAATAATGAACTAATGTAAGATATTTGAATAGTGAACTAATGTAAGACATTTGAATAATGAACTAATGTAAGACTTTAAAAAATGCAGAGTGGTGCTTTTGTGATTTATTTGTCTTACTTATTAATTTATTTAGAATAAAAAGCATTATACTTGTCATTTTCTGGCAAAAAAAATTGTTTGTCCAACTAACGCCCTTGAAGTGATTTTTCACTAAAACGCGCTATACAAATCATCTAGAGTCTAGTCTAGGTCACATCGTTTTAACCCATATTATCCCAAGCATATCTAGACTTGTACGATTTTGATGAAAATTTGGTCTTAGCACCTTATAATGTATGTCATAAAAAATCAATTAAAAAATAATAATAATTTCATTTATTTGCTGAGTTTTGAAACCGATCGATAAATCGATTAGTAGGAATATACCTACGTGGGTTGTATTCATAAGAATGTTACTTATTGTGAAATAAAAAACTGTGTACATACCATACTTTATTTTTTTTTATAAAAATTATATATTTTAAAACTGTTTGGAATTAATTAAGACATTGTGTATATCTATGAAATGTATTTTGAATGGAAAATGACAGAACATTTCTGATGTAAAGCGACATTGCACGTTGAACATTTCATAAATGTATTTTTATGACATAATCCACATCAGAGTAGATTTAATTTGGTTGACAGTGTGATGGGCCTTTCCATCTAGCCTTATAGAGTCTGGAACCCGTTTTATAACAGCCAGTAATGACCTAGGCACCAAAAGTTTCCCAACGGAGGTGTTAGAGGCTTCTTTCATTAGAAAATATGTCGTAACTATATACCTGGTAAATGATAATAGATCATGACAACTGTTGCCTTTTTTCGATGCCGGGGATATTTTATATAATTGAAAGGCATTGTTCACACACGCATTGAGAGGGAACATAAGTAGTTGCCAATACCATCTCTTCAGCCTAATGGAAATTCGGTAGCACCCCACATTTTGATCTAGGCGATCTACGCCGCCCATATATTTATTATAATTTATAAAACACCTGGGTTGATCAACATCCTTTTTTTGTTTGTCACAAAAACGCTTGACCTTTCCTACAGGTTGTACACCACACTGCGTAGACGCAACCGTCACAGTAACTCAAAAATTGTGTTTCCCTTTCTGAATGGCATTTTTTTCAGTTTCTGAACGCAACAGCTCAAATACCTCTTCATCAAAAAACAACTCGAAAAATTTTATTGGTGTTTCAACATCTTCAAGGAAACTGGGTATTGTGGTCACTTGTTCAGGCTTATCTGGAATATCTATAGCCCTCCAACGTCTAGATACTGGAACACTTTTTTTTTTCTGCGAAGGTGGTTTTGCTGATGATGTACTAGGCGTAGGTTGGAGAGTGTGATCGTCCAAGAAACTGTCTTCCACGTCAATACAAGTTTCTGTAGAAACAGTGGCCCTAAGTTCAGCTTCTGCTAATAGTTGCCTCGACAAATTATTTATATGGGTAGATTCCTCGTCACCACTATCTTCGTCACTTTTATCATAATTATCTGGTGGAGTAATATAAATATCAGCCGATAAAATATTCGTGTCATCTTCCAGATGTGAAATAATTTCATTTACTGACAAACTGTAACAAAAACAACAAAAATATCTAAATAAAACCTTCATATGAATGCATAACAACACACTGGTATATCATCCTACTGATCGAAAAATCGATCACTTTATAAAATACCAATTTTTCTACCCACAATCAATTTTATAATAATTTCAATATGTTACAATATTGTGAAAAACATTATTCTAAGTATAAAACCATAAACATAAATAGAATTATATTATAATATACCAAAACTACTTACGTTTTACGACAAGACATATTTTTTAAGAAAAATTGCCTTACAAACAGTTTAAATTGGAATAATAAACGCGGGAATTGTGAAACGTCAAAAATACTGCTTGACAACTAATAGTTTCAGGTGTACCAATATAAAAAAATTAACAACGAATGTGTTCACAATTTCACATAAAAAAATAAAGTATCAACCGATCATATAACCGATCACTAGGAAGATATGGGTTAAATGCCAGAAAAATACCAATATTTTTTTATCTTCTAACATATTTTATCGGTACCATTAATTCCACATAAGAGGCCTTGAAAGATATAATATTTTCCCTCAAAGACTAAATTATATTAAGAGATGCTGTTGTACGTTATAACGTAGGATAACCTATAGGAAGGGAAAATGCATAAGGGATATGAATCTAGGGGTCATTGTGTCCTTTGTTCAGGAGTGAACCTACTGCAATCCAAATGGATGGGTCGAGAGAGTCCGGCTGGAGAGGTGAAAGGGTCTCCCTTAATCGACCTCTACGACCCACCACGCAACTGATGGCCTACGACACTATGCAACTAGAGAATTAAGTCATCCGGGGTGACTTATGACAGAGGTATTGTTTATATGATAAACGGCGGTATCAATACCTGTCTCCAAAAAAATTAAGTCGCATTCAATAAACCAATATATTTTATTCATATAAATATGTGGGTACCTACATATTGTGAATATAATATGAATTAATGATATTGTCCTTCCTAGAATGACTATGTTTTTTTTCCATTTTATTCATGTATCATGTCATGCATCGTTTCCCTTATGAAATACATATTGTAGATAAATAGAAAAATCTGAGTGTTATTTTTATATTTTCTTATTGCCATGTCTCTAATCCTCCATCCTTTTAAATTGTTTGAATGTTTTATGTACAATTACAGAAACCTAGTGATTGGTTCAATATAGACAAATTAGTATTTCTAATTTATTCAAATTATTGATAGTGTAAGGATAGTGGATTTAAAAATAATGGGTAATGAGCGCCATTCTTTTTAAACAGAAAAGAAAACTAATAAACCATTGAGAAATCTTACATCGGGTCTTATTCCTATTAGTAAGTCGTGTACCATTATCTTGTGATAATAGTACCGCAACTTAGGATTCATAATGTATGAAAAAACATGTAAAAAAACAACCTACAACCTACCAGGGCTTAATTTGCTAATACAAGGCAGTAAAACGGTTGATACTTAGATTTTCTTCTCGAATGTTACATGTGGTGTTTCGACAGTCATTATTCCCGGCTTTGACGAATGATGTTGGCGATGGTCGAACCAAGTTAAGGCAGTGAATTGGCTTTGGTTCAAGCCAGAACATCTTCACAGGAATGCTGCATGTTCAAAGCAGCGTGGGCATTGTTGAAAAGGAAATGAAATCACGAGCTTTGTATTTTAAAAGTTTTAAACTTTGAATCACAAAACTTTTTAATACCATTGATATCATTAAGCAACTATACTTTGCCTATGTACGAAGTTATTTGGAGTTTGAATAAATTGTTTGGTCTCCATTTTACAAAATCCACATAAACAAAATCGAAGCAATCGAAAATAAATTCCTAAAATGTCTTTGTTACAAGTCATTAGTAAGATTTAATAATTATGCAGAGGCAGCTTCATATTTTAAAATTGATTCACTGAGTGTACGGAGGCATCATAAGAATGCACTATTCCTATATAAAGTAGTTAACAATACAATACATTCAATGCCCAGAGTTGCTAAACAAGATTCCATTCAATGTACCTGCGCGTTCAACACGCTCTTGTGTCCTGTTCAGGGTTGATAAAAGCAAAACGAACTCTAAGCCGAATTCTTGCCTGAACAGACTATGCAATAACACACGAGGCGAGAGCTCCTGTTTCTTGTATTTTGTTAAGAATCGTCTTTCCTTCAGAGACATTTATAGATAAACATCGGGATATCAGTGCATAAAAGCATCAGAGACAAATCAATGGCTGAAAACATAGGCACCCTTTGTAATTGCCTATTTTATATGTAACATTATTGGTAATCTATTTAATAACTGGATTGCAGGCCTTGAATCTAACATGTGTTTCGACATCGCAATAATAATGTATTCGAAATTTACTAAAAGTTTATCAGGAAATCTGCTAATTCATTCGTTGAAGCCATTTTTCTCTCTGCACAGTAGTGGATTTTATGTTTATGTTTCTTCCATCCACACTGCATCCCAAATATGATATACGATACGGCCCGAGGGAAACTATTTGTCATATTCTTTATTTAGAACTTCGTTAGAAACTTCCATAGCATGCCTCTGCATTATTTCTGCCGTTCGGTTCCCAGTTTAGCTGGCCGCGCGGGTTAATTTCTTAATTAAGTAAAAGGCTACTATCACGAAAAACACATTTCACGTAGGTTATTTAGGTTTGAATGATAAACGACGTGTGTTATGTTTGCGGTGCCACTCAGCTGAACCAGGGAGAATGTGATACTAAGTAAACTAGATATTGTAACGGTTGATGTGTATGATTAGAGGTCGTCGCGAATACCTGGATAATAATTAAATAATATTCATGTTGTTGTATGGTCTTTTTTCTGTTTTTTTTGTACACTACAACGTGCTTAACTCTTAACATTCCTTCTATTATATGCAATTTAGGAGGCGGGTAGGAGTAACGCTGCCCGGGAACCATTTATTGTTTAACCAACACCCCTGCTATAGGTCACCCCAAGTGGTTTGCTACGATTGGTGACTTAGCAGGGGTGCCCGAGTTTATGGGGTGAGGTTTGTTGAGGTTTTTCAATTTTTTTCATTTCTATAAAAACAACTTCCACGCAGCATCCCCAAAGATTCCTCTTACCTCTTAATGTAAAAAAAAATTACAAATTCAAATACAGTAATTATTTTTTGGGTAACTATGCCATGTTGGGCTTCCTTCCTCGGAGGCAATTGATAAACATAAAACACCACAAATATTAACGGGACGGCGCAGCAGTGAAAAGCTATAAACCACGTACAGATGCAACAAAACATACAATGCAACAAAGGTTGCACCAAATTACAATAGTGTTCAAGCCAGTTCGTTCTGCACACTATAGTCATTTGTTACCCAAATATGTACAGATGGAAAAAAAATACAACATCATAATTTTCTCTGCTTCTTCACGGTTGTTTCTAAACGCGTTTTTGTGTTGTTAAATATTTAACAAATTACGACAGCTTTGTTGCTGTTTCTGGCTAGTAACAAACTTACGAAACTAAATTACTTACAAACTTATATATTGTTCGTCTAAAAAATATTCTGAAAACGTCATCAAATTTTGGTTTGAAGTTTTATATATTACAGTACCTTCAAGATCATCAGTCGGATGCACGGAAAAATTAAACGCATACGATTAAATTATCAATCTAGGAGTTGAATAAAGTTATAATTTTCTTGGGTAGGACTAGCAGATTCTTCGATAGTGACCAGCTGCTAATCCTGTACAAACGTCGGGTATGTCTAATTATTGCATTTGGGGGAAATACCTAATTCTGTGCAAAGGCGGGCGGTATCTACCGATAGCAGATCGATTGCTATCTCTAAGGCTTAATCTAGATTAATCAATCTAATTAATTAGCTTAATCTTAATTGCGGTCTTGTTGTATGGATGTGAAACATGGACCTTGAAAGTAAATACCATGAACAGGTTAGAGGCTTTTGAAATGTGGCTTCACCGGAGAATACTCAAAGTCCCATGGACCGACATGATCACCAACACAGAAATTCTCAGGCGGGCTAGAGCAGAGAGAGAACTGCTAAGATTAATAAAAATCAGGAAAATTTTATATCTGGGTCATATCACTTGCTCCAGTTAATATTGAAAGGCAAGATACAGGGTCGCAGAGGGCCTGGTAGGAGACAAATGTCTTGGCTGCGAAATATACGAGAGTGGACCGGCATTAGAAGTGTGGAGGAGCTATTCCGGGCAGCGCAAGACAAAGAGACATTTTTTAGAGTGATGGCCAACGTCGGGGGGACCTGATACGGCACATAAAGAAGAAGAAGAAGGCTT
Source organism: Hesperophylax consimilis (assembly GCF_061612785.1). Taxonomy (NCBI): domain Eukaryota; kingdom Metazoa; phylum Arthropoda; class Insecta; order Trichoptera; family Limnephilidae; genus Hesperophylax; species Hesperophylax consimilis. The sequence continues at coordinate 29,113,005 of NC_142858.1, read as the reverse complement.
AATCGCAATGTAGGCTTGATGAGTCTGTTCAGCATGTTTTTCAATAGAGCATGACGTGACAAACTTGTATTAGCCATCAGCATGCAGTATTCAATTTTTGTAACTTTAATATTCACAGTTGATTTTAGCTTCTTGAAAAGGGTCATGTCTTCGACTCGTTTTTGCGTTTGTTACTAGAATCTGTTATTCCTCCTTCGTGCGATACGGACCTCTTTAAGACCTATATTAATAAATCCCTTCCTACAGTCCCTACCTTGAACCGCCTGACAACATTGTCAAACCGGGTTTCGATATAGTACCTCTCTCTCTACACTATTATAGACAGGGACTCTTATGAGGTGTAACATTAAAAAGGGTGCATAATTTACTATGTCATATAAGCTTTGCTAAGTAGGTTATATGAAACATTAACCCTATTTTCATTCAATCAAATATCTTTTTCAAATTTGCTGACGTCTGTGTATATTATATTGAAAAAAACTCACATTTCTCAACAACAGATGCACATAGGTTATTACCTACCTACTTACCCGTTTTGTAACACTAATATTTAGCTATTTTATAAGACCACCTAGAGCAATTTTGGGAGATATTCCTCCCAGATCTAAAATTAATCTCATTTTGTGTCAAGGTGAGCAGTGTTAGAAAGACAAAACACTACGTTTTCAGTTTGCATTAAAAAAAATTATTATAGACACTCCCGAAAAATTAAACATAATTCTATGAAACATTCATGATAAAAACCGTCGGCAAGCGATGTTTGCATTCAGAATTTTAATTTAATGTGTCAATTTGTAATATGAAAATCTGAAAGAGTCAACAATATGCTTTCCGAAACAGTATTTTGTTTTGAAATAGATTTGCAATGCTAAAATATTTAATATCAATAATATAATCAGCATTTTGACAGTTTACTTAAGGAAAATGCAATGCATAATGTCAGAGGCTCCAGGCATTAATTATAGTTTCGAATTTAAAATAAATTCTTATTTTATTATTTCAATGAGATATCAAGTCTAATATATATTTACTTTCTTGAACACTAATCTTTCAATTTTGGTAAATATTTAGGAGTATGCGTTGAAGTAGACATTCCCACCAACACAAACATTTCAAGCATTTATTTTATATTACATGGTATAATAATCTGTCTATTTATTTAAAAAAAAAGTTTCTTTGTTTGTCCGTTCGCGTCTCTATCCCGTTCATCCAATTTTGCTGAAAATTTCAAATTTTGTTCTTATCAGTGACAGGAGTGAAAAGACTTAATGCATTATGTCAGCACTGGAATGAGATATGGAGTCGAATTAATGTCGAAATAATGTAGTTTTTTAATAGTAACAATGTGGCATACAGTAATGGATGGTAGAAGTCAAGGAGGCCCGAAAAAGAAGTGAAACCCACAAGTGAAATAATACTACATGAATTTTATGGTAGAAAAGGTCAGGGACGTCCGAGGAAGATATGGCACGATCAAGTGAAACAAATACTTATTACAATACCATCATATTATTTCCACCTTAAAAATGCACCCAGCTGTCAGGTACCAAACCATTCATAAGCCCCCGGGCAACGCCAGGTACACGTCAGTATAAAATAACATAGTGGCTTGCACAATGAACGAAAACATTTCAAAATGTCAGTTCCCGCAAATTCTTTCAAAATATTTACATCATCGCGTTGAAATAATTGATTGACGCATAAAATAAAAATGTTTCGATTCCAGAAATTAAATAAATAAATGCCGGAAAATTTGTGTGGTATAAAACTATTCATCATTTGATTGATGCTTCCCGTTGCATAACGTTGCAACATTCGACCAATTAATTTTAATGGCTTAAAAATAGAAAAATATATTTTAAAGACTCAATTCAATCTCAATCTATAATATGTTATTTGGTTGATACGTATCTGGCGCAATTATTTTTTTTTATATTTAAATTTCATTGTTGGCTTCCATGGTTTAGAGGTGAAGATCCTTGATATAATTCACTAAATAAAGAATAATTTATTACACATTAAGATAATTTTCTGGAACGTGAAGGTTGTTTGGAAGTGATTGTTTAGCGAGAACTTGCGGGGAAACTGTCTATTCCAAATATCGGCATCCTGTTATCGGGATAAATTGTGGTGCCTTTTCTCGGGAAGTCGAAAGGAACTTGGTTATTTCTGATTTGTACATGATAATTACGTATTTCGCCAGAATTACTGAGTTGTGATGCGATCAAAAATTATCGAAGAAATGCATTGCTGATTATATTATTATTATAGCGTCACGTTAGTTACGATTAGCAATATTATGTAGTATTCCACAACTTAATCTCCTGGTCAGGTATCCGAAATAAGATTTCATGGCATTAATTAGGTATTTATATCCAAGTATTTTTGATCCTGCAAAGCGTACAGAGGGTAAAATGATTTGGTCATTTTATCTTGCGATATTTTTAACCTGTGGTTAGGTACAGTCGAAAACGGTAGAAATAACTCGCTCCAGCGGTCCCTAGAGCTCCTCACGACGCACAACAATGTCGGCGGTGATGTGTTGATATAACAAAGGGAGAAAGATAAATGAGCGAAGCCTGCTGAGTTCGGATTCCCATTCGTGCCATTATATTATCTCCTGTAGAAAATTGATCTCTTCCTTGTTCCTAGGAGGCTTCATACTTCATGTCTGCCAACATCGGAAACCACTACTGAGAAATTGAAATACAACAAAATCATGTTGATAATAGACAAGGTATTAGATATAACGCGTTCTCAGGTTTTCCTGGCTGTTTATTTTATGGTATTTATATATTGGATATTTGCCACGGTAAAACGACGATGTGTTTTGTTTGTGATTTAAAGGAATTTAATTCTACGTCAACTAAAGGTTCTTGTTTATAATATCCTATTATGTTACGTGAGTAAAGGAAACCATTTTTCTTTCTTAAAGTAAGGCACGATTAAGTTAACCAGATTCTTGAGTCGGGTCGGGCCTTATCGAGAGTCAAATAAAAGAAGAGTATATATGAATGTGAATGAGGTAGTGACGACAATTGACGGCCTCCGTAGTCGAGGGTTACTCTTTAAAAATAATATATAGTATATTTCCAGCACGTTCCAGGGTGGAAGATACTCTTAGTATTGCCATGGTGTAAGACCCTTCCCCACCTTCCTCTTCCCGAAATCCTTCCCCTCCCCACTACCTTCAGTCTCACAACATACCCCAGTTGGGGAAAGTGTATAAAGTGTGAAAGTGGCATAAATACTCCATGTTTAGCATAACTATTATGCTTTTAGCATATAGCATATTTATTTGGCTTATTTTTACAGAAACATGAAAATAATAAAAAACAATTTTTTAACTAACAAAAATGATATCGATTGAAAAACTGGTGTCTCAATAGAGAAACATAGTTCACATTAAATGGGAATCCTTGACTTCCACTGTAGAATTTTGGAATGAAGTCATGCAATATAAAGATGCAGCTAATAATAACCCCTTCGGTGATTTACGTCAGTTTGCAATGTCTATTTTAACATTGCCGCATTCAAATGCGGACATTGAACGTGTATTTGGCCAAATGAGTCTGGTCAAAACAAAACTCCGAAATCGTTTGGCGGTGAGAACCCTAAATTCCATTTTGTACGTGAGATTTGGCCTAAAGAGAGCAGGAAAGTGCTGTTATTCTTACACTGTTCCTGACGAAGTACTACGCTGCATTGGAACCAAAGAAAGTTACGACTCCGTCTCTCAGCCTTCCACTTCAGCTGCTGTTAATGAAGAAGATGAAGATGAAGATATTGATATTTTATTTCACTGATTTTATTTCTAAGTTAAATTTATGTTAGCTTTTATTTTGGCATTTTTTAAAGTAATTTAGCATATTTATGGCATATTTTTCTCATCACTCTGGCATATTTTTAAGTAGTTGAGTTGGCAACACTGGTTGGGGATGCCGTAGTCTCACTGGCTCTAGATGGTTGAGAACAGCCGGAAGACATTTTTTTTTTAAATTTAGACGTTCAGAAAATTTATCTTTCGAATAAACACCGTTAATAAACATGAAAAATTTATGAAATCTATGAGACGTTTAAACAAATTATATACATATTTCAAACATTAAATTAATAGTTAATTATTATGTGATTATTTTTCACAGAATCATTTCCAATTTTATAAAAACACCTACATTCAAAGCATATTTGAGATCTTTCAGCGTGAATAATTTCACGATGTAATATAACTAACACACGACCAACTGAAATTAATATGTTTGATATTCTCTTTGCTTTTTTCGTTTCATGTAAAAGTAGGAAAATTAGACACATTAACTGTCAATCTGAACTGTTCGGTGGTTTTCTGTTTAATAGAATGATTTCCAATTCCATGGAATACTTTAAAATGCTCACAAAATCTTGATATTCTCTTTTAAAATATTTATTTTTAATTATAATATGTCTAACCGTAGTGGAAAAGGAGATTAAGTAAGTATAATGGGACATAACAAATTATTATAAGCATTAATTACTCGCTTAAAACATTCATACAAATTGGAAATATCTCCCGAGTAAAAATAAATGCCTTCAATGGTTATTGAACCCACACCTTTTGATGTCCGGTCAGGTGATTTGGACCACTGAACTACGTCGGTTTATTCCCAACCCACTAAATAATTCAATATGTACAAGTACTTCAACCGACTTTTTTAAATTTTTTTTATTTATTTATTAACATTCAAACCTGCTAAGCTACTTATGTAGTTTGTCAGCAGGTACATAATGACAACATTTTTGCAATAACATGGTACAATGGTAAACAGTATGTAGGTATGTATAATGTTGATGATAAATTAACAATAAATGATAAGTTGGTTAAATTACAGAATTGTATAAATATAAATATGTAAGAAGCAGTATAAATGCCTCATATAAAAAAACAAGCACACATGAATTTAATATGAACAAATGAATATAATCAACAAGTACTTCTATGGTTTTAATATACATAAGGTAATACAAATTTATAACGATTTTCCATTTCCCTAGAATGTGAATTCCAATTAGGAAAACAAGGTCTTCAGTAGTGCATCAATATAAATCCTCATTATCTAATAGCCATTTCCTTAGATTATATTTGACTTTGGCTGTAAAAACGTTTATATTTTTAATTGTCATTGGTAGTTTATTAAATATTCTGGGTACAATAAAGTTTAGGGTTCTTTCACCGTATTTATTGGTACATTTCGGGACCACCAGTCCTTCATTTTTGGGTGAATCTTGTATTATGATTGTGGAAAACTCTTTCCCTTTACAAGGAATCAGACAATATAAGATGTTGACTTACAATATTATAAAACAATAATCCTCTGCTGTATATATATTTTTTTTTTGTTCACCTGTAAACAACCAATATTTTAGGCGAGTAATTAATGCTTATAATAATTTGTTATCCTTTGTGCTACGCATAAAAACCTTGTCTTATAAAAAATAATTTATCATAAAAAATGAATGTGTCATTTGGTGACAGTACCTATAACACTACGTGATCCGAGTAGTTATAAATAAAAATATTTTTTATCATCCATTCATAAGTGTGTTTTATATGCTTTAAGACATTTAAAAACTTCCCACTTAAGAATTATGAACCAGTCTTTAAAAGTGAGCAAAATTATCACCCGTGAATATACAAACACGAACATACAAGTGTTTACCATTGCCACTTAAAATACGTTTTAAATAAACACAATTAATAAATAATGGCTTTTTCGATGAATCGATAAACGTTTATTATTTGTGTTGTACTAATAAAATTTGAAGAAATGAGGAAAAAATAGAACGAAAGAAACTATGTCTGTATCTAATTTAAAAATAGAACAAAATTATGTAAGAAATATTTTTCTCGGAAACAATTTTATTCGAAACATTATTCTCTGTTTATTTAGTTAAGATTTAGGACGGTATGATTCTCGGAATTTGAAAAATGTGAGATACAAGTTCTGTGGAGGTTCTATTAAAATTATATTATTATATCATGATTGACCAGTTGCTTCACGAACTGAAATAATAACAGAACTTTATTTATTTTTTTACTATTATTATTTTTATTTAATAAATATTTACATGATAATGCAGTAGATTTTCTGTTGACTCGAATCACTCGAGGCCAATGCTCGTGTTGTGGTAGTCATACATAAATACTTAATTAATAAAATATAATAATAAATAAAAAGTAATAATATAAAAATCTAAGATAAAAACATAAAAGAATAAATAAAACTAAATGCAAATATAGAAATTATAAGTAAAGTGAGAAATAAAGAAAATAATATTTTGATGGAGATAGGACTGAAAATTTAAAACAAAAATTGTAGGTATTCTACTAAAAGAGTACATGTTTAAAATTCGTGCCATGTAAGAAATTGGAAAGAAGGTGTGAAAGAGTAAGTAATTTTTTTATATATATATTTTAATAGTTTTATCAGTTTAAGAAGTCTTTGTAGAAAGCTCGTCCCCTTTCAAATAACCAATGCTTTACTCGGGCAGTAAAAGGGAGTTAGAATTATACGACTTTATGTCAGTACTCAATGCATTATATATTTTCGGAGCGATGAACTAGAATTGGCGTTGAGCGAATGAGGTATTTGTTTTAGGAACCAAGCAACCCAGGTTTGATGAAAAACAGTTGTGTAACTGGATGTTGTGGAGCCACTAGTAGGTTATTTTTAAGTATATAACATAAGGTTATCTTAGTAAATAACTGTCGAATATCTAAGACCCTGATTTTAGCAATGAGTTCATTTGAGGGATGGGTAGGTTGGCATTTAAATATAATTCTCAAGATAAGTTTTCGAACTTTAATAATTGGATTAATAATGGATTCAGCACAACCACCCCATCCCACTATACAATTTGTTGCTATGGATTGGAAAACGGCGAAATATACGCTTCTTAGAGTCTGTAAATCTAAGATGGATCTAAGGGAGCAGAATATATGGCAGAGTTTACGGAGTTTTTTTACAGTTTTAGCTGGTTATCAATGATTATTCCCAAATATTTAACTACCTTTGTTGATTTAAGGTTGCACGTGCAATTAATATTATGTATGGTTTCTGAAGTGTGTAAGTTGAGTGAACAGGAATGAATGATTGGTTTAGGGCAGTTGTTAGGTATATTAAGTTTGCGTATGGAAAATGTCATATATTGTGTTTTGCCGATGTTAAGTTTGAGAAGGTTAGTATCTAGCAAATGCTTTACTTTTATTAGGCCATTATTAGTTTTGTTAATAATTGATTACCATGTCTCATCTTCGAATATTAAGACAGTGTCGTCGGCAAATGATAATCTCTGTCTCCCATATTCATGGTACATAGTGAGTTAATATATATATATATATATATATATATATATATATATATATAAGAAATAAAATTGGTCCTAGTATACTACCTTGAGGAACACCATAGGATACAGATAATTTTAAGATACAGACAGTGTCGTCGGCAAATGATAATCTCTGTCCTCCCATATTCATGGTACATAGTGAGTTAATATATATTTAAGAAATAAAATTGGACCTAGTATACTACCTCGAGGAACACCATAGGATACAGATAATTTTTTGCTTATATGCATTTATCAGAGTGGGTGAGAGTTTGTTGGGATCGGTTCATTATATAGTTTTCAAACCATGTGTAAGCTACTCCTGTTATTCCAACCTGCTGTAGTTTTTTAGCAGTAGGGGATGAGAGACGGTATCAAATGCTTTTGCGAGATCGAGAAAAACAGCAAGTGGTTTACGACCAATATCAAGATTATAAGAAACGATATTTGTGAGGTCGGCAATTGCACTGAAGTGCTCTTACCTTTGCGAAAGCCATATTGACTGTCCGATAATATTTTGTTATCTTCGAGTCACAGTCTATTTTTCACAGCTTTTTTTACAATTTTATATATTGTGCTTAGTAAAGATATCGGTCGGTAGTTATTTACAGATAATTTGTCACCTGCTTTGAAGATTGGTATTATTGTGGCCTGTTTTAGGGATCTAGGAAAAATGCCAGTGTTAAAGCTTAAGTTAATTATGTGTTTAAGAGGGGAGGCGATATATTTTTGGGTGTGTTTAATCATTTTTGTCGAGATGTGATTCATACCGGTGAAGTTACTATTTTTGAGAGATGCTATCAGTTTTATAATTTCTGGTTCATCGGTGGGAGTGACGTTCTGTGAACTTAAATAGAACGTTCACAGAACTTCAAAATCTACATTTAAATTTGATAAATTGTTAAAATTGTATGAAATAGCCTATTCTTAGTCATGAAGTTTAATCTTTCACGGAGCAAATAGCTGATTTCTTGTTACCTAACCTGTTATCACATTTACAAAGACGTGTTACCAAATAAGTTAATTTTTGAGATTGAAAACATTATTGTAGTATAGTGATTTATTTTAGGGTATTATGAAGTGCTTCGCTACCTCATTCTTTAGTCAATTTTTCGGACAGCATTGCAGTGTCCATCATCAGGGCAGATGTGTAATCTAAGGTTGTAACGGAATAAATTAAGTACCCGTTAATTTTTATTATTTGGTGTGGATGTCCGACAACTGGCGACACCATGAAACAAGGTTCGGAGTTGGCTGACGGAACGAGAGGAGCTTCTTCTTCAGTATTCGGGTGGCGGATCCAGCAATCAGACGTACGGGGAAGAAAGGACTCTTCGCGGATGGCGTTCAACACGGATTCGGGAAGTTTTTAGTTTATCATTATGCATTTCAATATTCATTCAAATATTCAATCTTTAGTTTCTCTTTTTACTTTCATTGGTTTACTATAATTTATAAATTTTGTTCTATCGTTTTTATATGGAACTGGCGCCCTTAATATTTATAGTAATGATATTTAAAATTATAATTCATTTTACTACCTACAATTTAGCATAACTTTCAATCACCATGTTAATTATTTTTACGTAATAATACCGACCTACTAACGTTTCTTCGAGGTTAGTCGCACCCTGAGATTATTTATATTTAAATTATTCATTGAGTCTCTTGCTATGTTTTGTTTTACAATAAATTTAATATTTCTTAAATAAGAATCTTTTATTTAGATTATCATCCTCATTCTTCTTACATTTATTCACACTAAAAATATTACGTTACATTGGCGGCCCAACGTGGTTAAACCGGGTTTTTTTTTGTTTCGTGGTGATTTGATGTGAAGTTGTGGGTAGTTTGAATAGTTTCATGTTAATTTCATGTAATTTTTTTTAAAAAATTTTGAGTAATGGAATGCATAAATGAAGCTTCACGAGTTCGTTTTGATTCGCGAGAGTTTTTTGTTCTTCCGTCGTTATCATTGCAATCGGGGGTTTGATTTTAATTTGAATATTTTTTTGTAATCCGCCACTAAATACTCAGAACGCAAAGCGTTTTTTTTTCTTTGTGACGTAAAATTCTAAATCGTCATATATTTTATATTTATTGTTACCGTTCCGAATCTGTGACGTATTTAGTAAGGCGTCATCACATTATTTAAAACATTCTGAATCAGAATACTTGATTCACTGGCAAATATTATTATTTAAATATGTATAATGATTGTGTGTGGGTAAACTAATTATTATTTTATTTCCTCAGTGCACCGGTAGTTTAATTTTTTCACAATATTCGTGAACAACATGCGTCGCAATTTTGGTGACTATTTATTGCAACAAAATTAATTGATCAAACGGAGTAAGTTACATTCTTATTGTTAAAAATGGATTTTTTTTCTCATATATTTTGTGCTAAATCTCCTCAAGATATATTAATATTCTTTTTCAGGTTATGTTGAATTACATTTGCATACCAATTCAAATCCTGTATAATTTTAATAATTACATTATAATATGATACATCTTAGTCATTTTCATTTCAATTGACTTAGACTTTTAAATCTTCCTGTTATAAGGCATACATATAAATTATTTTTAAATTAATAATCTTTTTAAATGAATTGTCCTGTTATAGGAAATAATTAAACCTTCCATCAAAGATAAAAGGGAGTTATTATTTTTTTTTTAAATAATAATATAAAATATATAAATGTGAATTTCAGATTTCTACATCAATGCGTTCAAGTATCACGGGATCGCTTGCTGGTAGTTTTGGAGGAGACGTCTTTCATCACTGCGGCAGACGACTCCTGTATATTGCGGTTTGCCTGTATAAGCATTGCATAAAGAGGTTATACTGTTTGTTTATTTTGTTGATTTTCTTTGGGGCTATGCGAGGTGATATAATGATATCTTCTAGGAAGGATTTAAAGTCATTTTATCGGTTCAATTGGTTTCGTTGGAGTTGACTCAAGTAAAAACAATAACAAAAAATTTTCTCAATAATTATTTTTTTAAACTGTGAAACCTTTAATGTTTATTGTGGGTACTTTAAATTTATGATTGGTATTGCATCATTTGGGATTAATTGGAATCTGAATTTTATCACAATCATATTTATAGTCAAAGTTACATGCTTAATTTAGATCATGACATGGAAGTCCATTGGTAATTTATATATAATTAACTTATTGCTATATTGTGGGTGTATCACATAGTTTGCCTAGTTTGATATTTTGAATTTTCTGAAGAATTTTTTCTTGAAGTCAGACATTTAATTTTTTGCGTTATTTTATTTCTAAAGGAGATTATTAAATGATTAAAATAGAATCACTTTTTTAATTAGAATGGTTCTTTTAACATTTTACATACAGAACAATGTTACATATTTATTCGAGGAATTTAAAGATTTATAATGTCAATATTATCTATATAAAAAAACGTCACACACACACACAATTATTATTTTCATGCATATATTTTTTTCTTTCACAACACATATTTGATGTTGATGATTTTTCAAGTAAAATTTACTAAAATACACTTGAATATTTTACTACAACACGGTAAAATAATGTTGTCTATCTCACTATAAATATTTATATTATTCGTTCTTTACAAGTTCTCGTAATCGTTTGAACGCCACAAACGAGAAATGACAATTTGATCGCTTACATTTGATGCGTAAACGTAACGCGTATGTTTACACATTAAATGTATGTTTTGTTTTTGTACTGTTCGGTAGTCTTGTCGTATTGTTTAAATTTTGTTTGGGTAGGTCTTAACGTATGATTTTCAACTTTAAAAAAAATTATATGTATAAATTTACATCTAATGTCCATAGGGCATAGAGGGCCTGTAGCGTGTGGATGTTTTTGCCTACATGAGACAGGGGAACTATGTTCTATGTGATATAGTGAAAGCAATTGGCTTTTGTTGCAATTTTCCCAGGGAGAAAAGTACTACATGCTTTTTAGCCTTTGAGAGTACATTTTCTTTGATGCCGCCATGCTTTTATAAGCCCCTGAGTGTGCGCCTGATGAAATTGTAGATAGTGTTTTGGCACATTTTTGGAAGTTAATAATTTTAAAATGGAAAATCATAACGTTAATTTCCTTGTGAGAGCGTGTTTTTGTTTTGTGTTTTTTTTTTTTTTTTAAAGCAAAGGATTAAATTGTTCAAATGCTAATTTCCATCTCTATTACAGAGGATATGTTGGATATTATTTGGCAATTTTTTTTCAAATGCTAATTTCCATCTCTATTACAGAGGATATTTTGGATGTTATTTGAAAATTTTTTATTGCTGTAAATTCAGTAAATCTTAGAAATTCTTGCTATTTTCCATCTCTATTACAGAGGATATATAAGATATTATTTGGCAATTTCTTTTTTAATTGCTGTAAATTCAGTAATTCATACTATTTCCATCTCTGATATAGAGGATTTGTTGGAAACTCATAAACAGTGTTTTATGTTTAATTGTCCATCGATTTGATTTTATTTTATAAATTTGGACTATTTTGGTCATTTTCCTTCTCTATTATAGAGGATTTATCGGAAACTTTCTTTTTGGATATCAAAGAATTTTTTTTTTTCAATAAATTTAATAATGTAATATGCTTTCAAGGGCGTATTAGAATATCAACTTTATGTTGAATTTAATAATTTTTCAGGGGTATTCATATCGGTTAGAAACAAATACAATTGAATTTGTAATTTTAAAATAAGTCCAATTTGATGGCAATCGACGTACAATTTTATACAATCTATCAGTAATTTTGAATTCTTGAGCTCGTACAGTTTATTTAAAGTAAAATAAAATTTAATATTCAACTTATATTTTCATTCATCGATAATAAATAATGATGATTTAAATAGTAATTTTAAATTCATACAAACGATCTCGTATTCGAATTTTACACGGAAGCTCAAATTTGACAACATTTATCGCTTGACTTAACAATAAAGTTATTTTGGTCTTTATTTTAACTTATAAATACATAATATAGGAATTTATAAGGTAATCTTTACACATTTTCACACTTTAGATTTGTTATTTTCATAATTATTGTTTTGAAATTTAATAATATTTACTGCCATCTTATGGAATTTGTTCTAAACTTCGAACTTACTTTAAACTAATAGGTTAGATAGGATGTTGAAATTAATCGATATTAATATTGGTTATATTTTTTTTAGAAAACACCATTGAATTTTAAATAGGTGTTAAATTCTATTTTACAATTTTATCTATTTTTTTTTAATGTTCGTACATAAGTAGAACTAATTGACACATTTAGTTTTTTTCTATAATACCTGGCATTGCAGTTTGATCGCTTCTGATGCTCATACATTTATATTTTTTTTGGAAATTTAGGAAATTCCATATAATTAGTTATGCCAAATTCATTAAATCATGATTATTGGGGCCAGTATGTTTCAATCAAAATTATAACTTTTGTTAGTGTTAGTCACTTCTATTTTATGATTATATTATTAATATGATTAATTATAATTTCTTCTTGCCTTTCTTTGTAAAGTAAACCAATAAATTATTTAGGGGTTAGAAAATAGGGGACTTTAAGAAGACTTGAAAAAAGAAGCGGAACCAAGGATCTCAACATAGAAGCAATTGACTACTACACAGGCTATGAACATCGCATGGCTTACTTCGCATCTCCTACGGGCAATCTCATCATCAAGAAGTAAACTCCTTGGATTCTTCTCAACCCCCCATTCAACGACAATCAGCCTTTTACTTCATAAGGAACTATATACCCTTGCTGGCCTGGCTCTAAAGGCTTCATGCGGAGTTGGATCTTCTCTACAAACTTCTTATAACCGGAGTGCTGCACTGTACCCAAAATGGACTTTAAGGAAGTGCCAGGAGGCACTACAAAAAAAAAATTATAACATAAAACATAAATTTTTTTCTCAACGGAAAGGGGTAATGTAACGGGATAAATTAAGTACCCGTTAATTTTTATTATTTGGTGTGGATGTCCGACAACTGGCGACACCATGAAACAAGGTTCGGAGTTGGCTGACGGAACGAGAGGAGCTTCTTCTTCAGTATTCGGGTGGCGGATCCAGCAATCAGACGTACGGAGAAGAAAGGACTCTTCGCGGATGGCGTTCAACACGGATTCGGGAAGTTTTTAGTTTATCATTATGCATTTCAATATTCATTCAAATATTCAATCTTTAGTTTCTCTTTTTACTTTCATTGGTTTACTATAATTTATAAATTTTGTTCTATCGTTTTTATATGGAACTGGCGCCCTTAATATTTATAGTAATGATATTTAAAATTATAATTCATTTTACTACCTACAATTTAGCATAACTTTCAATCACCATGTTAATTATTTTTACGTAATAATACCGACCTACTAACGTTTCTTCGAGGTTAGTCGCACCCTGAGATTATTTATATTTAAATTATTCATTGAGTCTCTTGCTATGTTTTGTTTTACAATAAATTTAATATTTCTTAAATAAGAATCTTTTATTTAGATTATCATCCTCATCATTCTTACATTTATTCACACTAAAAATATTACGTTACAAGGTTCTGTGAAATGAAGACGTGATACCGTGTTGCCAGCCCCAACCTTCTGACAAGAGCTGACATTAACATATAATCATTATTGTATAATATTATCACTGATTCCTTTGACACACATAATTAAACATGATTCATGTATGCATAATGCATATGCGTGTTGGTATAATAGTAGCTGAAATATTTGTTTTCTTAAATGGTTGTTTTTTTTTCAATCAGCTGTCTGTCTGCCAAATTCATGGACCTAAAAAGCCCCGGAGAGAGCATTAGTGCGATTTTGTACGAATGTGACTGAATCCAAATTGGCAGCCATCTTGTATTACAAACTTATAAAATGATTTGTAAGCGAAGTGGTACGTAATGAACTATTAAGATTATGTATTAAAATATGATTTTAGGGGAATTTGATGAGACAAGGAATGGCATATGTCATGGATTTAAATGCAGCTAACATTTTTCATACATCTTCCCCCTCACCCTGCGGATTTAAGTTATTCTGCAATACCGTCCAGGGCTTTTTAGGTTCATGGTAAAATTAAGTATAGCATATGTCATGGATTTAATTCGATTTTACATCTTTCCCCTCACCCCGTGGCTTCAAATTATACTGCAATACCATCCAGGGCTTTTTAGGTTCATGGTCAAATTACGTATGGCATATGTCATGGATTTAACATTTTTCATACATCTTCCCCTTCACGTCATGGGATTCGTGATCCAAAAGTAAAATCAAATAATTTGTTACTACTTTTACAATATCGATAAAAAACGATCGTTTTTACTAAACGTATTTGTTTAACTCTTTGATTTAATTATGAAATCCGTGTTGAGAAGTACGCAAGAGTGATGATAATGTATGCAAGAGGCTCCTTAGATAGTGTTTTTTGCCGAGTAAGAGTTTAGGCAAGTATCTCAACTAGCAAGCTGGAGGTCGCGGGTCGAGGGTCGCGGTCGCGAAATCCCGACGTGCATAAGTAAATTTTATTTGATTAATTCATGTTACTTAAAAATAATTTAAATTATATTTGCGTCACGTCCCAGAGTGGAAGATACTCTCATAATCGCTCAGGTATAATACCACTATTCAAGATCAAATCGGTGCTTGAAATGGCTTTAGCCGTGTTTGGTGACCAGATCGGAATAGCCAGGGACTTACCCACTTTCCTCCTCCCCATCTCCCTCCCACTACCTTCAGCCTCACAACATACGCCAATCGGTCATAGTCTCACTGACTCCTGACGGTTGGGAACAATTGGGACTCTTGTGCGGTTTCACATAAAAATAAATTAAAATAAACAAGGCTAAAGTAGAATTATCGCATTTGATATTTCATACCTCGATCGTCATATAAATAAAATCTGGAACGAATATAATTTGCAAGATAAGATTCTCATACTTGACGAAACAGGGTAAAAAGTGGAGACAATTATAATAGTTGGTTTCGACAAGGATAAGGGTTTGCGAGTGAGGCAAGGCGGGGAGAAGGGCAAGGTGGTAAGGATCTACTCCCAGCGAGGAGCACCGGGCGGCGGTGGAGTGACATCACTCCTTCTACAACCGTCACCCCTCTTGACATAATTACATTGTGGGTAGCGCCGCGACGCGACTCGACGCCCTCCGACGGTTAGTTAGCAAGCAGCCTCCTGCTTCCTGATATACGGAGCCCTCCACTTTAATACGTTCAGTGACCCTTTTTTAATAACGTGTCAGCCGTGATACGCAGGTATAAAAACACATGCTTTGAAATATGCTCCGTTTGTTACGGTAACTTTCTACGGTAAGATGAAATTCGTACCAAAGATTGGTGTAATTACGAATAAAGCACTCAAATGTTAAATGACTAACTTTCGAAGATAAAATGTGTACATGAATACAACCAAAATGCTGTATTTATATACAATAACGCTAGTTAAATACGTTCTTAAATACAGTAATTCCACCCTCTGATCACCTTTATAAAACATACACACATATAAAAAAGAATAGAAGGCACGTAAATTATTAAGTACATTTTATTCCAATTGATAATCCGTAAATGCGATAAGTTTGAAATAGAACAAAAACTCTCGAAAAATGCTTAAGTTGCATTTAAAGAAACACTGTGAATTTTTTCATTCCTATAACATGTTACAGAAAAAAACGTTTTTTTATAATTTCATATAATTAACGTTTTGGCATAACAAATGTACAGATATTATTTTCAAATATAACTTTTTTTTGGAATTTAAAAACTTAAAGAGTTAAGAGGAAGCTACAAGCAAAAATGTGTATATTCTTAGTATACCTTAAACTGGTTTTTATTTACTTAGTAAAAAAATTTATAAGAAAGCAAAAAAGTTAATAAAGTGAAACTGTCACAGATAATCCAAAATAGAGTATTTTTTTCTTTTACGTGTTTATGCATTTCTATTGAAAAATATTTTTTTAATAGCTTACGTTTATATTTTTAATTGAGTAATTTATTATTTTATTTGTATTCTACTCAAGCAAAACGATAGGAAAACCTCCAATTTAGCTAAAGCATATTTTTTGGTATACATAATTTACACCAATTCGTTACAAAGATTAATCAAAATAGTGATTTAGCATTAAGCTTCACCTTAGCCAGAAAATTGTTATAAATCGGTAGGAATTGGGAATGCTTAACTCGTCAGGTTAATTTGTTCGATTTTTTTTAACCAACAGCATCCGTAGACAATTTGTTCCGTTTTTCGAACAGCTCACGTGGTCTCGTAAAAATCGTTGTGTCTCCCTTTCCGTCAAATTTAGAAATAATTACTAAAATGTGTTGGAAAGAAAAAATTCCAAACTTAATATTCATATATAGAATTTAACCACAGAATAATTTAAATGTACATCTCTTTGAAACGTTCCGACTACAATTTGAGCAAAATTATGGAACTTTGTGAATTTATTTTTAATTATTATTTTTCGGAATAACTTATTGAGTAAAACCTCAAATTATAATATTTAAATATTGAAGACAATATTAGTGAGTTTTAAACGCAAATCTGAAACAGAAAAATCAGAAAAGGAAACGGTCACATCTGGGACTCGAACCCAGGACCCTTGTCTTTCCGGGACAATGCTCTACCAACTGCGCTAATGGGACCCTATCCTCATCGGTCACTTTTAACTGTATCATACTTCGAATAAGAACTACCAACGTTGTCTTCATTTTTTCACCGCACATTTTTTATTGGCAACTATCTTTATGTATGATCGCAAGATTCAACCCGAACTAAATGCAATCCTAGACAGCGTCTTATAGATAAACCTATCTTATTGTTTTTATTTTTAATGTGCGACATCTATTGACTTTTTCTGCAAGTCTAGAAATGAATTATTATTTTTCGGAATAACTTATTGAGTAAATCCTCAAATTATAATATTTAAATATTGAAGACAATATTAGTGAGTTTTAAACGCAAATCTGAAACAGAAAAATCAGAAAAGGAAACGGTCACATCTGGGACTCGAACCGGGACAGATTTGCGTTTAAAACTCAATAATATTGTCTTCAATATTTAATTATTTTTATTAGAAAAGTCACAAAATCGAGGTGGCAGTAATGATACATTTGTCTTATAAAATATTTTATTTTTATATTTAAATTTTTATTTTTATTCAGCCTGGGTACTCATTGCCTCGCAAAACTTGGTCCGCCATCAATATCGGGATATGTGAATGTGGTGCGGTGCAGACCACTGAACATGTGATCAACGAATGCCCGCTCCATTCATTCCCCGGCGGGATTGATGAGGTTCACATGGCGACGCCTGAGGCCCTAGAATGGCTCGCAGACCTAGATGTCCCCATTTGACCCCCCACCATACGAAAGAAGAAGAAGAAGACTAACTCCGTACATAAAGCCCTGCGAGAAGGCATTTCCTTTTGTGTATATGTATTATGTATTTGGGAATTAGGTGTGGGTACTTTTTGAGGAAAGGAAGTACTAAACCTGGGTCCATGTTGAAGGAAGAAAAAAATAAAAAGCGTGTTCTGTTTTGATCATCTCTAATTGCGCAACCTATGCGGGGTGTTTAGTAAACTATGGATCAAACGAAGTGGGGTAAAAGGGAGGTCATTTGTAATCGAAATGATCCCACGTGTAGTGGTCCGATTTAACCCATTTAATCTGTCGATTGTGGATGGGACATCGATGAAATTTAATTTACAGGGTTGTTTATCAGAAGTGTCAAATTTAAAATACGTCTAATAAGAAGAACCCTTCATTTTCAATTGTTATTTTTTGTGTATACCGTTATGGGACAGTGGGTATTTATTTTTATTTTTTTGTATTTTCTGTCTTAACCCTTTGATATGAGTTGTTGTGTACAAAATAAATAAATTAAATTAAATAATACTAAAACTTAATTTCATAACGAACACCCATCGAAGGTTTTATAGTCTCGAATCTTTATTCCTCGTTAAAAGAAGTATACCCGATCCTCAGGGGTCGTAAACTGAGTCCTTGCTGCCGCCTCGCTGCTCAGCTTGCGCTAAACGTCAAGAACGTCATTACATGTCGGGACATTGCTTATTTTTTCCATCACTCCCTGTAGTTAGCTTATGAATGCTTTTTATGCCGAAGAAAATAAGTGGATAATGAACTTCATTCCCAGGAGAAGGGGTTGCTGCCTCCCTATGTATGTAGATATTATAAATGAAAATTTGCGTTCAAAAATCACTTCACTCGGTGTACGAAGGAATCACATAGATGAACTACTATCATAAAATAGTTAACAACGAAATTAAATACCCAGGGTAATGTATATACCAATATAAAACACATCATGTTTCTTTTTTTGTCCCCTACATACTAAAAAACTAGTGGACCGATTTTGATGAAAATTTGAAAGTTTGTTCTATTTAGTGTCAGGACTATTTAAAGGGAATAGTAGATAAAGTCGGGGGCGCAAGAGGAAAATCTATGCACTGGAATTAGATTCAGAAATTTTGTTGATAAAATTTTGAAAACTTGAATTTCAAAAGCAGAGAAAGATTACTGAAAAATCTGGGTAGAGCGGGATTTCAGTAAGTGTGTTTTATTAAGTAGGTTTAGGTTTGTTTTTTGTTATTTCCGAGATCGATGAAATTTTGCACCCTTGACCTTCACAACAGAAGGAAGGTCTCGCTGATATTTGAAGATATGAAAAACCAGCCATCCATTTTTTTCCACCTCTTAAAGAAGAATTTTAATAATTTTTTTATGAAAATTTCGTACATTTGACGTTCAAAATAAGAGGAAACTACTGACTATATCTGATTTCTAAAAACTCTGTGTAAAACCCTATGCAAAACCGGCAGTTTCAGCTTGTTGGTAAATTAGATTTAATGAAATTTTCCCCTGTGCTCTTAGCGTTTCTGGATTATTCAATGTGAAGTATTGTAATACGAATTTCTCGATAAAAGTGAATTGCTATCAGAGGTGAACACCTTCAAAGAGAAATTTTATTATTTTCTGCTTATTTTATGTCTCATTTATGGTTTTAGTCATTGAGTTTAGGATGTATTATTTATAAAGCAATATACAATGTTTTTGGGATGTCTTATTGCACTGGGCAGAATAATGATTCATCTATGACATACCAATAGATTCAGAGACGCACAACCTTTCTGATCGTGATAGTAATGAACATATAAAAATATTTCAAAAATACGTTTCACATAAAGATAGTTTGAAGTAATTTATTGTGTAATGTTTGAAATTATTTACTCTTATATCAGACTTTTTAAAATTTGTTCATCCATTTAAATAGCTAAATTAACTTTACCGAGTACGGACTAGCTACACACTTGAGTCCTATATTTCGGCATATACACACGGAAAACAATGAGTATATTGCTATTTATTGAAACTCTTCCACTTATTGGTAATCCAGCCAAAACTCAGATAGCAGGCCCTTAACGAATTAATCAATAGGTTTCCTGATAAACTTTTAGTAAAATAAGAATATGTAATCAGGGTGTTCATAAAAATCCTAATATTAAATCACATAGAGATGCGTGAAACACGTTCCGATTTATTAGGAAGTAACTATTATAAGTCTATAAGGAAACGCCCTGCAATCACGTTTTTAACTGGATTACCAATAATTTAAAGAGTTTTAAAAAAAAATTAGCAATGCTCATTTTTCTCCATTTAACAAGATTTCACCGCTTCTTATTTATACAAAATTCGAAGCTAAACTTTGGCAGTAAGTAATTGTTTTGAAAGAATTTGAAAAGAACTTTTCGTTAAGCTTTATTTAAAGAAAGTTAGTGTTTTAATGAAGGAAAAAAATCGTCAGAAATGAACTCGACCTAAATCCAATCTTGATAGTGTCTTGAATAAATTTATTCATTTTTTATATTATTTTAAAGTGCGATAACCAGTGTGAGTGAGTGAAACATGAAAACGTAAAATTTTATTATTGAAGACAATATTAACAAACCTTAAAAAAAATAAATAGAAAAGGAAGAAAAAGATTGTTCCAAAAAAATTGGAAAGATCGAAAAGATAGCAGCCAAAAAATTATGCCTTAAGAAAATGAAGATAATATTGGTAGTTTTCTGTCGAAGTATGATACAGTTAAAATTAAATGGTGATATAGTCGAATAAGTTCATTGGTCAGAGCACTTTCCCGGCAAGGAAGTGGTCCTGGGGTCATTTCTTAGATGCAACGAAACCTTTTTCTGTCATTTCTGTTTCAAATTTTTCGTTTGAGAGTCGTTAATATTGCCTTCAATGAATTCATTTTACAATTTTGAGGTTTTTATTCCACTACAAAAAATTATAATGAATAACATTTTTTTAATATTTCAATTTTCCTTACATGTCTGGTTATACGTGATTTTGCAACGCTTTAATGTCACTTTCACGGATGCGAATCCCTTCAATTTGCTCGCCGCAACTGGATTAATATTCCAGATAATATCATAATATAATATAATAATATAATATAATATAATTTAATAATATAATATATATATATAATAATATAATAATATAATAATATAATAATATAATAATATAATAATATAATATCATAATATAATAAATATCATTTCTTGGTAGAATCAGAAACAAAGTAAATAAAGAAACATGCCAGATAATATACAATACAATTATATCACCACACTTTAATTACTGTTCAAGTATTCTTTTTCTCTGCAATAAAGAGAAAATGAAAAAAATGCAAATACTGCAAAATAAAGCAATGCGAATAATACTTAAGCGCAACATATACACACGGATAAGAGACATGTTAAAGGAGCTGAATATTTTGACGGTGAAGCAAACTGTGTATTTGAATGTACTTATTTTTATACATAAAATTAACTTAGGGATGATGTCTAAGGAACTGAAAAGAAAAATAAATTACAATAACGAGATACAAGGACACGGGACGAGAAATTCTAAGCAAATTAGATTGCCAACAAGAAAAAAAACAAGCACCCAAAAATCTCTGATGTACCAGGCCGTTCAACTCTATAACAAAATCCCGAAGGAAATTGCTGTGATAGAAAATATTAATAAGTTCAAAAATGAATTAAGAAAATATGTCTATCTCAATTATTAATGTTTCTTTTTTTGTGACTTTATTGAAATATTTAAAGAAAGATTATGTTTGCCAAACAATGTACATGTTTATATGTTTATAAAACTATTAGCACACACGAAGATGTGAGCTAACTTAAGATTAATAAATAAATAAATATTATCTTCTATCCTTGGCGTGGTCTTTTCCATCGCAGTTGCACTTGTTACCGTTGGAAATGAACAGGAAATAAACGGAAAATTATGGGAGAAGCCGCAGCAACATTACCTTTTCAAAACCCACAAACTTGCAACCACACAATATTTTTTAAATTAAAAAAAGTTAAATCTTCTAGTGATTTGTTTTTGGGTTTGGATAGCATTGCAGTGTTCATCATCAGGGCAGATGTGTAATCAAATTACACAATATTGAATCATAGATGTGTAATTTGATTACACATCATCCCTGATGATGGACACTGCAATGCTGTCCGAAACGTTGGCTAAAGGAGGAGGTAATGCAACACGGCATAATACACCAAAAACAAATCACTATAACACTTCTGGCCGTGAAAATCTCAAATCATAACCAATGTTAAATGTGTACATAAATTTTTTTTAAGTTTTAAACTATCACGCAGTTTCTTCACATATACGCCTTGGTGATTTCACTTCTACAGAATTAAGTCTTTATTTATGTGAATACCGCATAAGAGTCTCAACTACTCCCAACCGTCTAAAGCAAACTATGGTATCCCCAATGGAGTAAGGTTGTTAGGCCGAATATAGCGGGGTGAGGTAGGAGATGGGGAAGTACCTTGCTATTCAGATCTGGTCACCAAACACGACTAAAGCCATTTCAAGTAACGTTTCAACTCTGAATGGTGGTCTTACACCGAGGCGATACTGAGAGTGTCTTCCACTGTGGAACGTGCCGCAAGTAAATATACCAATTAAACAAATAAAATTTACTTAATTTATTTATTTCGGCTTGCTAGTCGAGAGTCTTACCCCTCGCCCTAAGAGGCCGTCAACTTTAATTATTCCTCTGCCAGTTTAATACCTCCCTGCTTTGACATCAGGTTTGGTACCAGCACTCCATTGTGGACTGCTATTGATTTTTTTTAGCTAGGGCCAACCGCGTTCAGTCCTCCATTCAAAGTTTTTCTTTTATATATTCACTAATATTAATATTCTATTTATAAAAAACAGTTTATTTGTGTATCTGGAAACAATGTCTCTTTTTAAGATGGAAATAATATTATTAAAAAAAAATTAAAAGTTCGCTTTTTATAATTTTTCCTTATAACATGTATGTGTCACTTCTCTGTCGGGCGTCACTGACTTCTACCATCCATTACAGCATACTACACTGTTGCTATTAAAAAAACTACATTATATCGACTTTTATCTGACTCCATATCCCATTCTAGTGCATAGATAATGCATTAAGTCTTCATCGTCCCCTACTTTTTTTGCCATTCAAACACTTACTAAATACTCCTGACACTAATATGAAAAAAAATTAAAATTTCAACTATATTTGTTCAGTGGTTTTTTAGTCTATAGGGACAAGCAAAAACATTTTTTTATACATATATCGATGGATGATATTATTATTAATCGTATAAAAAAAACTTTAAAAAAATTAATACGGAGTTCTCCAAATTAAACTTGATAACATTAAATACATTAAAATATTAACGTTTTCACTACGCTTACTCCGCACAAAGACGAAGCCATTAGTGTTATCACTATTTTCGATTAATACTCACTACGAATTGGTTCATATTTACATCAGAATAATTATTATTGTTCGTTCCAGAATGAATGCGACAATACCCATCGTAAATAATTTACAGGACTTGAGATTAATTTTCCCACCATTCTTAATGTTAACATTATCACAATTCATCAATTTTTCTTTCCCACACCTGCAATGTAAAATCCCTGGTATTTTATAATCACAGTGTTCTTCTAGGGTTAAAAATTATTTCTCCCTGTAAAATGTATGTTAAGGCGATACAATACGTGGTAATGTAAAATCATGTGTTTTTGGTTTGAAAATTTGGTCGCCTAGAAATGTTTCAGATGCTTTAAATAAATACCGCGAGTATAATACATCTTAGCCTTTGAAATAATTGAGTATTTTAAACATAAGTCTTTTTATAAGCCCAGAAAAAAATAATGTATAAGGCCTATGAAAACTGCTTTAATGTTAAAAATCTCCTACTTAGGAACCCATTTTCGGTTATGGTTTTATTGTATAATGTGGCAAATTAAGTTATTTATAAAATGGTCGGAAATTTTTTTAATATTTATGCCTGAACATCCACAAAAGAAATTAAAGGCACTTTTTGGCCATGTTTTGTTCTTGCCTAAATCAAAACAGCTGGATGGTGTTAAGCGGGAATTTAAGCCTTATCGCCATCTACATAAGGAGTGTTATTAATGGCGGCTGGATTAAAAATATTACACGACGTAGTGCATAGCCTTAAAATGTCGATTCGTTTGCATTGATCATTATTTTTTAGGTACGTACTTTCCGAAGCCCTTGAATATTGTTTGTTTAGTTTAATATCTCCCAAATTTTATTGCACTCAGCTCCAAAGAAAAGTTCCGACTTTATTGCCTACTGGGTGTAATAATTGCGAATTTGTCTGACCAAAGCAACGCTATTATTGTAAACCCATAATTTAAAAAGAGATTGACTGTAAATATATCCCTATTGTTCATGCCACGTCCCTTTGAAATTATGTTTATGCTCAGAAAAAATGTATCCCACACGCCTACCAAAGCGTGGGAAAAAAAAGCTTTAGTAAGGTCAACTTTCTTAATGTGTTTTCTTGAAGTTTTAATTTAAAAGGGCAGAGACCCCGAGTACCGAGAGTCAGTCATCGAGAGAGTGGTTGGCGGTCAATCTCGGAGATTAAATTGTGACAGTAGTCTGTCAGAAGTAGTAGTTAGTACCACTACTGATTGAGGGAAATTAGACCCTTAATCTGGACCTACCAATAAACTTCAGCAGCGGCTGATAGTGAGTATCGGAGTCTCGGACAGTGAGTGTCTGTCAGAAGTGGTAGGGTGTAAGTCATAGGGTGTTTTCGTACCAAATTAGAAGAAACAATTATTATCCAAACACCTTAGGTGTATAAATAAATGTGTTAGTAAATACAAGTTTTTTTTACGCAAGTGCGTATATGCAAAAATAACTTGATATATTTTTTAAAATTATTTAATATATTTCATTGTAATATTTTTGTATTACTTGGAGTACTTATTTGTGTATTTTTTTTATTATTGTACAACAGAATATTTATTCCAATTACAGTACAATTTTCCATAATCATATCAGCATTTAGCTAGGTGACTCTTCAATAATAATTCTATACTTGTTTATTTCAATTCTTACGAAGAAACCGTTGGTTTTGAAACATCGATTATTTTGATTAAATAGTGGTGTGTACAAAACTATTTATTTTATATATACTGTTCTTCCGTTATTAATTATGTTTATTTCCCCTTGCACACAAATATGTCATTATTTCAATTTGGGCCTAAATAAAGTCGCAGATCAAAATTATATGTAGTAAATTAATCACACACTTTTTTAAAGGCTGACTAAACCCAAAGAAGTGTTCTTGCCAGTGACAAACAGAGGCGATTATGGAATATTTGTAAAAATAGTTCAATTTAATTTCAAATTTATTTAATTTAAATTGATATTATAACATTTATAAGTAATTATAGGTATGATCTACATAATAACATATGATGTGAAGTAAGCTTAAGATCACCGTCATACTAATTAGATTCTTATGTGTAAGATAAAACCGGCCTTAAGCCAGGTTTTTAACCATAAAAAACCGTGGTACGAAGTTACCTTTTGAACTATTTCATATTACTTGATGTTTACACGCCGCGTTCTGTTTACACCGCGTTTAGAAGTAACGGGCAATAATACAAGATGTTATTTTTTTAGGTTCAGAGGTAAAATTACTTTGTTTAGATGTGTATTTTGGTCTGTGAAAGTTGTTTTAGATTACGGAAAGTAAAATTCGTTTCCTAAATGTAATTTACAATTCACTGACATCCGGGGAAGTGTACTCTATGCCTTCTTAACCTTTAGCCGTTCGTGGATCTCGCGCCAGAATGAAATTTTACATATTTTTAGAGCGTATTTTACTCAAATCATAAAACTTCCATTACAAAGGCTTTACGAGGAGAGCGAGTCTTCCGACCTGCCTAGTGTGTGGTGATCTTACGTTCCTCGCATAAAGCAGGAATTTCTTGTGCTGATATTAATGAGGTCTTAAAGACTCTCGAATTAAAATTCTGTGAATCACGCGGAAAGGAACTAAATTCATCTACACCACATGAATTAATAACGTACTTGTCTATGCACGAGTTTTAACGTTTCAACACACACGGAAAAAAAATTACTCGCATAAAATATTGCTAATTGACTAAGAATCTCTTCAAACTATTCGTATAGCTGTTAGAAACGAGATTGTAGGCCCTTAACGAATGTTTTATCGCGATGTTGGAACACGCGTTCAAAAAAATAAATTAATTGTATAATAGTAATAATAATACATTATTGAAGACAATTAGTTATTCCTAAATGAAAATCTAAAAAAGAAAAATCAGAAAAGATACGGTCACATCTAGGACTTGAACCCAGGGCCCTTGCCTTGCCGGGGCACCGCTCTACCAACTGAGCTAATGGAACCCTATCATACTTAAAAACTCAGTTAATACACAAACAGACACGTACAATTACGTAAAACTACTCAGAAATAGGATACATTTATTTGCGTACATCTAAATAAAGTTTCAACAACAACAAAAAAACTAAAGAAATATATTAAAAAATATTTAAAAAAATATATTAAAAAAAAAATATATATATATGAAAGCTCACTTAAATGACCAATAATACAAAGAAAGACAATACTGAATGCAATTTTTTTATATTATATATTTATATATAATATAAAAATGCAATAGTTGTTCATAAAAGGAGACGATTAAAAGCACCTTTAAATATATCTATTTCAATTTTTCTTTGTTTTATTGATTGAATTTGTGCAAATCTTCGAAGTCAAAATTAACCCACTTTCCGACTCGATGTCGATGACAATGCATTCTATCAGATGTTAGTATAAATCACGTATACACGCAGACATATAAGTATTTCTTTGAAATCGGATGACATTACACCAGTTAATAAACGAAATAAAAGTCGGTCCTACCCGATCGGCATCCTACTTTCCTCTTCCCATTTACTTCTTCTCTCCACTACTTTCAGCGGTTTGGCTTCGTGCGGTTGGGACTCATGTGTTTTTTTACCCTTTGGTAATTGTCACATAATTAATTTATATTCTTCTTATTTTTTATATTACTATCATAATATGGGCATTATCCTAATTTGGGGTATTTAAATAAATAAATAAACTAAGTCAACATTTAAAAAATTGAAATTATGTAATGGACGAGATATAAAAAAATGCCAATGCTTAAAATTAAATCCTGCAGAAATGAATGGTCTGAAGTTTCCAGTAGAAATAATTTCGAAAAAACACTTTTTATTTAAAAATAAAAATCTAATGTAAAAGTGGAACATATTTTATGCAATTAATCTAATTGGTAGCTTGTGTAGTGTACAAGCGCATGAATGTAAATAATTTATCAAATATTACTTAATTAATTTGATATATTATTTCAAACTTTATTTCTCATAATTTGCGCAAATAATAAATGCAAAAAAGATTATTTTAATGTTTATCGCCGTTTTTTTCTTATTTATAATAATATATATTATAGTCACAAACGTTGACACAATCAAAGAGACATCTAGGTAATCATTGAGCAACTATTATTATTTAGCCAAGACTCAAACCATTAATGGTTCTACTTTACTTTGCGAGGGTTTGAAGCCGGGTAAACAATTTTCCGAGAAATGTACCAGTTTTCAGATTGAATAATTTTATATAAGAATTTATTTATTTATAAATATGAAAAGTGGCTATTTACCGGTTATTTTTGCTGAGTTTTCTACCTGTTGCGAACATATATACCCCGTAATGTCATTGGCATCATATACACTCCGTCATTATTATTATTTAACTTGATTGACCCCTAATTGACAGAATTACCAAATAATCATACACCGATCAACAACTATGTATAATATCTAAGCAGTGGATGGCTTTGCTACTAGGAACATTTGTTTGAAATATGTTTATCCCTTTTCCCTCAAACATGCAAATAATTATACTAACAATTATGTAATTACTATGTAATAATTATGTTTTTTCTCTTGTTACGTCATCTATACATTTTATTAAATAATTATTTGCAAGGATATTTTCTTAAGTTATTATGACTGAATCATTTCTATTTAATAAGTTTAAATTGATGTCACCAAAATATATGACACTTTCATTTGGGTCAATATTATTTTTAAACACAGAAGATATTTTCGATTAAAATGCTTGTTTATTGAGATTCGGAGGTCGGTATATAGCTAAAAGATATCAAATTTGGTTATTTTTAAGTGATAATTTTCCAAAAATGTGATCAAAATATTTAGTGTCTATAAATATTTGCGAGAAGGCGAGATTATTTTTTATATATAACAAAATACTTCCACCGGATTTGTAACTTCTGCAATAGTGATACGAATTAACCCATTGGCCTCAAACGACGCCGTCCCGGCGTGTGTACGGCGATGTGTCTTAAAATCAAACGACTGAGGGTCTGATGTCTGTCGGCTTAAAAACGAAAAAGGTATACATTATTGACATCTGTGTTTAAAATTTTAATTAAGCATTTATTTCGTAGTAATTGGCAGTACTCTATTGGTACAATTTTTTCCTGATATTTACGATTGAAATTTTGTTATATTTCAGCATCATTGAAATTTTTCAAAATGGCATGTGGTTCGGGAATTGACAAGCATGTTCGTAAAACGCATGGTGGGCGGCTAACAAGAGCCCAAATGGCAATAAATATATATTATGGTAATAAATATGATTAATGTACAACTTTTCTTAATCCAATTATAAAAAAGGAGAAAAAAAATTGGTTTTTGAAAAAAAAAAAATTTCATATCCTCGTTTAATCATATAATTTTTTTAAAACGATGCATATATTTTTTACATACCTTAATTCAATGCACAAGTAAATTAAAAAAGATTGTTTCGTTTGCATGTTTAGTTTAAAAGTTATGTAAGATTTAATACATCACTGCACTTAAAACTTTTGGTACAAAATTAAATCGGATGTGAAGGACAATTTTTTAGCCAAACAATTCGGAGGCCAATGGGTTAAATCCGGGAATTTCATAGAAACCAACTTGTTCCGAACGTATTGCTGATTCACAAAGCATAAATATGTCAATGTGATTTATACCGTTTTTAAAATAATCATGAAAAAATCCCAGTACTTGCATATTGACCCAATGTTTAGTTCTACACAAGTTACACTATTTGCTTCACATTTTCTTACAGTCTGTATTTGAATCCATTCATGTAAATTATTAACTTTACAATAATTTACATC
Source organism: Hesperophylax consimilis (assembly GCF_061612785.1). Classification (NCBI taxonomy): domain Eukaryota; kingdom Metazoa; phylum Arthropoda; class Insecta; order Trichoptera; family Limnephilidae; genus Hesperophylax; species Hesperophylax consimilis. The sequence continues at coordinate 29,083,992 of NC_142858.1, read as the reverse complement.
TCTTTCATCATCTTAAAAGACATTTTTCATTTAAGAACCATTACCATTCGTATGTTTAGAATGTAATAGAAGCGAATAAAAATAAACAATTATTTAGACGAGAACGTAGCATGTCACAATGTTATCAATATAAAATGAACATCTAAACAATAATTGTGATAATAAAGCCAAATAAAAAAACGGCAATAATACCAGATGATCCTATACACACTCTTCAGTTAATGTGAACCTACGCATGACTCGATTTAAGTACCTATTTGGTTCACTAGATCGTGCCATGGCTTCCTCAGGCGTCCCCGACTTATTTTGCCATTCACGCCGCGTCATATCTTCGCCTTAAACTCTTTTCTTCGTTCATTCGCTCTGCACGCCTGAATTTATAAGCGTCCCTTTCTTAATATTACTAATTATCCTTTTATTGACAATTATTCTGAACAATCATGCTCAAATCGAATATTTTTTTAGTCACTTTAATTACTTAAAATTTGTTTTAAGCTATTTATTAATTTGTTGTAAAGACTTTAAAATAGGTACCTACGGTACAAATAGTTCCAGAATTCTAGAAGATTTGTGATTACCTATGCCTAGATAGGTACCCAGGAACTTTTCAAAATACAAACTAAATCAAAAAAAGTATTCTAAAAATAAGCATTCGAATTTGAAACTGAAAAAATCAAAGCGTTTATTTTGTTCATACTGGAATCACGTACTATTTTTTCTGTGTTTTTTTTTCCAAATTTACGGTAATTTTAATAATAAAAGAGGTAGATAAAATTATCCCAGTGTATTTAAAGACTTTTTTTATTGAAATAGTGTTCTGTTTTTGCGATGAACTTTGAATACAGTGATGCAGTCGAACGAGAGGAGAGTAAGGTACCCAGAAGAGAAAATGTAGGAGATACATCCCCATCAGCCCCGTCCACGTCAACTTCCCCTACACCTGAAGATAGCTGCAGAAGACGCAGGAAGAGGTCCTGCAGAAGACGCAGGAAGAGGTCCTGCAGAAGGCGCAGGAAGAAGAGGTCCTGCGGAAGGCGCAGGAAGAAGAGGTCCTGCGGAAGGAGACGACGGGACCCCAATAGAAGATGCGTCTGCAGGGATCCCGCTACCGGGAACTTCAAGCGAAAGCGGTGCTGCCCATCCAACCACAGGCAGTGCTTTATAGTCAAAAAGAGACGCAGATGTTAACCAAAAACAATTATCTAAAAATATGAATTTCTTTATATTGTTTGTGCTTGTTTTTAAATATTTTGTAACCGTTTCGATGTCTGTTTTTTACGAGATTTATAACATACATGTACTTGTTTGAATACATATTTACAAATAACGTGTTTTTTTGTGAAAATCGCACATGAGTCCCTAATGACTAATGCATCTCAAGTTGGTAAGTATAAGGCCAGTTTCACATTAGCAGACGCGTGCATCCTTAGCCACGCGACTGAATCGTGCTGCTAAATCGCACCACTAAGTCGCCCATGTGAAACTAGCCTTTAGTTGTTACCTAGGTACATAAAAATAATAATTTGTAATAGTTCCTTAAAAACGTTGAAATATCTTTTTGCCCCAAAGAAGAATCCAATGATAAATAAATGACTCGCGTAAAGACTAAAGAATGGCGTATGAGCCAATAAATACATACTTAAGAACACTGCTTACGAAGTAGGTATAGTGATTCTGCGAGTCCATAATAATATTGAAGTAAATATACAGTACATACCTTCCAAAGTCGACAGGAAACAATAAAATATAATCAAACAACTTACCTTTAATGCTCCAATTCTAGATGTTCTTGGTGTTGCTTTGATTCGCTTGTATTATCATTCATCAATAAAATAACCAATGTCCCCTTACCTGAAATAAGAGAAAAAAACTTATTCAACTTTTTTTCATCTATAATAATGCAATAAATTATTATAAGCAATAATTTGTCGTCTGTAATATCAATACAAATTGAAATTATCTCCAGATTAAAAATAAATTCCGCCTACGGGAATTGAACCCGCGCCTTCTGATGTCCGAGAAGCTGTGGACCACTGAGCCACGTCGGCTTATTTCCGACCCGCCAAATAATTCAATATGTACTAGTACTTCATCCAACAATAACTGCTTATTATATTTTTTAAATAAAATATAATAATGCAGTTTTTTATTCATATTTTATATTATATACTGTTAAATTATGTTAACGGGTTATCCCCTTTCCTGGTTCACGTGTTTAATAAGTCCCTAAGCACAGGTGACTTCCCGGAGCCACTTAAGTCTGCTGTAGTTACCCCAATTATTAAAAAAAACACAGCTTGATGCCGACAACCTGGGTAATTATCGACCTGTATCAAATCTGCCTTTCGTAGCTAAACTACTAGAAAAAATTGTGGCTTGTCAAATAATCTCCCACTTAAATCTGAATAAATGAATCACCAATCATCAATCTGCATATAGGAGGTTTCACTCAACAAAAACCGGATTACTTCGTGTCCTGTCAGATATAACCCTTGCCATAGAGTCAGGTAAGTTAGCACTTATTTCACTTTTGGATATGAGCGCTGCATTTGATACCATTGACCACGACTTTCTCATTGAGACTAGAAGTAACGTTTGGTTTACATTCTAACATCAAGTATTGGCTAGAATCCTATCTATCCAATCGCTCGCAAGCAGTAAAGGTTAGAAATAAACAGTCCAACTTCACAAAACTCTCTTCAGGGGTACCCCAGGGATCCGTTTTGGTTCCACTTCTCTTCATTCTTTTTACAAATGACGTCGCAAAAATTATGGAGTCATTTGGTCTTTTATCTCACTGTTATACTGACGATCAACAAATGTATTTTTACTGCTCACCAAATGAGATCGACGGCCTAAAAAATTGCACAGCTGAGTGTCTAGAAGCAATCAATCTCTGGATGTCCTCAAATAAACTTAAACTAAATCCTTCAAAAACGGAGTTTCTCTGGGCAGCCACACATAGACGACAACATTTAATAGAAAACTCACCAATCGCTATTTCCGGTAACGACGTAACTGCTAAAATAACCGTCAAACTTCTGGGAGTTTATCTGGATTCAGACCTTTCTTTAAAAAGTCAGGTAAATAAGACCGTTAGCACGGGGTTCTTCTACCTTAGACAACTTAAGTCAGTTCGTAGGAACCTTTCAACAGAGGCAACTAAATTACTTGTGAACTCATATATAGTATTACGTCTTGACTATTGCAACGGCATTTATGCAAATCTTCCTAAATGCGAAAATGATAAACTACAATCAGTGTTCAACGCCGCAGCAAGGCTTATCACCGGGGTACCCAAGTTTTCGCACATTTCGGAACACCTCTGAAATCTTCACTGGCTGAAGTGTCCTGAAAGGATCCAGTACAAGCTATGCTGGATTGTGTTTAAAGCTATCAACGAAATGGTGCCACCGTATATTACTGAGCTATGCATTCCGGAAAATACTGGTCTAAGGCAGTCAACTCTTAGATCAGCGACATCATCTGCAATTGGAAGGTTGAAAGAGCTTAAGCGAAATCCGAACACTAAGTCTGGTGATCTTAAGGCTTGGAATAAACTTCCTATGGAATTGAGATGTATAACCAGCCCAACAGAATTTAGATCCAAACTAAAAACTCACTTTTTCAAACACTCATTTTCATAAATCCGTCATTCTATCCAAATATTTCTTTTTTTTTTCTTTTTTTTTTATACCGTAATTGTTACATTATCTAGCGATTCCGTTCATTCAATTTTGCTATTGACTTGCCTACCAATGGACAATGGACAATATCAGCGAGAACATAACAAGTCAATCGGTTTAATTGTTGGCAGATGATCCATCTAAATGCGTTTAAGATTGACGATTGATTTTATTCATTAATTTCATTCATTTAACATAATATATATCCAGCTAACAATAAAAACACCCTAATATAATAGAACTTCCTTCTTCTTCTGGCGTTAGTAAGATTAGATTGTTAATATAAATTTTAGTTGTAAGTTGCTAAATATGTAAATACTCGTATATATGTCGTTAAGATAGTAGTTATAGGCCTTAGTCGTAAGTCACTAGATATAAGTCTTAGAGATAAGTCAGTAGCTCTAGTATTGACTATTTAAGAAATATTATTTTTCAGCGCCCTTGAGGTGATTTCTCACGAAAACGGCGCTATATAAATTAGCAAAATATTATTATTATTATTAAAGCAAGCGATTATTCAAGTAGCAAAAAATAATGAAAAAGGTTAAATGTATAATCGGTTGTGTCGTTGAAACTGATTCGCATTATTGTAACAGTCGTCCAATAATTGTCATCATATACACGGTGTTAAGGAACGTAAATTATTTACTTTAACCATTTATTCCTGACATTATTTGGAGTTAAAAATGTTAATTATATTATATATTTATATGTATATTATATACTATATGTTTCATTTTATATAAATATATATATGTATATTCAGTTGTATTTTTCTTTTTTAATGTTCATATTTAGTTATAAAAAATACATTTTTATTTCTAGTATAAACTTGTTAACAACTTATTTGTATGACATTAAGGACACTTTAAAATACATCTAAAACTTATTCTTTATGGCATTTAGGAATAAGAGTATTTTATTTTTTTGTTTAAATATAAATTAAGTATGTATTAAGTAAAATAAATTATTCGCTGTCTCACACTTAACATTCCTAGTTTTTTCTACATTTCAATTATCTTAGAATACCTACTACAATTTGATACTATATATGGCTCTAGAAATAAAACAGAAAGTCGTAAAAGACATCTTGATTAGAAAGCGACACTTATTTCTCCAAGATATCAAACACCCGTAGAGTATTCTTGGGAGATATTTCTACCAGCCTGTTACGCATTCATAAAATGCATCTAATTTTGTATTAGGGTGAGCTGTATAGTTGCAAAAGAGAATAACACTTTTAGTTCCCGTACAAACGTTTACCTTGGATATAGCATTTGAAAAATAATATTATTTTTTTATTACATATTTTTATGTAAACTCAAAAAAAGTTAAGTGACTAACTTTTGTAATGGCTTTTTCTAATTAAATATATATTTTTTTTTTCGTATATAACTTTATCTACGTGTGTATAAATCAAAAAAAAATCTTTCATCTGCCATCAAAAACAGTATTTTATTTTGAAATACGGTAAAAAAAGCGAATTTATATGTAAAACAATGTAATGCAAAAAATTTCCCGCGCCATCACTGTGTTGCCAGTTTACAAGGCGACATAAGATTAATAACGGGGATTAGTTCGAGGCTCACATTTTAATTAATTTCGACGAATTCGTAACAAAAAATATATGTTTTATATTTTTAAAAACAGTGCTAACCATTAAAATATTTTATGTAAAACGGGTTGACGATTTTATAAAAAGTTCTTTTCACCAGAATTTTATCTGGACGATGAATTAGTAACTTCCCGAGGTATTCAGAAACATCTGAGATTTTAGTAATACGTTCTTCAGAAATAATTAAAATAAAACCTACGAAAAGATCTGTTTTCTAGGCCCGCTAGGTCAAAATCGATTGCAGGTCCATCCAATGGGATCCATCCATCCATCCAGTAGGAATTTTATAGATTTGTTACGGCAAAATCAACCGTAAGTCTGTCCAATACATCAGTGCCGCGCGTCGTATATTTGTGTGTATGGCTTCTTTACTTACGTCGTTAAGATTACGACTTTACTTTAGAGTATTGTCCCGCTTCCAGAGAAATATATTGCAAAGTACCAGAAGCTCCAGAAGTTAACTCCACATTTTGGGTACTATGTTGAGGTCTTTCACTCTCCCCTCTTCAAATTAACCGAAATTATTTATTTCATGAGCCGATTAAAATTAAACTCTTTATCGGATAACCAATACCTCGCCTTATGTCACCCAAGTGGTGGTTCATGGGGTTAAGGTGTGTTCAGGATGCGCCTGCCAACCAGCTGCGTGGCATGCCAGATCGTGAAAGGTTGGTTTAGAGAGACTCTTTGACCTCTCCAACTGGTCTCTCGACCCATCGCCTTGCGCCGCAGTCGGAGGGATATATTCAAATGTCCGTCACTCCTGGACACACTGATCCCTAGATTCCTACCCAACCCTCGTACCTTTTACCTTCCCAGAACTTCCTCTCCTTCCTGTTTTTAAAAAGGATCCCCACACAACATCCCAAAAGATGACATAGGCTCTTAGGGAAATTATTTACCTCAGGACCTCACGTGTGTAATGTACAAAAATTGTTTAAGGTATTTTTTTGCTAACTTCTCACTTCTAGTTAGATAAATGTACAAAGTTTACCCTACTCATCCACAATCAGGGAATTAATTTATTTTGTCTGAACGCTAAACCTTGTCCCAGTTTAGCCTTAGCCGGTGAATATCGAAAACTTGTTTCGTTGTTCGACTAAACATAAAAAAGAAACTTTTTGATATGACATTGTTCCCTTTCCCCACCGGTGCATGGTTGGGAAACACGCCAGACCCGAGCCCAATATTTTACCTGATTGACATTTGTGTTGTTTGGTATCAAAACTGGTCAGATCCAAAATTTAAAAAAAATAAACTAAGTATTGAACTGTGTTCATTATTAAAAAAAAGAACAGTTCTTATTTTTCAAAAGCAGTCATATCCGCATATTTTGTAAGAGAAACCGGTTTAAAAAGCGGCTGTGGTATGAAAAATAGTCAAATCCATCACTTGTTTTGGTGTTTCCTGAAAATTCACCTAAAGTGGATTTGACCAGTTTTGATACCAATTGACTCATTTGATCGTTTCTACGACTCAATTTTTTAGTTCAACGCCCGCCTGTAGTACGATTTTCCGGCCTCTACGTTTTCTCCCTCCTGCAACATGGGTCTCTGAGATCCATGTTCACTCCCCCTGTCCTCAAAAAGGAACACATCATCCCCAAATATATTATGGGCCCCGAGAGAAATTAGAAACCTGAGGTTGTGTCAAGGTCACTCTACAAAGCCTTGTTTCAAAGTTCGTCTAGACTGCTTTCCACGAGTTAATGAATGATACAGTGTATCCGGGAAAGTCATTTTAATTTTTTGAATGTTTGCATTCAAAAGTTTAATATTTCTATAAATGGAAGTTTATTTCTAATAATAAAATATGAAAGCGTAATCACATTTAAAAAAGGAGTTTCTGTTTTTGGGTCTGTTCAGAAATACTCCATTTATTTGGATGTTGACAAAGCGGAAATATTCAGACCTTCTGACTGAATATAGCTGAGACCTGAGAAGTCAATTGAATGATTTCCAATTATGTGGAAAACATTAAAACATAAAAAGAATATTGACTTTATCTTTTAATATATCTTGTTTCATAATAATATGTTTGACGTAGAAAATGAGATATAAAGAATTTTGTGAGATATACAGGATGTCCGGGAGTAAAGGGCGCTTACTTCGGAGAGTGATTCTATATCATTAATTATGAAAAAAATGCAAATACTGCAAAATTAAGCAATGCGAATAATACTTAAGCGCAACATATACACACGGATAAGAGACATGTTAAAGGAGCTGAATATTTTGACGGTGAAGCAAACTGTGTATTTGAATGTACTTATTTTTATACATAAAATTAACGTAGGGATGATGTCTAAGGAACTGAAAAGAAAAATAAATTACAATAACGAGATACACGGACACGGGACGAGAAATTCTAAGCAAATTAGATTGCCAACAAGAAAAAAAACAAGCACCCAAAAATCTCTGATGTACCAGGCCGTTCAACTCTATAACAAAATCCCGAAGGAAATTGCTGTGATAGAAAATATTAATAAGTTCAAAAATGAATTAAGAAAATATGTCTATCTCAATTATTAATGTTTCTTTTTTTGTGACTTTATTGAAATGTTTAAAGAAAGATTATGTTTGCCAAGCAATGTACATGTTTATATGTTTATAAAACTATTAGCACACACGAAGATGTGAGCTAACTTAAGATGAATAAATAAATAAATTAAAGTATGTAATTTAAGGTAGTTTCTAGGAAAAAAAGTAAAATTGTTTGTGTGGTATAATAAATATTCTTCTATGGGAAAATAAACATTGAAGTTTACAAAAAAGTTGGTCAACTTTTTTACTTTTCATGTAGAATGGCCTCCCAAAGTCGAAGTTAGAGTGCTTTATCTCCGGACACCCTGTACATATAACTGAATTGAATTGTGTTAATTTGTATGTAGAATTACGTTTGTGGTTTTTAAGTATTTTAAGAATTATTTTCCTTTTGTATATACTTACTCCTCCCATAAAAGTATGAGCTCTTGGAGATCACCTTATGGAGTACTAGAATAATTGGGAAAAATATATTTAAGTTGAAATCTTGAACTATGTTCTAGTAAATAAATAAAAATAAAATAAAAATACAATGAGTTTATAACTATCACCTTAAAAATGCACCCAGCTGTTGGGTATTCTAGAATTCGCAACCTCAAAACTTTACCCCAAACCATTTATAATTCCTTAGCAACGCCGGGTACGCATCAGCTACTATATTGACGTGAACAAACGATTAAAAAAAAATTACATTTATTTATAACGAAAAAATCTGTCACATGACAGCTTGTGTTCAGGTTCTTTTTTTATTTTTTTATGTGAATACCGCCCAAGAGTCCCAACTGCTCCCAGTCGCCTTGAGCCAGTGAGGCTATGGCATTCCCAATTGAGGTAAGTTGGAAGGGGAATAAGATGGAGTAAAGAACCGAGGTATTCAGATCTGGTCACGAGACTCAGATAAAGCTATTTAAACTAACGTTACTATCCTGAAAGCTGGTATTTCTCCAGGAGTCCTGCTGCTACTTTTCACTGAGAGCGTCCACAACCCTGAAGTCCTTTTTTAAAACTATTTATACGCCCACAGGCAAGGTCAATTAGCCTTATAATGGTGTCGCGATCGTAATTATTATTTTGGTAGTTTCGATATTTGTAATATATGTGTTTTATAAACTGGTTGGTGTAAACTCATTAATAAAATGTAATTAGCAAAGACGATTATTATAAGAATAATGTCGTCAGATAACTGTGATATCTGACGCCCACCCAATCGAAAAAATTTGAAAGCAAATGACCTTTTGAACTTTTAGATGTCTGATCTTGATATCCCGAAAGAAATAAGTTTAAAGGTTTTGAAGATAGAATGGTTAATGTGGGTGAGAACTGAAAAGTTTTTCAATCTAGAGTTTCTGCAATTGGCTGACAGAGTTCTCGAATATTTATTTCGTCATCTATTGATTTCCAAATAAAACCTAACTAAATATTATACATCCACACATTAAACCCTCAGGCCTCCAGCATATTCTCACAAAAGGTTTATTTAAGGAATATTTCCGCTTTTGCAATAAAATTCAAATAAATGTAATAATTCTGAATGTATCCGAAAATTAAAAACTGTTTTTGAAAGGAAATGAAATATGGTTTGAAATTATGTAATAAGAAATAATAAATAAATTACAAACTCGCATATTAGTAAAGTCCTTAAAACATTTTTTTAAACAGTATTAGGAACTCAAAGCTCCCCTACAAATAGCTAATGTTGAACAAGGATAGTAAAAAGGGACAACTAATTAATTGGCTTTATATATGTTCAATGCATTGTATATTTTAGGAGCGATGAATTAGAATTGTCGCTGAGCGAATTTGGTTCTAGTTTCACCGACCACACATCCCAGGTTTGATGAAAAGCGGGTGTGTGCTTGATGTTCCTGAGACACCAGTAGATTTCTTTCCGTATGTAGTTTCCGCTTGTCTTGGTAAATAACTTGCGAATATCTAAGACCCTCATTTTAGCAAATAGTTTGTTTGAGGGGTGGGTAGATTGGCTTTTAAATATAATTATCGTAATTTGATTTTCTACTGTAATAACTAGATTGATAATAGATTCAACACAACCATCCCATTCCACAATACCATATATTGCAACGGATTGGAAAAAAGCAAAATAGACGCTTCTTAGAGTCTCCAAGTCTAAGTTGAACCTAAGAAAGAAGAATATATGGCAGAGCTTACGGAAATTAAAACTTTAAAAAATTGACGAAGTAAGTGAAATAATGTATTATATATGCGCTCTCATTCTGTCCTACGCCTCTACCCCAGAAAGACGGATAGATTTTCGACTGAGCGTAGCGAAATTTATATTGTAAACTTGTGAATTTGCTTGTGACAGGACAATCCAGTCAGTCCTGCCACGATGGTAGCTGTGTTTGATAGTACCTTTTTACTACACGAGAGTTCGCATGAGCGTTATCTTGTAATCTATTTCGTCAAATCGGAATAATCAACATAACGCGAGGTCTACATACTGTTCTTAGCAGTTACAAAACCTTTGCCACCCTATGAGCGTTTCTGCATTCAAAAATTTTACGAAATTATTTTCTGGTATGTTTAAGTTACGCTAATAAAATCAAAGCCGAAATGTAAATAAATTATATTATCTTAGATCTGTGAAAAACTATGATTTTTAATAAGTTACTAACTTTTCTAAATCAGATAAAAGTAAATGTATCTTTTTTTTCATTATTGCAAATCGTAGATGATTTTAATCGTCAATTTAAAAAAATAAATTACTAGGTTGTTCCTTCGAACATTTTATTTTAATTTTTCTAATTAACATCGCCGAACACTTTATTTAATTTATTGCGAATGCAGATAGAAAACATATGCTTAAAAGAGTACATATGTAGGTAAACATTTACATGAGCCTAGTTGTTAGCCAATTCATGAAAATAATAAAACATTTAAAAAATACTTCACTCTTCAAATATGAGATGAAACGAAAGTTTTATCCCACGCTCTTTCAATAAAGAAAATATTTATATCTACAAAACGATGAAAATTATTTAAAAAAAAATCTTTTATTAAATGGGTAAGTAGGTATATCATTTTCTACTAAAAAATCAAAACCAGTTTAATTGTTATAAAAATGATTAAGTTTTTTGATTATAAAAAGTGTAACAACAATGTTGTGAAATTGTTTGAAGCCAAGTATTTGAGTTATTCTCAACATTATGACAGCAAATATTGTCTAAACTTGATAGAAAATGAATTGTCAACAGAATTACAACCTTGAAATAATTTTAGCGAGCGCTTTTCGAAGAATTTCATTAGTGAACTATGGAACATAAAAAAATAAAAAGTTGTTTTTAAAAGGCTTTTTAGAAAACTTTCAATCATCTTTTTCAAATTACAAAATAAATTCTACTTAGAAATTTAGATTGAATAATAAATTCTTCTCGGCAGTTTTTTAGTAGGTAGTGATGAAAACGTTGGGTTCTCCACAGCAAGTTGACGATGAAAAGACTAAATCTGACTGTATTATTCTTGAAATTTCTTTTTAAAACTGCTTTCATGGAAACTGGAGCAATTTTCTTGATTTTACTGCAAATTTTCAATGCTTTTAGAAATCCACCAGACATTGCACAGCCAAGGCAAATAATTCGAAATCTAAAGAAGATAAGCCATTTTAATGAAAATAAGGCGAAATGGAGCACATCGTCATACAAATGTATTAGTATCTTATTCCCCTTTGGAATTAGGCCCATCCTCCACAGAGATTTGCAAAATATTTTGGTGACTACCTTAGTCGTAAGTCACTAAATATAGGTCTTATATGTAAGTAAGTAGTTACAAGCCCTAGTCATAAGTAATAAGATATAGTCGTAAGTAAGTTTTGTGGGCGTGTTTTAGATTTTATCCAGCTAAGAAACATCCATTTACTCTACATTAAAGGTTGGTTATCAGTTGTGTAGGATTTGAAACACGTGTAAGACCGAAATTCATAATTTGTATTTTTTACATTTTATTAAAAAAAAATCTATAATATTTTGGTCACCATGAAACAGGCAGTTGCCTAGTATGATGATTCAATGTATAAAAGCCTTGTATATGTCTATTGAAAAAATCATGTATTTTATAATAAATAGTGTGACGAATCAAATTTTGTCACAAATAAATTTGAGTTATTAGCTGAGTTTGTCCCGCAGTGTGAGCCCAAAGACAAAGAAAGTGTTGACAGACAGACAGACTGTGGGGTAGAGCGACAGGTCCTACGAGCTCAGGAACGATGAACAGTCAAAAACGAGGCGGAAGAGAGAGGAGACCGAGACAGGAGTGTTGGTGAAGTACGCGTTCCCTGCCCAGCTGTGTGATGCTGGGCAGTGGATGAAGAAGTTACAGTCGAGTTCGAGAAATTGAATTGCAAGATATATTTCCCTCCGCCCGGCGACGTAATGCTGGACGTGAGACGAAGAAACTGCAGATGCTGCCTCCTAGGACTCAGTCACAACAGGGTAGTTACAGTGAACAATGACGATGTGAACAGTGAAGAAGCAACCCCGAACCATATAATAACTAGTTAAGTTATAGATCTAACTATAATTTAGATTTAGTATTAAAACTTGACAAAGCTAATTAAAAACCAGACACATAATTAATAACATCTTTATAATCAAATTCACATACCTTGTTCCCACCCAAGCGTCCCGAATTGGTGAGAAGAGATACGATTGAAGAGGTAAGTATAAAACAGCAATTGATTTGTATTATTTTTACATTATTCTGATCTAGTTGCCGGAGATGTCAAAGGATATAGTACAATAAATAAAATATCCTTTAGTCGTAATAATTATGCATCTTAGTTGTAAGATAGCAATATTTATTATGTAACGTATATAAATATATATTTGTACAATGCAATTGAGGTGATTTTTTACGAAAACGACACTATGTAAATCAGCCAAATATTATTATTTATTATTAGTAATGTCATAATGTGTAGATGCGCACACTTTGACTAACTTTTTGTAAACTCGTCGGTGATATTAGTCTTGACATTTTGTAACAATGCATGTGCTTTAGGTCAGTGCTCGGAACAAAACAGTCGATGACATGATGCAAAAATCAACCAGTTAAAAACAGAGATTTTTTAAACTGCAATACATTTATTTTCAATCTTCAACCTAGTTGCGCCATTTCTTGAGCTGGCTAGTAGCCAATTACAAAGATATTTTTTGTGGTTTAACCAAAGAATAATCCTTCCTCTCCAGGGACTGGCTCTTAAACTGCTGTGAACTATCAAAACTTACAAAAAATGTTTTGATTGATGATTGAACTTTCATCCTCAGGAACTGGAGACGGCCGCGCTTACAACGCGCCAAATCCCTTTTGGGTAGGACCGACATTAATTTCGTATATTAATTGCTGTAATACAATAAAAACCTTCAGAGAAATGCTTACAAGTTTGCGTGTGTATGCGAGATTTCCACCAACAGTTAATAGAATGCATTGTCGTCAACAGCGAGTATATTTGCCGAGTACGAGTATATTATACTATCGTAACTCTGAATAAGGATATGGGCCTTATACAACACAAAACGAGTTCCAGTTAGTACATTCTGGATAATAATTATAATATTAATGTTTGGATCAATTCTATAGTGACTTATAGTAACTTTGGTCCGGAGCCCCTAAATACCTGAAAAAAACCCTTGACTCTGGGCAAAAACGGGCGGTCCGTTTGATACAAAATACAAAAATCAATGTGACTATAACAGTTTTTCCATCTTGAGGGCTAGAGTAAAATTATCCATACGTTCCTGCCTTAAAGCCTATGTAGATTCAATAGAAAATTCTCTCCCTAACAGTATCAAAAATCTGTCAACCCTCATTAAATCGAAAAGAGTTTCTAATTCTCTCCCAAAAATCATGCATCTCCACGACAAATCAGCAACAAATGGCAAAGAAACATGCGAACTCTTTTTTACTTACTTCTCTTCTGTATTTAGCTCACCATCTAATTCTAAAAGTGACTCTAAACATTCTTTCCCACTCTATAATTATCCACTATCTCATATCAAAATAACCCTAGACGAGGTCAAGGTGAAGTTGAACATTCTCGATATCAATAAAGGTTCCGGTCCAGATGGTATTCCTCCACTATTCATTCGAAATTGTGCAGATCAACTTGCAGCACCTTTACACAAACTATTCGTCAAAAGTCTGAACGAAGGGGTATTTCCAGATCTGTGGAAAGTTGCCCACGTCATTCCGATCCATAAGTCTGGCAGTAAAAACGATGTAAAGAACTACCGTCCTATCAGCCTTTTATCTTGTTTTGGCAAAATATTTGAGTCCATTGTATATAAAGAAATATTTAATCATGTAACACACATACTTAGCCCTTTTCAACATGGCTTTGTAGCTAAACGATCCACAAACACTAATTTAATCGAGTATATGGAATTTTTGTATAAATCAATGAATAAAAAAACACAAGTAGATGCCGTATACACCGATTTCAGTAAGGCTTTCGACAAAGTTAGTCACCCTATCTTAATGAATAAACTGGATAAAATCGGCATACACGGAAATCTGCTTCGTTGGTTAGAATTATATTTATCAAATAGAAGTCAATTAGTTACTGTTAACGGTTTTAACTCTTCCCCAATATTAGTCACGTCGGGCGTTCCACAAGGATCACACCTTGGACCCTTGCTTTTCTTAATCTTCATCAATGACCTTACATGTAAACTCCACTGTAATTTTTCTCTATACGCTGACGACCTCAAGATATATAAAGCAATTAAATCTATGGAAGATTGTGAACTCTTACAACAAGACCTTAACACATTATCTGCCTGGTGTATTGACAATGAAATGGAATTGAATATAGCAAAGTGCAAAGTTATAAATTTCACAAAGAACACCAACAAAACTCTATACTCATATAGCATATGTGGTCACAATCTGGAAACAGTTGAATCGATCAAAGATTTGGGAATTATATTCGACAACAAACTAACGTTCAACCAACACATAGAATACATTGTAAATAAATCAAATAAAGTACTAGGTTTTATTGTAAGATCAACTAAACTGTTCAAGAACTCTAATAGCCTAATAATTCTATTCAATTCGTTAATCCGCAGTGTTCTTGAGTACGGGTCAACAGTCTGGAATCCACATTACATTACACAAGTATCCAGACTTGAATCTGTCCAAAGAAAATTTACACGGATTTTGTCTTATCGATCAGGTGTCTAAGAAGATGGTTCTTCTAAATGGGTATGAACAAAGACTTACATATTTCAAATTAGAGAGTTTAGTTAAAAGACGAAATATAAATGACCTCTTAATGCTTTACAAAATTGTGAATAATCGTGTTAATAGTAACTTAGTCAATCAAATCAATTTTTACGCCAGGCCCAAATATACTAGAAATATGAACATATTTTGGACCGAAATTTTTGCCAATAACACTGGATATTTTAATCCTATGTCTAGAATGTCTCGATCATACAATGATCTTGCTAAAATACACACTGTCATAGATATTTTTGCAAATAATATAACGTGTTTCAAGAAATATCTCCACGATTTCTGTACTTAAAAAAAAAAAGAAAAATAAATAAATAAAAAAATTGTTTAGTGGTTTAGAATTTTTTTTAATATGTACTCTTTAAATTTTTCTACTTATTATGTGCTTCAATCTTTGTAATTAAGTTTTAAGTTTGGTATATAAATACTGTCATTATTTTACATGTTTGCTTATGTGAATGTGCAAATGTGATTGCTGCAGACACATTAGTCTAGGGATATTTATAATTGTACTTTTTTATTTTGTAATCCATAATTAATGTTTTTATAAATATCCTGTTTGTGTCTCGAATAAATAAATAAATAAATAGATAGATTCCCCAATCTTCACAAACGGACTGCAATCTTTAGAGCACAGGCGTCAGATAGGTATGCTGTCCTTGTTCTATCGGTATTACAATGGAAGATGCTCTGAGGAACTAGCGTCATTGATCCCTTCGGCACCGGTGCGTAGTCGGGATACACGCCAAACGCGCGCCCAACATTTGTACACGGTTGATATTTGTCACATGAGAACGGGTCGCTTCTACGATTCGTTCTTAAGTTCAACAGCTCGGCTGTGGAACGAACTGCCGGCCTCTGTGTTTCCTCCCTCCTACAACATGGGACTCTTCAAGACCCATGTTCACTCCTTCCTCTCCACAAAAAGACCCCCCACACAGCATCCCCAAAGATGACATAGGCCCTGAGGGAAATTATTTTCTTCAGGGCCTCCTGTGTGGAGTTAATATAAAAAAAAAAACTTAATTTATAAATATAACCTATCGCTTAGACTTAATATAACTTCGATTTATTTGACAGTGGCTTATAACTAAGATTAATAGCTAGTGACTGACAACTAAGACTTAATACTATTTTTTTGTCGTGGCATCCCCAATTGGGGTATGTTATGAGGCTAAAGGTAGTGGGGGAAGGGAATGAGATGGGGAAGATGAAAGTGGAGAAGTACCTGGCTGTTCTGATCTGGTCACCAAAGACGCCAAAGCCATTTCAAGCACGTTTCAATTCTAAATGGCGGTCTTAAACCAGGGCAGAACTTAGAGTATCTTCACTTTGCGCAATAAAACAAAGTAATCAAATCAAATTTGCTTACGCATGCCGAAATTTAAACCCGCGACCTACGAATGGCTAGTCGAGAGCCTTACGTCTAGACAACGGAGGCCTCACTTAGATTAATAGCTAGTGACTTACAACTTAAGACTTATAAGTAGTGAATTAAAACTATACATATTATATAAACCTATGCACTTACAACATTAAAAAAATATAATTATTTAGCACCATTCAGAATCGGTCGTTACTCTTAAAGGTAATACTGTGTTTTGTGACCAGATCTGAATATCTAGGTAAATCCAAATATTTTCCTGCACCAAAATCTTTCAACTTCCATTTCCTTGAAAATCACAACACAAATTGGAGATTCCATGGACCCACTGGCTCCGAACAGTAATAAATCTTATTTCTTAAACCTTTTTAATTTTATGACAGCGAGGAGTTGAACTTAATCCTGTTTACACTGTCACCCCTCCCGTTCAGGCTGGCCACTTTGTTCTTTGAGATCGTTCAGAAAGATCCATTTCGGAAAGTTATTAAAAACACCCTTGCGCTGTCGACGGTATCACGTGACCTTTGAGATTTTGAAAGTATTTTGTACATAAATTTCATAATCAATAATAGTATGACGCAGAAGAAAATTTACATTATATCACGAATTTTATTAAAACAAGCTCTTTTTTACCGCGTACTTGAGGTGTAATAACACAAAATTATGGTTCACAAATTAATGCTATATTATTATTATAGTTATTCTGTACTAACGAAAAAAATCACGTTAAAATATTGCGTAATCTTTAATTCATTAGAAGATTTTTAGGTATAAATCTTATAAAAAACGAAAATGCAGTCCTGATACTCTATTTTTCGTTTGTTTGTATTAATAAAACGGAGACGGTTTATATATTTCCCGTAAGTACGCAGGCCCATTATTCTATTTCCCATTTAAATTCATTCGTCCCATTGATTCACCAAGAGTACACCAGCGTTGTCGTTGGATATTCGGCTACGTCTAATGATTCCACAATGTATCTTCCCAGGTATTTGAGCCTTGTTCAAATCAGGGCGGGATTCACTATAAGTAATTGGAGTCTCTTCATCCCCTTCAAATCTTTCTGCATTTATTGGTGTTTTCCACTCCCCGTAGTAGCTCTACCAGTTCCCTCAGTGAGTTTCTACCCATATATTCTAGGTATCTGTCAAAAGACAAGAAAGTATACTTACTTACTTACTTTCTTACTTACTAACTTACTTACTTACTTACTTACTTACTTACTTACTTACTTACTCATTTACTTACTTACTTACATACTTACATACTTACTTACTTACTTACTTACTTACTTAATTACTTACTTAATTACTTACTTACTTAATTACCTACTTTTGTAATAGCTTACTTACCTTCTTACACACTTTCTTACTTACTTAATTACATACACACTGACTTACTTACTTTCTTAATTTATTTCTTACTTACTCACTTAATTACATACTTACTTACTTGATTACTTATTTACTTACTTAATTATCACTTAGAAAAACACTTCTATCGGTTTATTTCTTCAGGGTGCTGTCCTATATTCTATTGTGAATAAAGCATAAACATTTAGGACGAATGGAAATCGATGGAACTAATAAGAAATAAATCATGATTTTAGTAAGCCTTCCGCTATCCCGATAAGTAAAGAACTTCTGTGACCCATCTCAGAAAAAGAAGATGAAAGATAAACAGAGGGGATCCTATCAAATTATTTGTAGATTGAAGGAGCATGAAACAGAAAGTTGACCGTAATGTTTTTTCCCCTACTAACAAAAAACGTATCTGCATAAACGTCAAATCAACTTGTCAAGTAATGCTACTTGTATCTATAGAATTATTGTTATTTAATTAATCTAACTTGGTCCCAAACAAAGGTAAACCGAGCGGTCTCTCCTTAAAACAATAAACGTAAGTTGTATAATCATTGAGTTGTTATTTTTGGAATTTTTTCCGTATTATTTAAGTAAAAACATCGGTGCCTTAAGGCTGAATGAAGGCTAAACGCTACTAGAAAAACAAAACGTGTAATTGCCTTACTTAATTGAATAAAAAATACATCGAAAAAGGTAAACACAGCACGGAACTTTGTAATTACACATATTGTGTAGAATTTGGTAAATAGCCACGATAACGGTAATATAAAAACATTGGAAGTTCTGAACCTAAAAAATGAGGTCGACTCAAAATATTTCTTAATCGGTAATTTTTAATAATATTTCAGAATTAACTTCTCGGGGTGATTTTTTCGGTTTTGCGAAAAGACAGCTTTTATCAATTGAATATATTTTTTCGCTTTTTTAGAACAACTCATACGATCTCATAGAAATCGCTGTATCTCACTTACTGTCATGCCGTGTTGCGCTAACTCCTTCTTTAGCCAACGTTTCGGACAACGTTACAGTGTCCATCATCAGGGCAAATGTGTAATTGATAATGGTGAAATGTGTGTTTAAGTACGTACGTGCGATACCGTGTTGCCAGCTCACTACTAGCTGGTTTTACAGTAAAATTTAAAACGGTTTTATGAGTGTAGTTTTGGTGTAGCCGTCAATTACCGGATACCAAGAACTATTAGTATTGAGCTAAGCTTCCAAACGCAATTTGCAACGTGAAACGTAATAAAAATGTTAGACATTTTAAAAACTTTTTTACGTTTATTTGAAAATTTAAAAAAACTATGTACAAGATACTTATCATTTAATTTCATGGTAAATATATTAAAACCATTGCAGAAAGTGTTTAATTTTTTTGAAAATTGTAATTGGTTGAGTGGTCAAGATGCTTGACTACGAATCCGGAAATCGTGAGGTCAAATCCAAGCGGGCGCAAGTAATTTTATTTGATTAATTTGTGTTATTTCACAATTTGTTAATTTAAAATGATGTATTGTATATTTGCGGCACGTTCTGCAGTGGTAGATAAAGAGTGGGGAAGACCACCATTCGGAATTGAAAATTTGCTTGAAACGGCTTTAGCCGTGTTTGCGGACCAGTTCTGAGTAGCCAGGTAACTACTTCCCCTTTACTTCTAACCCTTACTAACTTCAATCTCACAATATACCAAACTTAGGGATTTAAAAAAAGTATTTGTTTCATTTGATCGCGCCATCCTCGGACGTCTCCAACTTTTTCTACATATCACTACCTTACACCATACTGTTACTGTTAAAAAATACATTGTATCGACTTTAATTCCACTCAGTATGTGAATCCAGTTCAAATGTGATGCGTTAAGGCTTCATCGGGCGTCCCTGACTTTATCTCCCATTCACTACTCTATACAACAGTGTTACCTTCTATTAAAAAAAACAACGTTCCCGACTGTTTCTACTCATAGAACTGAACTCCGTTGTTTGTTTTGTATTGTTTACTTCTCCCCAATAGGGGTTGGACAACGGGCCTCGTCCCCGCATACTTTGCTGGAGCTTCTTTTATTTCCTTTTTTTTTACCGGGGGACTCCGCCAATCACCTGCGCCACCCCTGAGGAGCGTTGGTGGTCAGAGGGGTGACTGTGCGGATTGGGGTAACCTCCACCCTGCCTCCGACCTCCTGACGCTTCTTTCCCCTAGGTTCTTTAGGGTTTATCCCTCTTTTTCCCATACTTATCTTCAGGGCACCACCGGGTGGTCGGCTAAGGGGTGTGGAAGTCCTGACCTGCACCAGTCACCCCAACCACCACCAATCTCTCAACAGGACTGCCAGACGTGGCTCGGCGAAACTCCCCCGTCACTCTATTATTTCACTTTGTTCTTTTTTGTGCTTACAGGTACTGGAGTGTGGGTTCCCTCCACCAACTATTTGCCTGACACTTGTTACTTGATTGTTTGATGCTCATTGTTCTGTGTTGTCCTTGGATTAATACCTGTAAGCGCTCGCATACCGCTTCCTAACACCGTATGCGGGGACATTGAAGGTCTAGCTTCATTTATATACTTTGTAGAGCCGTTTATTCAAAAATTAGATTCATGCGAGAACTCCGAAGGGGTGACCATAAGTCACCTATACCGGGGTGGGACAGGGCGGGTGTAACCTTCAATGTTTCTACTCATTCGCTACTCGCTGCCTTAGTGCTTGTATGTTCAATAGACCATTTGGCAAATTTTACAGGAGCCTTTTTTTTTTAAGTGAAACTTCTTTACGCGCGTTATGCAATTTCGAGGACCGGAGTAAAACCAACTCATGACCGTCATCAAAAACCGTGATCATTTCGCTATAGGAGCCTAGCCAATATTATATACCTACTTTCGGTCGCTCTCCAAACTCAGCTTCGCGGTCTAGAGGCAAAGCGCCTGATTGTCGTCGTGAAGAACCGAGGTTCGATCCCCGCTTTGACTAATGTTTTTTTTCTTTTTGTGATTTTTTTAATAATATTTTTTTTAAAGTGATAAAATGCTCTCGTGCTGCGACTTTTAGATATTTTGACTATATGATATTTTGGTCGAATACGTAATAACCGCGGTCTAGAGGCAGAGCGTTCGACACTCGTTATGCAGGACCCGGGTTCGAATCCCATATTTTTATAACTTTTAATTTTTTTATCAACGATTTGTTTTTTTACTTATAAATATGTCAATAGATAGAAAAAAAGAGAGAATGAAATGAAAAGAGAGAGAGAAGAATACTAAAAATTTCACTTCCGTCGTGCGTAGGCTTGCCACACACTGTATTTTTTTTTGTTTTTACAGGCAAATTCTAAAAAATTCTCGATTTCGGTCATTTCGTTTTATACATATGTGAAACAGGAAATGTTAAAAGATCATTTTTCGAAGATTGAAACTATAATATGGCCATATTATGACTTTAAAGGTGGACGTTGAACATGGCATGAAAATGATGAATAATTATTTTAGATATTGAACATATCGTCTGAAGATTGAACAATTAGGCTCCCATAAGTTTGAGGTATTTTTTGTTCAATTAGCCAATTAGTGGTAAATTGTATATACAGGGTGATTTTCAGATTTCAAACACTTTACTTTTATTTTAGTTAGTAGTTGACTTAAAGTATTACTTTAAAATATACAAACAGCGTCCTTGGGGTGATTTTTCACAAAAAATGCTCTATATAAATCATCCAAATATTATGTAAGTTTGAAAACAATGCTCAAGTACAAAGGTACCTACCGCTAATATACTACTATCGGTTGTCGGTGCATGCGTGATGTGAAATACTCTTACATCATACCTATTACGGCCTCCGTGGTCTAGGGGTTTTCTTGACTAGAATTCCGGAGGTCGCGGGCTAAACCCCGGCGTGCGCAAGTAACTTTTATTTGATCCATTTATGTTATTTCACAAATCATTGTGTATATATAGTCTATTTGCGGCATATTCCAGAGAGGACAATATGATGTAAGGACCACTATCAGAAATTGAAATGGCTTTAACCGTGTTTGGTGACCAGATCTGAATAGATACTCACATACCATCTCTCTTCTCCTTCATCCTCCTTCCTCTCTTTCTCCTCTCCATCTCCTTCCCCTCCACACTACCTTCAGCCTCACAATATACTAATATACCCCAATTGGGGATTCATTAGTCTCACTGGCTCCAGATGGTTGGGAGCAGTTGAGACTGTGTGCGGTATTTCATAAAAAACTCCCGAGTGATGCGTAAAATTATTGAAGTTAAATTTTCAGTTGAAAATTTGTTTTCTTTTTATTCTTTCGTTACCTAAATTTGACAAATGTAATTTTTAAAATGTTCTTAGTTTAGAAAGATTTTTTTTTTCTTTCGAAAGTTCTTATTTGCCGTGAGCTTATTATTTATGTTGATTATCGTGATTAAAATATTATTTTTTAATACTTAAAATCCTAAAATTATAATATCCCGCGATTTGGGTTATGGGTCTGCGCTATTTAACATTACGTTTATTATTGTTAGTCGTGTGCCTAGTTGGTTTTATTGTAGTTCATACATTTCCTACGTTCCTAAAGCGCCCCTGAGGTTATCTCTCACAAAAGCGGCGCTATATAAATTATCCAAGAATAAATAAATAAGAATATGTTTATTGTTTTTTTATGTGACTAAAAAAAATCGGAAACTTTTTTTTGAATGAATTCAAAATTGAAAGATTTGGATTTCGTTTTCATCAGCGATCTCAGCAGTGATAACGGACTAAATATGTGTCGTAGATGTCTTTCAATCAGATCTATGAGGACAGTCGACTTCTTGCACATTTCCATGTCCTGGCTCTTTTGTTGTATTTCTTGAATAAAAATAAGTTTTAATGCACTAATATAATTTATTAATACTTATTTTAGGTAAAAGCCCTAAGTTTGTAAATAAATAATTGAATAAATAATTAATAAATGAAGCAACCTGTATATTTGCCTAGCAAATTCAAGAAGTACATGTAAAATATGATGAAAAAGCCCATGAATGACATAATTTTAAGACTTACCTTTCTATTTGAGTTACTGGTCTAAGGTTTATTGATTCTGGAGTCGGTGAAGTAATTTTTCAGTTCAATATCAGTATATATTCCCAATTAAACGTATTTTTAGTGGAACAATTTTGTTGTCAGAAAACAACTAAAAATCAATATGGCCGCACATTTTAACTAGCCGGCTCCTGATTGTTTGAAAGTGGAGATTGAACATTCAAGACCTCAACGTTCGGCGGGATGTTGAACAAATATCTATGAACTTTAAAAAAAATATTATATTCATTCATGAGTGTTTGAATGTTCAATATCCGGGAGTTTGAACACATAAGAATTAAAACATTGTTCAATGAGTGGATATTGGCACTCGAAAAATGCTGAAAAAGTCACTTAAAAACCAAAAAATATGTTTTTTTTTTAGCTTCATTAATGCGCAATAGGCTAATGAACATATTGGCATTCATAACTCAGTTTTGAAAAAAAAGGTCTATTGAACATACAAGAACTAGAACAGGGTACTGATTACCACATTGTATCACAAAGGTGATTAAAGAATAAAATTAATTAATTAATTAATTAATCACACAAAAATAAAATTAAAGAAATCACAAATTAAAGAATTTGACTTGTATTTACAAACTGTGAGAGGAAGTTAACTTAGATTTACCAAAAAAATAATTATAAAATTATACGGTTGTATCCTAGAATTGAACCCAGAATCTTAGCCTTGCCGGTGCGTTGCTCTAGCACTAATATTTATGTTTCAGATTTGACAACTAGTCGTGGGAACCACGATGAGACGAATTCTGGCGATACAAAAAATATACCATCTAACACGGCGACCATCTTAATGGAAACTGGAATGTGAGAATTTTTTTTTAATCGAAATGCAGTTAAATACAGTTCACTTAAGTTTTCTTAACACCTCGCTAGGAAAACCTGTGCTGAGGTGTTTGCATGTATTGGGAAAGTGTTATTACGCCATCATTAGTAAAAACACATTATCGTCTTTGACGTACTCTAGGAGGATACTGTGATTTCATCTATGGCGGCAGTAATGTATAAATAATAGGTTTATAGTTGTTACATCATAATGTTTCACATTATAAAGACAACTACGTGAAGTGTGGTTAGGAACTTACCACGCTTAGCCAATAATAGTATCTGGTAAAGTTATTTTTTATTAAAAAAAATAACTAATGGTTCTGAGATGTAAAAATCGTATTGTATTTCAAATAATCGTGTCAGCTAAAACCAATAAAGTATCGGTAAATGGTATATTTTCAGTGACGTCAGCACGTTTGTAGGACAGAGACTGTTTGGCTTTAGAAGTTACGTGTGGTAGTCATAACGCAATGAAACAATGTGTTATGAAATAAGATTCTTTAAAATAGATAAGCACCGTACATCCCCAATTTGGGTAGGAGTGGCGGTTAAAGTAAAAGCTTAAAAAATGAAGAAACTTGGTTGTTCAGATCTAATCATAAATGGATTACGCCAATTTTAAGCAACAACGAGGTCTTTCACCACGGCGACAATGATAAAATCAAACAATTTATGATACAAATCAATGTTGGTAGAAAAAGGGATAAGTTCTCCTTCTGAAATAGAAAAATCGATCGTTTTGTGAAATCAAATGTAAATAATAAGTTTTTTCAGATCGCGACAGTATTTATATCAAGAATAATTATTGAGCGTTGGAAAGTTTAATGTGATAAAATGCCACGTTGCTTACATCAATAGTTTACATTTTATAAAACAATTATTGTTTAGACTACTGTTCTAGTATTCGCTAACTTAGTTATGTAGGTTAACTTAAAAAAAACTTAACCTAATCCAGAACAAAGTAATGAGTCATATTTTGAATCACAATAAATATAAAACATTACAGAGGAACAACGGCTTAGCGGCAAGTTTCACACAAAACTGAAATTTGTATTTTAGGCTTTAATACCCAAGCAAACTGAAAAATTATTCTATTACGGATATGTATTATTTTATTTATTTGTCTTTTAAATATTGAAATATGGGCCATAAAAAAATAATTTTCTCTTGATTTGAGAGACAAATTTGGATTTTTTCCGAGTTAATTGTAATTTTTAAAAGAATAATCTTACCTTACTTATAAATTTAATATAATGATAAATAAAATAAAAAAGAGAACTTCGTTAAAACGGTGTTTTTATTGGTATAAACTTTTAATTTAATTTATATAAATCGGTCGTTTGTGATTTAAAATACGCCTATGAAAATATTATAGTCACCTTTTTATATATTTTTATATTTCATTATATTAGTAAAGTAAAAATAGAAAATTAACTTTTTTTAATCATCATTAACTCACAAGTAATTGCCATAGTTGCCTCTAAAACCATTAAATATGTAATTCTTAAAAGCGTTTATTATAAATTTGAATACACTTATAAATATAATAGCACATATCCGTAATATATGTTTTCTTACCTTTGGATTAAAAAAATATTTTGATGTTTTGTCCTCAAATCCAAACTTTAGTTTTATATGAAAAGGGCCGCGCAGCCGTACCTCTAAGAAATTATATTTAGAGTGTTGAATAAAGAATTTCTTATAAAGTTTTTTCCACAGAGTTGTTATTGCAATAAAGGATTCCAAATACAATATAAAAGGACCAAAGAAAAGTAAAAAGATTAAACAAATCAAAAACACATAATTATTTACTATATTTAAGCATCCGGATGTACGGCTGGTCCAGACACAGGAGCTACGCTTTCCATACAATTCGATATAGTCGTTAGAGAATATTACCCCTGGGACGACCATTCAGTGAGCGATATCTTGAGATGGGCCAAGCCCACATATTATATCTCTCGTCTGTGACTAGCTTAAATCTTGTTAATATTTTTAAAATCTTTTGTCATTTTACAGGATTTTATTATTCGTTCACTGTAATCACATTATAACAACAAACAACAATTAGGCAAAGGTGGTGGGCTGTTTTGATTTAGAACACGCGCGATGCCATAATAAAAACTTTTTATTGCCAGGTATATGAGCTACAGCCATAAGCACGCGGGAGCAATGCAAGGACAAAACGAGATCACGCGAAATTAATAAAACACTAACACAACTTACTTTTTACGATTTGTAAATATTTAGTTTATTATAAATTGTTAAGTATGGGAGGTTAATTACAGTATATTAAAATGGATGGCGATGCAATCGCGCAACATGCAATAGCAACAACAAAACGGTTTAAAGGTAACAGAGTGAGAATTTAAGCTCTACGATCCAAGTCTTGATTTATCTGTAGCTCAATATGAATAATAGCAAATCTCTTCCATCTCTCTCCCTTCAGTCTCACGACATAAACCAATAGCTATAATAATAATAATAATAATAATAATAATACCTGGATGACTTTTATAGCGCCGTTTTTGTGCCAAAACACCTCAAGGGCGCTGTACAAACTTATAATACATTCTACAGTGTTATTACTTAACTATTTATGGAGAAAATATACAATACAATACTTACCTGGTAGGTCACTTGAGATTAACACTTAATTAACATTATCTAATTGTTTATTGGCGAAATTTAGATACAGGGTTTAGGACTTAATTGAAAAATTGAATATAACTGGACTTTCTCTTAGGATTTGTATATTTAATTTAAGGGTACGACAACTTAAAAAGGTAAGTTTTTAGTTTAGACCTGAATTCTGTTTATACTTGTAATGGTTCTTAGTTCCGGAGGGAGTTTATTCCAAGCCTTCGGCCCAGATACTCCGAAAGCGCGATCACCAAACTTAGTATTTGGCTTGCGCATAGGTTCTATCAGTCTGCCTACAGCTG
This sequence comes from Hesperophylax consimilis, assembly GCF_061612785.1. NCBI lineage: Eukaryota > Metazoa > Arthropoda > Insecta > Trichoptera > Limnephilidae > Hesperophylax > Hesperophylax consimilis. The sequence continues at coordinate 29,057,304 of NC_142858.1, read as the reverse complement.
CTGATGTTGCTGATCTAAGCGTTGACTGCCTAAGACCAGTGTTTTCCGGGAAGCATAGTTCAGAGATGTAGGGTGGGGCCATTTCATTGATGGATTTAAATACCATCCAGCACAGTTTGTACTGGATTCTTTCTGGGCACTTGAGCCAGTGAAGGTTACGAAGGTGTTCTGAAATGTGCGAATATTTTGAAACCCCGGTTATGAGCCGTGCTGCTGCATTAAACACTGATTGAAGTTTGTCAATTTGATATTTTGGAAGGCTGGCATAAATGCCGTTGCAGTATTCGAGACGTGAGACTAGGTAAGAGTTGATAAGTAGTTTTGTTGCTTCTGTAGGAAGGTTTCTTCGGACAGACTTGAGTTGTCTTAGGTGAAAAAAACCGGTGCTTACAGTCCTATTTATTTGACTTTTAAACGAAAAGTCTGAATCTAAATTGACACCGAAAAGTTTGACTGTTGTATGCTATGGTATATGATTAAGATTGTTTGCATTGTTAATATTTTATTATGTACTAATGTTCTTTCTTTATATATTTTACCTGGTATATCGGTCAGTCCGTATCCTCGCTATACGACTATCCCCGCTCAAATTTAAGCAGACTTAATCAGCCGCTCAAGCCTTGATAGTTATAATTGTTCCTTTTATAGACGAACAATTCCCCAATACATGCGAACATCTCAGCACTGGTTCTCTTAGTGAGGTGTGAACAAAACTTATGTTAACTGTATATAGAAAAAAGAATAGAAATAATATTTTTTAAATTTTCCAAAATAGTCTGGTACAGTATTATAAGAATTAAAAAGATTATTTAAAAGATTCAACATCTGGACGGTTGTTTTCAGCGGTTAGTTCATCACGATGTGTCATAAGAGTGCACTACTCCAGCTTAACTAATACTATTTATAATTGGTATCTTTACATATAGCACCATGCTGATTTAAATGGGGAACTTTATCAAAGATCAAATCACCCGTAAATTACACCCGCCAAAAAACCGCTGTCGTTGGCATTTCGAAAGTTTGCGAAATCGTGATGACATTAGGGAACACTGATATATCACTCACGCACAGTATTTTGTTTTAAAAAATTATTAAAATCATAGATATTACGCATAATATTGCTGATCCATAGGCTGACGACCTGTGTACGGATCTATTACAAGCCGTGATAAGCTCGATACTCCAACCAAGCCGAGCTTAAAATCAACTGATATACCAAGCCAATTTGTTACAATTTTTATTTTTGTAAAACTGTACTACTGAATGTTCTAGAAGACAAGCATGCGCAAGGCGTTTCCGCATGTCACTCGACATGTTTCAGCAAGTTTCGTGATAAGCCGAGATACACTAATTAACACCACAGCCCACCATTGTCCCGATTAACAAAGACCGGGTAATCCAATGGGGGTGTGTCGCCATTTGTAGTAGTTGGGTTGGACAGAGAAAGGGGGATAATGAAGGGGTGTTAGGTGGATGAAAGGAGAGTAATGAATTTTGTCCTGAGATGAATAGTAAAAGAGTGTAATACATTAAGAAAGGTTTAAGCCTTTAAAATTTGTCCGGGTGTAATCTTCATGAAAAAAAATAAAGGTGGAAAAACGGTTACTATCATGGCAATATTTTTTATTCACTACTCACACTGATGAGAAAAACGAAATAAGTGTATTACGGACGTGTAAGAAAGCTCATTTTAACATAAACAGCGTTATGAAAAACTTTCCCATACTAAGGTCCCGCTTATGTTAGCGATGCTATTGCAATCATCAAATATTTAAATATATTTCGTGGCCCAAGTAATTTCTAAGTTTCATAGTTTCAAGAAAGCATTATTTATTAGGTTTCTGAGTACAGAACTAACAAGATTTAATAAATTTTCATTCGGAATATAAAATTTCTTATCGTTTTTAATTTGTCATCAAAAAGTTATGATTTTGATATTATATAATTAATTTAACAGTGTATTTTTTTTATTTATTTAAAATCAAATTTATTAATGTTATTACAAAATTCTGCAAGTATGTTTTTATTATTGCGACAGCTGTTTCGGCGTTCAAGCGCATTTTAAAACTGTGGTCAGGCTACGTCGAGACGACTTATTTATATGATTCTATTTACCCCCAACCAATTTCAATTTTTATAATGGTTAATACCGGAAATACCGATTTACTGTAATTGTGATGTTTTCCTAATTGTTTAATAATGACGTGACTGCTATTACCTGATTTGAATGTGTTATATTATTTAGGTCTTAAACATACTGAGAAGTGGGAAAAAATATGTTATTGTACATATAAATATCCTTCGTTCGTTAATTGATTTCTAATTGTTCAAGTAAATTTAATCTCTGACCCTCTCTTTCATGTAAGAGCTTAGGCTCGTAGCTGTTCAGCGGAACGTGATTATTCACTAAGAGATGTGCTTAGAATTTAGAAAAGTGTTTTAATTATTAGAACACCGTGTATATGTTCTTTGAGTTTAGTAGAGTATCTCAGTAACTCGGTTTAACTGGTAATACAACACTTTAGACATCATGTAAATAAATAGTCTCAATGTGGCCTAGCCACAATTTGAAAATGGCCCCGAATACCGAAACAGCTGTCACAATAATACAAAACTAAAATATTTGCATAACTTAATAATTACATTATTAAATTTGATTTATATTAAATAAAAATGGATCTAAACTAAACTAAAAATGTAATTTTATAAATGCTTTCAGTTTCATAAAATACACCTCGATTTTTAACTTTAAACGTAACAACATTTACGTTCTTGTAAATTATTTAGTGTTTTCATATTTTCCCAATTTTCAAACCCCAAAACCAAACGCGTTTAGCATAACTCTTAGAATCCCATTAGAGTCAAACCATTAATTAATTTTCCGTTTCGTTTAACCTTACTCAAAGCAAAAATGACGAGAGAAGTACGTTTATTCATCACAGGAATGACTCCCGGCCATTAATAGACTAATTTGGATGTACCAAATTAATATTGTGAATGCATCCAAGATAAATGTAATTATTAAAGACAAGATTAGCGATTCTTAAACGAAAATTTGAAAAAGAAAAATCATAAAAAGGTACGGTCAAATCTAGGACTCGAACCCGGGACCCTTGCCTTGCCCCGGCACCACTATTCCAACTGAGCTAATGGGACCCTATCTCCATCGGTCTTATTTAACTGCATCATACTTCGAATAAGAACTGCCCAAATATAATAATATCAGTGCGAGAGTGTGTTGTGTGTGGATTCTAGAAATAATAACTGCCTTTTCACAATATCTTGTACCTAAACTGAAAACTCTTTTAATCAGGAACTATTGTGTAGAATGATTTATCCGGTCACCATTACCAACATCTGTCGGATAACTTCAAAACCTCTATGAATTATCTACACTAGAACCATCTATCTCTCATTGGTTGAACTATCACAGTTTTAAACAACCCAACCTTAGAGATGTCCATTGCGTCAACGTTAAGTTACAAAATTATTACAATCATGGTCGACATGTACTTTTTTTTTTTTTTTTATGTGACACCTCACAAGAGTGTCCCTGTCTGTGCAGTGCACAGACAGGGGAACTATATCACCACCCGGTTGGGCGGCGTTGTGAGGCGGAGTAAGGTAGGGGCTGTAGGAAGGGATTTGTTAATGCGGGCCTTGAAGAGGCTCGGATTATAGGAGGGAGGAAAAACAGATGCCGGTAGCTCGTTCCACATACGAGCCGACTTACACAAAAACGAGTCGTAAAAACGGCCCGTTCTCATGAAGCCAACGTCAACCGTGAACGGGTGTTCAGTTCGTGTCCGTCGAGTTTCGCGCACGTGCACCGGTGCATCAGGAATCAATGCTGCTAGCTCCTTGGAGCAGGCTCCATTGAAATACCTGTATAACAGACACAGCATGCCTACATTGCGTCTATGCATCAGAGAAGGCAATCGGTCTGTTAACAACGGATTGTCAATCAGACGGATCGCTCTCCTTTGCACAGACTCAAGCAGGTTTATCAAGTATTTTGGGGCACCAGCCCAAAGATGGCTCCCAAATTCAATAGTTGGGCGGACTTGAGACTTGTACAGGGTCAGCAGCTGGTCACTGTTGAAGAATCTCCTAGCCCTGTACAAGACGCCCAACTTTTTGGAGGCCTGATTTACTCGGGCTTCTATGGATCCCCGATACTTGAGCTGGTCTGATATAGTAACTCCAAGCATTTCAATGGAGTCTTTATTGGGGAGAGTGCTCCCATCAAATTGCACCAGACAGTCATTGATCTCCCTCTTTGCCGAAATCAGACACGCTTGGGTTTTTGAGACGTTGAAACTGACCAAGTTGGCCTTACCCCAGGCACGAACCATCTCTATGTGGTGGTCAATTTTTCGCTTCAAAACTTCCCGAGCTGTTCGGACATCATAGGTGGAAGGGGGCCTGTCAAAAAGATAACCCTCGTGAACGGTGCTGTCATCAGCGTAGCAGTGAATTGGTGCACATTCAACGAGATCGTTGATGTGCAATAAAAACAGCGTCGGAGACAGCACAGATCCTTGTGGCACCCCCGCATTGATTTGGTGCGGTGAAGAAGAAGAGCCGTCAACCACGGTTTGAATTGTTCTTCCCCTCAGAAAGTCCGCAATCCAACTATGCATGGTTGGGTGGATCCCATACGATGGTAATTTCCCGATAAGCGCCCGGTGCCAGACTCTGTCAAAGGCTTTGGAGATATCCAACCCAACGGTTTGGGTTTCACCAAAACGTTCCATGTACCGCCCCCAAATATGCGTTACATATCCGAGTAGATCGCCACACGATCGATTTCGACGAAATCCATATTGCCGATCGCTTAGGATATTGTTATTCTCGAGATATGTGAGCAATTTGTTGTTAACCACCCTTTCTAATACCTTCGAGAGTATGGAAGTGATGGCTATGGGGCGGTAGTTAGAAGGGTCGGAACGGTCCCCCTTTGAAGTACTAATTTAATGTATATAATACATTACTTTTGCTTGTGAAAATTAGTGCTACGACAATAATAATTATAACATGCAATCTTCTCGTTCTTATCCTTGGCCGATTAACTCTCGTGGGATGTTCCCCCAACATGTCACTGCACAGATGGTGGTTTGATATTGCTTGGGTCAATCCTTTGGGAAATCCCTCTGTTTTTTCGGTTTATTTATCGAAGGGTCACACACTAAAAAATACCCATTTATTTGTAGCAATATACACTTCGATAAAAGGTATTTTTGGGTCTTTTCATTATTATAATTCAGGCATTCGATTACTGATTGATATGCTGAATCATATATTTAAATAGCTTTAGTTGTTCGTTTATTATATATACATAAATATTAATTATTATTATTTTATGATATATAACGCATTTTCAGAGAAATAAATTATCGAAACTCAATGATTTTTTTAAGATATTTACAGATTAAACGTGTAGCTCAAATAATCAAATCAAACGCAGTTATTTGAGAGAAATATTGTGAAAATACCAATTTTTAATATTACATACATTTTATTAGAATTTATAAATAGTTTATCATGATTAATGTCGTGTTCATATCTGTTGGATCTATCCGATAATGTTCTAAACACAGTCCGCTTTTACACAGTGATCACAAACGCGATAGGAAATTAGTTTCGTCCACATGAGCAACGTGTAATATATAATGTCATGTTGTGTAACTGTTATCGTTACGAATAAATGTTATGTACATTTATATCGATATTACCCAGGTACGTACCAACATAAATAAAATGTTGTTCAAGAAAGAAGTTTTTACCCAAAGATTTTTAACTTTTCTGTGCTCGCTGCTAGAAACTAACGAACAAATTAATGAACTATTTTGTCTTAGCTAAGTTAACAACGATATCTACAGTTCTACAATAGCAACTCCCCGCGCCTTATTTTGTTTCTTCTTTAAATTAAGTTTCCTCTAAAAAAGGTGAATTTTTTTTTCATTTTCCTTCCAAATGAAAGTGAAAAGCATTCTTGGAGAATGAAACATTTAAAGTATTACAAAACGGTGGTTGCTACCTTCAAAGGAATAATATTGGACCTGTTTAAGATGTAAAAGAGCTTTCTAAAACTGCAAAGTAATAATAGATACAACATTTCAAAAGGTTATTCAATTTTACAAAAGTAAGCACGTAACCTTTATAATAATATTGTTGCGAACTTTGAGATAAGTAACTTTCCATTGTGTTTATATTGGCCTCCATTGGTTATTCTAACCAGCAACTGGTAAAAATAATATATTCTTACATCAACAGCACCATGCCAGGAGTGTATAAAGAAATTTTCAAAGCCTTTTATGAAAGCCAATGAGTATAAAAGGTACGGAGGAAGATTGAGTATTGTTCTTGGGTGCTTATATTTGCTCTCTAATATACCTCTTATATTTATTATTTTTATTTATTTATCGTTTCTTTACATTGTATCTTTTTTTAAAGTTAGAATTTTTAATATGCATATCTATATATGCGACCACAAACGGTGTTTGTGGTCGCACTCCTCCGAAACGGCTTGACCGATTTTTATGAATTTTTGAATGTATTATTTTTAGGTATGAGAATAGGTTTTAAAGTATATTTCATACCGTTAGGTAATTAGGGTGTCCCTATCCAGAAATTATTTTCCGCTTTTTTTGACAAATAATACTTTTTGTAATTTTTTATTATTTGATATCAATAAATATCTATTACTTTAAATTTTCACCCTCCTACCCCCACCCTACCATTTTTTAATCGTGATTTTAGTATCTATGTAAGAAAAAATTTAACCGTCGTTCATATTTCAAACAGGACGAAATTATTTACAATGTTGAATAACAAATGGCGCTGCGTTCGTCTCATCGAACATTCATCCATACTTGCGCAAGTCATTCACGAGAAGCGTCGCGACATTTTGAAATTTCATTTGGCGTTTGTTATATACCACAACGCAGTGCGTGCTTAATTTTGTACGATTTATTTTAATTTATCTATTTATGTGTTTGTATTACAGTGAACAATGCCAGCCAAACGCAAGGAGGCCCATTTCAGAATAAAACAACAAACATGCAAAATAGTAGAGCAGAAAGAACAGACATACAAATCCAACAAGATACCGTAAATGTGCGTGTGAGCATGTCGCAATTGGGTAAACTCCAATCTCAGGAGGAACGAGCTGAACGAAATCTATTTCTTTTTTTTGCTAGAATTTCGGCACACCATGTTTTTCACATGGACAATTATAATCGGCATGTTCTAGCGCGGAAAAAACATCAAGCTTATTTGTGTTAGCTAAAGACGGACTGACAAAAAATATTGTACACTCAATTGCTCTTCGAAATTAATATTGATTTTCTTTATTTCATTTTCCTACTTTAGGATAAAAAATATATTGATTTTTTTCACTTTTCATTTTACTTTTAAAAGATCGAACAATGAATATGTCCGTTACTTTAATGAAACACATTGAATTGAGAAAATGAATGGTTGGCGTTTTTTTGTTTTTATCGGCGGTCATCGTCTTCAGTGCTCTATTCATCTTTCTGCCATAGATCCCATCTCCACACACTTACAATACATTCGTTATTTTTTATTTAACAACGGGGTTTTGCCGGGTCAGCTAGTATTTATATATATTTTTGTTTTTTTTTTCAAAGATAAACATTCCCGGGTTACGAATAACTTGACAATATTTGAAAATCTTCATCACCACGGTAAGCGTAAAATGTTGCTTGTGTTGTGATGGAGGACTTTAAGAGCCGAGGAATTGAACACACGACGCCTTAGTGGGACCCAAACACGATGTCAACTAAGCCACCGACCAGTATATATATATCGCTGCTTAGTAAGTACTAGAGTTTTTTATTGTTTAACTATCATAAATATGTTGCTTAGCGCGTAGTTTTTGTTGTGTGACTAATATAAATACGTTTATTTTTTTATTTAAGTTATACAAGTATTTTTTGGTTTTTGTTGTATCAAAACAAAATAAGAAAAACCATTCAATTTTACAAAACGATAACGAAAATTTGTCGACCTAAAACACTTGAAAATGATTTATTTTGCTATAAAACATTAATGACAAAATTATTAAGTGAATCAATATTTTCGAAAACTGAACACAATGACAAAAATTTAACCAAAAAAAGTGGAGCGTTTAAAGTTTACAACAAAAAATCGTTTAATTGTAGCTAGATCGGTTCTATATTATCTTCTTCTATCGCCCTATAGAAACAGATATTTATGAAAACTTATCCCAAATTAAATACATAACACATGAATTAATCGGCTTGGTTCTACGATTAACTTTCGTAGCTTTCCCCGCGGAGCGCGAGTGGGTAGCCTTATCTAATAAAGTGATTTAAAAACATTTCATGGCTCTGAGCCTTTGGCTCCACGTTTCGAATTGCGTTAAATGGTTCCAGAGTTCAAAGGAATGTCGGAACAAGAATTCAACGAAAAAGTTAGTCAAATTTCTCCAGGGTTTGAACAACTTAAAGTCGCAAGTATATTTCATCTCATATTTAGAATATTTTACCCACAAAAAATACTTAATTTATAAATTGCACAAACAATTTTAAATAGTGAGCTCTGGATGAATTTATGATTTTTTGGGGGTTTTTCATAGATTTTTATGGTCTGAAATTGAAAAAAATTGAAAGCAACTGACAATTAAAATTCAACTTAACCATTTATTGTGTGTACCTGTAACAATAAAGCGGGTTGTTTCACTGAAATTGAACAATTCATCAAATTTCATAGTTAAAATTCAAGTTTTCTGAAAGTACCATTCAAGTTCTAGGGATAAAATGACAGATTCCCACACGGCTAGCATCAACAAACAAATTTAAAGACAGGTGATATGCCAAATGGTCGAGTTAAAACAGTTCATCTCGAAGCTCATCCAATAAAGGAGAACTACTCGCAATTTATTCATGGCCAAGCCCAGGCCATATTATTGCTCCGAGAATACTAGAGAATATGCTGGAGGGCGTATTACAGCTGAATGTAATTTCCTCGCCCACTGAAGAGAAAATCTCTAGACGTATGACCTACAGCGGCTTAAAAGAAAACTGACATCTTCAACTTACATTAGACCATTCAACTCCCGGGCGACAGAGAAGCCAGTGAAATTAGTTATTATTTATTCATTCACGAACGTCGGGCTTTTACCTAAAATAGGTATAAATTAATTACTTTACATAGTACATTCAAATTAACATAATAAAATAAAGAATATTTTTCATAGCATCATGATGTGTAGCATCAACAAAGTATAAAAAATAAGAGAATATTCAAAATGTTCGAATTTTCTGATTAAAATTTTAGTATGAAATAAATGAAAATTTCAAAAACAAACTGAATTTTTTTCAAAGTCCATTTAGCCTTTGGATTGACGAAATAATAAAATAGTTGGTTTTAGATAAATGAAACAAAGAACAACTCGGGAATTATCGTGTTACGATTTGGTACTCGAAACGTTATTATCTCAGTTAAGTCAAGTGCATCCATTTGATAAATAATTCAATTTAGCAAAAGTAAGGAAAAATTGAGCATACTTGGGCACACAACACTTTCCATCGGTTTAAGCTCTTCAGTGTCCCGGGCGGACATCTCAGCATCTAGGTCACATACCGTATGTTAATTATGTACAGTATGTATGTTCATGTATGCTTTTACATACTTACTTATGTCCTTTAGGTAATATTATGTACTACATATACCTTAAGAACATCAATGTTTATGTCCTCGTGCACTTTCAGATGGACAAGATAAAGTTCCGCTTTCTCAATAGCAGGCACCACAAAATAATATTATATTGAAAGGTTTATTTTTAAATTTTATTTTAGCCAATTTTACATCCAAGTTTACAATTGTCTAATTTATCATTAATTACATACATATATTTTTACAATTTAGTCAATATGGCTCCTACAATTCAGCATAAATCTATCAATCGGTGCAGACTTCATGGTTTCCATTTATGGTAATATTTTATATTAAATCACTTTGTGTATTGGTAAATAATATATAATTGCCACGTTCGAGGTCAACATCTGTTCCACCGTTAGTCAATTTAAAAATAATCTATTTCGCAAATACTATCAATTATTTGTAAATAAATTGTCAAAAAAACACTAGCTGTTTCAGATTAACAATTTTTTCTATTGTATATTTATTATTACAGATTTATTCTAACTTGTTTGTAGGTTTTTTGGGAATATTTAAGGCAACACAGGCATACTAAAGAAATCCAATCGTCCGGCATATGAATTATATTCTTCGACAATCGAGAAAACCTCGGAGTAAACAGACTGTTTCACATTTCACTGAAACTCGAAAAATAGGCGGTGCCGCGAAGGGTGTTGATGCTACCCCCTTACGTGGGGATGGGGAGGTAGAAGCCGTGCGAAACGCTGACCACTATTTTTTTGCTATTGACGACACGAGATTGAATTCCAAACATACTTACTCCAAAGCAAGAAATAATGTTAACACTGGGCAGGAGTGTTTTTTACCTCAGTAATATAAGTGGAATATCACCTAGTAAAGCATAGGCATCTGTATCCACTTTCCTAAAGATTATACCTTGTTTACGTACATACTGATCAAGAGTCCCAAGTGGTAATGTCGCCTCTGGAGCAATGCTGTGAGACCGAAAGGAGTGAGATAGGGAAAGAGATACAAAAGAGGAAGGTTAGGTTAGGTAACGTTAGGTTAGGTTATGTTAGATTATGTTAGGTAAGGTTAGGTGAGGAAGGTTGGGAACCTGGCTACCTAAATCCTTTTACCAAACACTGATAAAAAGGGATGCTCAATCATATTGGAGAGGGTTGAGATTTCTCTACATGCCTTAGCTAGACCCAACGAACTTTCTTTTGAGTAGGCTAGGATCTCACTCCCTTCTCAGGAGAGAGGGTTATGGCACCATCCACTTTTGAGATTGCTGTAAGACTGTATAGAAAATTCAGTTCCCTAATTCTGTATGTCTTCTAAGGTCTCAATGTTATCTAAGATGTTCCTACCTTTTGTAAGTAATATTTTGACAATCATACCATGTTTTCAGTTAACTATTCTGTTAAAAATAGTTTACACACCACTTATAACTAATATGCAATGCGAGCTGATGTTTTTAATTTGTCTCTATCAATGTATATAATTTTACCGATCAAACATTTTAGTATTGCTCATATTAATTAATGAGATCACTGTATAGCAGTTTTTTTAATATTTTTTCTATTTTATTTTTTTTAATAACTTTGTACTAATGTGTACTCTTCTTTCTTGTTAACTCGTATCTTAATATATAAAAATGACGTTTCGTTACACGCTATTCTCCGAAACCGTCCAACCAATTTCAAAGCAATTGGGGAAAAAATAATTCAGATTAAACATGAAAATGATCTGAAAAAATGGGGATACAAACATAGATCACAAAGCTTTCTAATGTTAACTTCCCGTATTGCAATAATTTTATATGGCAGAATGATTATACGCGATGCAGTTATTGGAATTATGGAATTCTCTCTAAAGACTCATTTACATAATCACTTTTAATGATATTTACACTAACTTTTCTAAATGTTTTTACTATCCAAACTATCTTAATCATTTTAACATCAAATTTGATCGTTCCAAACGTTTTTATTACGCAAATTATTTCAATTATTTTACCAGAAAATTACGTTGTTCTAATTTTTTTACTACCCACATTATTTTAATGATTTTACCATCATATTTTATTATTATTTTTTTTTAACTTCCGATTTAGTTGTCCGGGTTAAATCTTCCCCAAAGGAAAAACTTAACCCTTCCACTCACTTTTCCACAAATGATCATCTAGTCAATCAACATTATGTAAGTGCATTATATAAGCAAAATAAATACAAAACAATACAAGAACAACATGTCAACTCACCAGAGATCAAATGGGAAAATAATTCACCGACTCCAGATATTTTCATATCAGACGGTTCGGCTCGGTAGAACAGGGCCTATAAATCCTACTGATCCCTCAACATAAATATTTAAAAAATCTTTTGTTATCTTTATGTATTAAAAATGACCGACTTTTGCATCTTTATATATAATTTTTTTGATAGATCTAATACGCCTAAATTTTTAATTAGAGAGCTAGGTATAATGCCAGTAGCCGAAATAACGAATGGTAATATTTTTATAGTCTGAGAATGCCAAATTTGTTTTATTTCATTTCCTAAATCTGTGTATTTTCTTATTTTTTCACTAACAGATTTTTGAATATTACAGGAATTTGGAATAGCGACATCAATGATATTAGTTATTTTTTTAATTTTGTCATGTAAAACCATATCGGGTCTATTATGACTAATCGCTCGGTCTGTTAGTATAGTTTTATCATAATATATTTTATAAAATTCGTTTTCTAAAAATGAATTTGGTTCGTACCTATTCATAATATGGTACTACATTACGGCAGTCAATCAAGTTATGTTTAATTACCAAATTTTGGTGAATTATTTTTAAAACTTGATTGTGCCTAAATGTATACTCGGACGGTGCTAATATAGAACATCCCGATATAATATGTTCTATAGTTTCCGGAAAAGCCAAACATTTTCTACACAAATCATCAATTTGATTTGTATCTTTGATTATATGCTTTCTATAATTTTTAGTATTAATGACTCTATCCTGAATGGCAAACATAAATCCTTCTATTTCTGCGCTCAACTCTCCAATACTCAACCATTTGTTTGACGAAATTTGGTCAACATACGTTTGGTTGAGATAATTGAAGTGTTTTGCGTGTAAAATTTTATTTGACCAGGAATCTAATAATTCCTGGTTGGGATTTATAAAAATGTTGGCATTCTCATCGTATAAATTTAAAGGTGTAATATTTATATCTGCCTTGCAAATTATTTTGTGCATTTCTGAGCTATGAGCTTTCCTATGGAAAAAAGTTCTTAGCATTTCTACCTGATTATGTTTCAAAGAAGTTATTTTGACTATACCTCTACCTCCTAAATTTCTAGGTAAATTAACTCGTTCTATAGCTGAATTTGGATGATGGCAATTAAACTTTGTTAGCGTAGTTCTAATTAATCTTTCTAAGTTATCTAAATCTGTATTAGACAATTTAATTATGCCAAATGAGTACGTTAATAGAGGTATTGCCCAAATATTTATTGCTTTTACTAAATTTTTAGCAGATAGATTGCATTTTAAAATTTTCCTGACCCTAGTTTGAAATTTAATCCTAATATCATTTTTAATACTACTATGGTCTAATCTATTTGATTGTGGGTATCCTAAATACTTATAAACCTCATCCCTTTTCATACTAGTAATTTGGAAATTTCTAAATATACTCTCCCATCTACAATTTTGCCTTTCTCTATATGGATCGTTCTACATTTATCTAAACCAAAAGTCATTTTGATATCATCTGAAAAGTTTTTAACTACCTCGATCATTTTCTCTAAATTTTGTTCAGAATTCGAAAATAATTTTATGTCATCCATATATAATAAATGCGAAATGTTTTTAATGTTAATGTTTTTTTCTTAATGTTTTTATTACCCAAAGTATTTCAATTATTCAACCATCAAATTCTATTTTTCTATATGCTTTTATTACCCACATGATTTTAATGATTTTTCCATTGAATTTTATTGTTCTGAATGTTTTTACTATCCAAATTATTTTAATTATATTTTCGAAGGAAGCAAATACTTTGGGGTGTGACATATTGAATGAAAAAAAACATACACTTAGTAAGACACCACTTTATTTTTGAATTAATAACAATAGCCAACCGGGTTTCGCATAAACTTAATTGTAATGATTGTTCTGCTTTTTATATCGGAAAAACGGCCCGGAATGTCAACTTAAGAGTAAAAGAACATTTACGATGTTTAACCAATAATGCCTTTTCAGAATTCGCAAATCATTTAATAGAATCTAATCATTCATTCGATAAAATCTCGGGAACTAAAATATTGCATAAAAATGGATCTGGAATTAGATTAAACAACTTAGAAGCCCTTGAAATAAAAAAAGCAGTTAATAATAATTTAAATATAATAAATAACCAAATTAATTTATCTGATAGTCCCATATTAAATTTATTCCGCCGCTGAAACTGTTATTTCCTTCCCCCCACCCTCCTCATCATCCTTAATAATTTGTCTCCACATTTTCTATTTGCATCTCTTTCTATCTGTTTTGTATCTCTTTCACTCATTGTTTTCATTTACCTATATTTATATGTGCCTGTATCTAATTTGCTTTAGTTGATATTTAGTCCTGATGAAGCTTGGGACAAGCGAAACCCGGTTGGCTATTGTTATTAATTCAAAAATAAAGTGGTGTCTTACTAAGTGTATATTTTAATTATGTTACCATCAAAATTTATGGTTCTATATATTTTTATCACCCAAGTTATTCTAATTATCTTACCATCAAGTTGTATTGTTCTTACTGTTTTTATTATCCATTTCATTTTATCAACATTCTTGTTAGTTTTCTAATCCTTCTAACTTATTTATCACTTTCACTTATTTTAAACCGTTTCATTCATGGTCAATTGCGATGTTTACAAGCGCAAAGATTAGTATACTGGCCCTCTAAAAATGAACTCTGTAACCAATAATATGATTTCTAACATATCACATAACAGATCAATAAATAAAAAAAACTTTGACCAATTTCTCATCTAACTCGATTTTACGAAAATCAAATATGACATAATTATCCTAACAGAATGTTGGCTAACACCCTCTTATACCCCCAAAAACATCCCCAATTACACCCCTACCAAACCATAAATCACATCTAACAAAATGACGGCATTGTGGTATATATATTAAACAACACTTATAACTCGTATAACGTCAAAGAAATTACCATTACTAATTCAAACTGTATTCAAATAACACCACGTCAACAGATGTATCATTGCACTTTACCGTTCCCCTTCTAAACAAAATATCTCCCCATTTTTTTAAGTTTTTGTTGAGTTAAATAAAATAAAGAACCTAGTTTTATTGGAGACCTCAACATCAACATTCTAAAAAACAACAAACATCCCCAGAGCCAAGACTACCTAAATACTGTAATGTTTCATGAAATGGTAATCACAATAAATTCACCAACACGATGCACGCAATACTCATCCTTCTGCATCGACCATATTATGGTAAAATCGACCAACCGACATACCTCTGAAATTCATATGTCATCAATTACAGATCACTACGCCACTTCCTTCACAATGGGTTCCAACTGCAATTGCAAAGAAAACAATTGAATATGATAACCTCAACAAAATGATTAACTCCAAATCCTGGGACATACTGTACAATATAACAAACACAGATGATGCCTGGAACTATTTAACTACCTACCTACAAGACAGTCTTAACCAAAATCATCACCATAAACACTCCTAGAACGATCAAACCTCTTAAACCATGGATAAACCATACTATTATCAACTGCATTCGGAAAATCAACTTCATACACAAAAAATGTGCCACGAATCCTTACGATATCACACTCCACAATTTCTACAAAAGATACAGAAATATTTGCACACAAGTCATCAGGAAAGCCAAAAATTTATACTACAATAAAAAAATCTCCGAATGCAACAATGATCCTAAAAAAATATGGAAAGTCCTCAAGAAAGCTACCAATTCATACAAAATCACTGACGTCTTAAACTCTCTCAAAATCAATGAAAACACTGTAGACTTTACATCAAAACCTAACACAATTGTCAATCATGTCAACTATTATTTTGCAAATATAAATTCAGAACTAGCAAATAAAATCAAATCAAATAAACATACACTTGACCCTAGCAATTCCGCAACCAAGGATGAATTCTCAACACGCTTCGTTTTCAAAACAGAAAATGAAGTTTCGATTGCAATAAAGTCTCTCAAAACTTTCTCATCTTCCGGCAAAGATGAAATACCCAATACTGTTCTAAAAAAATTGCCCCCGGTATAATTCAATCACTAACTCATCTTCTTAATATTAGCTTCCGCCAAGGCCTTTTCCGCACTATTCAAAAACAAGGTCTTACTATCCCTATTTTCAAAACAGGCTCCAAACTTGACGTCAATAATTATCGTCCTATTACTTTGCTTAGTTCCCTTTCGAAGGTGTTTGAAAAGATCGTTAATACTAGTCTGATGGAATACTTGGAAACCAACAAACTACTATCGCCTCGTCAATTTGGCTTCAAAAGACAAAAAGGCACTGCTCGGGCCAGTTACTGTTGCAAAGTATTCGGTTCTGTTGTTTCCTACCCGCGTTCCGCGCCTTTTACCTACATGAGTCAGTTGTTTAAGTAACCGCGCCGCAAGTGCAACCGCTTTCCGCATAACCTATCTTGAGTTATTAAAACCACCGCGCCGCGCTGTAAACGGCAAATGTCATACTGCAAAATATCGCCGTGAAATAGTGCATAAAAATAGCAATCTATAACGCATTGAACCATTTCGCAAAATCCAATATCACTATTCCCTTTCCTTGACCTCCTCCAATACTAACAATTACCCCCACCGGTGATTAAAGCAGAGCAAAGTGGAAGGTGCCGACAGTTTGGAGATATTGGTAAGTCAATCAAACAATATCACAAATACCGCAATTACAGTCCATTCACGCCGCAACATTTGGTCCT
This sequence comes from Hesperophylax consimilis, assembly GCF_061612785.1. Classification (NCBI taxonomy): domain Eukaryota; kingdom Metazoa; phylum Arthropoda; class Insecta; order Trichoptera; family Limnephilidae; genus Hesperophylax; species Hesperophylax consimilis. Next base: position 29,040,632 of record NC_142858.1, on the reverse strand, counting down.
ATTCGAGCCGCATTATTTAATTTGAGAATTACATTTTGGTAATTCTAGAACCATATTTGTTCCTATTCAATCGCAAATTACATTCATTTTGTGTAAGAATTCAGTTAGCAATACTCGTCCGCTATTTGAAATTACATGCCTAGGTATAGGTACTCTTTGATATCTTGGGTAATTAAATTATTTATCGATGTTGTTGTAGCAAATTTATTCGGTGCAAATCGCAAAGATACTACAGCGTAATATATTCGTCTATATGTATTAATGCCAACCTAAGTACGTACGTAAACATCGCTTTGAGTATCGCTCAATATATTTAATTATTTGGAAAATAACTTCTCCACTATAATTCGTCAGTACAAATTGTCTCCCAGTACACTTGTGTTTCTTGCGCATTATTTTATAAATAATTAAACTTTTAGTTTGCAAATAATTCTAAAAATGGAAGACAAACTAAAAAGACAATTAGTTTTACTAAAAGGTAAAAGAGATATTATTCTAAAAAGGGTTCAAAATTTAGTTTTGCTTGCAAATAATTTGCCAATCAATTATTTCGAAGCGTCACGCTCAGGTGAAGCATTTATGTCCGAATCTGAAAGTATTTTAGAAATTAAAAATAAATTTGAATTAATTATTGATCAAATTAACGAGAATACTCTTACGTCAGACCCGAATTCTGAACCAGATTATTCAAGCTGGGAACAGTTTGAAGAATTATACACACGTATTATTCGCGCACGAAATAATTTAAAACCAAATTTAGCTACAAAACCGCAAACATCTACATCTGCGTGTGCTGCTACGACTAATAATAATAATTTTATTAAGTTACCCGCTATAGAATTACCTACGTTTGATGGACGGATGGAAAATTGGCACCTATTTTATGAAACATTCAAAACAAATGTTCATTTAAATTCACAACTATCTGATTCGCAACGCGTACAATATTTAATTGGAAAATTAACTGGAACCGCGAAAAATGTTACGTCAGGTTTAGTGCCAACTGGAGACACATATAAAATAATCTGGGATACGCTAGTCAATAAATATCAAGATAAGCGATCTCTTGCCACTTATTATCTGAATAACATATTTCATTAAAAAACCGTAGCTCACAACGCAAACAATCTGACAGTTTTTATAGAAAAATATTCAGCATCTATCGCCGCACTAAAACAATTGGGAATAGAAGACCTTTCGGATTTTATATTACTACAATGCGCTTTGCAGAAGTTAGAGTCGCAAACTGCACAAGCATTTGAGCTCTCAGTTCGAGAAATTGAGATTCCCACCTGCAAGCAATTGGTGTCGTTTGTGCAAGATCAGGTCAAAATTCTGCAACGAACTTCAACAACTCGTGGACCTAACACCGCCAACACACATTCAACCAGTTCCGGTGGAACTGGTCGCACAGCTCAACTCCGCACACATCATACTTACACGAGTACGCAATCAAAATGCCTTTATTGTCAAAATGAGAACCACACGCAACTGTACACTTGTACACAATTTTTAAAATTATCACCAAAGGAAAGGTTTTCAATCGCAAAGGAAAAATCTTTGTGTTTTAATTGCTTGAGCCCGCAACATACATCTACAAAATGTAAATCAAAAGGCACTTGTCATAAGTGTCATGGCAAGCACCATACTTTTCTTCATTTTGATAAACCCAGTCAAGCAAACGCCTCCACATCCAGTGGAGAAACTAAACCTAACGATGCAGAACCGCCGATATGTACTATGTCAGCAACCACGCGACAAGGGGCAACCACTGAAGTTCTTGCTACCGCCAAAGTTCACACTGTTGATCGAAAAGGTGAAGAGAATACCGTCCGCTGTCTTCTAGACCCAGGCTCACAAAAACATTATATAACTTCACAATGTTGTGAAAAATTAGGCCTGGCAGTCAGTTCAGGAACGCGCTTCGCAGTCCAGGGTTTAGGTGGCAAAACGCAATCAATAAGAGAAAGTGTCACATTGACAATTCAATCTAGGATTGATCCCTACTTCAAATACTCCATAACCGCTCTAGTTTTAGAAAAAATTACCGCTCATTTACCTACTTGCAAGGTGGACTTGACGTCATATAAATTTATAAATGTTCCGCTGGCAGACGACACCTGGGCAATGCCAGGCCCAATCGATTTGCTAATTGGCGTCAGTCTGTTCTCTCAACTGTTGCTACCAAATAAGATAATCACCCCCGGTTTTCCAGTCGCGATTCAAACCACATTAGGTTATGTTTTTATGGGTGACGCCCCAGTAAATTCTCAACCAAACACCGCATTAACTTACTGCGCTACGCACGAAATTGAGAACTTAATGCAAAAATTCTGGGAAATCGAAGATATTGGTTCGGAACCAGTTCACAGCCTCGAAGAAAAAGAAGCTGAAGACATTTTTAAAGGCACCACAACTCGCCTCGAGGACGGTTCTTATGAAGTGGCTTTGCCATTCAAAAGCAACCCTTGTGAATTAGGTGATTCATTGCAAGCTGCGCAAAATCGGTTTTATGCACTAGAAAGAAAATTTAATCATCTGCCAGAACTAAAACCGCTTTATGATGAAGTGATAAGAGAACATATTCATAAAGGTTATCTGTCCCAGGTGGAAGCCTTACCGTCAGAAAACGCATACTACATCCCGCATCACGCAGTTAGGCGTGAAGATAAAATGACAACAAAGGTGAGAGTGGTTCTGGACGCAAGCGCAAAGACAAAAACTGGTTTATCTTTGAACGATATTTTACACACGGGACCAAGCCTACAGAATGATTTATTTTGCATTCTTCTGAATTTACGCCTTTTTCCTATCGCAATATCCGCAGACGTTCGTCAAATGTATTTATGTATAAATGTTCGCAAAGAAGATCGTCGTTATCAACGAATTTTATATAGATTCGATCCGCAAAAGCCGCTTCAGGCTTACCAATACAATCGCGTAACATTCGGTCTTAAATGTAGTCCGTTCTTAGCCCTTCGAGCAATCAAACAATTAATGTTAGATGAAGGCGCTCGCTTCCGTCTTGCAAAGGATATTATTAATAGAGATGTTTATGTAGACGACATCGCTAGCTCTGCTTTAAATGAGCAAGAAGCTATCCGCGCGGCTGAAGAGTTGATTGAGCTCTTCCAGTCAGGAGGTTTTCAACTCGCTAAGTGGGCATCCAATTCCAGCACAGTTTTAGAAAACGTTCCATTGGAACTTCGCCTGTCGCAAAGTGTAACTTTCGATAATGATGCATCGCTAAAAATCCTTGATCATCAGACAATCAGACAATCGAACTTGTACGAAACGCAATATTTTATCATCTGTCGCTAGACTCTTTGACGTGATGGGTCTGGTAGCACCTATAATTGTACAAGCCAAGCTTCTAATAAAGGAGCTGTGGAATTTGAAAATCGATTGGGACGAAATCCCACCCGCAAGGATATCACAACAGTGGCAGCAGTTCAACGCGGAATTGCCGTCAATATCGTCGATTCGTATTCCACGTCATATAGGAGTCACGGAAGGATGCACGTTAATACTTGTTGGATTTGCGGATGCCAGCGAAAAGGCATATGGAGGAGTGGTATACGCTCATGTGACCACTCCTGATAACCGAATTAAGGTTCAATTAGTTTGCGCAAAATCAAAGGTAGCGCCGCTAAAAATCGTCTCCTTAGCACGCCTAGAATTATGCGCTGCATTATTGTTATCGCACCTGTTAAAAAAGGTAATTTATAATTACTCCGCTAGGTTTACTATTCATTCAACATTTGCCTTTTCTGATTCGACTGTAACTTTAAGTTGGATTCATTCATCACCTCACCGCTGGCAAACCTTTGTTGCCAATCGTGTAGCAAAAATACACGAAAATTTAAACAGTAGTCATTTTTATCATGTCGCAGGTGCTGAAAACCCTAGCGACTGCCTGTCAAGAGGTATGCTACCATCGCAATTGATAGCAAATGACATTTGGTGGAATGGTCCAAAATGGCTTTGCCAGCCGAATTTCGAGTGGCCTATTTCACCATTTAAGCACGCAAATTCAGAACAGTTACCGGAATTGAAACCCAATCAGTATGAACAGCCAACTACTTTTGGCTTGTGCTCTCGTGTAGTTGATCCACCCGAAATGAAACCTAAAACCGATAATCGCCTCAAGACAATCGTGTCACCTTTATTATGCACATTGGCTTCTCGCATTCATTCGTGGTCGAAATTGATTCGAATTGTCATTTACGTGTTTCGCTTCATTAGGAAATTGCCGCGTAAATTTGAGTTAAGCCATATTGACATTGCAGAAATCGCTATTATAAAGGCAGTTTAGCAAGTACATTTTTCCGATGATATGAAGTCAGTGAACGACGTCAAGAAAGTACGGCAAGTTCTTGCTAAATTAAATCCATTTATTCAGGACGGTCTCCTAAGAGTAGGAGGCAGATTGAGAAACGCCGAACTCGAATTTGATAGTCGTCATCCTATTTTATTACCCGCTCATGATCATATAGTTGATTTAATAGTAGATTATTACCACACTAAGAACTTGCATACGGGACCCACCTTACTTATGTCTCTATTGAGGCAAAGGTTTTGGATACTTTCTTCGCGCAATTTGATTCGGAAACGCGTGCATCAGTGCAATACATGCTTTAAAGTCAATCCCAAACCGCAATTCCCAATAATGGGAGATTTACCCGCTTGCCGCGTCCGCGAAGCTAAGGCCTTTCTGCACACGGGGGTCGACTACGCTGGGCCGCTTCAAATAATCCCGCATAGACGTCGGGGTATTAGAAGCCAAAAGGCATACATTTGCTTATTTATCTGTCTGGTGACCCGCGCGGTTCACATTGAACTCGCTTCAGACCTCTCGACCGAAGTCTTTCTCAACGCGTTCAAACGTTTTCTATCCCGTCGAGGGCCTGTAAATGTAATGTATTCTGATAATGGGGCAAATTTCGTAGGAGCTAAATCGCATTTGAAGGCTTTATTCGAACTTTTAGAGTCACCGGACTACAAGAAAGAATTCTCAGAAAATTTGTTGAAAAACCGTATCGAGTGGAAGATGAATCCTCCACAAGCACCCCACTTCGGTGGGATCTGGGAGAGTAACATTAAGTGCATTAAATGTTACTTAAATAAAGTTGTGGGTACATCTCTTCTCACATACGAAGAGATGCAAACGGTTCTTCATCAGATTGAAGCTATTCTAAATTCACGCCCATTATCAGTGCTCAGCGTTACCGATGTTTCGGCTCCATTGCCTTTAACACCCGCGCATTTTTTAACGCTCACTCCATTACAATCTTTACCCGCTGCTGATTTGTCAGATGCGCCAGTAAATTTGCTGCAACGAAAACATCTTGTCGATCGTCTCGTCCAGACTTTCTGGAATCGATGGCGAATGGAGTATCTGAACACGCTGCAATCGCGTCAGAAATGGAATACAAATTCGAATCCAATAACGAAAGGCACCGTGGTAATAATTAAGAGTGACAATATCGCACCACTACAATGGCCTATTGGCGTAGTGGTAAACGTCCACCCCGGCGTAGATGGGGTGATCCGCGTTGCGGACGTTAAGACTAACTCCGGAACATATCGCAGGGCAGTCGTTAAACTCTGTCCCCTGCCTACACAATAACTTTAACGTTATCTTAGATTTTGTTAATTTAGAATTTAGTTCTACCACGGGTTCGGTATTGTTTATTGAATCCTTTCATAACGTGTTTCTTTGTGTATTAGTGACTTTGGCCATTGGTCAAGGTGGGGGGCATGCTCGGGCCAGTTATTGTTGCAAAGTATTTGGTTCTGTTGTTTCCTACCCGCGTTCCGCGCCTTTTACCTACATGAGTCAGTTGTTTAAGTAACCGCGCCGCAAGTGCAACCGCTTTCCGCATAACCTATCTTGAGTTATTAAAACCACCGCGCCGCGCTGTAAACGGCAAATGTCATACTGCAAAATATCGCCGTGAAATAGTGCATAAAAATAGCAATCTATAACGCATTGAACCATTTCGCAAAATCCAATATCACTATTCCCTTTCCTTGACCTCCTCCAATACTAACAATTACCCCCACCGGTGATTAAAGCAGAGCAAAGTGGAAGGTGCCGACAGTTTGGAGATATTGGTAAGTCAATCAAACAATATCACAAATACCGGAATTACAGTCCAATCACACCGCAACAGGCACTAACGATGCCATAGCCACGGTTACTGACTATATCTCTGGCCACCTTGATAAGGGTTCGAAATGTCTTTCGGTATTCCTCGACCTTTGCAAATCGTTTGATACAATCTCACATATCAAATAAGAACGCAAAATGTTCGATATAGGTATTAGAAATAAGGAATTAGACCTTCTCTCAAGCTTCTTATCTGGCAGATCACAATGCGTTAAAATCAGAACAACAAAGAGTCATAATCTGCCAATTAGTTACGGTGTCCCACAAGGCAGTGTTTTAGGTCCAACCCTTTTCCTGATATATATTAATGAGTAATGTAACCTTGATATCGATGCCACTATTGTCAGTTTTGCCGTTGACACAGTCCTACTATTTCAATCGAAATAATGGCTAACCGTATACGTCAAAGCGGAGGAAGGAATTCAAAAGGTTAAAAAGTGGCTCGAATCTAATTCACTAACTCTGAATGTACCTAAAACAAAATACTAACTGTTTAGTCTCACCAATATCCTAATTTCAAACCTAATTCTAAAAATACACGTTTGCAAAAATTCTCTCCTTGACCGGAATTGTGACTGCCCATGCCTAGAACAAGCAAGCAATATCAAATATCTAGGACTAACCTTTGACACACACCTAAATTGATAACATTACAAACAAAATTCGTAAATCTATTTACTTTTTCAAACAAACACATAACATTTCCTTGACCTTGAACTATTAAAATCAGTGTATTTCTCACTATGCCAATCACACAAGGAATACGGAATTTTAGCTTGGGGTATAATACTTCTTCTAGTGCCCTCGACCCCATTAATAAAGCATAAAAATTAATCATAAAAATAATTCTCAAACTTCGTTTTTCTACCAGCACTGATACTATCTTCAATACTATCAACGTTATGGACATTAAACAGCTCTTTGCAAGATCCATCTTGATTAATTTACACCAAAACAGCAAAACACTATACAAACCAACTCAAACGATATACAATACCCGAGCCAAAAATAAAGAACTTCTCCAAACTCCTTTTACTAGAACCACCTTTGGCAAATACATTTTAAATACACAGCTTGCAAACTATACAATACACTACCAGCCACGATTAGACAAACAGAGTCAATGACCAAATTCAAACATAAAATAAATGAATGGATAACAAGTATTGGGCGTCACACTATCGCAAACATCTGTAAACCAAATTACACGTTAACAATAACAACAATTCACATACAAAATAAAATATCAGAATCAATAATTTTATAAAAGCCCATTACGCAACTACGTCCTCCAACTAAATGCATTTATTTTTCATATAAATTTATAATATGGTCGTACTTGTACCTAGACTTTCTATTATCTCTCTATTTTCTCCATGGTAAGTATATACAACTTTGCAATTTGTATTTTGATTTAGTTATGCATGTAAATATTCTTTAAGTATCTGAATACGTCTGTCTCGACACAGGTGTACCCTAGTGAGACAGATATCATAAAATTCACGTAAAAAACTTTATATTGCTAGATAAATAAATAAATGAATCAAATGCAAGCAGCGTTTGGCGCAGTTCGCGGTTGATTCGTTTCTTTCCCATAAATTTCGGTTAAGCTCGGCAGTTCGGCTCGCGTATGCATACGTAGAGTTAGATGGTATTTTTCGTATTTCTTTAGTTTTTTTCATTATTCATCTTGATAACCACTAATATTAAATCTAATGGAATTTTACCTGTCTCACCAGGAGGAGTTTTCTTAACAATACAGACATAAGTTCTGATGAATTAGATCTAATACCCGGTTTTCCACGAGCTAAAGCAATAAAACTGTAGTTAGTTACTGCGGAATTGTAAGGGCTCGTAAATGCCTAATGTTAGATTGATCTATTGTTGTATTTCTGAAGCTTCGCGTCCTATCATTCCGTCATGTTTTGTATATCATTCATTTGTATGTCAAATCTATTTTTGTAGTTAGTATTAATCCCGCATAATACATTGTAAAGAAAGAGTGTTAACGACGGCCTCCGTGGTTGAGGGGTAAGGCTCTCGACTAGCAATCCGGAGGTAATGGGCTTAAATCCCGGCGGCGTGATCAAGTAAATTTTATTTTATTGATTTATGTAATTTCATAATTTAATCATTTCAAATAACCTAAGATACTCTCAGTATAGCCCTGCCAATATTCCAATATTCAGAATTGAAACGTTGCTTGAAATGGTTTTAACCTATTTAGTGACCATATCTGATACTTCCCCTCATTCCTCTCCCACATCTCCTTCTTCTCCCTAGTATCTTCAGCCTCGCAAGATACCCCAATTAAGGAGCTATAGTCTCACTTGATCCAGACGGTTGGGAGCAGTTGGGACTCTAGTGCGGTGTTCACATTTTTTATAAAAAAGTATAAAACGATGACCCTCGCTTTTAAATATTCTTCGTACCCTCATTTTCGCCATCACTTTGCTGATAGAAGTCTTTTGAAAAGTTTCTTTTGAAAGTTTAACAAGAAAGAAAAATGGAATATATGATGTGTAACAAAATCATCTATTCAAGCCTTCTCCCTACTAGTAGGTAATAAATTCAGCGGAACTCGGCAGGAACTACACCCAGTGTAATAAAATCCCTAGGAATGAAAGGGCGATTCTGACACGCTTCAGTGTACACATATAACGTAATACATAAATTACGGCCTATCTCCGTCATTTAATAATAGGTGATATGTTATCTTTGAAGCTGGAAGCGGTTTGCATACAAATTACTTGCTGGCGGAATAACTGGAGTAGGTTCCAGAGGAGAACAAATATTTTGCTCGAGTAAACCTGTTACTTGAAAAAAAAACAGTGGAAACCATGACTTAAAAAATTGTTGAGGTAAATATGAGCATTTGTAAGATCAAAAGATAGAGACTGTTTCTTTTTAGATGATTACTAACAACATTTTCCGTCATTTAACACTGTAAATTTGGTTAATTAAAAATGTTTAAAAGCGAGAACACATATGGCAAACACGATAACACAGTGAATATTTAGTCAGATTTTTTTCAAATTGTTTTTGGGACGCCCTTGGAAGACATGAAACGATCAAGTGAATTCAATATTTTCTATTCATGTCAAGAGTCAGAATAACAGAAGAGTATGTAAGATATTCTATATGAATAAAGCAAGGAATATATACCGAGATAGAGTAGTGTGGCGGTCTATTGTTTCTGCCGCAAAACGGTGTGATGGATAATGTTGAGAAGAAAGAGCTTCATAGATGCACACACAGATGGCAGTGCATAGAGCTTGCGTGGAAGTCTGCAAGATGGAGCCAGTGGCCAGTAGTCGCCAGGGCCAGTGGGAAGGCTCCCAGAGAAACTTACTGTTTCAGATTCCAATAGCCAGCTACTAGTTAGGTCGACTACCGAGTCACCATTATAATACGCGGAGTATTAATTAAATCCCTGATTAATCTAAAATAACCATTTATTTATAAACTCCTTCCTAGACAAGTTGGAGACCTGTTTGTACGAACACAACAGATAGTTTTGTATTCTGCTAATTAATTATTTTATTTTTTGTGATACTTGTAGGTACCTCCTTTCCCTTCCCAACCTGTTACCCAATTACCTGTCCCTGTCTGACAGTACGGAATACCTACATATCATGCTATGCTGTAAAGATCATCAGTCTGTTAAGAAAACCTGTACAATACACAAGTTAAGTGTCCCTTCAGTGCGTTTAATTCGAATCTATTACGTAAGCAGTGATAAGTACGCAGTATCCCTCAAGCTCATATTATCGATTGAAAAAACCAAGGATATGTCAGAATCCTTTCTAATTCTAATTGTCAACCACAGCTACCCCGATAATTGTGTCAAACATTGATTACTGTCCACAATAAAAACAAAAGCTGATTCGCATGCAATATTGCAATTTCAGTTGTCCTTAATTAAATTTCTAGATAAATTGTCGGATACTATAAATTATTATTAGGTACCTTGCGAAGTTTCCCCATTTAAGCGTCGATAAATTAGGTAGGCAGTGTAGGCACCCTATTGTTAAAATTTGATTATAAGTCACAATTGGGCATTGGTAGTCTGCTAATTAGTTTTAATGTCTTAACAAATTACTATTCTTATGAACAGAACAAACCACATTTCGCTATAATTCGCAGCAGTTAGTGCTAGTTTATATTTCAGAAGACTTAAATGTTGAAAGTTATCTTTTGTTTGATAAAGTTTGTTTGTGGCGATATATGTAGCGATGTATGTTTGTTTCATTATAACGCAATATCTTGGCACTGGAATGAGATACGGGTCGAATTAAAGTTGAAAAAATAGGGTTTTTTTAACAGAAAAATCTGGTATACTTCATGATACTACATAATAATACTACATAACCCGCCCCGCCTCGTCTACACACAATATCAACTGCTACTCGCAATATAACTTTAAACGTGCTAATATAGAACTGTGTCAAAACATTCTGTCACATTTTGACTGGAAATTTCTTAAAAGTATACATTCTGTTGATGTTGCGGTAGAGTATTTTTATAATGTTTTAACAAGTGTTTTTGATTTATGTGTTCCAATTAAGAAGTCAATAAATGTGAGTGCAACCTACCCGGTATGGTTCACAAAATCAATTATTGACAAAATAAAAATCAAGGAAGCGCATCGCAGAAAATATAGAGTACACAAAAAGCAATCAGACTACTTATTGTTTTCTGCGATGCGATCCGAGCTCAAAAAAGATATTGTCATAACTAAACGACAATATTTAAACAGAATTCAGGACGGGATTAAAGACAATGTCAAATGCTTCTGGGATTTTATAAAATCACAGAAAGCTAACTCCAGGTCACATAACGGCCTGAATAGTGGAGACAAATTTATAACGGACTCAGAATCTATCTGTCAGAAATTTGCAGACTACTTTCAATCTGTGTATGATAGTGAAACCCCTAATCTTACTACAGATTTTACGCGAACAGAGGTCCCATGGAACGTAGGTAACATTTCCCTAAGATTAACGAGCCCGACAAAGGTAGAAGCTTATATCCGTAAACTGAAGACTGACAAGGCTACAGGGCCGGATGGAATACCTTCCAGTACTATCATTAGCATAGCGCCAATGATAAGTGAAGCTCTTTGTCATATATTTAATACCAGTATTTTGACTTCTACTTTCTCCCAGATATGGAAACTGACCCGAGTCAGTCCCATTTTCAAGGCTGGTGACAAGACAGACGTCAAAAACTACAGACCGGTAGCCGTATTATCAGTGCTACCAAAACTATTTGAAAAAATGATTTGTGACAAATTAAGTCTCCAGATTATGCCATTCATTGGAGAAAATCAACACGGTTTCCTTCCAAAGAAATCAACAGTCACAAATCTGCTTACTTTCTCGAGATTGGTAGCCACCGGTTTAGACTCAAGGCACCAAACAGATGTAGTTTACACCGACTTTGCCAAAGCATTTGACCGTGTTAACCATGATATCTTACTGAGGAAAACTAGGCTTCGACCTACCAACACTAAACTTTTTCTCATCATATTTAAAATCCAGAAAACAATTTGTTTCGGTAAATGGACATAATTCAAAAAAATTCTCAGCGAAATCTGGAATTCCTCAAGGGTCTAACCTTGGACCGCTGTTGTTTTTAATACTAATAAATGACATCCAAAACTATGTTAAGAATAGTAAATGTCTACTGTTTGCAGACGACCTTAAAATTCTAATGGAAATAAGCTCCCAACAAGACTGTCTTAAAATGCAAGCTGATCTGGATGCACTATCTGAATGGTCGTTGATAAACAAATTAGATTTCAATACAAAAAAATGTGTCACTATGTCTTACACTCGCTCTTTAAACACTATACTTTACGATTATAAGATAAAGGGCGAAACACTATCACGTGTAAATTCCGTAAAGGATCTCGGTGTCGTCTTTGATCCCGAACTGAAATTCTCTGGCCATATATCGCAGCTCACTCAGTCTTGCTACAAACTTCTTGGGTTCGTCATTAGGACATGCAAGCAGTTCAATAACCAAGATGTTATGTTAGCATTGTTCGATGGCATACTGAGAAGCAAGCTGGAGTATGCGAGCGATGTTTGGGCACCGTATCACCAGAAGTACATTGAAATGATAGAGCAAATCCAGAAGAAATTCCTCAGGTATGTCTATATGCGGACGCATGGAACCTATCCCAGATTCATGCACCATATCGACTTACTTGAGGAAACCAATTCTGTGAGTCTGGAAACTAGGCGGAAAGCAAGCCTAGCCACTATATCTTTCAAAATTTGGAACAATTTTATTGATAGCCCATTCCTCTTGGGATGCTATGATTTATATGTACCAGACCACTACAGCCGAAGTCGATACCATGACTTATTTAGAGTACCAAAAGGCAAAACCGACGTCCTGGCAAAGCATAGCATGACGAGGGGAGTGGTGCTGTTGAACGAACTAGCAAAGAATTTGGATGTAAATGACTGTTCTTTAAACGACCTAAAACAATTATTGAAGAGTCACTTACCCAAATGCTGATATGATGCAAAATTATACTGTTTGTAAAATTGTACTGTAACTGGAACGAATGTTCTGTTGTACAATTAAAAAAAAATAATAATAATAATAATAATACTTTATCACATACATGATACTGCATCACATAGATTTGCTCTACGAAACGCACTACGAAAGTCTCCAATATAGGAGAAATGGGATCCTTCAAGTAACAGCTTTTAAAATCATGAACTATTTCATTGACAGCCCATACCTCTTGGAATGCTATAAATTGTTTGTACCGAACAACTACCGTCAGGGTCGACGCCACGACTTACTCTGTATTCCACACGGAAGAACGGACGTTATGGTCCAGCAAAGCATGACAAGAGGTATGGTGCTGCTAAATGATACCTCTAGGTCTCTTGACATTTTCAACATTGGCCTTGAAGATTTCAAAAGCCATTTTAGACAAGAACTCTAAAATATTGGTTGTTGTAAAATATTTCATTTAAAGCTTTGTTTATTTCACGTGTATTGCAAAAGGGTTGAATAAATCTGTAATGCACAAAAAAAAAAAAAAACATTGAATATTATAAAAAGTCGGAGGCGCCCATAGAAGACATAAATCAAATAATTATTTATGAGATGGAAAAAGAAGGAGAATGGATAACTTGAAAGGAATGGTATAAGAAGTCCTAGACGTTCTAGGAAGACATGTGCGACCAAGTGAATCAGAACTATAATACATAATATATTAACGCCTGGTACACGTCAGCGAGTTACATAATAAACCTGCTACTCTAAGGACGGGTTGTTTCGGAGAATTTGAACAATTCTTCAAATTTCAAAGTTAATTTTCTGTGAAAGTTATTTTCAGGTTATGTTATTATTTCAGTCCTGTCAAGTAACTGGCCTATAATGATACACCAACTGAACTTGAATAGGACTTTCACGGAACCCGAAAATGAATGTTGAAATTTGATGGATTGTTCAAATTCTATGAATCAACCCATAACCCATCTACAACCCATCCATATTATTTTTTAATGTTAAACTATTGTTTATAAGACAAGGTTTTATGCATAGCATAAAGGATAACAAATAATTATTCGCCTGAAATATCAATGCAAATTTAAAATATATCCCGAGTAAAAATACTACAAAAATAAAGTTGGATGTTTACAGGTGGAAAAAAATATATATATTATATGTATTGTTGATTGAGGTGATAGTACATATTGAATTAGTTGGCGGGTTGGAAACAAGCCGACATAGCTCAGAGGTTTCAGAGCACCTGACCTACATCAGAAGGCACGGGTTCAATTCCCGTTGGCGGCATTTATTTTTACTCGGGAGATATTTTCAATTTGTATTGATATTTCAGGCGACTAATTATTGCTTATAATTATTTGTTAACCCATCCATAGTTTTAAAAAGGCAATTGATCATTGGGGCAAATAAAAACGTTTTGAAAAACCAGTCTGCTAGCATAGAATAGAATAACTTTCTGCTAGTCTGCTAGAAAAAATCAGAAGATACAACTGAAACATAACTTAGTACAACATACGTTGTTTATCATTAGTTAATATCTAACAGAACGTATTATTTAACCTTAAAAGTTAGTTTTCTTACGGTTTAACCTTTGTATACAGTTTCAAACAAATACGAATGGTTAAACCACAAAACAGATGTTCGTAATTTCGATTTAAATGTGGTGCGTAATGGATTCACATTAACAGCTATTAAATTATTTCCCTAATTTACATTTAAGCTTAAAATTTTGCCACTCGCGCCCAACAGATTGTGGTTTACGAGCTTTTAAGCCAAGGACAAGCCAAGACTAGATATTTGAGGCTTGAAAATTAACGGTTTTCGACCGAACCCAAACTGGTTCATGGATAAACTGAATTTAATACTCAGTCATAAGTGAATAATGAATTGCCTCATATTTCCCACACGATTGAAATGTAATATACCCAAATACTATTTATACAGGGTGTATCGGCACGTACCCGACAAACTTCAACCAGCTATTCCTTAGCATATTTGGAGTAAAAAATCTTATGGGCATTTTGCTGTCCGGTAACATTTTTTTTAATAATAGTTAAAAGTTATTTCCTTAAAATATCGTTGTTTGTTTTATACATGTTGACTAGTTTCGATTAATCTTTTCCTTCTTCAGAACAAAAACCATATAAAGTAAATTACATTAGACAGGAAGATTAAGAAGTAAACAAGAGAAAGAGAATAAGAGAGGGACATAGCGTCAGAGACAAGCTCGTAGAGGAGTAGGTAGAGCGGTAGGGGAAGGGTGGGGGTTACATAGGAAGAAAGGGAACAACTTTAAAATCGGATAATTTATAATGCTTTAAATACTGCAAGGCACTCCCCCACCTTCCTCTTCCCCATCTCCATTGCGCTCCCCTCTACCACCAACCTAACAACATCCCCAATTGGGGAAACCATAGTCTCACTGACTCAGAACTGTTGGGAGCAGTTGGGACTATGGTGCGGTATTCACATTTAAAAAATCCTTAGAAATATCAAAATCAACTAAAAATACGCACACCGGTATTTGAACCCGTGATCTCTAGCTTTCTAGTCGAGAGTCTTACAACTCCACCACGGAGGCCGTGCAATCCATCTATTTATATAAGAGTGTTCCTGGCGGGCGGGCTGCGTGGATTTGAATTTTATACAAATCTACAGTTTTGTTCACAGATTGGTTGAAATTTTGTACATTTGACTTTCAAAAGAAGAGGAAGATCACTTTCTATAAGAGATTTTGAAAAACTGTCCCATCCCATATTCTCACTCCTTAAAGCTGAATTTTTCTTGATGAACTGTCGCGCACTTGACATCCAAAATAAGAGGAAAATAACTACTGTCTACATCTGATTTCGAAATATCCACAATTTTTTTTAGATAATTTAAAACTTTTCTATTTAAAAACTAAATTATTTTATAGTTTACGCCAAAATATTAACGCGATTAACAAATTTATTAAATAATTCTAATTAATAAAGCAATAGGAAAGCTTCGACTTATCCAAAGAATTGTTATCAATATCGTATTGTAACCCTAATAAGTTATTTACCCCGATGAAATAAAAAAGAGGAGCCTGTGTTATTGAATCATCAAATCTTCTTTGTTGCTTTCTTCGCTTTACTACTTTCGTTGGTACTTCCATAATTCCAACTGAAATGACAGACGCTAACGGCGATAAACAAGCCTCCGAATATTAAGGAAGACAGATTGATAAATAAGGGAAAACAGAATACAAAGTTTTGTGGTCGAAAGTTAATCGAAACATTTGAAGCCACTATCGTATATGCATATTTATTTATTAAAAAAATGTAAGCAATCATATATGTATACAAACCTTAATAATGTATATACGCTTATTACAAAGTTTCGTCAATTGGCTAAGCGTTAAAAAAATATGTAACCTAAGGATTTCGGGAATGATTCTGAAGTTTGATAAAGAACTGGTTCCACATAAGTCTCCGGTAACTGGAACCGTTATAATGACCTATGTCGAGTAGAAATGGTCGACATTCCTGTCCCGGTTACAAAGAACCCGTTAATCACTGGGACCGTCGATATTATTAAATTTCTTTGACGAACCGGTTACTTTTGGAACTGTTTTTTTTTGGAATATTTATCAAAACTTGAATAATAATAGAGAAACTGTCTACGAATAATGTATATGAACGCGAGAAGCATCCGTAATAAATTTGATGAGATCGAAGAAAAAGTAAGAAGTTCGCGGTACATTGTACACGTGCTCGTCATTACGGAAACGTGGCTTAAGATTGGAGAGGAAAAGTTTTACTCCCTGAATGGTTACAAAAGTGTTTTTGCTTCTCGCCCCAACGAAGGAGGAGGCGGCGTAGCAATATATGTGATTGATACTATGAAGTGTGCAATTATTGAAAATTTCTCAAATGAAAATTCCTTTTTAGGTATAACGCTTAGTAGCAGTGATAGGAAACCAGTTAACATCTATGCTATCTATCGAAAACCCAACACAAATATGCAGGATTTTCTAATACATCTAGAAAAAATACTAAACGAAAGTAGACAAGATACATTAATATTCGGAGACTTTAACATTGACATATCCATATCCACACACTCTTCATAAAATTTTTGCAACATCTTACAATCTTACAATTTTTCAATACATAACAAAACATTTCCCACGAGAGTCACTGATACAAGCTGCACCTTAATAGATCACATCTTATCAAATAGGCAAAACATTCAGACTACTATATCGAATATTGATGATCCACTTAGTGACCATAATATACTTATTGTTGATTATAAGAACAACTTAAAAAAATGTTTTAATAATAGAACCAAATCCCGGATTACGAGACCTATCATCAACAGTATGTCAGTAAAATCCTATCTTCTTGATAACAATTTCACGATCAACTTAAGCAACTCAGAAGACCCTTTTAAAAGTTTCAATTATCACATTAAAAAGGCAATAGAATCAGGTACAACTACACCAAAAACAGGATTAAGAAGTCGGGTACAACTGAATACTCCGTGGTTTGATTCCAAATTAAATACATTAATCAAAGAACGAAACCAGATTCACAAGCAGTGGAAACAAGACCCTGGTAATCTTACTCTTGTAACACTTAAAAAGAGATTGAGAAATACCATTACTAATTATAGGCGAAATCTAAAACACAAATATTATGCGAACAGCTTTCAACAAAACCAAAATAACCCCACTAAAACCTGGAAAATCATAAACTCTATTCTATCAAACCGAACACATAAACCAAATAACGAAATGGAATCCCTCGTGGTAAATGACTGCGTAATTAAGGATCCGAGCCAAATAGCATCCGCATTTAATGAGTTTTTTCTCTCAATAGGAAAAAAGCTAGCAGCTACCATTCCGTCATTCCCGGATGACTGTAATACCGTATTTGTGGAACCGAAGGCTTGCCAATCCTTGTACATGGCTAGGACAAACAAAGATGAGGTACTGAGGATCATCTCTAAAACTAAGCTGAAAGCAGCACCGGGACTCGATGGAGTAACACCATCAGTTCTTAAGACTTGTAAAGAAGAATTAGCGGGTCACCTTACAGAACTTTTTAATTGGTCACTGTCCTCGGGAAAGTTTCCAAATGAATTAAAGTTAGCGAAGATAATACCTATACACAAAGGAGACTGTAAAACATGTATCTCTAACTACCGTCCTATATCACTTCTATCGGTTTTTTCAAAAGTATTTGAGACCATAATCAAAGATAGACTCCTAAAATACATATCTGCGAATAATATCCTTACACCACAACAATATGGCTTTCGGAAAAATTCTAGTACTCAATGTGCCGCCTTTGATTTTATCTCCAACCTTCAACAGTATATAGACCAGGGTGAATATGTGGCAGCCATATTTATAGATCTCAAAAAAGCCTTTGATACGGTCGATCATGAAATACTCTTAAAGAAATTGGAATATTTGGGAATTGTTGGGAAGCCCCTAAATCTCCTCCGAAGCTACTTAGATGATAGATTTTGTCTTGTTGAAGTCAAAGGTGTCTCGAGTGGCTTAGGTAAAATCACATGTGGAGTGCCACAGGGATCAATTCTTGGGCCTCTGCTTTTCTTGCTATATGTCAATGACATAACTAAATGTGGTATCTCTGGAAACCTCCAACTTTATGCGGATGACACTGTAATCTATTATCACAGTACAAGCCTGAGTGACCTGGAGTCTCAAATGAATGTAGATGTCTCAATTCTAGCTAATTGGCTGCGTATTAATAAATTGAGCCTCAATATAAAAAAAACGCACTATCTAACTTTCGGTAATAAGGATTATGTGCCCATGAATATCACACTTGGAACTGAGAAGCTCCAAAATATAGAAGTCACGAAATATTTAGGGCTATTAATAGACTCTAAACTTTCGTGGAATTCCCATGTTGAGCATGTGAAATCTAAAATATCCCCAATAACCGGCGTACTGTACCGACTCCAAGGTCTTCTCTCTACATCTCTACTACGGGCCACATACTATGCAATGATTCACTCCCATCTGAGTTATTTAGTTAGTATCTGGGGCACTATTACTAAAAAACAAATATCAGAAATACAAGTGATTCAAAATCGAGCAATAAGGAATATCTACCGTCTACCGTGGGATATACATATCAAAGATATATATTTAAAGACAAACATACTTCCTTTTACGGTTCTACCTAAATACAATATCACTTGTACAATATTACAAATCATACATAGATCCTCACACACTAACATCAAACCAGCATTTAATTCAGACATACACCAGCACAAAACACGGTCCCAAAATCTAATACACCTAGCATCGTCTACCCACACAACAGAATTTGGTATTAACTCATTACAATATATTGCATATAGACAATACAATGCATTACCTAATGAAATAAAGCAATCAGTAACTAACAAAAAAATATTAGTTAAAACGCTTAAAGATTATTTCCTGAAAATGTTTTTAAACCAGTGAATTTTCGCTCGCTTTCATATGTTGGTTTACTATGTTTCATGTGTATAGATAGTCTCTCAGTATTTCTAAAATCTCTATTCTTAACAATGTATTTTTCCTTTTTTATTTATTTTTCTTTTCCTTTTCAATATGTTGTATTTTTTTTAAAAGTGTAATATCATTGTAAAATGTATTTTATGTGTCTGTACTTCCCGTAATGAGTTTTATCTCAACTCATTGGGAATAATGTGTTACTTACCATGTTTTTTGTAATACATTATAAATAAATAAATAAAAATAAATAAATATTTTGACCAAAACTTTAGAATTTTTTAAGAATTGGTTCCTTTTTCTCAGATTTTTTTTTCTAGTCACCGCAGGATAGCATTTTTTTTAATCAGAAATCTTTAGCAAACAGTGTTGCCATTTACATGTTTTTTATAGGTTCTCGGATCATATATAGATTCAAGTTTTTTTATCAGTCACCAAAAATATGTCCCTACTTTTGAACGATGTACGATTTAAAAAAATAATTTTTATATATTTATAAAATTTACAAATTCCATTTTTTGTGATTTTCTAAGTATTACATATTTATAAACGAAATATAAATATCATGTAACGTAAAGCCCCCCGATTTCCGAATTTCTACCAATTTATAACATTTTTCTCTTTAACACGTTTTGTTCTGTTATTTAATATGTCATAGCTATGAAAAAAATTACAGTGATATGATATTTTATTAATGTTAGTGCGCTCCCTCTAACATTCGTATTTACATATCTCTCTTTCAAACCATCTTTGAACTTTTACTAAGGAACCTTAATTAGGTACGTAAAATTTTGAAAAAATACAATAACAGGGATATGGGAGAATTATTTCTTCCTCATTACATAGATTTTTTTTATTACATTTTAAAAGTTTGTCATACCGAATTATTGTTTAATTTAAAATTGAGTTTGAGGTATCAACCATCTCTAATCATCCATCTCCTATCTACTTGTTTAGTGCCCCGCCTCAGAAGCAGATAACAAAAAAATGTTGTCCACACGGTGCCAGCGAAAAGAGTGGTCAGTGGTACATAACTAAAACACTGTCCTGCATAGACCTGTGCATAATATATTGTTAGCAGATACGTATTATGATATTGCCAGACATTGTTTATATTATACCCATACCTGATCCACAAATATTAGCGTTCCGATCAATTCGACAACGTAATCGTGCAATATCTGATATTACCGAATATTAGTATCTTATCAAATATCGGGGGTTGTGCACAACAAAACACCACTTAGCAATTCAATTGCCTCAGGGACGTTTTATATTTGTTAATAATTATTGTAAGTAGTCTGTTCTCAAAATGTGTCTTTAAATAACTCTTTTGTATTGTTTGGTTAGGTTAGGTTAGTTAGGTAAAGTCAGGTTTGTCTTGAAATTTTCAGCACTCAATTATAATTACCTCAATATTCTCACAACTCATTTAACTCAATTAAACTTAGTATAAAACTAATTACATTTGGGGAAATGTGGAGATCCATAAATAGTGCAAGGCTGATGTGATAGTAATGAGTAAAATTAAGAAAGGGACGCTTAGATGGTTTGGGCATGTAGAGCGAATGAGCGAAGAAAGGAGGATGAGGAGAATAGGAAGACACGGCAAGATCAAGTGATACAAAAGTCAAGCTATGTCAAGAGTCAGAATAACAGAAGAGTATGTTTGAAACGATGTATGAGGGTGAATGTCGCAAGGATTGTTGTTAAATTTTCACGCATATGTCTACAATATTAATCGTTGTATCTCAAAAATCAATCAATTTTAATATCCACGAAAATCTGAAACTTTTGCAAAGTAATAATAACAAATATTAATCTGTTGGGAATTCGAGCGAAATGTATCGGACTTAATCCAGGCTTTACGTTTTCATTAGAGACTCGGTAAAGTTCGGATAACACAAATATTCGCTATTTCTTACGGAATTTTCTGCGAAGGCAAGGTTTAAAATTACTCATACAAATATAGACAGCTGGTTTCCGAAAACATTATAATTTTTAATGAATAACGAAATTTTGAAGTGATTCTGTGAAATCTGATCTAACTTTTGAGAATTTAAATATTTATCATTTTATTAGGAGAATTTTAGTGTTAGGGTATATGACCATCTCTCAATATGCACTCTCCATAGTAGAACTTACGTTTTACGAATTATATATTTATAAAGTCCGTATTTACTATTCGACACTCGAACTTACTAATAGTAGCTATATATCGGATAATTTAGCTGAGTTTTCTACCCATCGTGAGTATTTATATATTGTAATTTGAAAATTTTACTGTCAAATATTTGAGAGAGTGGTTAAAAAAACCCTGAATGAAATAATATTGATTACAAAATAATAAGAAAAAATTAAAGTATACATACTTCTCATATCAATGTTTCAAAGCGCCAAGCTGGTGACTGAAATGAACTGAAATTGAATTAAATAATTCCTTCAGAAAAAAATGTTCAATTTTCACGATGCTGGAGCCACCATTCATGGTTTCTCGTTTTATAGAATTTACATGAGTAGCCGAGTACCACCGAGGCCTCGTGGGTACAATTCCTCTTCTAGCCAAGTCCTCCATTATTGCACAAGTAACATTTTCGGCTAACAATATTGGTGGCAAGAGTTTTTCAAATATTGCCAGGTTATTCGTAACTCGGATAGTTTGTCTTTTTTTTCAAATAACGTTCATTTCTAAATATCGGTCATGTCAAAACAAAAACTCACCAAATTATAAGAATTACATAAATTGATAAATTACTACATTTATCAATACACAATATTTATAACACGGCTCTCGACCCATCGCCTTGCGCCGCACCACATGTCACCACTGTTTTATCCTTTGTCACAGTTCGAAAACCCATCTGGCAATATTTTATTCGAGTTTCGTTGAATAACATACGTACGTACATACATTGGCGCGCTTTTACAATCACAACGAAATAGCATGGCACCATTCGTCTCATTTTTAACTATTATTATTTAGTGTGTATGAAAGAGCGAAGACGCTTTTTGACACACTTGCTAATAACAGCTGTTGAACACGAGAAACAATGCCAATGACAGTGACGGAGTGTGGATTTTTTTTATAATTTTTTTGTTTTTAATTGAAAAAAAATGTTACCGGACAGCAAAGTACCCATAACATTTTTTACTCCAAATGTGCTAAGGAAAAGCTGGTTAAAGTTTGTCGGGTACGTGCCGATACACCCTGTATATTCAAATTTGACGCATAAGTTCAATGTTTGAATGGTTTTTTTTTAGTCTACTGTAAATATAACTAACGATTTTATTTCTCAAGTTTATTTTATTTTATTTGTTTATTTGTTTATAAATAAAGTTTTCGTGTAGCGTTATTAGAAAACTTTTCACATTTGCTCTGTTTGTTTATCAGATGGCCTCCATTGCACGGATTTGTTATTGGTAAACTCCTAATGACAATGGGGTCCATTTGTATGGGCGCCAAAACATTTCCTTACTCGAACCGCAAAATAATTGTTTATAGTCCGATGGAAGATTGCCAAAACGAGATAAAAGCCCCCGGGGACGAATCAACAGGACGATTGAAAGGTTTTCAAATTAAATCAAGTGCCAAAATTCAACTACAGTATTTTTGAAAGTCAAATAAGACATTTCAGTTTGTTGCTGTTGACAAATAATGCTCGAAGATATATTGTGTAAATGTTATCCCATAATAGATGTTTTTTAGTTCGGTATTATTATTAAAACATGTTATTATAAAAGATATATATATAAACTAGCCGGCGTTGCAAGGAGTTATCCTTAGAAGATAGTCATGTAGCGGACTTTGCTGTAGGCCTTTTTAAGATATACAATTCCGTAGTACATTATTGTTGTGCAATATAGTTGTGAATGAGGAATACTTGGAGAAGGTGAGATGGGACAGAGATATTGAAAGAAGGGTAAATGCAGGTAACTACATTAATGGAAGACTGAACGGAGTTGGCGCTAACAAAAAATTGTCAAAAGAAGCGAAGTTAACAGTCCACAATGGAGTTCTGGTATCTACCCTGATATATAGAAGTGAGGCATGGAACTTGCAGAGAAAGGATGCAAGTAGATTGAATGCTTTTGAAATGAGATCCCTGAGGCGTATGTGATTTAAAACCATGTACGATCGAGTGATGGATGTAGAGATACGCAAAGAGTGCAAGGCTGATGAAAGCGTAATGAGTAAGATTAAGAAAGGGACGCTTAGATGGTTTGGGCATATAAAAACATGCATTACGAAAATGAAGATAATGTTTGTAGTTCTTATTCGAAGTATTATACAGTTAAATACAGTCGAATCAGCACAGTGGCGGAGCGGCGCGCCGGCAAGGCTAAGATCCTAGGTTCAATTCCCAGATGCGGTGTATCTTTTTCTGATTTTTATATTTCAAATTTTCATTTGAGAATCGTTTATATTATCTTCAATTATGAAATACATTTTACTTCTTCAATAATTGCAAATGATTTAAAGACAACATTCGTACTTTAATATAACTTTAGATATACAAAATATATCTAAATGTGTGTATAAGGAAATGTTAACATTATTATTGTATTTGAAACAATTTAACTTTAAAATAAATGGAAATAAATAACAAAAAAAATAACAAATAAAAAAAATAAATAACAAGTTCAGTTTGTGGCATAGTTATAATTAATTTTACATTATTTTAAAACTGGTTTTTTTAAAGTAAATTATCTTTTATCCCATTGATGTTTTGGTGTGAAAACGATTTCGAGTGGTTTTGGAAGCACTTCTTTTGAGAACCAATTATTTACATGACTGAAAAGAAAGAGGAATTTGGAAGTTAATCCAGGAATTTCCTTAGAATAGTATCAATTGATTCTTGGAAGCGAAACCTTTTCTTTATTTTCTAATGTATATAAAACTACAGTTATATTTAAAAAAATCTTCGCTAGATGATAAAAATCTACAAAAATGATGTCTTATTTGGGTACCTTTCTTCCAACTTGAAGCTTGATCGACTGATGTCACTCCAAGCGCTCATGGAGCGGGGGCGCATACGGTTCCTGAACATCAGCGTGGTCTTGCTGGCCCGGCGCGGCGGGGCGATGGTGTCCGGCGGGAAGTTCACCCTGGCGCCCGAGAGCCTGGGCCGCGGGCCCTCTTCAGTCACCAGGTTGTCCAGATCCCCAGCCTCGGAGTCCAGCATTCCGTATTCTGTCCTGCCGAATTCTGTCTCCTGCTCGGGCTCCAACGAAAACGACGACTCCGCGGCGAGCGCGTCTGAGTTGCTCTGATAGGCGTCCGAGTTCACTCGAAAAGCATCTGAGCTGTCGCGGTACGTGTCAGACTCTGCTTGAAACGTATCAGAATTTTCTCGGTAAGGGTCAGAACTTCCTCGAAACGCATCAGATCCTCCTCTGAAGGAGTCAGCTCCTCGAAATGTCTCCACGTTGCCTCTGTACGTGTCCGAGCTTCGGTCTGCGTTGGAGCGGTACCCCTCTGCGCTTCCCCTGTTTCCTTCAAAGTGCGCTCTGTAGCCATCCCTATGGTCGGAGTAGCCCCGATAGGTGTCCGAGCTGGTCCGATGGGAGTCGGAGCTGCCGCGGTAGGGGTCTGCGGCCCCGTGGTAGGGCTCCCCATCCCCGCTGTCCGGGAGCATCTCGTAGCTCCAGCTGGGGGCGCGCCTGGGGCCGCGCGCGCGAGCCTGGCCCGCCCCCTCGCTGCGCGCCCACTTGCGCGATCGCCTCAGCTTGCTAGCCAGACCAAAACCAGACAGCCACACAGACACCAAACGCTGCCGCACCAAACATTTGCTTTAGCAAATCAACCGAGTCTTCAAAACAGACATTTAGAGTAGTTTATGTTTTTTTACAAAACTGAGTCACTTTTCCTTTGTATCTATAATTGCCTATTCAATAATCCAATTGTTATTTTATAATAAAGTCTACTTCTTTGTTTAGTCGCTTTTTCAAATCTAACTCGTTTAAACAAATATAAACATCACTTTTTGTCAACTTTCAGTTCCGTTAATATTCATAATTCTGATAAAAATCACTATGCAAACATAAAAATGGTAAATATTCAGAAAACCTTAAAAACATGTCGCTCAAAATTTTAACTTCATAAAATCTAAATAGGTTTACTTTCTCTACTTGATAAAACTTTATTTCATTTGAAGATCTTAAATTAGTTCTCCTAAACCTCTTTTAACAATCGGAAACATTAATTTCCCAGAGTTATGACTATTTTATTCAATTAATTTATAAGTGAGAAAAGAAAATAACGTTAACGAACGAATGAAAATGCATAATTGAATAAAATAATCAAGAATACTTTTTACCGGATTCCTTAGACTTTCTTTACTAAAAGTTTTTTTTTTAAATATTCGTTGAAACTTTAAATATTGAAAGAGTATGCAATAAATCTTTTCAGCACTTTTTCCTTTTAACTTATTTAACTGTTAAGAATAATTTTAAAACTCTGACAGGCTGGAACTGTTTTTTTGTGTTATTATTTTGTGAAATAAATTGAACGTGAAAAGGTATAGTGGTAATTTCCTAACAAACAATGGTCGTAATGGGAATGCAAACATAAAACAGATTAATTTAAAGTGTTTGGCAAGCAATCCGAATAATTGAATAGAGAGTTAATAACAAGGTTTGTGCGCCAGGACACTAATCACATTAAATGACAGCACAAGGACGAACAGTTAGCATCTCAACTTGTTTGTTTTGTCCCTTAAATTAAGTCCAACCCGCTTTAAAATTCAAACTATATGTTTTTTTTAACACGTATCACTTTAAATAAACAAAAAACTGTATTTTTTATTGAGAACTTGAAATAAATTGTTCACTAAAATTGAGATTCCTTAAGTCAACAAGTAGAAATTACTTTTTTTAAATGAGTTTAGTTTAAAATTGATGTTTTTTCGTGTAAATTAGTACTTGCACATAAATTTATTAAACCTGTGTTAGAACAGTTGAATGTTAAAAAAACGTTCGTTTATTCACTCGTGTTTTTTGAAAAGGGAATGTTTAAGTATTGTTTTAGTTATTTAGTATAATTTTGGGGTCCAGCACGCCCAGACGGCGAGCCGCAAGGGCAACGGAGGGCGGCAGCGGCTCGCACGACGCGCCAAGGAGTGTTTATTCACGATACTCGGCTTTGTAAACTTTCACCCTCTCGAAGGGATGAAGAACGCAACACAAAGACCTGCTAAAGAGACAACGCCGCCGCGAGTGACGCGGTGTAGTGCGCAAACGGTCGGCGCGCCGCCCGGAGCCCGCGAAAACGTTGCGTAACCTAGCCAAACTTTATTGCGGCAACCACGGCCCTTGCGTTAGGCGGAGGAATTCTCTCCTTTTTCCGAGGCATTAACCACACGGCGAATAGCTCACAACAAAGTATCCTTTCAAAAGGTTCTCCAAATATTTCAAAGCCTCTTTTGTTGTGCTATCGGGAGAGTTTTTACACGCCAACTTTGTCTTCGTTATCTGACACACAAACATTTATTGCTGTGTTAACGAATCTCCACTCAAATTAATTTGACAGACAGTGAAGTGCACATTATATATATATAGAAACTAACTGACTGTGACATAGTATCGTGTTGGATGTCATATTGACAGTTATCATTTAGACACGTGGATGGTTAGGCGAGATAGCGATAAGTTCAGAGGGAGAAGGAAAGTGGGTCTCTGGATCTAGAGGGCCTGCTGCCGCATTGTATCGGTAGTGGGTCACATGGCCCGGCAGCGCCGGAGGGGCGCGGCGGAGGGGTGGGGGGGGGAAATCGATCCGTTCTCAGCCCGCCTTTAAATGTAAGCCACGCGCCGAGAGAGCGACGAAAGTTTACCCCCGAATACTCGGCGTAGGACCCGACGGGCGGAGGTACCACCCAGCGGAGTAACGGAATCCCTGCCCACGGGATCGACCAAACCTCAACCTAAATCCTGCCCAGCTGTGTTCCTCAATCTGACAGTTGCCCGTGCAGCGTCTGGGTGACCACATTTTACACAGAACCGTACAAATTCCGCACATACCTGGAACCACGTGGCAGGCACCTAAATATACTATTTTATTGCGGTTTGTAGCTTGTCCAGTACGGTAATAAACATACAAAACTGTCCGAATTTATATTCTTTTCTCGAACGACTTGGTTTTTCTTAAGTCGGAAACTGGATTTCTATGTAAATTCGTACAAGTTACTCGTACGATACTAACTTATGGCAGTAATGTTCCCGACTAGATTATTTATAGTATTATTAACTTACAGGATATTCATTCTTCATGTTTATATTTATTCCACATAGGAGGCCAGGGAAATTATTTTCCTCGAGGCCAATGTTGGAGATCCTGAGGAGAGAAAGGAGACATCATGCGTCTTGAAGAGACCCATGTTGTAGGAGGGAGACAACACAGGAGCCTGCAAATTGTTCTACAGCCGAGCTGTTGAATTCTAGAATGAGGCGAAGTAACAACTAATGTGGCAAATGTCGAATTATTATTCGTCTTTAATTATTATAATATTTAATTTCAATATCTTACCAATTTACTTTTCAACAGCCACGATATTAATCTGAAACTAAATATTGTTACTGATGCACCTAGAGCAAAATTTTCTTTTTAAAAAAATGTTAATGAATTTGTCAAGCCAGAGAATCACAATTACAGCATCATGGTTAATAAAACTCGAGCCCTGAACGAGGGAATTCCTCGGTCAGCCTTTTGTAACGTCATTTCAGAAAACAACGGCAGTTTATCAAAACTTTTCATAGATTAAGATTTACCCTTCCAGTTCCTGGAATTTTTATGTTTTCGGAGTTATATCGTGGAAAAAACAAAAGACGGAAAATAATTACACAGGCTTTCAATTCAAAATATTCTTAAGCACGTGAAAGTCTCTAGGCTTTACTAATATATAAGATGAAATTTATTTAAATTTTCTTTTAAAATTGCAAGATTTGCATACGGGATAACCCGAAGGGGAAACATAAGGATTCATTTTGTTCATACTTACTTCATTTAACGACTTTACTTTTCCTACCCTTAACCTATTCCGATTTAAAAAAATAATCATCGCATTTTACATTAATAATTAATATGTTGCAATGATTTTTATTGAAATGTAGCAAATGTAGGAAGGTATTGTGTAAACTATTTATTTTATAAGATATTTTAGATTAAATAAGTTGGTAACGTAAGTTGCCATCTTGGATACGGAGAGTTGTGAAATGTAATTCTGTTTAGAAAAAAAAATAGCCGTTTCGGAACGCCTAGCAGATGTGAAAGTTATCTTATAAAAATATTATTATTTGGATAATTTGTATTGCGCTGTTGTTTGAAAAATCTCCGCAAGGGGGCTGAAATATATGCAACAGTAAATTTAAAAAAAATTGAGGTGAAACATATTTTGGTGCGCCTTGGGGAGTAAAACCGACTCGTGCGTATCAAGCATGGCAATACAAGACGACTCTGTGGCACGGAAACGGGATGACTCATCGGCTCTTTCCGCCCTGCCACCAAAACTCTGTGCGGTATAGTTGCTTCTATTCTCACTAAAATTGACAATAAATCTATTCTAAATGATTATGAATTTTTAATTTGGAGTATTTATTTTTTTTTATTTTAATAATAATATTTTTTTAAATTTTGATCCACCGGGTGTGCCGTGGTGGCTATTTAAAAAAAATGTTTACTTCTAAATATTAATTAATAATGTTACGTGTCATGAAATACTTTTTTTTAAATCGTTGAAAATATGAGGTAATGATGACCGGAGTTACTTGTATGTGATTCCTGGTATTTTTGGATTTAAAACATGAACATAGCATTTTGATTTCCTAAAAACATAAAAATAGTAGGTTATCGGACAGTGACGACATGGTGGAAGATTTCTTTTTTTGAGAGTTTGAAACTTAAAAAATAAATAAACAATATCATCGGAGACCAATTATTGGTTAAAATTGTTAACTACGAATAAGGTTAGAAATCGCTGGTTAAAGATAGTTAGGTACGTCCCTTAAAACATTGTGTATTTCAAAGCAGGCCACGTATTATATTAAAAATATAATTTATATTTTTATCCTTATTTTTTTCTTCACTACAAGCACTTACTTCACTGCCCATAACAGTTTATCAGCAGGTCAATTTCACAATATTAAATATATATAATAAATAAAATATAAAATAGAAGCTACAATATAGAAAAGAGATAAAGAAGAATAAAGTGACTATAAAACAAAGGCATCAAATATATATTCTGTGTATACCTACTGTATACACATATATATATGATGTATGTGGACTGTGTCTATTTATATATAGATAGACATATATATAGATACACAGTCCACATCTATATATAGATAGACACAGTCCACATACATCATAGGCATACATAAATTGAAATTCACATAACATACTTAAACACACCCATAGGAATATTTATACAATTACATGCATACAATAAATCGATACTAATGTAGGTACTCGTATATATAAAGAAAAAAAACATGAAAAATCTTGAACCGTTATTTTTTTTTACCCTTTTTATATTCAGTGTTGATTTCTGGTATAAATGCACGCAATCATATTACGCTAGGCATTATTTCATTAAATTAATATATTATGGTAAAGCTGGCGTGTTTTGTTGGGATCGGAAGGAAGTTTTCGAGCTTCGTAATGCGAAGGTTATTCGTCATACGACGCAACGACCACCTGAAACGTGCTAAAAAAAGTTCGCTAAGTACATTATTTACGATACCCGTAAAACCAATTTCATCGAATCATCAAACTAAATATTCAGCTTTGAAACACGAAGACAGGTGGCGCCCGTAAACAAATCATGTTTTCAATTTTCCATTCGAAAGACGGGTACCAAAAAGTAATTTGACCATTACGCTATTGATACCTTCGTTACTCTGAAACAGGGTTTTCTATTGTTTAGCTAAGTACCGCATTTTCTATTTACGGCTGGTATGCAGTCAATTAAAGTAAATAGTAATTTTGTGTGCTATTTCTATAAACACTTTAAAAACAGACGCATCGTGATAAAACGTGGTGATTAATCAACAACACGTCTATTGATTATCACTTACCAGGTAAGCGGCAACCTCGAAATTATAATTTCTTTAAAAAATTTAAAATATAAGACGGTTTGGGTTTTAGGTAATTTCTTCCGCGTCTCGGAAACTGATTTTGAAAAAATTTGGTTTTATTTATTCGGCATTATTAAAACGACATCGTTTCACCAGAAATGCATTTTGGTATCACATTACGATTTCTCGCAACTAGGGATTCATACACGAGCCTATTGTATCACTTGAGAACCTCGAAACAGCAGCTATCAAAAAATTTCCTGAGGTTTGTTGAGCCCCTTAAAATAACCATAAAGGGCTTTATATAAAGGTGAGTTAATGATGGAAAAAATCATCTTTTACGACATTATTTATTTCTAATTTATTAAACTCACAATTACTAAGCTCGCTAAGTGCACATAACCTCAAAAAACACATGTGATTGACCGCATCGCGCGGTGGTTGTCAAAAAATGAAACAATCCCATCCATTGCTTTCTCTGTTTCGAATGCGCAGATAATGTTATCCATCGGCCACGGAAAACAAAAACAATGCAATTTCGAACAAAATGTGGACGGGAACGCCCCCATTTCAAATGTTTGCGCAAATATGTTTGTGGACGTTGAAAATTTGATTTTTTAGTTAGTTATACATGTAAATTTAAAAAAACAATCAGTAATTAATAGTAATAACTTCACTATTTATTTTACGCCTGAATATGGTTTTAGAATAATTATTGAAGTTGCTTTACGCTAATTATAACATTAATTATATAGTCCTGTTTTGACTCGACCACTTTGCGTTTCACCTGTCTGTATGTTTGTTTGAATGTCTCATACATCAGCCTTGCACTCTTTGCGGATCTCCTCATTTCTAACACGATCATACATGGTTTTACCACACATACGTCTCAGGGATTTCATTTCAACAGCATTCAATCTACTTTCATCCTTTCTCTGACAGTTCCGTTCCTCACACACATCAGGGTAGTTACCAGCACTCCATTGTGGACTGCTAACTTATTTGAACAATTTTTTGTTAGCGCCAACTGCGCTCAGTCCTCCATTAATAGAGTTATTATGTTCATTGTAGGTAAACTTTAACTATAGACAAATAAAAACACATCCACTATAGATAAATAATCACTTCGACAGACACTATTTAGCAATCATGAACCAATTATCGAGTACAATGCATTTCAACAATTGTATTTGGAGTGAAATTAATCAGAGAAAAAGATATTACTAACAAATCCAAACGTAAGAAAACAAACATAAGTATATATTTTTATTATATAGACGATAGATTTATTTTTATTATATAGACGATTATAGTTAACGAAGATTGTTATTTTATTGTATTAAAATTGCACCACAAAACGATTTTACTACTGTTGAAGATTTTTTTATTATTTAAAACAATTTAAACTTTATGTGACACGATTGGAATACAATTTTCGACAAATTGACAAAAAAAACAAACTAAATAGTTAACAGAATTCATAAAATCGCACGGATGCCTTGGGAAAACAACAATATTATGTAGGCACCTAAAAGACAAGCTAATAAATTTTATGTGTAAAAAAATTCCTCCTCTGAAAATAATATTTTTTCGTTACATATTTTCGCGCAAATTTCATATTCTGTTTTCCCGTTTCCGTTCGAATGTCAGCAATTTCCCATGAGAATTGCGCATGGAGGCATCTGTCTATTATAATACATGTTTCACGGATTACAACACCAGAGACAATCGGATCCCAATTCCTATTCTTTCCGTAGGACAACTCGAACCTCTGTTACTTTTAATGGGGAGGCATCACGTCAGGACGCAACGGTGATATAATTTAATAAAGTTGGGAAGAAACTTCATATCTACGCCACACGGAAAAAAATAGTATTGCTAAATTATTAAAAATCTCTTAAAATTATTAGTAATCCTATAAGAAGAAAATTAACTGATTTGAAATATTTTATTAAAAATCTGGTCTGTTTTCCTGTTAAAAATGGGACTGCCAATAACGAATGCATTGAAAGAGTTACTAACCAAGTATCAGTCAAAAGCTAATGTTTAATGAGGACGAGATACAAATACTGACATTAATATTGATATACTAATATTGTTGCATAACATCATGATATTTATCAGGAAAAAAACGCTTGTATGAATGACTAATATTTTATCTGGAAGTTGGCATGCTGTCAATTTTTTAACAATATCATTTTTCTCCATGTAGTAACTTTTTTTTGGGCTACTATGAAGTGTTTCGCTACCTTCTTTTAATTATGAAGGTAGTGCACCACGGCATGATACCCCAAACATAAATATCTGAAATTATTTTTGCCTTGAAAATATCAAATCATATCGACTAAAAACAGGATTGCAGACCGTTTTCTGAAAAACGTCAAGTAAATTCTCAATATATCGAAACATGTGTTTCCTTAATAACACCTGCATTTTCCTTAATAATATACAACGACGAAATGCGGAAATATTAGGATTTTTATGAACACGTGTTCATACATCGCAATAGTACTTTTTTACTAACAGTTTATTAGTAAACCTAACAATTCATTCATTAAGGGCCTGAAATCACGTTTTTAACCGGGTTACAAATAATTTGAACAGATTCTCAATAAACTAGCAATATTCGATATTAGTTATTTTTCTTCGTGTAATTACTCTAGAGCAGTATGTGATGACTATGAAAATATTTCAAGCAATTTTTTTGTTAACGTCGCCAGTAGTTATTTATTTATATTTAACTTATATGTGGCCTTTTCAAAACATATGATAGGTACATATAATAAATTGTTGGAACATTACTAAAAAAGTAAAAGTTGTTAAATAAATTATAACAAAGAAAGCATACAAAAGAGTAATAAAAGCTAACATTAATATTAATTTATGGTGAATGTTGTTATAGCCTTCTTGTACCTAAGTTCTGTGCGAGAAAACACATCTACTACTTCTGGATCAGTTTTACCAACTGCATGCAATCTAGGTATAAGCGACTATCTAAATGGTTCAGTCCTGATATTGTTGTTGCAATTAAAATAATTTTAGATCGATTATATGTAGTTGGTACATGGAAGGTAATTAATTAGTAATTCGTTATAAAGCAAAACTAGGGGATAAAAACAGCAAATTTTCCAAGCGGAGAGCATTTTCTGCCTGGAATTTCAAAATCATCTTAACTTTTATGCCTGTGCCACATTATTCGTTACGTGCTACGAAGCTATAACCCCTCCAGAGTTTGAGGGTCATATATAACCGGGCGTCCATAGTTTATACAAGTATTTGTATCTTTTTTATCATAACGTTAGAAAGACAAATAATAATTCTTTCCAATTTGTCTCAAATATTTTTACTGGATTCCATTAATAAATCCTACAAATAGCCACATTTTTTGTGGCTATTTTATTTTATTATAATTTGTTTAACTTTAAAAATTATTTTTTATTATATGAACGAGAAAAAAATGAAGGTACAGTTTTTTTACAAATTCCCTAAAGAAAACGAACGTGTTTTCTAAATATCGAGTTCCCTCTATTTTTCTATGATTGCAGTAAAAATGTTGCTAGCGTTTTTGACATCATTTTTCACGATTGATATTAAAACTTTATTATTTAGAAATAGTAATGTTTATTTTAAATGCATTCACCGGAAAGATAATTTTATCTAGTTTCTAAAACAGTATTTTTTTTACAGAAAATTAAAAATAAGATGTATTTGGCGCATTTGAAATACACAGAAATCATTGCAAACTGAACAAATGTGATAATAGTACTGAAGGATTAAATATACGTTTGACTCTGAGAAAAAAAACAGACATCAAGTTCTAAATGATATTTAAATTTTATATGAGAAAAAAATGTACTTAAAATGTACTATGATGTTCAATCTACTGCAAATAACCTACTTAACTGATCATGGCAGCTAATGTTGAACCCATTCAAATTAACCACGAAAAACCATTATAACCATTAATTATTATTTTTTTTGTAGAAAGCAGTAATTTTGTGGTTTGACATATTAATTGAAATAAAACAATAACTTTTTTTGTAACCACAATTTATTTTAATTTTTTTTAATATCGATTGGTTTCGCTTAACACATGATATTTCGTGAAAATCTTAAATGATGTTTTTAATATGTTATTTTCTTTTTTTTTCTTTATCTTTATTGTTTATATAAATATATATAGGATAGGTATACATATTGCATATAACCGTAGGATTATTATAATACCTACGTTTTGTGACCTTTGTACTTCTGATGTTATTTGCTGTAGGTCATTGCTGACATTACATTGATAACACATATTTATTTCGTGTTCATAACGTGTGAACAAAGCCATTAAGTAATATTGACTTGACACTTATCCTAGATCTACTATGGTTTGAAACAGCATTACATATTGAAGTATTTTACCGCATTTCAATAATAACAGCTGTTGTATTCAGAGTTCTGCTAATTACTTATTTTCAATTTTACTTCACATGAGTGTTTTTACCACTGGAGAGAAAACAAACAGAAAGCTTATTTATTACAAACTCCAACGGCTCGGAGGGCTTTGAAGCAGAGAATGGACGGTTATCTCGAGAGTATTTCTTCCCGGGGTAAAAATAATCTCGTCGAATTTAATGTTTCAAAGACCCAATCCTGTCTGATTACGTCTAAAAGGGATCTAAATGATAATATAGTCTCCTTCAATGGAAGCAATCTTCCGAACAGGCCTTCCATTGATATGCTTGGTGTGACTATAAGTGACCAGCTCAGGTACGGGGGCTCCATCGAAGCCAGAGTAAAGTTGGCCTCTCAGAAGCTGGGCGTACTGTACAGGGCCCGCAGATACTTTAATAGTACACAACTGCTGACCCTGTACAAATCGCAAGTGCGCCCTACTGTCGAATTTGGCAGTCATCTCTGGTCCGGAGCCCCAAAATACCTGAAAAATACCCTTGACTCTGTGCAGAAACGGGCGGTCCGTTTGATAGATTCCCCAATCTTAACAAACGGACTGCAATCTTTAGAGCACAGGC
This sequence comes from Hesperophylax consimilis, assembly GCF_061612785.1. NCBI lineage: Eukaryota > Metazoa > Arthropoda > Insecta > Trichoptera > Limnephilidae > Hesperophylax > Hesperophylax consimilis. The sequence continues at coordinate 29,005,315 of NC_142858.1, read as the reverse complement.
GTCAGGTAGGTATGCTGTCCTTGTTCTATCGGTATTACAATGGAAGATGCTCTGAGGAACTAGCGTCATTGATCCCTTCGGCACCGGTGCGTAGTCAGGATACACGCCAAACGCGCGCTCAACATTTGTACAAGGTTGACATTTGTCACATGAGAACGGGTCGCTTCTACGATTCGTTCTTAGGTTCAACAGCTCGGCTGTGGAACGAACTGCCGGCCTCTGTGTTTCCTCCCTCCTACAACATGAGACTCTTTAAGACCCATGTTCACTCCTTCCTCTCCACAAAAAGACCCTCCACACAGCATCCCCAAAGATGACATAGGTCCTGAGGGAAATTATTTTCTTCAGGGCCTCCTGTGTGGAGTTAATATAAAAATAAAAAATACAGTAATGAGTGGTGAAAAAAGTTGACGATGCCCAAGTAAGACTTAAAGCATTATTTATGCACTAGAATGAGATACGTTGTCGAATAAAAGGAAAACTTCTGTTTTGCTTTTGAATAGAAAATTATTTATTGAACGATCAAAACGGCTACCATCTTAAAATGGAAACAAAACGTACAAACAAATTGACGATCAAAAGAAATGCAAAATGGTCGAATAATTATATGTATATATAATAATTCGTATGTTTGATTTAAAAAAAACATGTCAAATTACTTAGCCCTGTTATTGCTCACTTTATCAACAGAATAATCGATACCAGCCTCATCCCCGATGAATTAAAAAATAGCATTGTAAGACCTATTTTCAAAAATGGAGATCACTCCGAAATTAACAATTACAGGCCAATTTCTATTCTCCCGGCACTAGAAAAAATTTTAGAAAAATATATTTCGATAAATTTAGATAAATATTTGAATAATTTGAATATTATAGATGAATGCCAGTACGGGTTCCAGAAAAAAAAAAGTTGTGATAAATTGCTGGAAAAATTTTCTGATTTTATAAATTCTCAACTTAATTCTAAAAAACATGTACTGGTGCTTTTTATTGACTACTCAAAAGCTTTTGACACTCTCAGCCATATACAATTAATTAAGGTTCTTGAAAACATTGGAATCCGGGGTAAGCTCCTCTCATTCTTTAAAAACTACTTAACTAATAGAAAAATGAACGTAAAGATTTTAAATGATATGAGTAAAGGAAGACATATTAAATCAGGAGTACCGCAAGGATCAATTTTAGGTCCAAAATTGTACATTATATATGTTATTGTTATGTCAAAACTCTTTAAAAAGGCCTTTAGATTCATTTTTGCTGACGATACTGCACTTGTAGTATCCAATGAAAATCCTATCATAGCTATTCAACAATTGCAAAGTGACTTTAACGAGCTACTTAAATGGGCTCATGATGTTGGTTTAATTATTAATGTTAAAAAAACAAAATGTATGTATGTAAAATCACCAAGCCTGGGAATATGGAATATACCCAAAATAATTGCTCATAATTCTGAATGTATTCATAGAAAAATTGAAAATATTTGCCACTGTGAAACAATTGACTTTACTAACGAATATACTTATCTGGGACTAATAGTAGACAATAAATTTAAATGGGATAAACAAGTGGCTAAAATCTGTAACCAGCTCCGATCTTTTGCAAGTAATTTTTATAAACTGAAATTTGTTTTGCCTCATTGTACTCTTAAAATAATTTATTTTTCTATGGTCGAATCCATACTCAGATATGGCATACGAACTTGGGGGCACTCAAGCAATATTTATATTAAATATATACAAAACTTACAAATTGCTATAATAAAAAAAATTGTACCACCGAATATCTACAGACAAAGAAGTAATCTAAAACTACTGTATGGTTCTGAGGGCCTACTTCCAATAAAGGGTCTTCTTTGGTACATTATTATAATGGATAATGAGGGAGATAGCAAATATAAAAAGCAACCGGTGCATAATCACACAACAAGATTCACTGAAAATAAGGGCCTCATTATTCCAAGAGTAACAAATAAGTATGGAAGCCGAACGCTTAAATATTTAATACCAGAGATTTTCAATAAATTTAATAATTCTTTTAAACCTCAGAATAATGAGAGACCCTGCCCCAAAAACACTAAGCGTTGGCTAATAAGCGACGAATCAATGTATCTCTGAACTTTATTATTTATGTATTCCTGAACATCTCAACGTACCTGCCTAAATAATTTGTATATAGGAAGGTACTTTGATATTTATTATTTTGTGATATTGTTTATTGTATAATTTTGTGTCATACATGTATTAAAAATTAAAAATGTTTATACATATTATTTGTAGAACCTACAGACAAGCCGTCATGTGTGACAGCTTTGTGGGACTGCATATACCTGTATCTTTAAAAATTTATAATAAATAAAAAAAAAAATAAAAAAAATAAAATAAAAATTAGATACATCTACTGCTTTAGAAAATTCAATCAAGTTGTGCTACAATATCTATTATGCCGTGTGGTATTTTGAACAAGTCGTGGTGATGATTATGGCTGAAGTTTTCAGCCACATATATAAGACACAGCATTCCTAGAGCTAGGTATTGCCAAAATTCCATAATTTCTGGTTTCTCAGCTAATTTTAGTCGTTGCCTCCAGTAAGTCTATTTGCTGTATCAACCTCGGATAAGTTCCATGAGTCCACTTATAGTAGTTACTTAATGCATAATCTCTAGTGATACAATCTAAAAACTAACCCTAATGCATATTTTTTAGTGAAACAATCTAAAAACTATCTCTATCAAACTTTAATACCCGTATTATTTATTTAGGCTCAAGCGCCACTTACATAAATTATAGCTATCGACAGTTGTAATAAAATATAGAAAAAAAAGTAAATAAAATTTACAAGATTGTATAAGTAAACAAAACAAAAGAAAAATAATTTACGTTCTCGATTAAAATATGCACTGCTAAACTCTTTAATTTGTACACGTTTATACATTGATAGAGGCATATTAAAAAAATATCAGCTGACATAGCATTAGAGTTACCAGTGGTATATAAAATATTTATAAAATAATTTTAGCATGTAAGTATAATTTCCACAAAAATTCATAAAGGGAACCTTAATCTAACGATACCAAAATGAAAATCAATCAACAACAATATATAACGGCAATCCAACTGATAATTTACAATTTTACATAAAAATATATTGTCATTTTTTTTCCTCTCACTTAACAATTTCAATGAATATAATAAAAAAACTCATAATCTATTTATTTTCAAATAAGTCTAATTCTGAAGTCAAAGATTAATACACCTCAAAAATTTGCGCTGGACGCTTTCGATGATAAAGGACAGTTTACCAAATTGTAAACTTATATTCTAGAATGCTTCTAATGAGAGATATGAACAGAATTTGAAGTATGTGAATATTTTTTAAATCGTTGGAAGTACTGTTTTTTATATATATTTTTTTATTTTTTGTTAGAGCGATCCTGATGAGTTACAAAACTCATTGTAGGACGAGAGGAACCTACAATACATATTCGTAGCAGGGAGATAATAGTTTTTTTTTTTTTTTTTTTTTTTAAATAAATTAAAAATGAATCAAATTTAATAATATTATAATAATTATTAAGTTCTGCAAGTATTTCTGTTATTTATTGGTACGTGGGTTAATTAAGAAGTTAATTAAGTTAATTCAGAAAACCCTTAGGTCATTAATTTTAACAGTTGTGCAAACACTGCTGGATTACCAAATATTTTGGTTATTCCAATTCTTAATGCATCATTTTTGACCATTATAGAAATTTAAATGGGTGGGGATAAATAAAATCATATAAATAAGCCGTCGCCGTGTGGACATATCCACAGTTTGATAATGGCCTCAAAAGCCGAAACAGCTGTCACATTAAAAACTGTAAAAATAACAGAAATACTTGCAGAACTTAATAATTATTATAACATTATTAAATTTGATTCATTTTTAATTTATTTAAAAAAATTAAATGGAGTTCTACAAATTAAAAACCAAAAAAATAAATAATAAATGAGTTAATAGTTGTAATTTTAGATTGGTATTTCGATATTTTTTATTTATTTTTGTTCAAGGTTCAATCCCATTAAACCGCAATTAAGCAGTTTTTCAACAGGATGTTCATGTTCAATCACAATATAACGTATTTACATAATATCATTACTTGTTACAATAGAACTTATACATAATATTTATCACTAACCACTGCCATATACAAAAATAGAAAAAGGGAGGTTAAGTAGAACAAACAAGAATAAACAAAAAAGGAAACTTACCCACTAATACATTGTTAAAAATATATTATGCTCGATTAAAAATACAGGGAGAGGAAAGGAGAGAGAAAGAATCAAGAAAAAATACAACACGACAAGAATTACGTATTTTTAAAATATTATTTTGAATTTTTCGTATATGCTGGCTGTTTTTATACATATCTGGAAGAGATTTATAGAGTGTGTAGGTAATATAGCTAAGAGATTTTATCCCATATTTTGTATTGTGTGTTAGAGGAATGCGGATTTTATTGTTATTCTGAGTATTGTGGTTAGTAAAACCCAATTCAAAATAACTATAAAACCCAAAATTTTCTTGAATTCATTATCAATTTCACTGACCTGTCCAAAACATATGAATCGATTGTCTTATAGATCATACTTCTAGAAATTATTTGTTCGGTGGTTCTAAGTAATATATTTGAGTGAATACAATACCGTTGAAAGCCTTTAAAATTTTATGTGCAGTACATAGACTTACTCGAGTAGCAAATGAGAGGGTTAGGTTAAGCCAAGTTAATGCTTTCACAAGAATAGTACTTGTAAAGACAAATTGACACATACTCGTACACACACTTCTTGCATGCTACACGATAAAATGTTCGTTAGTGCTGTTCGTGTACTATTAATAGTCTTAACATTCGGTAACAAAGATAATATTAACTGTGTAATTACATTTGATTACATAAGTAGTTATATAAGTACATTTGATAGATCAGATAGACCTAACATCATACTCTTATCAATAATCAAATATTACAATTTAAGATTTTACTCATTAAGTTATTCCAATAATAGATATTAATCTTAGACTTTCAGAAAAGTAAATATGTCGCATATTAAAATTAAAATATAATATATTCATCCAAAACACTGTCAAGATTGCTTTTAGCTCGAGTTGCGATCATACATAAAGATATCAGCTAATAAAAATGTGCGGTAATAAAATGAATATATTGTTTGTAGTTCTTATTCAAAGTGTGGTACAGTTAAATATGACCGAAGGAGATAGGGTCCCATTAGCTCAGAAGGTAGAGCGGCGCCCCGGAAATGTAAGGGCCCTGAGTTCGAGTCCTAGATGTGACAGCATCTTTTTCTTGCTTTTAAGTATCGCTAATACTGTATCCAATAATTAAATATTTTATTATTGCTTATCACAGAATATAAAACGTATATATTTTTAATTTACACTTATTTGAATTTTGGTTTTGTTTTCGTGAATGGATGTAAATCTTTTTAGTGGTAGATAACCCAGCTGTTGGTCCAGGTTCTTCACCACCTAGGATTCATGCTGCAGTTTCCATCTTCTATCTTCGTCGAACGTCACAGCGGTGCTGCCAAGGTCCGGTGTCTATGTGAGGTTACGGTGTCAGCTCTTTATTAGCAGCAGACACATACCTGGACGGATGACGAATCTCGTACTGGCGCTGTTGGTGGGCTCTCCCGCTGCAGCAGCTGATCCAGTTTCTTCAACACCTAGGATTCTGTCCAATAAATGAATAAATGACAAATTGTCTAATAAATGAATAAATAAATAAATAACCTACTTTCTTACAACCGATCGATATGAAAATTGGCAGATAGATTCGCTGTTACGACAATAAATGTATAAATATATATATATATATACATACACAAGTAGTATACCTATATAAATTCCTCTGAAATTAGATGATATTACAGCAGTTAATACACGAAATAATAATAATATTTTTTGGATCATTTGAATAACGCCGTTTTTGTGAAAAATCACATCAAGACGACTGTATAATTTATTACCAATTTTTCTGATTTTATTATTTACAAATAGATACAGATAAACGTACTAACCTGGCAGGACACTTCCGATAAACACACTATTATTATTATTTTTCTTATTTGCTGCTTTATTCTGTTTTTTTTAAATATTTTTATTAAATATTCTAGTTTACAGGTTATTTTTATGTTTCTGAATATATATCTGTGAACATTAATAATTGGTCTGTTTTTTGTTATCCTCTTATATATATTGTATTACTAAGACTGTTTATGTTCCTCAAATAAATAAATTATTAAAAAGTTTACGACTTTGCACGAAGAGGACTGTTTCTGCTATCGTGGTACGAGAACACGCCGTCAGATTGAAGTAAAATGTCACGAATTCTTAAATCATAAATGATACACAAACAAGACAATATTTTTATAAAAATACCAGGCCAATGAATTGTTTTATTGTAGGGTCGAATGTGCAACTGTGGGAAACTACGCTAACTTTGAAAATACGAACTGTGGGAACGGGCCTGAAGGCTAAATTTTATTGAGCAATATGTAAAAGTCGCATTCTGGAAGATCCAAGGACAATATAGTAAAAACACTGGTCATTGATTTTACATTTGCTATTTGAATTTCCATTACTAATGATATTTCATTTATTACAAGATTAGCGGCAAGAGTAGAAGAGTTTATATTTATTTTAAAAGACTGGAAAATTTAGGACTCTTTAGTACTCTTTATGACTGGAGAACTTTTATGGAATGACCTTAAAAAGCTTATAACTTCTTCGTTGTTTGCATTTTTTACACATGTAGTTATTAAGAATGTTGCCAATAATTCTGTCGAGTCTGTGATCATTCTTAAATCTTGTGATAGTCGCGGTTGACTCCAGTCCCTGGAGAGGAAGGTTTAATCCTCAGTCAAACCAAAACACATTTTTTAAATACATCTATTACTGAATAAAAATGTACTTTATTAAAAAAAAATTGTTTTTTTGGATTAATTTTTTCAATTATAGGTAATCGCTTCTTATTCTATAGTAATTCATAATTTGATGACTAACTTGTCTAATGCGTTAAGGTAAGTTTAACACTGAACTAAGTCAAGAAAATTTATCAAATAGCATTGAAGAATATGATAATACATACTAATAAATCTAAGAGAAACATGAAACAGAATAAGACACAGAATAATATAAAGATAACGGTCATAACTAGGAACTGAACCCTGGATCTCTTGTCTTTACGGGGCATTCGTCTTAAATCACCAATCATTGAGGCCTATTTATTAAGCATCATATTTTTCGAAATCATGTTTCTAATTTCAGAATTAACAATTTCATCTTGAAACAAATTTTTCCCAAATGAAAATTGAGTGGTTTAAGACGCCTGTCCCTGTAATCCTGGGTTCAATTCCTAGTTGTGACAGTTGTGTTTTTTTTTTAATCTTTGTGTCTTGTTCTACTTTATGTTCCATTTAAATATATTAGTGTCATCTTTTTCTTTAATGATATTTTACATTGATTGGTATAACCTTGATTGTTGTTCCTGAATTTATCAAATATTCATTAATGTTCCCGTTAGCTATAGTTCTCTACTAAATCACAATTAATTTTATATTGAAATTCCTCGCCTTTTAATAGCGCTATCCGGGAAGTTAAAATGATCAATCGGCACTCAAAGCAGTAATTTCTCCAGATAAGGGATTATTAAGTAAGTGACAAATGGAGAGAAAAGAGAGATTGATTTTTAACAAATTTTTGGAGTTGGTTGATCTCTGAAGTGGAGGAATTTTTTTTAGCTGTGAAATCGCACATAAATCACAACTGAGGCTATAGCATTCCTAATTGGGGTATGTTTTGAGGCTAAAAGTGTTGGGGAGGAAAAGGAGATGAATAAAATGAAGGTGGGAAAATATCTGGCTATTCCGATCTGGTCACAAAACACGGCCAAAACCATTTCAAGCCACGTTTCGATTACAAATGGTTGTCTTACACAAGGGTGATACTAAGAGGCTCTCCCACTTTGGAATGTACCCCAAATATACTATACAGGGTATTGAGGTAGATCTTTGACTAACCAGTGATTCCTGATATTATTTGGAGTAATAAAGATAAATAAAATTTTGGTATCAGGTAAATTATTGAGTTTTTTTAAAAATATATATACTGATCACTCGGCTGATTAACCGCTCAACTCTTCATGTAGACTCAAGTTGTTCAATACTTACTATTTTTTTATGTTTCTTTTTTTTTAAAGTCATAAATGAGATCGGAGACAAAAATTTGATTTATATTTTTTACTAGGTAGGTAAGTAAATAAAGTACGTCACTTAACAATCAATATATATTATTTTAAATTAACAAATTGTGCAAACTATGAAAAAAAATCCTCTATAAATCCTATATAAATAACCTATAATTAGAAAAACCTGAAATGTCTTGTAGTCGGGTTCTTGAAACAGAATTATGCTATGCTCATTCAATAATACAGGTACGTACGTCGTACAGGTAGTATATTTGTGGCACATTCCTGAGTGCTAGCTATGTTTAGTATAGCCCTGGTGATTGGTGACCAGATCTGAATAACCAGGTACTTCCCCACCTTCCTGTTCCCCATATCTTTCCCCACTCTACTACCTTCAGCCTCACAACTTTTTGCTAACTGCAGAGGGTTGGGAAGAGTTGGGACTCTTGTGCTGGAAGTGATATCTCACAAAAGCGGCGCTTTACAAATTGTCCAATAAATAAATAAATGCTCATATCAGTATTATAATAAAAAAACAACAATAGCTTTCAGAAACACACATTACTTGGACACGAATAAAATAGTTTTATATTTGTCGATTATCATTAAAATGGAAATTATATATTTTTAGTTACAGGACGCGCTTTCAGAAACACACATTACGTGGACATCGATAAAATAGTTTTATATTTATCGATTATCATTAAAATGGAAATTATATATTATTAGTTACAAGACGCGCTTTCAGAAACACACATTACGTGGACATCGATAAAATAGTTTTATATTTATCGATTATCATTGGAAATTATATATTATTAGTTACAGGACGCATGCTTTCAAAAACACATACTACTTGGACATTGATAAAATAGTTTTATATTTTATCGATTCTGCGTTATCATTTTAAATCATGTAAATCCACGCGCGGACGGGAGTTAATGTGTTAAAGTAACCGAGTGTCAACTGTGTGTTTACATTAAATTGATATTGACGAAGAGATCAAAGCCAAATTTGAAATAACCGTGTTAATATTTATCCCTTAACGGTGTTTATTCTAAGTATGATCGATGATCCGAGGTCACAAGGTCATAGTTACCCAAAATACAGTATGAATATTCATCCATATAATTTTATTGGTTTGAGGTAAAAAAAGGTAAAGTACCGAGCCGAACCCTTTTTTAATTATTGTTTTTTTATTATTTATACCCGCTAATGCATAGCTCAACAAACTATGTATTTATAAAAATAAAATTTACATAAGTATGATCTTCTAGGAGAAAAATAAATGACAATCACCAGACATGGCGCTAAAGACTATGTGCGGACTTGGCACTGGAGATGCAAAATAAATTAAATTATCAATAAGGAGAAAAATCAAGCGTACAGAAGCAAGCATTCTTATTTAATGCCAACTTGAAATTACTAAGTTTATTTTTTTAATAGATAATAAAATATGACTGGCACAATCATTAATGTTTTTTAATAATACTATTTTTTTTATTTTTTTTTATTTATTGTACGACAGACAGGTAAGTCCAATTATGGTACAATTTTATTATAACTAACAAAACATGTAAATAATTTTTTTTAAACATGGTATAGTGATATTAAACACATCTATATCCGCTGGTAGGGCATTTAGCAAGGTCATACCTCTTGTCATGCTATGTTGGGCAATGACATCTGTCCGACCCTGCGGTATACAGAATATGTCGTGGCTACGATTTCGACAGTATTTATCAGGAACGAATAAGCCACAGCATGACAGGAGATATGTGCAATCGATAAGGTTTTTTAGTAACTTTAATTCAAATACCATGAGTCCGGCACTACGCCTGTTCTCCAGGCTTTGGTAATTTGTCTCCTTTAGCAGTTCCACGTGATGCATGAATTTCGGATATATTCCGTATGATCGCATGTAAACATACCTTAGATTTTTTTTTAAAATTTTTTTATTCATATTTATGTATTTAAGTTGATAAGGTATCCAGACAGTACTGGCGTACTCCAGCTTGCTTCTGACCACTCCGTTGAACATGGCGGTCATTGCTTCTATGTTATTGAAAAAAATTACTCGAACAAAAATAAAGTGTGTTTTCCAAACGACGATGTTTATTAGGTATTTTTGTATTGAAGTTGGTAAATTATTGGCACACACGATGATGTGAGATATAATTCAAGATAAATAAATAAAATAAACTGTTTGCTCTATTTCAACAGATTACTAACTAGTGGGCAATTCTTGTTTGTTTTAGGAATATTAGCTATGAGAGATATTACTGAACGATCTGAAGATTGGATTATGTAGAGTTTAGAAATGTTAAGCGATAATAATAATGATACTTAGAAACTCCAATAATTTTTTTATGACTATACATAATTTATCTATCCATTCATAAAATTGTGCATTACAATAAAATCCTCCGCTGCTAATCTCGCTAGTGAATTCCTGTGTCGAGAAGAGCAGCTTACAATTATATTTAATTGAATAAAAGTACATAATACATATCGAATATGGTGTTTCTATGGTGATTTATGACAAAAACCACGATATGGGCACTCCAAAATTATCACTCTCCGCTAGTATGGAATATTTAACCATTTTCTAGAATAGATTTATAGAACCTACAGTTTTTATATTTTCACTAAGCATATTCTAAAGCAACGGAACTTTATAAGAAAAACTCATTTGTCGAAAGGATGTTCTGATATTCACCGGATGATATATTAAAGAAAAACCCATATAGTGTTGCGCACTTGGCGGTATAAATAATCAATAATAACTATATTAGAGTATCACTATTTTTAATTTTTTTATTCATAAGTTTTGTTTTCGTAGTTAAAATAATGTTCAAAGTGTGAGTTTTTCAGAGCCTGCCAAAACAACCGAAATCTGGCGGGTTACATGTGACGTCATAGATCCATTAGTTTTGTTAAACTTGGATACTATTGAAATACTTTACTTACCGCAGTAGTGATCCTTGTGCGAGTTAATACAGTACTACCTCGCGCAAATTTGACAGTAATCTAAATGCACTTGGCCCGTGAGGGAGCGGTCTATGTTCTATCAGAACCCGCCGACCAATCACAGGGCGTTTAAGTCTCTGATGATTTTAATCGTTTTTTAATGAGGATTTATTTATTCTACCTATTTTTATATGTTTGGTATATTTTTCACTCGACTAAAAATAATTGTGATTTCAGAATTAACTCAACCCATCGAATGAACAAAGTTTAAAAGTATTTCGCTCTTACTTTCATCGAGTACCTACTTTATGACATGATTTTTTATTTAGTTTGAGAAAATAGCATTTTTATTAAATAAGTGTATTTTTTGTGACACGTTACTCGTGCTAGCCGTATTTATTCAGAATCGTTAATAAAATGCTTATATTTTGTTCTCTAAAACGCTGATTTAATAATATTATCAGCATTGCTCATAACTTTAATTCCCTACCACCATTACATATGCTTTCCAGAAGATTCAACAAATGCAGTCCTCCGGTGATGAAGCAACTTTTCCAAAAATATTGTATGAGCTTCTACACTAGCGAGCTATGGACGACATACACACAAGGCGTCATGAACACACTCCGAGTACAGTACAACCACGCATACAGAGCCCTACTTGGCCTCCCCTGGCGATGCAGCGCCTCACAGATGTTCACCGAAGGAAGGGTGCATGGGTTCGCTGCTTTGATGCGCCACAGAATAGCCGGGACGAGTCAGCGCTACCAGAGATCGGACAACACTCTTGTCCAGGCCGTTGCCCAGTGGCAGGGAGCGCCTCTACACCAGAGATGGAGAATTTCACTCAAGCCACCATAAAGTCCTAATGTGCTCATCAATGTATTCATTTTTTATTTTTTTTATATATATATTTTTTTTTTATTGATTTGCTTTTTATGTATTAACTTAAATGTAAACTTTAATGGCAGGCAGAGCATTGCACACACCGCTCTATCTCACTAAGCTCTATCTCGTATATACAGCTGGGAGACAAGTGACGACATATGAAAGAACAAAAACATGTTTTTAAATGTCGCCGGAGACCAAAATTTAAATCTAAATATTTTACTCAAAATAACACCAGGAATCACTGGTTAGAGAAAGTCAGGGATGTCTCTTGGTTTTCTTTCACAAATTTGAATGGTAATCTTAAAATGATTCATGAACTGTTCGATAAAACATGCGAAAAATTATGCTTTAAATAATTTAAGATGAATGAAATTGTCAACGTTTTGTGATATCCTGAAAAACGACTTAGTCTTTTGTTGTTTGTTATTTTTAAACCCGTAAGCTGCACACATAAATTCAATTTGCCGCAATTGAAAGGAATGTCAATGTCAACATGCCACCCGAGCGCCTCTAGCGGCCAGCGTTGGTGGTCCTGCCGGTATTTTACTGGAATATTATTAATATTACTGGGTAACCACTAACTAGGTTTACATTTTTTTATAGAAGTAAATCAATTTTACGGTACGGTTTATTTAAATAAAAAACAAAATGAGAAAAACGAAAGCGTTTTGAAGTAAAAGGTTATTTTAAGGCGATGCCATACGTAGTAATGCAAAATCATGTGTTTTTGGTTTGAAAATTTGGTCGCCTAGAAATGTTTCAGATGCTTTAATTAAATACTGCGAATAAAATACATCTTGGCCTTTGAAATAATCGAGTATTTTTTAAATAAGTCTTTTTATAAGCCCAGAAAAAAATAATGTATAGGCCTATGAAAATTGCTTTAAAGTTCAAAATCTCCTACTTACGAACCCATTTTCGGTTATGATTTTATTGTACAATGTGGCAAATTAAGTTATTTATAAAATGATCGAGAAAAAATTAAATATTTATGCCTGAACATCCATAAAATAAAATAAAAGGCACTTTTTGGCCATGTTTTTTTCTTGCATAAATCAAAACAGGCGGATGGTGTTAAACGGGAATTTAAACCTTATCGCCATCTACGTAAGGGTTGTCATTGATAGCGGCTCAATTTTAAAATATTATACGACGTGGTGCATCGCCTTAATTGTTTTTTTTTTACTATCGAAAAAATAAGGAAAAAATCATGATATTGAAGTTTTATTTTGTTTTATGATTATGTTGACGAATACATTTTCTATACCGATTAGAAATGTGATATTTTTGATTTAACGCCAAAGCGACATTTTCGTTTTTAATTAAGAATTCGGCGGCGTTGACGTCACGCCAGCTGTCTTATCAGTGAGTTACGGTTTCTATGTCATTATGACAATGTGGCTAGTTTGCCCCGTTTCGGTATGTCTTATAAAATCAGTAATTACGAATACAACATATTAAAATTACACATTTCTTCTAATTACACAATCAGAAAAATAATCTTTAAATATTCATTTTGTGAAAATACCCCATTGTAAACAAGATCATTTAAAAAAATTCGTTCTTTATGGGTGCGTATAAACAGGAGAAAAACCATGAGTTATGGGGCAGATACGAAGCAACCGCAAGCGGCGTTTCACGCCTTCCTTCCATTCCGTTCCTTTCCCAGAATTCGTAGTTCGGCTTGCGCATTTTGTCTCTTGTTTATACGCAGCAAAACAAGTAATGTTCGTTTCAAAATTTAAATTGGATTAATTTGTATCATATTGATTGGTGCAGAGAAACTTAAAATAATCATAACATAGTCTTATGTATTGTGTATTTGCAGTAAAATGTACAATACACTCATTTCAATTTTTGATATAACGATGCTAGGTCAAAACATTATTTTTTATAAAAAAACTCATCAAATCTTAGCTAAAATATAAGTCGTCCGTATTTATACTTAGATCGGTTGTGCAATGTCATACATTCATGCCCTTGTTTTAGTTTTTAATTGCACATTTTTTGTATACTTTTATAAAACTTCTTCTTTCTAAAACATTATTAGGTAATTTTTTTTTTTTTAAAAGAAAGACAAACATTCCCGGGTAAAGAATAACCTGACAATATTTGAAAATCTCCTACTACCACCACAGTAAGCGGAAAATGTTGCTTGTGTTGTGATGGAGGACTTAGCCAGCCGAGGAATTGAACACACTACGCCTGGGTGGGACCCAAACGCGATATCAACTCGGCCACCTATTTTTGTTATTTGTTTTTGGGGTATTATGCCGTGTTGCGCTAACTCCTTCTTTAGCCAACGTTTCGGACAGCATTGCAGTGTCCATCATCAGGGCAGATGTGTTATTTAAATAACACATACTAAATAAGACATCTGCCCTGATGATGGACACTGCAATGCTGTCCGAAACGTTGGCTAAAGAAGGAGTTAGCGCAACACGGCATAATACCCCAAAAACAAATAACAAAAATACTTTTGGCCGTGAAAATCTTAAATCATATTTTTTCGGCCACTTATTTTTATATCTAGTTTAAAAAATCACTGAAAATTTCACATTTTATGTTATTGTTTGTTTAGATTTCACATTTCATTTTTATTTTTGATAACTTAATTTCAAATCTTTCTTCTTAAAAGAAAATTTACACTTAAACTATATAAATGATATTTTTTAGGGAGGTAAACCAACCCTCACTTTTCACTAAGTCTACTTCACTGTTGGAGATAAAATTGTTCAACTCGAAGAATTTCTATCTACTCTACCTAACAAGGTAGTTTGGGTAAGTTTTTCGAAGAGAACTATACATTTTAAACAAAACAAACAGTATTGGAAAGTTTAATTTTGCAATTGTAGAGAAAACTTTTCACCTTTTCATGCTCACAGGTGTTTAATGTTTTTTAATCGAGTGGAAATGTCAACAACCAATCTTATAGATGTGATGCAATTACTTATATTCATCCATACGTATACACCCATATTATATTAACATTCATATAGTATGTATACATTCATAGCTATAAATGGTGCAGTCGGTAAGAAAATTGTATACTTCCATTGTTATAAATGGTGCAATCGGTGAAATAATTGTATGTATCCAATAATTGATAGAGAAAAATTGCTCTAAAGAAGGACTTATGTTTACTTCATCCAAATAGTGGTACTAAATGTACTTAAAGGAATTACTTATGCAGATTCAGCTTTTGTAATCATAACATTATATTCTACAACAATATTCTGGGAGAATTTAAACGATATTACTAACAGTTTAACAAAACTAACGATCTACTTTAATACCCACGCACAGGCTTTGTTTCTGTGGGACTTTTAGTTACGTACTAAAATGTGTTTTTATTTTTCTATTTCAAGGCAGTATCAGAACTTACAATTTAAAAAAAAGAGTCCTGAGAACTTACATTTACGCCGCTTTTTAAATTATTTAAATTTAATTTATATAAATATAAATCTTGGCTTATATCGCCACCCGCACTAAGCATTGCCGCTCGGTCGAAAGGTTTACGATTTATAAACAGGCCAATTAATTGTACTTCATTATATTTGTACATCTACAACGTATTCTAATCGAAACAAAAAAATATGTTTTATGTAGCGGGCACCAACTTCTATAATATCCTTTCCTTCATATATTTGCCATCTACTTTCCTATCGCCTTAAAATATTTCCTCCTAATATTAAATTTAAAAATTCCGGTTTGATTTTTAAATTCATCGTATCCATAACAATACAAGCTTGGGAGATAGTTTGGGCTTAGAAAGTTGAAAAATATAAAAATAAATTAAAAAAATGCGTATTAAAAAAAAAACTGCAAAATGGTGACGATGGTGCTGATAAATGCCCAATTCGCATGTTGTAAGCTTATAAACTAGTGTGATGAAGGTTGGCGGTATCGGGACTCGAACCTCTGCGGCCCCAACCCATGTGATGAATCGTCCGTGATTCTACAACATCAGCTACCACCCGGTTGAAGCAACCCGACAAAATATTCAAACACAATGCACCGTTGTTTACATCATGGTCGCGTCATCGTCATCGCGTCATCAATAATGCACATCGGAAAAATTGCATGACAGAATTATTGTCAAGTCGATAAATAATAAAATTATCTATCGTTGCAATTAATAGATGTCGTTAATCAAAAATTTATCATTTTTTCGGTCATTTCAACAGTTGCACAATATAAATAATAATTGCAAAGGTACAAAACTTTAAACTGTATTATCGATAAAATAAAATGAAGTGGTTATTCCTTGTAAATAATGTGTCTCCATAAATCAAAGTATTGAGAGAATAGATATTAAAAGTTAACAAACCTAAGAAAAATTGATTTTTTGGTACCATTTTATAGTATCTGCATCGTATGTTATAAAAAGATGTTATTATCATCCAAAAGAGGTGTCTACGAAAAATTACAAATTCTGATCACCGGGATTCATTAAGACCAATTTTTAAAAATCTTAAACTTCTGACAGTGACGGACGTATATATAATGGAGTTATGCCTGTTAGTTCGATCATCTCCAGAAAAGTTACCACAAAAAAAAAACTCGACACATAAACACGCTACAAGGTTCACAAAAAATTTATTAATCCCAAAAGCAAACAAAACTAAATTTCAAAAAAGGACCACACTATATGGCCATTATAGTATATAATAACCTTCCACGTAGCATCAAACAAATAACCGACATACTTAAATTTAAATCATCACTAAAAACATTTGTTTTAAACAAATGTCACTACACCTTGAATGAATACCCGACATAAATTAAATACCTCTGTTTTTTTTATTTATTTTTTATTTACCTACATTTATTAACATGAAATTGTTGGGTTATGTAATATAATGTGTATTTGTTGGGTTAGCTGGAAGAAATAGGATGTGACCTATAAGCTATACCCTTTGTACGCTGTATTTTTATGCAGTAAATATATTTTTGAGTTTTGAATTTTATGTTAATACAAATTTTGATATTGACTTTCGTTTAGCATAAAGATAAATTATACTCTTAGGAGATACAATATGTTACAATAAAAAACATTACTTGGCGGATTCACAATATATTTTGATATGTCTATAGCTTTGGGATGGTAGGTTAAGGACGCGCATTATTTGAACCTATTAAAATGTGGTCTATGTTTAGTACATTTCAGTTCAACTCACTTTTGACCAAAATGTTTGATGTTTAAACTATAAGCCATCAATAACTTGTTTTATTTTTTCCTGACAGTTTATCATAATGCAAATGATGTATTTTAGTTATGGTGTTAGGAATTTTTACATATGTATAAAATAGTTTGTCGAATTTCTAACATTGAATTACTTGTAATATGGTTACCACCGTACAAATGGAAGTCGTTCACGTTAGTGCAGTCATTATTATTTTTTGATATTAGTTCCATACAAGAGGTCATGATGGAAATAATTTCCTCAGGGCTTACGTCATCTTTGGCGATGCTGGGTGTAGGATCTTTTTAGGAAAGGAAAGAGAGAAAGTTCTGGGTATGGAAAGGAGAATGGGGGTGGCTAGGAATCTAGGGGAAGTGTGTCCAGGAGTGACGAAAGCATGAATCCATCCCTCCCCCTGCGGTGGAAGGCAAAGCTCAGAGTCCAGCTAAAGATGTCAAAAGGTCTCCCTCAACCAATCTCCCCTGATCTGGCCTGTCACGCAGTTGGTGAGCAGGCGCATTCACCGATTAGACCCAGACAAACCACACCCCCATGAACACGGACACCCCTGCTAAGTCACCAAACGTAGCGAATTATTTTTTATGTTTATAATACTAGCGTGAATGATAGCTAGAATGTGTGCCCTCGCAAAAATTGAATAATCGATACTATTTGAAAATTTAGTAAATAAGAGTAGTAGTAAAAATTGACAGTATCCGCAAAAAAATAAAACTCTCCGACCTGGAAAAGAAGTTTATATTGATCAATAAACAAATATCGTTAATATTGTGCCTTAGAGCGTTGCAGACAGACTATTCGACAGCTTATGACGACTTGAAAGTGCGGTATATGCATTTCGAGAAGCAACGTCATATTTGATGAGATTATGTTTGCACATCGCTAATGCTGATTTGAATTAAAATGTTTCTTAAGACGGCTACTAGATGGCACACGAGTTTAATATGAATTTTGATTTTATTTCAAAAAATTTTGTTCTTCTTGATTTCCATAATTTTTATTAATAAACGCACCATATTAAACGACGTTTCTGTTGAAGAAGTGCGTATTTAACAACTTTGTTTGTAAACTGTTTCTGTGCATCCAGTAGTAATTTCAACTTAGGACAGTGAAATATACTTCATTTGGCAAACCAGGGTCTCTTTTCACGAACTTTTTCTGTTACAGCTATTAGATTCGTACAGTATTTTATGTTGCATGAGTTGAATTGTGATACTGAATTACTCCAGTTTTTTGTTTTTGTACATTATAAGATATAAAAAGTTGGTAGGTTTAATTTCCCGTATTTTGTGACCTTTACTGGTTAACGGGATAAAGACTTCCCATATGCGTGAATATTTTTTTTCCAATCTTTCTAGAGTTTATCCGAATAATTAAAATTTCTTTATTTTCGTAATTTTTTTTACATTTCTTAGTACAATTTAGTAATAGTGGCTTACACCTCTGTTGAGGCCTTTACTTTATTATTTCTCCAAACCTCGGGCCTGTTTTAAAGTGTCTCTGTACATATCCATTTAAAATTAAAGTGAACTAAATTAAATTGTTTGGTTATGTTAAATTGATGACCGCGCATCCAAAGAATGAATCTTATTAGGGCCAAGTCTTTCATAGTTATAAATCATATAATTTTTTCAAAACTGTTAACAAATACATTCGGCTTATGGTAAAAATAGACAAAAACAATAATAAAATTTAGTGAAAACTGTGAATCAATAACACTACTTTACTAAGTGGATTGCATAGTAGTAAAAAGTGTAAATGATTTTAAAAAAAAGTTAAATCAAAAGTTGACATTTCATTGTCACTTCAATAGTTCACACCATAAGTTATCCCTAAATAATCCCAATGATGACTTCATACTTATGGGAGACTACAATATCTCAATTCAAATCAAATGATTCCACAATAGGGTGTATCGATTTTTAACTTTTTTTTTTGTTTTCAAATTCCAAGTTGAAAAAAAGTTGCTACTAGGTACCACAACTTACCACAAAAAGTTTTGGATTTTTAAAAAATGTTTAGGTCTCCCGCACAAGGCCTAAAGTTTCAATTTTTTCAACAACCAGCCACCGATGAAATCAGCACTCACGTGATAACAACATAGTTATCTTAAACGCGTTATCGATCTCCTAATAAGCAATTTGAACTGTGCATTACTGCCCTGCTATACTCAAATCAAATCAAATCAAAAATTATTTATTGTAAAATAAAAATTACAAAAGGTGTAGCTTGTGGGTAGACTTACTAGACTTACTTACTTACTTACTTACTTACTCCCTTTCTTACTGAAGGTTCCCATCACAAATCCCAGTTTAAAACATTTACCGTGCCAAGTCTTATTTCTTTCTGATTATCACACATTTTTTTTACATAGAACTCGTCAAAAGAAACTCCAAAAAGAATGTTACATAAACTATATAAGTAATGATGAGTTAAACATTTTTGAACTTTCGTGAAATCAAAACAAAACTCTTCTGATATACCTAATAATATGTTCCACAAAATCTTTTATTCAAGTGATGGGCCACAACTTTCAATCTTTTTAACGATTCAATCTGTTATTGTCCCCTCCCCAACCACAAACATTAGCGTCATTATCAATAATAATAATGAGTTCAATATATCTGAATTCGATTAATATTAACAATCCTTAGTATCAAAATATCTGAAAAATATTGACAAGAAAAAATGCGCTGGACGTGATAAATTAAGGAATAACAACTTGTTAATCCCATCACATTACTGTTTATATTTTCTATCTATCTATTTCCTACTATTTGGAAAAAAGTTTTTGTTACTCCTATTTTTAAGAAGTGGGATTAACATGATATTGAGAATTATGGGCCTATATAAAAACTATGCGTCCTAAGTTAAGTCAAGGAAAAATCATTTATAACCATTTTTTTAATATTTGTAAAAACAGAATTATCAACCCCAATAACACGGTTTTTTTCAAGGCAGATCTGTTAAATCAAATTTGAGGCAATTCACCAATTTTGTTCTTAATTCTATGGATAAAAAAAAACAGGTTGTCTCTGACTGTACTGATTTTTATAAGGCTTTCGACGAGGTTAGTCATGATTTACTCTTACATAAACTCGAAAAAATTGGTATGGGTGGAAATCTCTTCAGACGGTTCTCATCTTACATTGAAAACAGAACTCAAACTGTTGCCCTAAAAGGTTACATGTCGAGATAATAATCATTCCCTTGGGGGTACCTCAAAGTTCCCATTTAGGGCCCCTGCTTTTTACTTTGTACTTCAATGACATCAAACTTGTCATCAGTCACTCTGATTTTAATCTTTGCGCTGACGATATAAAAATATACAAACGCATAAGCTTAGTAGTTGATAATAAAAGAATAGAAGAAGATTAAAATTAATGAAAATCGCATAGAAAATCAAATAATTCTAAACACAAATAAATGTAATGCGATAGAATTTTCACGTAAAAATCACCCAATCATCCATACTTACCACCTGAACCACACTCCTCTCAATCACAGACCTTGGAGTATTACTTGACTCAAATTGTTTTTTAAAGACCACGTTGAACACATCTTAGAAAAAGCCTACAAAAATTGGGTTCACTTTACGCTTCAAAAAACCATTCAATAAACCTTTTAAACTTGAATCACTATATATATATATATAGCATACGTAAGATCTCATGTCAATTTGCATCTGTTTTTTTGAATCCTCAATAATAAAATTATATAAACCGAATTGAAAATATTATTTTTTTTACCCGAGGTATCGCTTTCATCAAAATCATAAATCTAACCCGAACACTATACATACAAAGAAAAAAATTTAACGTACTGTTTCTACATAATATTGTGAAATGCCTTATCTACTCACCAGCTTTATTAGAAAATATTGCATACAACAATTCAAATCAAAATACACCAAAAATCTTTACTCAGACGTATCTGCAAAACTTACAATTCCCTGAGAGATTTTAATATTTTCCATTGTACACTTAAAATATTTGAATATTTGATAACCCTTTCCTCTTGGAATGCTATGGCTTACACGTGTCCGAAAACTTCAACCGTAGTCGGCGCCATGACTTGGTCAAGATACCACATGGCTGAACAGATGTACTAGTTCAACATAGCATGACACGAGGAATGGCGCGGTTGAAAGAGGTTTCAGAAACAATCGATGTATTTCATTTCTCTGTAAATAGCCTTAAAACTTTATCGAATAATTATTTTCCAAGATGTTAAGATTGTCAGAATGAGAAGTTTAACAATCTGTTGTACAATATTAAAATATATATATAAAATATATATATTAAGCGCAGAAATAGAAGGAATTATGCTTGCCATTCAGGATAGAGTCATTAATACGAAAAATTATAGGAAGCATATAATCAAAGATACAAATCAAATTGATGATTTATGTAGAAAATGTTTGGGTTTTCCGGAAACTATAGAAAACTATTATATAGGAAAATATTATATGGGAATGTTCTGTATTAGCACCATCCGAGTATACATTTAGGCACAATCAATTTTTAAAAATAATTCACCAAAGTTTGGTAATTAAACATAACTTGATTGACTGTCGTAATATGATACCATATTATGAATACGAACCAAATTCATTTATAGAAAATGAATTTTATAAAATATATTATGATAAAATTATACTAACAGACCGAACGATTAGTCATAATAGGCCCTATATAGTTTTACAATACAAAATTTAAAAAAAATAACTTATATAATTGATGTCGCTATTCTATCAAAATTCCTGTAATATTCAAAAATCTGTTAATGAAAAAATAAGAAAAAACACAGATTTAGGAAATGAGATAAAAAGAATTTGGCATTCTCAGACTATAAAAATATTACCATTTGTTATTTCGGCTACTGGAATTATACCTAGCTCTCAATCAGTCATTTTAAATACATGTAGGATTACGAAAGAATTTTTAAATATTTGTATTGAGGGATCAATAGGATTTATAGGCCCTGTTAGAAGTTCTACCGAGCCGAACCCTCTGATATGAAAATATCTGGAGTGGATGATTATTTTCCTATTTGATCTCTAGTGAGTTGACGTGTTTTACTTGTATTGTATTGTATCTATTATGCTTATATAATGCACTTGCATAATGTGGGTTGACAAGATGATCATTTGTAAAAAAGTGTGTAATTTGTAAAGACGAATAAATCTCACCACATGAACCCGGGGACAGTGCTAAGTCACTAAACGTAGCGAACCACTTGGGGTAACCTATGACAGAGGCGTTGGTTATCCGATAAACGGTTCCTGGGGCGGTAGTATATATACCCGCCTTTAAAATTTCTAATTCTTATAATTACCATATGAAAGGATGCCACTTTTTATTCCATCAATTTCTATCGCTCAGTAAGAATTTTTATTCCGAAAATATAAAGTTTTAGCTCGGGTAAAACCGGGTGCCGAGTAGTAGCAGTAAGTTATGTTAAAAATCGAAATAAAGAAGAGTGTAACTGAATAAGATAGGTTCAATAAATAAAACAGGTGAAGATACACAATTTTATATTAGTACCAACCTTCGCCCCAGGAGATACATAAATATATGGAAAAGGTACAATTTTCTAGAAAATACAGCAAATCTTTTCACTGTGTTGAAATCTAACATATAATTTACGCCCGTGTTTTTTACAGTATCATAACACTGCCAGGAACGTTTTGAGGGTTTAGGATCGCAGGGGCCTATCTACAAAAATATAGTTTTAAAATAAACGCAAATGAAGATTTAAATGCTCGTATGCCCACCTGTATGCCCAACTGTTTGATTTAAACAGTTCTGTATACGATGTAGAACTAAGTGTTACTAATAAATATGATAATGGTGTTACGGAAACCATGCCTAACTCAAAACACAGGATTTTGTAGTTAGACCCATGAGATCCTAAGCCCAGATTTGGCATCCATGTCTGGATCTGTAACAAGTGCAATTTCCCAAGAATCGACCAACTTTTGTATTATGTGGCACTTTGACGTTCTACAGTTTGTAGTAGGGCCGTATAAATCTTCCCACCGCTACTACTTGTCGGAAATGTGACAATTTTTCCGCTAGTAATAGCATATTTGTAAAAGCAACACATGGAATATTTTAAGAGCTCAGTTTATTAAGGTGATGCACTAAGTAGTAATTTAAAATCATGTGTTTTTGGTTTGAAAATTTGGTCGCCTAGAATGTTTCAGATGTTTTAATTAAATACTGCGAGTAGAATACATCTTGGCATTTGAAATAATCGAGTTTTTTTTAGATAAGTCTTTTTATAAGCCCAGAAAAAATTATGTATCGGCCTATGAAAACTACTTTAAAGTTCAAAATCTTCTACTTACGAACCCATTTTTGGTTATAATTTTATTTTATAATGTGGCAAATTAAGTTATTAACAAAATGATCGAAAAAAATTTAAATATTTGTGCCAGAACATCCACAAAATATATATATATATTTTTTTTTTATTATTTTAATATAGATCATATGGTTTACATTAATACATACATATTTTGCAAAATATAATATTAAGGTTCATAATTGGTCATGTATACCTTATCAGAAAAGAGGAGCTTTTGTGCCTGATAAGGGAGCCACGATTCTTACTTAGATTCAATGTTATAATATTATGTTATGTGTAAAATATATATATATATATATATTTTAATATAAGTTTTTTTGGAAAAAAGTTTGATTTTATTTATTTGTTCTTGTTGGTTCGTAATACAGCGCAATTCGGAAGGGAGATTATTGTAGTTTTTTATGGCTTGGTAAATATAATGGTTTTGCATTTGAGTTTTTTTAAAGATTGGCGTAATAAATTGATTTCCAATTCTCATCAGTTTGTAAAATTCTTGATATTCTGAGTTATTTTTTTCTTTACACATTTTTATAATGGAAATTTGCTTAAATATATCATCAATATTTGGTACTGGAAACAATTTAAAAGGCAATTTTGTTGGGAAAGTAAAGTTTTTTTTAAGTATTACCTTTATATTAATTTTTTGCGAGACTTTTACTGAGTTTAGGTTGTTTTTATAAGATCCTCCCCAACCTATGATTCCGTAAATAAGCAGGGAGTGGACAAGAGCATAATATACATTTTTTAGTATTTTCACATTTAAAATATTTCTTAACCTAACAAATATATATATACATTTCCTTATTCTCTTTACTAACTCCGTAATATGGCTTTTCCATATCAGATTTTTATCGATGGTCACACCAAGATATTTAATTTCAGAAGAAGAGTTGATTACAGTACAAATAGGATTAAGTAGTTTACAGTTGACATTGTCACAATTTTCATCATGGATTATGATATTTACTTTGTGTTTAGGTATTTTTTGTAGTGAAAATAATACACATGTTGTTTTTTTGGCATTAAGTGTGAGTAGGTTATTATCAAACCATGATTAAGATATTAATACATTTATTTGCAAGTTTGTTAACTAGTTCCCATGTTAGACCTTTTATTAGTAAAACAGTATCATCAGCATAAGATATTAATTCATCTTTGATTTTCTGTTGGGAATGTCATTTACATACGAGTACATTAGAAATAGTAATGGTCCGAGGACCGTGCCTTGAGGAATGCCAAATGTACTTGTTAGTGGTGTACTAAAAGTTTGGTTTAATTTTACAATTTGAGGTCTCTCTGTTAAGTAGCTTTCTATCCATTTAATGGCTAAGTGGTCAAGGCCATTTTCTTTTAATTTTAATAAAAGTCTTTCATGGGAAATGCTGTCAAAAGCTTTCTTTAACTCAATAAAAATTCCTATACATTTATTTGATTTGTCCAGGGTACTCTGAATACTAGCTGAAATTTTTGCAATGGCATCTTGGGTACTTTTTCCCTCTGTGAAACCGAATTGATTTTCATTTACAATCGAGTTTTTTTTTCAAGAACGCTGTTAGTCTTTTTAGCAATTTTTTCAAAAATTTTCGATATATTAGATAAAAGTGAAATGGGTCTATAATTAGAAATGTCCTCCGGGCTACCGGACTTAAATATTGGAGAGATTATGGTTTTCTTATACGTGCTCGGGAAAACTCCTGTCTTAAAGCTATTGTTTATAATATGAGAGATTGGTGTAGAAACATAATTTTTAATGATTTTTAGTGTTTTTACGGCGAGACCGTCAAATCCCGAAGCAGAACCACCTCGCATTTTGATATAATTTGTACAATTTCAGACGGATTGGTTGGTTCGAAGAGTTCAAGTTTAGTTTTTATATTCGAAATATTTTCAATCTACACATTATTTATTTTTTTCACGGTAATTTTTTCTGCTAGACTCTTTCCGATATTTGCAAAGAAATCATTAAAAGCGTTTGCTCCTTTTTTAGGTTCTTCAATACAGTTAATTATGTTATTGATTGACGGTTTGACGGTCCGTCCTCTCTGCCTACCCCCGCGAAGAAACGGCGTGATGGTTAGTTAGTGAGACTTGGTCTGTTCATAAAATTTAAAAAAATAAATGAGAGAGGAGCGAACTTGAATTTCAATCAAATTTAATGAAAATATAGAACTACACATTTAAGTACAATGAAAAGAATAAACTTTAAATCCTACACACATTTTTAACGGTTTATTATTATTTGTCATGAAAAATTTAAATTTAAATTTAAAAATAACACTTTCAATAATCCATACTGGTAAGTATTAAACTTTACTACTATTGCGAACTCATTACCTAACCATTATATCTTTTATGAAAAACGTGCCCTTTTGAACAATGTATTTTTTTAGTGGAAATGATTAATTTCAAATCGGAAAGCTTTGTTTGTTTTGGCTGTGAGCGATCGATTCCCGAAACCGAAGCAAGGGGTATTTTTAACCTGCAATGGCACGGGACGTGATTGAAGGCAGTTTATTTTACGGCTTATTTGATCTACACATGATAACTTAATGCCCGACTTTGTTCCAAATAGGTTTCGTTAATAATATTTTCAGTTCGAATGAAATGGCTATCTAAATAATGTGTTAGGAAAACCTCTGCATTTCGGAAAACGCTAATTTTAAAATGGATTCTAAAACTGAATTCGAAAGAAAAGAAAGAATCAAATATCTGAATTTTTGACTGTCCCAAATAAAGACACCGTATATTATCAAGGGTGATCTAATTCCAGTTTCCTTGCTGTTATTTATAAAAAATACATAAAATATAACATTATCATATATATATTTATCCCCTCTCGTACTTTGTTGATCTCGCGCGACGGTACGCCAGGTATTTGTTGATCCGTTTACATTTGTTGATCCACCCCGGATATGTTGATCCATTACCCAAGCTGGCATACATATGTAAATCCCTATAGATCAACTTGTGTCATCGATATTTAGCTGTAAGCCACACCCATTTTTCGGTCGCATGTACATTTTACACAATTTATTTTGTTGATCTATATATTTCCGACAAACTTGACGAAGCAAGCAAATATATGTGTGTTAATTAATTGAATTTTTAGGTAAGGGGGTAAAACGGATTCCTGCTTAGCAAGCGTGGCAAGACGGGACACCGCTCTTGCACAGAACAACTTCATTCGGCCAGCCTTGTGACTCGACGACTCTTCCCGCTCGGTCGCTAAAACTCTGTGCGGTATATTTGCTTCTATTCTCACTAAAACAGGCAATATACCTATTCTTAATGATGGTGAATTTTCAATTTGTGATGTATTTGTTGTGTATATTTTTATAATAATAAACTAATTATTTTATAATTCAAAATGTGAAGACTTGTTTTCTTCCTTAATTAAAAATCAGTTTAATGTTTCTCATCTGCCAGGAGTTATTAGTAAATGGCTCTTATTAACTTATTGGTGTTTCAACGTATAAATGAAAGGACGCGAAAGTCACTTGATAGTTTCTGTGAAAAGACGCAAAAGTCACTCGATAGTTCAACAAATTTATGACCTTATTCAGTTTTATACAAATAATTTCGACATATTTTTGCTTTGGGAAAGCAAGAAAATTATTCCCTTTCTCTTTATGGGTTTTGAGCAAAATAAAATATTTGCGTGTCAAACCAAAACCTTCTAGATACCAAGGCCGGGATACTCATTGAAAGGAGCCTCCTAACTTGTATGAGATTTGGCAAAAATAAACTCAATTTATTCTTATTTATTAAACAATAATAAAATGTTTAAGTTAATTTAAAAAATATAATAAAAATACATTTTCGATTTTCCCATACAATTTAGGAGGTAGATTTGAGCCTTGTGAGCTAGGAGGTTTTGGTCAAACAGGGTTTGACCAAAACCGAAAATTTTTTTCACGAAAGTTTTTTTTTATATCTTAGATAAATTAATATAACCTTTCGCTAGAAAAATAACGATTTAATTTTGAAATACTTTATTAAAGACGGGTTATTACACATATCTTCAAATTTAAAAGTTAATTTTCTAGTTCTTTGTTAGTGTTCAAGTTTTGTTATTATTTTAATATGGCCGAATTGTTTCACAGCACTGAAATAAAAACAGAACTTGAATAGAAATTTCAAAGAACTTGAAAATTGGCTTTGAAATTTGATGAATTGTTCAAATTATGTGAAACAATCAATCCTAAGTGATTGTGAGAGAGTTGTGTTTTTGTTTGTTGTGTTTGCTACATTTACATTTCCACAAAAGACGAAAAGGTGAAAATTCTGTGTTATTTACATAATCGTGAAGTTATATGTCTTAGGCGCTTTGAGAGTAGATTTCGCATTCAAACTTATTAAAATACCCTCGTTCGTGTTTAAGTCACATAAGACATATTTATGAGGAGAAAATTATCTTTCTGAAACAGTTGTCTGAAAGCGGTTGTCAAATAAAAAAACACTAAGGACGGGTTGTTTCGGAGTATTTGAACAATTCATCAAATTTTAACGTTCATTTTCAAGTTCTGTGAAAGATTTTTTCAATTTCCGTTTTTATTTCAGTTTTGTCAAGCAACTAGCCTATAATGATATAATAACAAAACTTGAATTGGACTTTCACAGGTCCCAGAAATAAACGTTGAAATTTGATGAATTGTTCAAATACTCCGAAACAACCCGTCCTTACTCTTGAAATGTGCCTAGATTTTCTTTTCTGGTATATTTTTACAAATATCCTAAATACCACAATTCTTATTTGTCGGAACGACCAGATTTTATTAGTACTAAAGCAGCACTCAATGTTTTACAACAAATATAAATGTATCGATAATTAAGTTTTAATATTTTGTTTCTAGTTTACAATAAGATTTGCAAAATAAAACATTTTTTAAAACCAATTAAGAAAATGTAAGTTATTATAAATTTTAAAATTAAAACTTAACCTCCCATACTACTACATATTACATACAAGAAAAGGTAAAAATATAAATGTTTAATATAGCGAAACATTGATTGTCCCGAAAATATATCGAAATATTAATTATCCAGAAAATATAGCAAAACATTGATTGTCCCGAAAATATAGCGAAACGTTGATTTTCCAGAAGATATGGCGAATCAACGATTTTCCAGAAGATATGGCGAATCAACGATTTTCCAGAAAATAAATACAGTAAACTAACAAAATCTATTAAAAATAAGAAAATACACAGATTTAGGAAATGAGATTAAAAGAATTTGGCATTCTCAGACTATAAAAATATTACCGTTCGTTATTTCGGCTACTAGCATTATACCTAGCTCTCTCATTCAAAATTTAGGCATATTAGATATATCAAAAAATTTATATATAAAGATGCAAAAGTCGGTCATTTTGAATACATATAGGATAAAGAAAGATTTTTTAAATATTTATGTTGAGGGATCAGTAGGATTTATAGGCCCTGTTCGAAGTTCTACCGAGCCGAACCCTCTGATATGAAAATATCTGGAGTAGGTGAATTTTTTTTCCCATTTGATCTCTGGTGAGTTGACGTGTTGTTGTTCTTGTATTGTTTTGTATTTATTTTACTTATATAATGCACTTGCATAATGTTGATTGACTAGATAATCATTTGTGGAAAAGTGTGTAGAAGGGTTTAGTTTTTCCTATGGGGAAGATTTAACCCGGACAACAAAATTGGAAGCATAAAGAAAAAAAATATTGAATGAAGTAATGATTGTGTGTTCTTTTTAGATGTAAATAATGAAAAGTAACAATCAGACCGCCATCACCCGAGTTACTTTAATTGCAACGACATGACAGTTTGAAACTATTCCAAAATCCAAGCAAAATAAAAAAAGTTTCCTTGCGCTCGTGTGCGCACATCCATGTTTACACTGTAATGGATTTTGATGCACGTTACTATTGTCGCAACTAAAGTCTCTCGTGTGCGACTTGACTATAAAGCAGTGATGTCAAGAGAAGAATAACGCGAGAAACGCGTAAATAACGCGTCTTTAAATAAGATTCCATTTTATTTTTTTACAATTCCTTTCAAGGACGCGTTGTTTTACAGAATTTGAACAATTCGTGAAATAAGAACAGAACTTTCACATAATTTGAATTTTAACTTTGATATTTGATAATTTCTTCAAATTACGTGTAACAATCCGTCCATAATATGTAATGTGAACGTGTTTAACTTTCAGATGTCATTGAGATATTTCATCAAGTTTTCGCTCCCTCGACATAAATATTAGGTTTATCAAGAATCAGTAAGTTAATCTTGCCTTTACAGTTCCTCAATAAGGTGTACGGATTAGGAACATAATACACGGAATTCTTAAAGAAAATTGAAGAGACACCCGATAGCACAATTTCCTTTCAAAGGCATTGTATGAAATATGAGATATTCATTTTTCACAGCCAAAGCGTAGCCATGGTACGAGTATATTTTATTAGTATGTGTGCGTTAGAAGAAAAAAGTCGATGCCCCAAAACAGTGTTTTCTAAGTTTATGGAAAAATCATAAACTTTTTACGTCAAGCGTTTTTCGTTACAAAGGGATGTTGTCAACTTGTATACGATCCATGAAACAGTTTAACCTACGAAACAATGTTCCCAAAATAATACACGAAGAGGTCAAGCGTTTATTTATTTTTTTGGCTTTTATGTCCAATTTTCTTCAGACGAAAGACCTCGTAAATATGTCATAATAAACGACGCCACAAATGCCATATCCTTATAGCTACTCTATATGTAAAATAATAAAGATAAATTACTCCATTTCGCCGAACAGCCATCTTGGGGGTTTAAAGCAGCCCAAAAATATATCATTTGTCACTCAAAATAACGCAGCCTTTATATTTTTCCAAACACATTTCCAATTCACACGATTTTATTTACATAAATAACAGATCGGTGGCGCAATCCATTTTCTATTCATGCAGATTAAGTAGATTTTTTTTCTGAATGCGAAAAAATACTATTGGTATTTTTATCTCATATTTAAGAAACGTTATTTTATTTTAAAACTCAAAGATGTTATTGATTGTCAGTCTTAGATGTTTATATAGTACCTACTAGCGTTACTGTCGAGTTTCGTTGATGATTTAATTTTTATATTTGTGTAGATTATTCTGAGACGAAAACTATAATAATATAATTTTAAAAAAAGACATTATGACATCTTAACTGAAGCCGCGTCTCCAGCTACAGTTCCCAAAACATTGCGACAAACATTTGAAAACGAAAAGGGGGCGTTCCTATCCACATTTTTTTTCGAAAACAAATTGTTCGTGTTTTCCGTGTCCGATAGAAAACATTCTCTGAGCATTTGAAATGGGGAAGGCAGGGAAGGGGTAACCGTACGCGTTTTTCTTTTTTCGATCTTTGCATTGTAGCTTGTAGACTGCCGCCATCGTCACCTCCTCTATTTCTATGTTTAGTGGGGGTAGGTTCAGGAGCACTCCCATGGCTAGTATTGGAGTGGTTCTCATGGCTCCTGTGATGCTTCTGCATGCGAGTCCCTGTATGTGATTGAGTGTGACCATCACTGTTTTCAGTGTTGTTCTCCTCCACCAGACCAGGGCTGCGTGCATGATCCTTGGTGTTACAACGGCGGTGTACAGTCATTTAATCATTATTATGAGTTTAATAAATAATATCGTTTAATAAAGTCTTTTAAGTTTATTTTAAGGTGCACGAAAAACCTCCTGAAAAATTTTTGACAGCTGCTGTTTCGAGATTCACAAGTGGTACAACAGACTTGTCCCCAGTTGCGAGAAATGACAATATTGCTTATTATATACTAGCAATATCCCACCATGCATTGCTGTGGCTTAGTATTCTTATTAGTGTCTGTGCAGATAGAAAAACAATAGCGCGTTTTGCTTTTATGTCCAAGAGATGGCGCTGTTTTTCAAAAAAGCACATTTTACCTGTCACAGGTAACATCTTTGTAATATAGGTATATAAAAACACTTGCGTATTCGAATGCAAAGCTGTGCCAGAATTTCAAAGCAATCAGTGAAGAACTTTAGGAGATTTAAGATTTTGAACAAACCAACATTTACATTTATGTAGAAGATTATTATTATTATTTTTTTTTTATTGTTTTTAATTTAAATATATATATATATATACATTACAAACAATACAAAACAAAATGAAACTTTGTCTGTCCAACTGGGGAGGATTCCCGTTTCAGGACAGCCAAATTGTGTATTAAGTACATACTATTCTTTCAATGGAATGGCGATGCTTTATTATTACTGTACCATTATAAACATTTTCTACGAGTGTTGTTTATAATAATCCTAAATTATTTTTAACGAAAAATAAATTTAAACAAAAAAAATAATAAAATATATATATATATATATTTTTTTTTTTAGATTCTCACTGCCAAAAGCATCTTTGTTGTTTGTTTTTGGGGTGTTATGCCGTGTTGCGCTAACTCCTTCTTAAGCCGACGTTTCGGACAGCGTTGCAGTGTCCATCATCAGGGCAGATCCGGTAGATCCGGATCACACATCTTCGGATCTACCGGATCTGCCCTGATGATGGACACTGCAACGCTGTCCGAAACGTCGGCTAAAGAAGGAGTTAGCGCAACACGGCATAACACCTCAAAAACAAACAACAAATATATATATATGTATATATTTTTTATATTTGGCCGAAAAAATAAAAATAAAGTCTCCGAAATCAGTTTCCGAGACCCGGTAGAAATTAGCCTCACCAAATATGTCTTCTATTTTCATTTCCACAAATAAATTAAAATTTCCAGTTTGAAGATATGTACGGTATAACCCGACATTTGTGTTTCCTCCCTGGTACAATTATTTCTGCGATAGCTAAAACTGCAAGAACGTCTTCTTCGTCAGAACTCATCTGGACAGTTGGCAGCGTAAAAACGGAAACAATACACATCTTTCTTATCAGACATCTACAAAATAATGACAAAATATCTATGGCCACGCCTACCACGCACCAATGTTTCAATAAAGGGAGGAGACGGAGTGTGGACAAAAAAATGTTTGCGCTAATTTTTGAGGTAAAGTTTGATGTATTGTTTGTGGAACAATAGATTTTAATAAAAATTTAAATATGGCGCAGCCGCGTACTAGAGTTTTTGCAATTTATGTTATCGTGGTAAGTAATCATGTTTTGATATTACATATTATCAAATGAAACAAACAATTCACTCTAAACCACTAATTTGAATCAATTAAAATTTACCAACCGATAATTTCATTTCAGGCTTAGCTTCATCAGAATAACAAATTATACCAAAGAAAAATACATTTTATAAATACAAACACAACTTAAGCTGGTTGGTAATAAATTTAAGTTTTATTTAAGTTAGTTGTTTAAAATAAAATATTCGTTTTACTTAATGTTGAAAATTATCTTAAAGTTCGTATCCCTCCATTCAATAATTTATTCATTAGTATGGAAAAACGTTCAGTGTAAAGTGTTTGTTAATTTTTTTTTTTATATTAACTCCACACAGGAGGCCCTCAACAAAATAATTTCCCTCAGGGCCTATGTCATCTTTGGGGATGCTGTGTGGAGGGTCTTTTTGTGGAGAGGAAGGAGTGAACATGGGTCTTGAAGAGTCCCATGTTATAGGAGGGAGGAAACACAGAGGCCGGCAGTTCGTTCCACAGCCGAGCTGTTGAACTTAAGAACGAATCGTAGAAGCGACCCGTTCTCATGTGACAAATGTCAACTGTGTACAAATGTTGGGCGCGCGTTTGGCGTGTATCCCGACTACGCACCGGTGCCGAAGGGATCAATGACGTTAGTTCCTCAGAACATCTTCCATTGTAATACCGATAGAACAAGGACAGCATACCTACC
Source organism: Hesperophylax consimilis (assembly GCF_061612785.1). Lineage (NCBI taxonomy): Eukaryota > Metazoa > Arthropoda > Insecta > Trichoptera > Limnephilidae > Hesperophylax > Hesperophylax consimilis. Next base: position 28,971,783 of record NC_142858.1, on the reverse strand, counting down.
TGACGCCTGTGCTCTAAAGATTGCAGTCCTTTTTTAATTTATCGGTGGAGAACAATATACTCGTAGGTATTCATCTTTAAATACGGGTTTTCCAATCAGAGGTGTTATTTTGATATTCAATTGTAAAAGACCAATGATTTCGTTGCTTGTGTGGCACGTAGCGCCGTCTTGTTGAAAGTAAACGTTGTCCAGATTAATACCATCCAATTCCGGCCATAAAAAATCATTAATCATCTCTCGATAGCGCAATCCATTCACGGTAACTGTTATTCCAGCCTCATTTTCAAAAAAGTGAGGTCCAATGACTCCGTCGGACCACAAACCGCACCAAACAGTCACACGTTGAAGATAGAGAGGCTTTTCAACAATTACTATTGGGTTTTCCGAGCGCCAGATGCGACAATTTTGCAACAAGTGAATTTTAATAATTTCAATGCGTTGTTGAAGCGTGTATCGTTCCATTTTTATTAATGACGTAGTTTCTACTTGTCAAAGGTCAAAAAATGACAGCTTCAAAAGTTACATCTACTGAAATAGCGGGCTATTCAAAAAACCACCTCTTATTGGAAAACCATGTAGTATAAAACAAAGTCACTACACACGTCTGTCTGTGCGCTTAGTTCATCTAAACTACTCAGCGGATTTTGATAGGGTTTTCTCTATCACTTAGGAAATTTCTTCCAAAACATTTGTATATATAATACATACATATTATATGTGTAGAAAGTAGAGAAAAGTCGATGTTTTGTAATCAAGTCGTAAAAAATATATTTTCATGCGCTTACATTGCTAACGCTGGCTACGGACTATGAGATACACCAAAATAATGTAATACAGAATTGTATATATAATTGTAAAGGCCCACAGAAAAGTAGGCCACAGTATTTGTCTATCTTCTAAGGATAACCCCCAGCAACGTCAGGTACACGTCATCTAATTTTTACTAAAAGTTAGCAAATCGTTAAAAAAAAACTTCAGAAAGAACAGTCCCTTAAATTATATGATAAGGCATTTTTGTGCTTCCAGACAATGCTTTCCACAAAACCGATAAATGTTTGCAAAACAGCAAAAGAGTAAACAGAAAGTTTCGTCAGTAGCTATATACGAGTATTACACTCTGGGAGTAAAACCAAAATTCATAGGCCAATAATCTACCATCCTCGTAGCACGCATTTCCAAAATACGGGGCTTAGGATGACAGGGGCCTAGCTACAAAAACTGGTGTTTTGAGTTTAGCTTGGTTTTGGTAATGCCGAAATCATATTTATTAGTAATCTATCTCGTATATACAGCTTTTTACAAAATACTTTTGGGTATATCAGTCAGGCATATGAGCATTCCAATTTTTATTTGCGTTTATCTTAAAACTATATTTTTGTAGATAGGCCCCTGTGATCCTAAACCCTCGAATAGGTTCTCCACTCCCCCAACTATTTGTAAGGCGAACCACGTATCAGTAACTTCCTACCACTGATAACCTCTCAGGAGTACATACATTGATTTGGAAAATTACCTAATAACGTTTCAGAAATGAGCTCTTATGTCCTTTTTATTATCACACGCCTTTCTTTCCGTGTTGGCTTTTCCGGAATTTTTTTGTTCATTTATTAATACATAACTAATTGTTTTAATGTTGCAGTTCCGTTAAAATAAAATAATATAATTCACACCTACGAATTTATCGAATTACTGAAAAAACTAATTAATAACTGTTGGGAAGTAAGATCTTCACAGATGCACTCATAGAGGGCAGTGCATTGAGCTGGCGTGTCTGGCGTGGCAAGTCCGTAAGATGGCAGATAGTGGCCAGTAGTCGCCAGGGCCGGTGAGAATGTTCCCAGTGAAAATTACTGTTCTCAGATCTCAATTAGCCAGCTTCTAGTTAGGTCGACTATCGAGTCACCATTGTAATACGCGAAGTATTAATAAATCCCTGATTTATCAAAAAGAACCATTTATTTATAATCTCCTTCCACGACGAGTTGAAGAACTATTGGTGGGAATACAACAAATAATTGAAATGCTCACATCACATGATGGTGGTTGTCTTGTTTTAAATACATCTATTTGAATTTATTTTTCGTTTTTTGTAATGAATGACTGCAAATCTTGGAAGCGGAAATGAAAGCACTTCCCGAAATTTGATAGAGCTGAAACACGACAAGTAGACTCATTGTCGATGAAAATGCATTAATTGCATTCGGGCACGCGCAAACATACCTCTTTTTCTACAAATATAACTAGGATAAATACGTTTCTCTGAAATTGGATGACATTACAGCAGTTAATATACGAAATAAAGGTCGGTCCTACCTGATGGGTATTTGGTGAGGATAGTAGAGTAGTGAACTCCAATTCCTGGGTAGGAGGGTTCAAACACCAGCCAAAATTTTATTATAAAAATTTATAACCATTTAAAATGAAGGGTTATAGTTTTAAAAAAACTTAGTTTTTTACCCGTTGATTTGTTTTTGCCGACAACATTAAGCAAACAAAATGCTGCTTTTTAGTTGATGTTTCACAAGGAGATCACGGTCGGAAGCGAACACGGAGAAACGACTAAAGTTCTGAATGGTGGTCATTCATCAAGGCGATACAGAAAACATCTTTCACTCTGAAACGTGCCGCAAGTATACTATATATTATTTTTGATTAATAAAATGTGAAATAACATAAATTAATCAATTAGAATTTACTTGCGCACGCCGGATTCTAACCCGCAAACTTTGGCTTGCTGGTCGAGATTATTAAAGCGAGTATTCAAAATTAAAATAAAATCTTTATTATTGAACGTTCCCGACTTCACAATTCACGAATTCGCGTCACACATAATAATATGAATCCTTCTGACATTGCCTTTTTGCCCATCCGCTTATCATTCTACTAAGGTACTTCGACCTTGGATTGTGTAGTTTCTTCATCGATCTGTTGTGATCGTTTCAACAATGTTTCATATGTCAATTCTATGTTTCAAAATGTTTGATATTATTTACCGTTAATAACTAGAGAAAGGTCAAACTTTTGTATTATTACTCACCCTTAGACGGTAAATAAATGGCAACGAATATGATATATACACTGAAGAGATGGTCCCCTGGTGCGTAATATACACCGATATAAAAAATGATGCCACCAAAATCATCAAGGAGCCTTATATTGACCTGAAATGCCAATGAAATTAATTATTTTCAAGAAAGGTATTCGATATTTGAAAGGCTTGTTCATTTTCACAAGAAATATCATTATAAAATAAATAAGATTATTTCAAGCACACGAGCACGCCACAATACATTTCTATAGGTTAATCTCTTCAGTGGATAAAATATCGAAATAAATCTATTTATTTTGTTATTTTGGCATCCCCAGACATGGCCCGCAGCAAAGGTCTCCACTAACATCAACTTCAATATTTAACTAAAGCTCGTGTTGCCGAATCAGATATAGATGGTGATTTTACTCATATTTTGAATGTTTTTTGTCAACTGTGCAAAATTTAGGGACGGAGGGAGTTGGTGGTTGTTTTTAGAAATCTCACGTAGATAGAAACTTTCCTCTTAAAGGTCTATTGTGCAAAATTTCATAAAAAATATCATAATTCTGCTTTAAGAGATGAGGAAAGGGAACTGGTGGTTTTTTTGTCGAAATCTTTTTTAGACAAGAACATTTCTCCTGTTTTAAAGGACAACTGTGCAAAATTTCATAAATATCGGAATAAAAATGACTTTTTTAAATACAAATCTACACCGAGATTTTTAAGTAACGCTAATTTAAAACAGTTTATAAAGTTATCCGACTGTTCGTTGGGTGGAACTTTTACCTCTCGCCTGTGTTCAGAAGACAACAATGTAAGTTTTATACTTTCCTAAATGAACAATGTATGTAAAGCTAACAGCAACATCTCAGTATGTTTGTTATTGTATTTTTTATAAACTGTTTATATATCTCACCACGTAATGTTTAACGATTCATTAAGTTGGGGTATGAAAAGTTTACCGAAATTTTCTCTCCCAAGGGGAACCAAATGCTACTTTCTGCTAGTTGAGATTCACGTCGTGAACTTACTCTGAGAAAACATTTATAGTGAAAAATGATTTTATGGACGGTAACGTTTCGTTTTAATTAATTTAGTTATCAGATAATGATACCCAATTTAAAAATGAAACCTTTCCTAGAATATTAAATTAAGTGAATTTGATTAAAAATCCTTCTCAACCACAGACATAGGAATTAATAGACGAGAAGATAATGGCGAGGGGTAAAATCAACTGTTGAAGAACGAAGGGAGTGAAGCTGACTGTGATTCGTCAATAAATCAATCTGACAGTAAATAGGCATCTCGCATTATAATATCACCATTTACTTCTTAAAAGTAAAATCTGCTTTTGAATGAATAGACATTTTTACATGGGAGCGCAAATTACTCGCCACGTTATGAACAAATTTGCGAAGTCCAAATTCGGCAAAAAAATTCGGTTCTATGTTCAGAGTCGAATATTTCGTTTAAGTATTTAGTTAAGACACTTTTATAAATGTTCATAATTTACTTCCCAGCAACCAACCAGCTTTGTGTTTCGCGTCCAGACGTTTCTCGATGTGATAGTAACAACTGATTCATATTATACGATGTGAATATGCTTAAAATAAAGTAAAATAATGCTTATATATGGAATGTAATAAGACAATTGGGTTTATTCTCTTTTTCACATCTATTTTTACAAGTTTTCATAGTACAAGTCAACATTTTGCCGTGTTATTTCGTAAAATGAACCGATGATGCCTCGACCATAGTTCGCACAAGAATGATGACGTCACGTTTTCAAATTTCACTTGAGGCCATACGCGAGCACAGCCGGCTCCAATGGAACCGGTATGGGGAGTGGGGATAATACGCTTTTAATCACTTAGGGCAGGTCTACTAATATTCATATGTCTATGTTCTCAACAAAGTTTATCTTACGAAGTTTTTAGACATTTTTTTGGTAGGATTATTTCGACGACTTCCACGAATACAGAGGTTGCGGGATTGTATCGCGGCGTATGCAAGTAATTTTAATTAAGTAACGAATATTTCACAATAACTTAACATAATCTAAGTCTGTTCTACAGGTATTTTAATGGAACCTGCTCTAAAGAGCTAGCAGCATTGATCCCCGGTGCAGTTAATGTAGGCTTCATGAGAACGGGCCGCTTCTTCGCACGTATGTGGAACGTGCTACCGGCATTTATTTTTCGTCCTTCATATAATCCCGGCTTCTTCAAAACCCGCATTAATTAAGCCCTTCCTACTGCCCCTACCTATACCCGCCTCACAACCCTGCCCAACCGGGTGGCACTATAGATTCCCTGCCTTTACACTATGCAGATAGTGGCGTTCTTGTGAGGCATCGCATAAAAAATAAATAAATATATTCTTAATGCATCAGCTTTCACTATCCAAAGTTTTTTGTACTTTCGGTACGTTCTGTGAAAGAAAACCAATCAGAATTGAAACGTTACATGGAATTTTTAGCCGTATTCGGCGAGATCTGAAAACTTTCCAATCTTCCACTTTGCTTTCAGCTTCCTCTCAATACTTCAGCCTCACTAGGGGGCTACCGTAGTCCCACTGGCTCTGAAAATTTGGATCTTTTGTGCGGTATTAAAAAAACTTACATTATACCCGCAATCCGATTCAACGACAACAACCAAATCTTCAACAAACTACATCGTGGACAAATACACTTTAATTAATTATCAATTAGAGAGGCGGCTTTGGGTACCGCCGCCCCGGGAACCAATTATTGGATAACCAACACCCCTAGGTTACCTGATGTGGTTTGCTATGTTTGGTGACTTGGCAGGAGTGCCGAGAGTTTTTTTTTAGGTTAACCCTATACACAGGAGGCCTTGAGCAGTAACTTAGCAGAACTTCCTCTCCTGCCTTTCCCTAAAAAGACCATCCTCACAGCATCCCCAAAGATGACATAGGCCCTTAGGATTTTTTTACTCACGACCTCTTGCGGACCTAATGTAAAAATAATGTTGTTTAATTCTATGATCACATGCCTTCATCATTTAAACACTCCACCCAAAATGCTCCGAAACTTGTTTTATAATCGAACATAATGTTTCAGTCTGGATAAAAACAAAAGGTACATTTTTTTAACATTAACACCAAATCAAACGTAAGAAAATGATAATAACATTAATTCTAATTTTAAACTGTTGTTCATTCTAATGTTAAAGTGTTGTTAATTCTAATTTTAAACGTATGTCTTGTTCTTATGATTTAATTATAATGATAAGTAAGTATTAGGACGACGTTATTATGGGTAGGTACTTGAAAAGCTACTGTTATCATGACCCAGCTCTATTAGCGAGGATTCCGCGGAAGTTTGTAGCTTGCTTCGGTCAAGTTTTGAGAGTGTATTGATTTTTAACGGCGCTATTGTGGTAGCGCTTATGCTCCCATTTATTTAATGCCACCTTCTTGTGCTTAACTGACCTAATCATTTCTACAAACAATATATTTAGTGACACGTTAATAAGCAAACATATTTATCATATAGCAATACTATGTATTTTATTAGTTATTTGGTCACGTAAAAATATGTTTTAAGATCAGTATGTTGTATTAACAGTTCATGTCAATTTGGGGGTTGGGTTAGGTGGTTGACCAGTGAAAATATGTGGAAAACACAATATGTCACTGGAGACCGAAATTTAACATGTTTTACTCCAAATAAGGTCAAAAATCAATAATTAGAGTTTTTCAGGTACGTCCCTGAATTTTTTTTATTATTTCAAATTCATGTTATTTTTTTCCTCTCTATTTTTCTAACTATAGGTAAGAATATGTAATTAAAACATTTTAGTAAACTTTATTATTATCTTGTATTTTATTAAATATTCTCAAAGAGAAATTTACGTTTAGCAAATATAATATATTTTCAACGTGTATATTTATTTAATTTTTATATAGGGTGTTGCTATCAAGACGTATCAACGATTCCTGAGGTTAGTATTTGGAAGAAAAAATAATGGCCTTTTGTTTAAAGGTGAAATTTTTTCCCATAAAAAAGTTTTTCGTTTTTTTTTGTTCACATGGCTGCACTGACAAGATCCTAATGCGAGCATACCAAATTGTATGCATCTTCCCATGTTCCCACAGCATCGCACATAAACAGAATTTATGATCTGGTTAATGCGCTAATTACAGTGACCCAGAGGCAGATCGATGCAGAAACCGCGCGGTAGTGAATCGGAGCAGAGCGGTAAGGACTGGGAACTAGAGGTGAACGGAGAGGGTCTGTAGCAAATAGATTGTTGATGATAATGCGCAAGGTAATGGAGGAAAGAGTTGGAGATACTTGAGGAAGACATGATACGATCAATCTATATAAATAAAAGGGAATGTATTCATGTTTGTGCTCTGTAGCATTCGACCGATTTCGCTGAAAATTTCATAGTTGGTTTTTATTAGTCCCAGAAGTCAAATATGATTTAAGATTTTCACAGCAAAAAGTATTTTTGTTATTTGTTTTTGGGGTGTTATGCCGTGTTGCGCTAACTCCTTCTTTAGCCAACGTTTCGGACAGCATTGCAGTGTCCATCATCAGGGCAGATGTGTTATTTGAGGTTGTGTTAAAATGTGAGCTTATGTATGAGGTTGTGATACCGTGTTGCCAGCTCCAACCCTCTGAGCTAACATTAACGTATCATTTAATATCTAAAGTGGTTTTCTTCGTTTAGCTCTGGTGTATCCGTCAATTACTGGATACCAAGAACTATTGATGTACACTTGAGCAATCTACTGAACTGGGAACCAGTAAAAGTGTCACCTATTATACACATACATTGCATGTAAAAAAAAAATACTTAGATTAACAAGTTATCAAATATTACATTTATATAATTATATAAACCTATGTATATAAATTTCGACTACCATAATACGGGCGTGTGTCTAGTGTGGTAGTCGAAAAGCATGTAAAAACTGTACACATTAATATTTCATGAATAAAGAAAAAAAAAAAAAAAAAAAAAAAAAAAAATTGCGATACTTTGCGTTTCAGGATGAACTATTTGAGCAATTGGAGGGAGTTGCGATGGGCAGTCCGTTATCGCCAGTACTAGCCAACTTCTTTATGGAGAAGTTTGAAGAAGTGGCACTCGACACAGCTTCGGCTGTCCCTAAAGTATGGTGGCGCTACGTCGACGATGTCTTCGCCATTTGGCCTCATGGAACGGAGAAACTAAACGAATTCCTGGACCATCTTAATTCTCTCCACAGTAAAATTAAGTTTACAATGGAACTGGAAAACGAAGATAAAATCCTACCTTTTCTAGATGTGGAGGTGATGCGTAAACACGATGGTAGCCTAGGGCACACTGTTTATAGGAAACCAACCCATACGAATCGGTACTTACACGCTGATTCGCACCACCACCCAGCGCAGAAGAGAGGACTTATCCATACATTGGTGACCCGAGCGACCAGAATATGTGAAGAACATAAAATCGGAGCGGAACTTACGAAGCTGACCGATGCACTGGAGCGTAACGGTTACCCAGCAAGGCAGACAAGGCAAATCATAAGAGCCAAATCTGCACCAAACGAAGACAAAATTGAACAAGAGTCGAAAGGCTGTGCCTTCCTGCCTTATGTGCACAATGTGACAGACAGAATTGCCAGGCTATTGAGAAAGGAAAATATCAAGACTGTCTTCGGAACAACAACAAAGATACAGGACTTACTGAGGTCTGCAAAGACTAAGTTTCCTCTGGAAACAGATGGAGTGTATAAACTCAGCTGTTCCGGATGTGACAAGGTCTATGTAGGCCAGACAGAGCGGACTATCTCCAAAAGGATTTCAGAACATTTCAGAGCTTGTAAACTCGGCCACCCTGACAAATCGGCAATTGCCGAGCATTTGATTGACACCGGACACTACTTTGGATTTGTTCCTGAAATCCTGGGGAGACCCAAAACTTATAGAGCACGGCTGATTACGGAAGCCATTGAAATTCATAAAAATCCCGTAAACATTAATAGAGACGATGGAGCTAAGCTCAATAGTTCTTGGTATCCAGTAATTGACGGATACACCAGAGCTAAACGAAGAAAACCACTTTAGATATTAAATGATACGTTAATGTTAGCTCAGAGGGTTGGAGCTGGCAACACGGTATCACAACCTCATACATAAGCTCACATTTTAACACAACCTCAAATAACACATCTGCCCTGATGATGGACACTGCAATGCTGTCCGAAACGTTGGCTAAAGAAGGAGTTAGCGCAACACGGCATAACACCCCAAAAACAAATAACAAAAAAAGTCCCAGAAGTGTTTAAATAGCAGATTTAAATCGTAGAAAATGTCTACGACGCCCGAGGAAAACTTAAAGCGCGCTCTACACTCGCGGCGCGAACGGCCGCGAAGGCCGCGAAACACGAGTGTGGATCTTGTTCACGCCTTCGCAATCTTCGCATTCGCGCTTCGCGCCATTCCCCGATTTTTGTCGGTTTTTTGGCCCGCGACAAAGGGTTTGCGGTTTAAAGTCGCGAACAAGACTGAAGCTTTGCGAGTGTGGATGGACACAGTTCACGCGCGGATCGCGGCGTATATTCACGGCGTGAATTCACGGCGCGACTTCGCGCGCGAGTGTTGTGCCAGCTTTAGGAATGAACTATGCGTTGGTGTGAGATATGGAGTTGAATTAAAGTCGATATGGTAGAAAAGCCGGGAACGCCCTAGAAAAACAAGAATCAAATAATTATTTGTGGTTAGATGAACAAAAAAGGGGTGTAAGGAGAATGTACTACGTGGAAATTAATGGTAGAAGAAGTACGGGACGCAAAAAGAGGATAAGGTACTATCAAGTGGATCAACCATTTATGTGTTAAAATTAGGCGTATGTGGTAAACGGAGAAATGGATGTAATGATGCCGTCGAAGACAATGATGGAAAAAGTCAAGGACGTCCAATGAAGACATGACACGATCAAGTGAAAAAATTTCAATTCTTAACCCTTCAGTACTTTCAACAACACTTTCAATACTTGTTCAGTTTGCAATGTGTTCTGTCTATTTCAAATGATTTTACGGAAAATCTAAATTTATTTAGCATACATCACAATGTTTGGATTTTCCATTAAACAAAATACTGCTTTAGAAACTAGATAAAATTAAAACTAGATAATTTATGTATTTAAAATGAACTTTAATATTTCTAAATAATAAAATTTTAATATCAAAGTGAAAAATTATGTCGAAAACGTTAACCACATTTTTACTTCATTTTTTTTTTAAATCGTAGAAAAATTGAGAGAACTCGATATTTCGAAAACGCATTCTTTTTGTTTGGGGAATTTGTAAGAAAAGTGAAACTTCACTTTTATCTCGTTCATATGTTCTCGTTCAAAAAAAATATGTAGTTGTAGTTTACCGATTGTTACGCTTTAATTAATTACGAAAATTTAATTATTATTTTTGCTATTTTTAGGATTTTATTAATGGCATCCAGTATAAATATTTGAGGCAAATTGGAAAGAATTAATGCTTCATTTTTGTTGTTTGTTTTTGGGGTGTTATGCCGTGTTGCGCTAACTCCTTCTTTAGCCGACGTTTCGGACAGCGTTGCAGTGTCCATCATTAGGGCAGATCCGGTAGATCCGAAGATGTGTGATCTACCGGATCTGCCCTGATAATGGACACTCCAACGCTGTCCGAAACGTCGGCTAAAGAAGGAGTTAGCGCAACACGGCATAACACCCCAAAAACAAACAACAAAAATGCTTTTGGCCGTGAGAATCTAAAAACTTACCTAATTAATGCTTCATTTTCTAACGTCAAAAGATTCGGTATTTCCGCGTGATAGAAAAAAGATAAAAATACTTTAGGACGCCATGCCATATATGACCCTAAAACGCAAGAGGGGTGGTATATCTCTTATCTCACCACTGCGCAGAAATTGTATGATGGGTAGTTATTAGTTTCTTATCAGAATTGGGTCTGGCGTCGCTTTATTATGTCGAAGAAAGTTCCGCGTAAAGTCCATTGAAACGAAAAGGTAGTATTTTATTGGAGTTGTATGGCACGTCAAGGTGTATTCCTGTCCACAGTCGTTGGGTTGGTAATAGCGTAAATTCAAGTTGAGTTGAATACATCTGAGGATGAAGAGTGGACTGTTGAATGAATGTTGAATATCTATTGTTGAATGTTGAATTATTAATGCTGACTTTGTAAATATTGATTGTTGAATATTGAAATTTGATTGTTGAATGTTAAATGTTGAACATTGAATGTTGAATGTTAATTGTTGGACATTGAATATTAACTGTCGAATGTTAAATGTTGATCGTGGAATGTTGGTTGTTGAACTTATAATTTTGAATATTGAATGTTGATTGATGAATGTGTAATGTTGAATGTAGAACCCTAATTGTTGAATGTTGTATGGTAAAAGTTGAATTTTGAATGTAAAATGTAGTATATAGACTTTTGAATGTAGAAACTTGAATGTTGAATTTCAATGTTGAATGTTGAATGTCAAGATTTTTTTAGAAAATGAATATTCTGGTTACTGTGAGACGAGATTCCAACATCAAATATGAACTTATTGAAATCGCATTTTCTTTTTAAATCAATGTAGCCACACTCTTTAACGTATTCATCCATTATGCATTACAAATGGTTGGAAGCATATCCGTCGTGACTTAAGAGAACCTTCCTTTATCCCTTTGTACGTAATTTTCAGGCATATGAATAATTCCAATGAGGATTCCCTTTACATTTCCATAAATTAGTGAGTACAGTATTGAATATCAAAGCGGTTCTACAACGGTTTGTACAGATAGAGTTTCAAGATAATACTAAAAGGGCGAATTCTGGGCGATAAAAGCTCACTGATAGGTTTTAAACTAGTTCACAAGAAAGTCATTTACACTCCTGATTGGAATTAGATAAACTTTCAGATAACATAACGAGAAAGATTTGATTTTCTTGGACGATATTTCGATCATTTACAGCGCACCTTGTACATTACAGCGCACCTTGTACATTACAGCGCACCTTGTACATTACAGCGCACCTTGTACATTACAGCGCACTTTGTACATTACAGCGCACCTTGTACATTACAGCGCACCTTGTACATTACAGCGCACCTTGTACATTACAGCGCACCTTGTACATTACAGCGCACCTTGTACATTTAACCCGAATCTTTGAGTGGTTTGAATGGCAAAAGAAGTCGGGAACTCTCGAGAAAAACTTGATGAACTTTTTTATTTAATTTATAAATTTAAAAAAAAAAACAATTTTGCTGATTTTATCAACTACAATACTCGGCTCATGCCCGTATTATGGTAGTCGCACAAAATTCATGTAAGAATAACAGAATAATATTTTGTAGAGTAAAAAATATAACAAAAGGGAAAAGACATTTAAGGTAAAAAAAAAAATAAAATTAAAAATACTTATTATTATAGAAACCATATTAGAAATAAAAATAAAGGTTAAACTGATTGATGTAAAGATATTTAAAAGAAAATTAAAAAAAATATTGAAAGTAAGATTAAAATACATGTAAAATTATATCAATTATTTTACAACATTCACACGTTAATCGTGGAAGGTACTTATCTAGAAATGTACCTATTGACGGCTACATTGTCACATTTGAATTAAGTGATATTAAAAAAATTAAATATAAAGCGAAATTATTTTCCTTTGTTTTTTGAGTGACTTGTAAGTGAATGGATGAATACATCGAGGACGTTAGAGGAAGAAATGGCACGATCAAGTGAAATAAATACTTATATAATAATACAACAATATTATTTTCATCTTAAAAATGCACCCAGTTGTCAGGTACACAAGAATTTACAACCTCAAAACTTAAACAAGAAACATTTATTAGTCCTAGAGCATCGCCGGGTACACGTCAGCTGGTATAATTTGATTAATAGAAATGTACTGATTATTTGCTTTTCATTCCGTTTTAGCACATCCTAACATGTTGTTAGAACGAAAGATTAATAATATTCATTTTCATTTGAATTTAAAAAAAGATTATCAATTCAATCCATTGAATAGCGATTGTGTTTTATTATGTCATTGATTCAACTTTTGAATTGAAAGATTGAACTTTTAGCTATTTAAATTTTCTTATGAAGAAGCCACTTAAACAGTAAGCGGGCGTAAATAGCATTCAAGCAATGTCTTGTGAAAATAAAAATAACTGCCTGTTTATTCATAGAATAATAAAATCGTTTTTGATCTTACCATTTGCATATAAGAATATTTATCTTCAAGGGCGCGTCGAGAGAAAATAACCTTTATCTTTAGCTACACGGCATTCAAAATAATGAAAAATGAGACATGGTGAAAAGAGCTTTCAAAGCTTTTATAAATTTTAACTTCCTTTGCATATAATATACAATATTTTTTCAATTTATACAGGAATATAAAACTTCTGTGCTTTTGTCGAGATGGAAGCTTTAGACTAGCAAGCAGGAAGGTTCAAATCCCGGCGTGCGCAAGTAAATTTTTATGTGGTTAGTTTATGTTATTTCACAAATTACTCATTTAAAATAATAAATAGTAAATTTTCGGCACGTTCCAGAGTGGAAGATACTCTCAGTATCGCCTTGATGTTAGACCACTATTCAGAATTGAAACGTTGCTTAAAATGGCTTTAGCGATGTTTGGTGACCAGATATGAATGGCCAGGTACTTCTACACCTTAATCTTCTCCATATGCTTCCCTTTCCTATAACCTTCGGCCTCACAACATATCTGAATTGGGCTATTTATAGTTTCACTGGCTAAAGACGATTGGGTCTCTCGTGCGGTATTCACATATTTTTTTTAACTCCCGGGCAATATTTGAATAAACTTCAACTATCACCATTATAAGTGGAAAATATTGCTTGTTCAATGATGGGGGACTTGATAACTGTCCTCCATCTTATGGCAGTGAGGCATTGCATTGACAGAGGAAGGATGAAAGTAGACCGAAAGCTGTAGAAATGAGATATCTGCATATACGATAAAACATTGTATGATTCTGTAAAACAAAGCATCCAATGTTAATGTAAACTTAATTATTAAGATTAAGAAAGGGACCCTTAAATGCTTTGAGCATGTCGAGCGAATGAACGAAGGAAGGATGGATGTAAGGAATATATGAATGACAGAAGAACAGAAATACATTTCACTAGCAAGTGAACGGAATACTAAAGTCGGGCCGAATAACTGAAGGGTACGTATGAGACGATATTTATAATACACTTGTGTAATTTTATTGCTGTTTGTGTTTAGATGAAAACGCGTATTTATTTTTACGTAGCTATTTGTTTTAAATTTTATGTTTGCATTCAAATGAAACCGAAGGATCCAACCTTAATTTGAGAAAAAAATATGAAACATGTAATTTTTTTTTATGGTAATTTTTTTTTGTGATCTGTAATTTTTTTCAGTTTTTAGACGAAATAATGTAGGGTTAGCTATTTAAAAAAATATATTTTTGTTTTGAAAATTAAATGTTTGTTTTTGATAGCTTGAAAAAAATTGGAAAGGTTATTTCATCACCTTTCAAAAACAGTTTTAAGCTTCCGGATACGTTGATAAATATTCCATTTAATTGGATTTATATACATATATGAAAGTATTAAAATAGAAAATAAAACATTTTTTAACTTATTTCCACTTTTTTATTTTACCACTACCGGTTTCATCCTATTATGGACATCTTCAGGCTGGCAATTGAAATTCTTTTGTTACAGAATTTATACAAAATTAGGTACACAATGTCAAGGTAGGTACATATTATTGGGTTATTAAATTACAATGGTTCTTTAAGGTTAATATGTCATAAATAAGAAATAATAATATAACAATGGTCACTATAGCAGAATAATCGATAATTTAGTAAATAAAATAATGAATTTTCCTGCATACCACGCAGGACAATCCGGAAGAGAAGAATCAAACCGTACAAAAGAACACCTCCTTAGTTTAGCAAATCATAAAGTTGGGGGGGGATTATGATCTATTGAACATAATTTTGCATCTACCAGAAAACGAAAATTATTTCTATCAAGATAGAGATGTCAAAACTCTTAACGTTTGTAACAAAGGATCAGAAGATTACATAATTAAATTACATAACTGTTATTTAAGGTAAATAAGTCATGAATAACAAAATGTTCAATAATCATCAATACATACATCGCAAATTACTTAGAATAAAATTTTACCTCAGAGTCTAAGGTAACATTATTAAAATTAATTACAATGGATATATTAATGGTGACTGAGCACCATGTTCCAACTGTTTATTCATGACATATTTACGATCAATTTTCTTCGTTAGGCGATTAATTTCTAGTAATTCTAATTTGTCTAATTTCTGTCCCTTTTCACAAACGTGAAGAACCTTGACATCTCTATCCTTGTCAAAAGTATGTTGGTTCTCTAGCAAATGCAAGGCTACGTTCGATAAATCTCCCTTGCGATTTACCCAACATGCGAAATGCTCCTTTATACGGGTCGATACTGCTCTTCCTGTCTGTCCCACGTAACATGCAGGGCAATTCGAGCAATTCACTTGGTAAATTCCAGAGTTCTCCAATTTATCTCTCTTATCCTTATTGTTTATTAATATCTTACCCAAAGAATTCACGCTACAAAAAGCTGTTTTACACTTCTTGTCACTGTCTATCAATTTCGAAACTTTATTTGATACTTTCCCAAGGTATGGTATTTTACACCATTGTTTTGTTTCAATTTCATTTTCTGGTGTAAGGCCATATGTAATTGAAGTTATAGTCAGTTTTTTGTTTTTCTTTTTTATTAAATTATCTATTATTCCGCTATCGTAACCATTATTCACCGCAATAGCTTTGATAACATTCAATTCATTATTGTAATCTATATCATTCAATGGTACATGTAACAGTCTATGGATTAGACAATGGAATATTGACAATTTGTGTGAGATGTGATGTCTCGAAGAGCTGTGGATGATATTATCACTATATGTAGGCTTCCTGTATATTGAAAATTCCAACTTGTTATTAATAATCCTAATTCCTACATCTAAAAAGTTGATTCTATCTCCTCCTATCTCCATAGTGAATTGAATTGACCTATTGATTTGATTTATCTCTTTGATGAAGATATCTAGCTGCCTCTGTGTACCAGTCCATACGATCAAAATGTCATCCACGTATCTCCGATAGAAAACAACATTCTTAAAGGACACTAACCTCTCAATGGTCTCTTCTAAGTGGTCCATCATGATCTCTGCTAAAATTGGAGAGATTGGGCTACCCATTGCCAACCCTTTCGATTGTAAATAGAATTTATTATCAAATCTAAAAAAATTTTGTTTTATGCACACATTTATTATTTGATTAATTTCTCTCTTTTTTATAATATTTATGTTGGATTTCTCCATGTAGTTATTGATTATTATTTTTAATTCATCTGTAGGTACACTTGTGAATAGACTAACAACGTCAAATGACACTAGAGAGGCGTTGTTTGGTATATTTATATCTTTTATCAGGTGTATTAGTTGTAAACAATTTTTAATACCATATTTTGGTTTGAAATTTAAAGTATTTTTAATTATTCTATTGGCGTATTTTGCTAGTTTGTAGGCTGGTGCTGAGTTATAAGCTACGACGGGTCTCACTGGTATATCTAATTTGTGAACTTTAGGTTGTCCATACAATCGTGGACATTGGGGGTTCATGACAGTGAGGTAGGATTTTTGGAATTTATCTTTAACAAGTGTTTTGCATGTACTAAGAATTGAATTTATTTCTGCGGTAAATTTTGGGGTTGGATCTTTATTCAATAAAATTACATCACTAGAGTTTAGTATATTTTGAACTTTTTCAATATAAATATTTTTTGGTAGAATTACTGTGCTATTCCCTTTATCAGCTTTTGAGATAATTAAATTATTGTCTTTAATTTTATTTTTAATTGATTTTATTGTATGAGCTTCATTTGAAAACTTATTATTAATTATAGCATTTTTTATTATTTTTGAACTTAAATATTTTTTACCATAATCTGATGAAATTGCAATATCTATATCTAATGCTAAATTCTCATAATCTTTTATGTGAATAGGTAAGTCAGGGCAATATTTTAATCCTTTATCTAGTATTTTTATTTCATCTACATTAAACTGTACCTTGGACATGTTTACTACTTTTTCGTAAAAAGTTGTTTGGGGTAATTCTATATTAACACTTTTTGACGATTTTAATTGTTTTTGTGTCCAATAATTTAATTTTCCGATTTGTTTTTCATATGTTTCATGTATTTTATTATTTACCATAAGGATAGTTTCATTAAAAAGACAATCAAATTCTATTGGATGTAATTTTGATGTGAGAGCAGTGTGTATGTAAAATAAGTATGTACTAACATTATCTCGGATGCTGTACCATTTCTTTATCTCCTGTGTGATCCAAGTCCTTTGAGCTGCTGCAACTGCAAGTGTGGCTGCTCTGCTATTCGAGTTCGTTTTGATGTTGATGTATTTTGGTAAAAGTCCTCGTTTCTTACATTCACGATTAAACCAAAGGTGTTGAGTTGCCATCCGTCGTTTCAGATTTAGTTTTTTGTATAGTCTCTTCAGTGTTGTTATATTTGTTGCTTTTAATGAGTTTAATTTTTGTATTGTCAATTCATTGTAGAACTCCATTGTAATAATATAATATTATACAAAATTAAAAAATTGTTAGGTACTGTTTTAAGTTGTCAAAATTTTTTTTTTTTATATTTGAAAATATCTTTGGAATTATTAAATTTGTTATTTACGGTAACCAAGGTTCGTAAAACAATTAAAAAGATTCTATGAAAATACCTTTTCTTTTTCTCTTTTTTGACACATTCATAAAGAAATTAGGTAAAAGTAGCCACAGTTAGAAATATAAGTTTCTGTAAATGTGGTTGTTCTGATATTCTTGTTGAATTATTTGGTTAAAAATCCTCGTTTTTTACATTCACGATTGAAACAAAGATGTTGTGTTGCACTTCCTCACTTCAGATTGAGTTTTTGTATAGCCTCTTCAGTATTGCTTTGTTCGCTACTTTTATGACTTTATTTATTATACTGTTATACTTGGTGGAATTATATATTATTAAAATAGAAAATAAAACATTTTTTAACTTATTTCCACTTTTTTATTTTACCACTACCGGTTTCATCCTATTATGGACATCTTCAGGCTGGCAATTGAAATTCTTTTGTTACAGAATTTATACAAAATTAGGTACACAATGTCAAGGTAGGTACATATTATTGGGTTATTAAATTACAATGGTTCTTTAAGGTTAATATGTCATAAATAAGAAATAATAATATAACAATGGTCACTATAGCAGAATAATCGATAATTTAGTAAATAAAATAATGAATTTTCCTGCATACCACGCAGGACAATCCGGAAGAGAAGAATCAAACCGTACAAAAGAACACCTCCTTAGTTTAGCAAATCATAAAGTTGGGGGGGGATTATGATCTATTGAACATAATTTTGCATCTACCAGAAAACGAAAATTATTTCTATCAAGATAGAGATGTCAAAACTCTTAACGTTTGTAACAAAGGATCAGAAGATTACATAATTAAATTACATAACTGTTATTTAAGGTAAATAAGTCATGAATAACAAAATGTTCAATAATCATCAATACATACATCGCAAATTACTTAGAATAAAATTTTACCTCAGAGTCTAAGGTAACATTATTAAAATTAATTACAATGGATATATTAATGGTGACTGAGCACCATGTTCCAACTGTTTATTCATGACATATTTACGATCAATTTTCTTCGTTAGGCGATTAATTTCTAGTAATTCTAATTTGTCTAATTTCTGTCCCTTTTCACAAACGTGAAGAACCTTGACATCTCTATCCTTGTCAAAAGTATGTTGGTTCTCTAGCAAATGCAAGGCTACGTTCGATAAATCTCCCTTGCGATTTACCCAACATGCGAAATGCTCCTTTATACGGGTCGATACTGCTCTTCCTGTCTGTCCCACGTAACATGCAGGGCAATTCGAGCAATTCACTTGGTAAATTCCAGAGTTCTCCAATTTATCTCTCTTATCCTTATTGTTTATTAATATCTTACCCAAAGAATTCACGCTACAAAAAGCTGTTTTACACTTCTTGTCACTGTCTATCAATTTCGAAACTTTATTTGATACTTTCCCAAGGTATGGTATTTTACACCATTGTTTTGTTTCAATTTCATTTTCTGGTGTAAGGCCATATGTAATTGAAGTTATAGTCAGTTTTTTGTTTTTCTTTTTTATTAAATTATCTATTATTCCGCTATCGTAACCATTATTCACCGCAATAGCTTTGATAACATTCAATTCATTATTGTAATCTATATCATTCAATGGTACATGTAACAGTCTATGGATTAGACAATGGAATATTGACAATTTGTGTGAGATGTGATGTCTCGAAGAGCTGTGGATGATATTATCACTATATGTAGGCTTCCTGTATATTGAAAATTCCAACTTGTTATTAATAATCCTAATTCCTACATCTAAAAAGTTGATTCTATCTCCTCCTATCTCCATAGTGAATTGAATTGACCTATTGATTTGATTTATCTCTTTGATGAAGATATCTAGCTGCCTCTGTGTACCAGTCCATACGATCAAAATGTCATCCACGTATCTCCGATAGAAAACAACATTCTTAAAGGACACTAACCTCTCAATGGTCTCTTCTAAGTGGTCCATCATGATCTCTGCTAAAATTGGAGAGATTGGGCTACCCATTGCCAACCCTTTCGATTGTAAATAGAATTTATTATCAAATCTAAAAAAATTTTGTTTTATGCACACATTTATTATTTGATTAATTTCTCTCTTTTTTATAATATTTATGTTGGATTTCTCCATGTAGTTATTGATTATTATTTTTAATTCATCTGTAGGTACACTTGTGAATAGACTAACAACGTCAAATGACACTAGAGAGGCGTTGTTTGGTATATTTATATCTTTTATCAGGTGTATTAGTTGTAAACAATTTTTAATACCATATTTTGGTTTGAAATTTAAAGTATTTTTAATTATTCTATTGGCGTATTTTGCTAGTTTGTAGGCTGGTGCTGAGTTATAAGCTACGACGGGTCTCACTGGTATATCTAATTTGTGAACTTTAGGTTGTCCATACAATCGTGGACATTGGGGGTTCATGACAGTGAGGTAGGATTTTTGGAATTTATCTTTAACAAGTGTTTTGCATGTACTAAGAATTGAATTTATTTCTGCGGTAAATTTTGGGGTTGGATCTTTATTCAATAAAATTACATCACTAGAGTTTAGTATATTTTGAACTTTTTCAATATAAAATAACTTATAACTCAGCACCAGCCTACAAACTAGCAAAATACGCCAATAGAATAATTAAAAATACTTTAAATTTCAAACCAAAATATGGTATTAAAAATTGTTTACAACTAATACACCTGATAAAAGATATAAATATACCAAACAACGCCTCTCTAGTGTCATTTGACGTTGTTAGTCTATTCACAAGTGTACCTACAGATGAATTAAAAATAATAATCAATAACTACATGGAGAAATCCAACATAAATATTATAAAAAAGAGAGAAATTAATCAAATAATAAATGTGTGCATAAAACAAAATTTTTTTAGATTTGATAATAAATTCTATTTACAATCGAAAGGGTTGGCAATGGGTAGCCCAATCTCTCCAATTTTAGCAGAGATCATGATGGACCACTTAGAAGAGACCATTGAGAGGTTAGTGTCCTTTAAGAATGTTGTTTTCTATCGGAGATACGTGGATGACATTTTGATCGTATGGACTGGTACACAGAGGCAGCTAGATATCTTCATCAAAGAGATAAATCAAATCAATAGGTCAATTCAATTCACTATGGAGATAGGAGGAGATAGAATCAACTTTTTAGATGTAGGAATTAGGATTATTAATAACAAGTTGGAATTTTCAATATACAGGAAGCCTACATATAGTGATAATATCATCCACAGCTCTTCGAGACATCACATCTCACACAAATTGTCAATATTCCATTGTCTAATCCATAGACTGTTACATGTACCATTGAATGATATAGATTACAATAATGAATTGAATGTTATCAAAGCTATTGCGGTGAATAATGGTTACGATAGCGGAATAATAGATAATTTAATAAAAAAGAAAAACAAAAAACTGACTATAACTTCAATTACATATGGCCTTACACCAGAAAATGAAATTGAAACAAAACAATGGTGTAAAATACCATACCTTGGGAAAGTATCAAATAAAGTTTCGAAATTGATAGACAGTGACAAGAAGTGTAAAACAGCTTTTTGTAGCGTGAATTCTTTGGGTAAGATATTAATAAACAATAAGGATAAGAGAGATAAATTGGAGAACTCTGGAATTTACCAAGTGAATTGCTCGAATTGCCCTGCATGTTACGTGGGACAGACAGGAAGAGCAGTATCGACCCGTATAAAGGAGCATTTCGCATGTTGGGTAAATCGCAAGGGAGATTTATCGAACGTAGCCTTGCATTTGCTAGAGAACCAACATACTTTTGACAAGGATAGAGATGTCAAGGTTCTTCACGTTTGTGAAAAGGGACAGAAATTAGACAAATTAGAATTACTAGAAATTAATCGCCTAACGAAGAAAATTGATCGTAAATATGTCATGAATAAACAGTTGGAACATGGTGCTCAGTCACCATTAATATATCCATTGTAATTAATTTTAATAATGTTACCTTAGACTCTGAGGTAAAATTTTATTCTAAGTAATTTGCGATGTATGTATTGATGATTATTGAACATTTTGTTATTCATGACTTATTTACCTTAAATAACAGTTATGTAATTTAATTATGTAATCTTCTGATCCTTTGTTACAAACGTTAAGAGTTTTGACATCTCTATCTTGATAGAAATAATTTTCGTTTTCTGGTAGATGCAAAATTATGTTCAATAGATCATAATCCCCCCCCAACTTTATGATTTGCTAAACTAAGGAGGTGTTCTTTTGTACGGTTTGATTCTTCTCTTCCGGATTGTCCTGCGTGGTATGCAGGAAAATTCATTATTTTATTTACTAAATTATCGATTATTCTGCTATAGTGACCATTGTTATATTATTATTTCTTATTTATGACATATTAACCTTAAAGAACCATTGTAATTTAATAACCCAATAATATGTACCTACCTTGACATTGTGTACCTAATTTTGTATAAATTCTGTAACAAAAGAATTTCAATTGCCAGCCTGAAGATGTCCATAATAGGATGAAACCGGTAGTGGTAAAATAAAAAAGTGGAAATAAGTTAAAAAATGTTTTATTTTCTATTTTAATAATATATAATTCCACCAAGTATAACAGTATAATAAATAAAGTCATAAAAGTAGCGAACAAAGCAATACTGAAGAGGCTATACAAAAACTCAATCTGAAGTGAGGAAGTGCAACACAACATCTTTGTTTCAATCGTGAATGTAAAAAACGAGGATTTTTAACCAAATAATTCAACAAGAATATCAGAACAACCACATTTACAGAAACTTATATTTCTAACTGTGGCTACTTTTACCTAATTTCTTTATGAATGTGTCAAAAAAGAGAAAAAGAAAAGGTATTTTCATAGAATCTTTTTAATTGTTTTACGAACCTTGGTTACCGTAAATAACAAATTTAATAATTCCAAAGATATTTTCAAATATAAAAAAAAAAAATTTTGACAACTTAAAACAGTACCTAACAATTTTTTAATTTTGTATAATATTATATTATTACAATGGAGTTCTACAATGAATTGACAATACAAAAATTAAACTCATTAAAAGCAACAAATATAACAACACTGAAGAGACTATACAAAAAACTAAATCTGAAACGACGGATGGCAACTCAACACCTTTGGTTTAATCGTGAATGTAAGAAACGAGGACTTTTACCAAAATACATCAACATCAAAACGAACTCGAATAGCAGAGCAGCCACACTTGCAGTTGCAGCAGCTCAAAGGACTTGGATCACACAGGAGATAAAGAAATGGTACAGCATCCGAGATAATGTTAGTACATACTTATTTTACATACACACTGCTCTCACATCAAAATTACATCCAATAGAATTTGATTGTCTTTTTAATGAAACTATCCTTATGGTAAATAATAAAATACATGAAACATATGAAAAACAAATCGGAAAATTAAATTATTGGACACAAAAACAATTAAAATCGTCAAAAAGTGTTAATATAGAATTACCCCAAACAACTTTTTACGAAAAAGTAGTAAACATGTCCAAGGTACAGTTTAATGTAGATGAAATAAAAATACTAGATAAAGGATTAAAATATTGCCCTGACTTACCTATTCACATAAAAGATTATGAGAATTTAGCATTAGATATAGATATTGCAATTTCATCAGATTATGGTAAAAAATATTTAAGTTCAAAAATAATAAAAAATGCTATAATTAATAATAAGTTTTCAAATGAAGCTCATACAATAAAATCAATTAAAAATAAAATTAAAGACAATAATTTAATTATCTCAAAAGCTGATAAAGGGAATAGCACAGTAATTCTACCAAAAAATATTTATATTGAAAAAGTTCAAAATATACTAAACTCTAGTGATGTAATTTTATTGAATAAAGATCCAACCCCAAAATTTACCGCAGAAATAAATTCAATTCTTAGTACATGCAAAACACTTGTTAAAGATAAATTCCAAAAATCCTACCTCACTGTCATGAACCCCCAATGTCCACGATTGTATGGACAACCTAAAGTTCACAAATTAGATATACCAGTGAGACCCGTCGTAGCTTATAACTCAGCACCAGCCTACAAACTAGCAAAATACGCCAATAGAATAATTAAAAATACTTTAAATTTCAAACCAAAATATGGTATTAAAAATTGTTTACAACTAATACACCTGATAAAAGATATAAATATACCAAACAACGCCTCTCTAGTGTCATTTGACGTTGTTAGTCTATTCACAAGTGTACCTACAGATGAATTAAAAATAATAATCAATAACTACATGGAGAAATCCAGCATAAATATTATAAAAAAGAGAGAAATTAATCAAATAATAAATGTGTGCATAAAACAAAATTTTTTTAGATTTGATAATAAATTCTATTTACAATCGAAAGGGTTGGCAATGGGTAGCCCAATCTCTCCAATTTTAGCAGAGATCATGATGGACCACTTAGAAGAGACCATTGAGAGGTTAGTGTCCTTTAAGAATGTTGTTTTCTATCGGAGATACGTGGATGACATTTTGATCGTATGGACTGGTACACAGAGGCAGCTAGATATCTTCATCAAAGAGATAAATCAAATCAATAGGTCAATTCAATTCACTATGGAGATAGGAGGAGATAGAATCAACTTTTTAGATGTAGGAATTAGGATTATTAATAACAAGTTGGAATTTTCAATATACAGGAAGCCTACATATAGTGATAATATCATCCACAGCTCTTCGAGACATCACATCTCACACAAATTGTCAATATTCCATTGTCTAATCCATAGACTGTTACATGTACCATTGAATGATATAGATTACAATAATGAATTGAATGTTATCAAAGCTATTGCGGTGAATAATGGTTACGATAGCGGAATAATAGATAATTTAATAAAAAAGAAAAACAAAAAACTGACTATAACTTCAATTACATATGGCCTTACACCAGAAAATGAAATTGAAACAAAACAATGGTGTAAAATACCATACCTTGGGAAAGTATCAAATAAAGTTTCGAAATTGATAGACAGTGACAAGAAGTGTAAAACAGCTTTTTGTAGCGTGAATTCTTTGGGTAAGATATTAATAAACAATAAGGATAAGAGAGATAAATTGGAGAACTCTGGAATTTACCAAGTGAATTGCTCGAATTGCCCTGCATGTTACGTGGGACAGACAGGAAGAGCAGTATCGACCCGTATAAAGGAGCATTTCGCATGTTGGGTAAATCGCAAGGGAGATTTATCGAACGTAGCCTTGCATTTGCTAGAGAACCAACATACTTTTGACAAGGATAGAGATGTCAAGGTTCTTCACGTTTGTGAAAAGGGACAGAAATTAGACAAATTAGAATTACTAGAAATTAATCGCCTAACGAAGAAAATTGATCGTAAATATGTCATGAATAAAGAGTTGGAACATGGTGCTCAGTCACCATTAATATATCCATTGTAATTAATTTTAATAATGTTACCTTAGACTCTGAGGTAAAATTTTATTCTAAGTAATTTGCGATGTATGTATTGATGATTATTGAACATTTTGTTATTCATGACTTATTTACCTTAAATAACAGTTATGTAATTTAATTATGTAATCTTCTGATCCTTTGTTACAAACGTTAAGAGTTTTGACATCTCTATCTTGATAGAAATAATTTTCGTTTTCTGGTAGATGCAAAATTATGTTCAATAGATCATAATCCCCCCCCAACTTTATGATTTGCTAAACTAAGGAGGTGTTCTTTTGTACGGTTTGATTCTTCTCTTCCGGATTGTCCTGCGTGGTATGCAGGAAAATTCATTATTTTATTTACTAAATTATCGATTATTCTGCTATAGTGACCATTGTTATATTATTATTTCTTATTTATGACATATTAACCTTAAAGAACCATTGTAATTTAATAACCCAATAATATGTACCTACCTTGACATTGTGTACCTAATTTTGTATAAATTCTGTAACAAAAGAATTTCAATTGCCAGCCTGAAGATGTCCATAATAGGATGAAACCGGTAGTGGTAAAATAAAAAAGTGGAAATAAGTTAAAAAATGTTTTATTTTCTATTTTAATAATATATAATTCCACCAAGTATAACAGTATAATAAATAAAGTCATATATGAAAGTAATTTCATAACACAACACCCCCAGTTAACATAGTAATCTACCGCTTAAATTTGAATAATTTGGTGATTACAGATAAGCCTGTAATATTGCTACGAAAATCAAGGCTCTATAATAAACTCTATACAAGCCCATGGCCTTATTTTGGCTGGAAATGGTAAATTGATTGTTTACCATGGCAGTTATGTTTTTCCGGTTATGTAATATTTTCCGTATTTACGATTATTCGGAAGAATGTTTCCAAACTGGACTCACTTAAAGTTGGTTAGGGCTAGTCACG
Source organism: Hesperophylax consimilis (assembly GCF_061612785.1). Taxonomy (NCBI): domain Eukaryota; kingdom Metazoa; phylum Arthropoda; class Insecta; order Trichoptera; family Limnephilidae; genus Hesperophylax; species Hesperophylax consimilis. The sequence continues at coordinate 28,945,536 of NC_142858.1, read as the reverse complement.
CACTTTAGAACGTGACCTTTTCTATCGTTAGGATTTAACATTTTCATTTGTACATATTTCTAGCTGATTTATACCCGGCGTCGCTCGGGGACTTTGGAAAATGGTTTGGGGTAAAGAATTTTAGTATACCTGTTAACTGGGTGCATTTTAAAAGTGGAAATACTGTTATTGAATTGTTACAAGTATTTATCTCACTCATGTCTTCCTAAGGCGTCCTCGACTCATTCAACCATTCACTTCCAAGTGATACATTGTCCTCACACCTATTTTTTCGTTGATTCCAGTGTACAAATAAGAGTTAATTCCTTCCTCGTTCATCCCTATAATTTCTGTACTGTATTCCACATTGTTATTTTTGAAAATTTGACTTTTATCGACTGTAATCGCAATAGGCGAATCAAGAGTGGACTGGAAAAATTAATTGTGAACTTATATGTTGACACAACTATGGTTGGAGATGGTAAAAATTTAGTAAGGAAGGAATCCGACTCACCCCTTTGATGTTCTTCAAAGATGTTGATGGTTGGTTTCACTCACAGGAGATATGATTTATTTCATGCACAAACTTCCATAACATCCAGGTTGGATACGAAAGACACTGAGAGAACTAAATATATTCACTGCATAGGCTTTCTACCCTGAGTTTAACAAACAGGCTCCATCAATAAAGTAATTTGACAGTCACTTTTATTGATGCAGAAGGTCACACAAACACGTGGGTATAATCAGATAATGATAGGTAGGTAAAATAGGATGGGAAAAATTGCAAGGACAAGGTTAAAGGTTAATAGTTGCGTCAACATCGACTTTTATTCTACTTCGTATCTCATGACAGAACAGAGATAATGTGTTAAGTCTTCCTTTGGCGTCTCCGATTTTTTCTACCTTTCGAAACACTCTCTAAACACTCCTGACACTAATAAGAACGTACCTTGAAATTTTCTGCGAATCCGCTATAAAAGTCCAAAGGGGACAAACAAAGAAACATTAATTTTATAATATTATATTATATTTTATTTATGGAAAACCATTAATTTAGTTTAAATGCATGAAAAATGAAAAGTGATTGTGACGAGTTTTAAGGTTAATCCAGTTAATAATGTGACGTTTCTTCGGATTTTAAAAACATATTTTTTCGGCAAAAATGTATGGTTTCGGTCACTGAAAGGATAAATTTATAGAAGTGTGATGTGAGCGATTCTGGTGCTCGAAGTAAGGTCAATCAACTGTCATTTTATTTACTTGTATAGAATTTACGGCACTAGTGCCATTTACATACATAGGTTTTTTTACGCATATATAGTACATACAGTATTAAATTTTGATGAGTGAAAAATTGAATAATTTAATTAAAACATAAATTAAATAACATTAAAGAAAGAAACAATAACACAAACCTGTTATGTAGTGACCTCATTTAAATAAGTGGAGTTAAAATGTGTTATTAGTGCAGCTTTATATTTCACAAGGGGCGTATTAAGAATATCTGCGATTTTATCATAAAAGCTCCCAAGTGCGTGCAATCTATTTATAACTGAGTTTTATCGTGAGACTGTGGTATAATTGTCACAATAATACATTCTAGAGGACCTTTATTCAATGGTAGGTACATGAAATTGAATGAATATTGATATATCATTAATTTTTTCATAGATTAATCTTTTTAACTTATTGAGCACTGATTTTCTTTTACTTGTGTGTCTAGTAGTCGAAATTTATTGGCGACATATTTTGCATACATTATAGCAACTTCTTGTAATTAACTGTACACTTGTTTTGGTACATTGGGCAGTATGAGTAATACATATAATACATAGCTGTTAAAAGGTACCCTAAAAATAAATAAATATGGTCACGGAATGGATAAAACGGATTTTATATGTTTCATTGAATGGTGTGAAAAAAGGCAATTTAAAAGCTTTGCGATGTTAATTCTTGAACCAAGATAAATATTAAAAAATAATTTATAAAAATAATATCCTACGACAAAATATTATAATTGGAATTTTTAACAAGAAACCCAACTGCTCCCAAACGTCTGGAGTCAGTGATAATGAGAGAATCGCTAATTGGGGTGTGTTGTAAGGCTGGAGATGGTGGTTAGGAGAAAAGGATGGGAAGAGGAAGATACTCCGCTATTCAGATCTGGTTACCAAACACGTTTCAATTCTGAATGGGTCTTTCACCAGGGTGACACTGAGAGTATCTTCCACGAGCCGCCACTGAGTGGGTAGGAGAATTAGATGGAGAAGAGGAAGGTGAGGAGGAGTACCTGGCTATTCAGATCGGTCCTCAAATACGGCCGAAGCCATTTCAAGCAACGTTTCAATTCTGAATGGTGGTCTTATACCAGGGCGATACTGAGAGTATCTTCCATTCTGGAACGTGCCGCAAATTTACTATATATATTATTTTAAGTTAATAAGTTGTGAAATAACACAAATTAATAAAAACAAATTTTCTTGCGCACGCCGGGATTTGAACCCGCGTCTTCCAACTTACTAGTTGAGAGCCTTACCCTTCGACCAGGTAAGCCTTCTACGTCTAATATTATAATATAAAAATCTTTTGAAAATTCTTACATTTTATAATACTTAAAATTTATCTTAAAGTTATTTCTAAAAAAATTACGTGAAATGTACGAATAAAAAATGTAATTTAGCGAAACAGGTGCCCGGAATTAGTGTAATATTCATAGGGTCTCTACTCTTTGCGAACCTTTGGCAGCTGTGGACAGGTTTAAATATAAAACACATACTTAACCTTTTCACCGGGCAACCTTAGGGACTAGTGTAATTCTCTTTGGACCTTCGAACCAACAAACATCTGTATTTCATGACTTCATAAGCAGGTACGAAACTTCATTATAGTTGGATAATGTCATGGAACTCCCAGAACAATGAAAAATAGTATATAATAGTATATAGTATACCTATTTGTGTTTTATACAATTTTCAGATCCCTTTTCTTTCTCTTAGACAAACACGATTAAAACTTAATAAATTTTGATGAAAATCTTGACAAGCATACAATACAATATAATGTTTCAATATATTTTTACATCAGATAATTGATAAGTTAAGAAAGGAAAATCTTTTCAGTAACTGATATGTGAATGATTGGAGTAAAGTTTTGAGGTTATGATACCTGGATGTAATTTTAAGATAAAAATAAGAAAAATTATAATGGTTTATTTTTATAAGAATGAGATTTTTCACTTGATCGTGTCATGTCTTTCTCAGGCGTCGTCGAATTCTTCTACCATTCGCTTCCATGTCATACAATATTCTAACACCCTTCGTTCATCCCACACGCCCCATTTTTACCCACGTAAATATTTAATTAACTTGATCGTTCCATGCCTTATTCGGGCGTTCCCGACTTATTCTACCATTCACTTCCACGCCGTACGTTTTCTTTTCATGTCATTTTTCTATCGTTCTCTTATGACGTAGAATCGTGAAATTATCGCATTGTTACATTACAAAACTTCATTACACTGACTGACATAATCCAACTTTTTCTACCAAACCACTCTCTGAACACTCCTGAAGAAATCGGTCGAATCGTTTTTGAGTTCAGGGCTAGACGTACATTCCATTTAATTTATATAGAGAGAAGGAGATGAAGCTAGAGAAGAATATTCAAGAAGAAGATTGACCCCTCACAACCCACGAGAACCTAAACAGTCGCTAGTCAATCGGAGTATACTTTCAAACAATTGTGGTATGTTAAGAATCTGAGGGAAAAGTGGAAGGGAAACAAGGGAGAAGAAAGATAAGGAAGAACCTGATAATTCAGATCAGGTTTAAATAAGCCATTTGAACATTTCAGTTTTCCGTTTCTCAGCAGGGTAATAATAAATAAATAAAGAAAACGGGAAGCTTTCTCTTTGCATTTATAAGTTTATTATAATTTGAAATATGTATATGAAATTGAAAACGACCAAACATTTCGCCCGGCCTTGTTTTGCAATTTTTTTTAATAATTATTTTCTTTGAAACGAAAAAAAGTAAGCGACAATAACGTTTATTTTAAATGTACGTTTGTATAAGTAATTGTATTTTTTTAGTTTAGTATAAAGTGGAAAATAAACCTTACAAGAACAGTATTTAATTTTGGGAATACTTTCAAAAACAGACAAATCTATTTGAAATTGAAAATCAAGCGGGAATATTTTATGACACGTATAGTTTAGTCATTTTTGTCTAGAACTAATCATTTTAGATCAAAGTTTTTGAGATAGGTTCTCATGAAGTTCTATAAATTTAACACGACAGCCACAAATACAAAAAGTAAATATATAAAAATTAGTTATGATTTCTTGTCTTTTATGACTCCAAACATATGCAAACTTAATCCATGATTTCTTATCACTTACGACTCTAAACATATTGCAGCAACTTAACTCATTTAGTAATGATTTTTTGTCACTTATGACTCAAAACATATTACAGCAACCAAACACATTTAGCACGAAAAAATGGGCGTTTCTCTTTTGGACGTGCGACGGCTCAAAGACAATAGATTCCAATGTAACATAAACAAGGAAAACTTTACTCATTTCTCCGTTATTGCCAAGTAACTGTATGGTTTATAAAGTGTGCGTGACTCTTCCGAAGATACGAAAGGCAGAACCATTCCAAAAGCTTTTAGCGAAGGAAACCAGATTCAGTTAAATCAACGGTAGAAATAGCAATATATCGTCCGCAACACTACACGTTAAACATTCCCTTTGCTTAGTCAAGATAAAAGTTTTATGGGTCAAATGCCTTTATTCACTATAATAAATTATTATTTTTTTTAATTTAGATAAAAACACAATAGAAAATTATTTTTCAAAGGATTGGCAGTATGCTAAAAAAATAAACACATAAAAATCAACCAGTATTAAACAAAATACTTTTTTACATCTATTTTCAATATTCGACCTAGTTGCGGCATCTCTTGGGCCGGCTAGCCATTTTCAAAGATTATTTTTACTGAGGATTTAACCTTCCTCCCCAGGGACTAAAGTAAACTTCGCTAGCATCTGTAAATTTTTAAATATAATGTCATCCAATTTCATTAAAAAATAACCTGTGTGCGCGTGTGTGTGAGCATGTGTACCACCAAATGTTTATATAATGCATTGTCATCTACGACTAATCTATTTGCCGAGTTTCAGTTCGATCGATCAATACAGATTCGGGAAGTGGGTTAATTTCCGCATCCAAGATTCAATTTCACTAATTCATTCTTAAAAATGATTATTTTTTAAGTTGTTGCTTGCACTCGGTTGCACTCATATTTTCTATTGTCCTGAAGAAGGTGGAGTGCAACAAAAAATTATTTAAAAAATGTCAAGCAATAAAGTGTTGCTTTCTTCGATAATTTATTCTTATTAATTCAATAAAGAAAAATAAATATATATATTCTAATAAATATGTTTAAAAAATAACTTACAATAAAGACGTTGATTCACTAATTAACGATACATCTGACAAAAAAATATACAACAGATAGTTTCTTGTCGAATTAATTGTTTTATATTATAAAAACGTCAAGAAAATGAATTAATTTTAACTGTTTGAAGTTTTTTATGACAAAGTGTTTTGGTGTTGTGACCATAGTAAATATTAAAATATTTAAAAAAAAATCTTTTTATTAATTTTTCTTATGCTTGTTCAACCATTGCAACGTTTGTGTGTAGATACATAGCGTGACCCATACAAATAATATTATTTTTTGTATTTCTTTGGCATTCACTATGTAAAAATTTCTAGACATTTTTTGTTTTAATGAGTTTTTATTATTCACAATGTACATTTGTTACGTATAAATTTTTTTATAAAATTAGCGACCGGTTTCGACACGTCCGTGTCATTAACTAGCTATTTTAAAACTTTTATTAAAAAATAGCTAGTTAATGACACGGACGTGTCGAAACCGGTCGCTAATTTTATTAAAAAAAATATACGTAACAAATGTACATTGTGAATAATAAAAACTCATTAAAAACAAAAAATGCAAATAATATTACTTAGATAATCATGTTTCTACAACAAATCATGTTGATTGATCTCACGGGATATAAAAAACATTTAACTGTTTTTAAATATACAGTAAGGCCTGGTTCCCACTATGCCGGACCGGCAGATCTGCCAGGCCGGTAAAACTGCCGGAAGGGCTAGTGGCTGTACAATTTATATGTAGCTATTCACATTATCCCGGGTCCGGCATTTTTGCCGAGCCCGGCATTTTTACCGAGCGTTTTGTCACTGCGAAAGTGCCGGTAGAACCACCGGACCGGAGTAATGTGAACGAGTATGTGCCGGTATCCGGCTGTCTCCGCTCGCCGCGTCCGCGCTCCGGGCTCCCCTCTCGTCATCGGCTCGCATTTTTTGAAGAAAGTAGACGTGTTCACCCTGCTCGTTTAAATCTTTTTATCTGTATTCAAATGTGTACCTCCATACGGACGTAGGAGATTAAAGCCTTCAGACACTCATTTTCATAAATCCGTCATTCTATCCAAATATTTCTTTTTTTCATTTTTTTTATACTGTAATTGTTACATTATCTAGCGATTCCGTTCATTCAATTTTTCTATTGACTTGCCTACCAATGGATAATGGACAATATCAGCGGGAACATAACAAGTCAATCGGTTTAATTGTTGGCAGATGAATCATCTAAATGCGTTTAAGATTGACGATTGATTTTATTCATTAATTTCATTCATTTAACATATACCTATATCCAGCTAACAATAAAAAAACACCCTAATATAATAAAACTTCCTTCTTCTTCTGGCGTTAGTAAGATTAGATTGTTAATATTAATTTTAGTTGTAAGTTGCTAAATATGTAAATACTCGTATATATGTCGTTAATATAGTAGTTATAGGCCTTAGTCGTAAGTCACTAGATATAAGTCTAAGAGATAAGTCAGTAGTTCTAGTATTAACTATTTAAGAAATATATTTGTACAGCGCCCTTGAGGTGATTTCTCACGAAAACGGCGCTATATAAATCAGCCAAATATTATTATTATTGAAGTGAAACTTCTTTACGCGCGTCATGCAATTTCGAGGACCGGAGTAAAACCGACTCATGACCGAAACGAAAATGCGGGTACCCCCACCACCGATTAAAGTTCATTTGATCTAGTCAAAGTTTTGAAGTAACATATAAATGCTTCTTAGCTCATCCCGACAACTGGCGTTGGTGGTGTAATGGTCAGCATAGTTGCCTTCCAAGCAGTTGATCCGAGTTCGATTCTCGGCCATCGCACATTATTTTTTTGTTTTTAACGCCTTTTTCATTCAATATCTTATTTTTTAGTAGGTCAGAACATTTTTTAAAAGAAAATAATATTGCAAAATAATAAAAACACTTATCTCACTGTGATAAAACATTACTCCGCTAGAGCGCGCTTTGCGTTATTGTGTTGGATTAAAATTATTATCTAATCCGTATATTATGATAATTGTATTACATTTATTTAATTAATTTATTTATTTTGATAATATGTAATAATTTACAGAAAAAAAAATTAAAACTATCTCCCTCTGATAAAATATCCGTTCGCTAGAGCGCACTACGCGATCTTGTGTGGGATTCTATTTCTGTACATTGTACATTATTTTTAAAAATATATTATATTTTGGGTGTGATGTAGGTAACATTATAAAACATAACAAGCTCTCATATTTTCAGAACCTACATAATATAATCAATTTATGCGGCTTTGCTTACAGTTGGTGCTCAGCGTGGTTGGCTTTCAATCAGTTAAGCGAGGTTCGATTCTCGGCTGTGGCATTTTTGAAGTGAAACCTTGTTGAGGTGGGGGAGCCGCTCACGAACGTTCTCTCTCTTCTCTTCTTTCCTCTCTCTCAGACACCAGCGAACTGCGCCACGCCAAGCATCAGCTGAAACTAGAAGTTTCACTTCTGTCTTGCGTAGGCTTGACACACCCACTTTTTTTATTAGTTTAAACGGTAATTCCTCGTGCAAGTTTTCATGAAGCGGTCTAGGCTTTGGTACATTTAAAGTACCATCATTGATCTTTTGCCAAAATTTACTATCCTTTAATATAGTAGAATCGCATTCCTTGCCATATGAGCCCATACTTATAAAAATAAAACGGTACTCTGAATCAACAACTTCCATTAATACAAAAGAATAATATTCCTTGTAATTAAAGAACATAGAACCACTCTCGGCTGGTTTCAAAATTCTAATATGTTTGCCATCTACTGCTCCAACACAGTGAGGAAAGTTGGCTTTTCTTTGGAATCCTGAAGCGATGTCCTCCCATTATCTCTCCGGCTCCGGTGTAATGTGAACACTCTTGTCCGGTGTCCGGTTTCCGGCAGATCTGCCGGTCCGGCATAGTGGGAACCCGGCCTAACATTTTTTGTGGAAATTTTTTTGAACAACCATTGTATTTAAAATATTGACGAGCTGCTATTATATCGTCTGTTCGCATTGCTGCATGCTAGCAGCTAGTGGGTACCTTTCTACGATTTTATTGTTAAAAATATAAGAGTTCGTATGTTTCTTCCGATAAGTTATATCCACACGCCATATGCTGCCGCTTGTGGATACATTTCGTGAACAGTTCTAGGTTTATTTTGAATTGTGCGTGCCGAAATGTTTTATGACCTTCGTGATTGCCAGGATTATGCCAGTATCAACCGAGCTTTACAATTCTAAAAGGTATAAACCCAATTTAACTTTGCGCTTTCACTGAATAGAGATTTTATTGTTCACATAAATGAACAAAGATACTAATTCGTCCTGTACTTGTTTATAGCACAATGTTGGGCTACTGGTTCGTTGCCTTACTTTAACGCGGTGGTGATTATTGCGTTTCAAAGACCATGCACCACTTCATGTAATATTCTGAATCAGGCCAGAGGAAAATAAAGGAAACAGAGGGGCATTTTCGGTTCCATATAAGGATAACGACTTGTCTTTAACCTTCAAATTATCGACATTATCCTTAACTGTGAGTTTAGATCTAAATTTTAATGGCGGCGCTAGTATTTTATTGCAAAAAATAACACATGAGTTTATGTAAAATGCACCAGTCTCACAAAGCTTAAGTGCGGTGAAGATCCGAAATTAATGTAAGGCGAAATCAAACGTAACGGGAAAATAAGAAAGGGATGCTTACATGGATCGAATATCATCATGTAATGTACTGAGAAAGGACTGTCAGAAGAGTATTTTGACGTACAAACAGATGGAAAATAAAAGAAACGTGTATGTATATGTGGATAAAGCAATGTATATAGTCCTTTGAGCTTTCTTCTCATCCTCGCTATAAAATGGGTAAAAAATAACCAATACTACCATATCATTTTTTTACCTACTATCACATACATTTTTTAAGCTAACACGTACATTTACCTTTTCAATCAAATTAACCGACAAGCGCCCAGTGTATACTGTATATGTATCTCGTTTCTTATAAACATAGACAAGCTAACCTTCACTGACCTCAATAATTGAGCATTAAAAACACAATTGTAATAACCATACAGTTTGTCTGATGGGAACTTGTTTCCACGTAGACTTTCATAATACCAGAACATTGAGAGTAGTCGATTTCCTGCTCAATTAATACAGATGCCATCGTTTTATTGTCTGGATTAACAATAGCTGATTATAATAATCGTTTGATATGAATTGTTTTGGAATCTCTCTGCAGGTGGTCTTGACATAAAAAACTCACAATAGTTTCAGCAGTCAAAACAGATTGTGATTAGCCATTTGTCTTCCTTGTGTTTTATAATAACGCTTAACGTCTTTTTCACCTTACTAAATCACCATCAAACTCTTACAACAATGAAGGATGAAAAATCTGACCTACACAATTGAAGATAGAAAAAAAATGTCACTTTTAAGTTAGTTACCTACGAACACTGTAGATTTATTCTATAACATTTAAAACTTACCCATCGCAGTATGTAGCCTTAATTCGGGAAAGTGGAAATTCTTACCTGAAACAAAGAAAATTCCTTTATTAGTAACTAATATATAATATGAAATTTACAAATGAAAAACATTTAGGGCCTTAACTCCTTATGTACATGGCGATAATTTTTAAAATCACGCTTGAAATCAGCCGCCTGTTTTGATAATGCAATTAAAAAAAACATCGCCAAAACCTTTTCTTCAATTCAGACACAAACATGAACTTATTTTTCCACATTACACCGTCACATGTCCGAAAGGCTCGTAAGTAGGACATTAGTTAGTTAGTTTCACTTGAAAATTTCACAATTTATCCTACAAAATTCTATTTATCCTCCATCATATTTTCTTCTTCTTTCCAAATGCAACAATTTATATGGATTTTAATATCGTTATTATTTTTAACTTTTGATGTAAAATAAATCTTTTATTTAAAATATCTTAATTATTTCACCAAATAATGCATCATATTACTTTACCATTATTTTTTCGCAAAGCTAATGCTTTTAATGGAAGAGTAGTATAAATAGTACACAGAAGCTATGTAAAATATGAATTTTATATACATATTTTGTTTGCAATTTTTTTTAATGTGAAACATTGATGTGTTAAAAAGTAAATGTTTGGATTTAAAAAAAGTTAAATACGATATTAAAACAAAAACTTATGTAATTTTAGACAATTTTTAGGCCTATTTCTTCTCGGTTTCAAAAAAGACCTTTTTATAAAGAAATCAACCCCTTTAAAAACGATTTTCCTTTTTTAAATAATACTTTAAATTATTTTTTTATTTAATTATTGAAGGCAATATAAGCGTTTCATAAACGAAAATTTGAAACAGAAAAATCAGAAAAAAATACCTACAGTCACAACTAGGGCTCGAACCCAGGACCCTTGCTTTGCCGGGGAACTGCTCTACCAACTGAGCTTATGGGACCCTATCTCCTTTAGTCATATTTAAGGAGTAGTTTTTGAGTCTAAAGGAACACACAAAAATATTTTGAATAAAGACTAACTGATATGTATCCGGCGTTGCTAAAAAAAATATACCTAAGGACTTTTTTTATTTCAACTGCCATCTCTGATATTTAGCGAATTTCAAGTTGAATGAACAGACTTCGACGAACAATTTTAGTCACCTACGCCATCTTTTGAGGGGTGAAGTAGGCTTTAATGATTAAAGGTTTGAGTCTTCGCTGAAAAACTTTCATCGAGACTCTCCACCATTTTATTTCTGTAGTACTCAGATATAATTTGGAACCATTGAAAAAATAACTGCTGGATCTATTTTAGTTAATTAAGTTCGTACAAGTCAACCTAAATAATTAAATAAATAAAAATATAATCGGGTCAATTTATTTTAATGAAACACAAAAATCCTAAGTCTTTTTATATAATACTTTCTGCTCTAGTTCTGTGAACAGTGTTAGACCGCGCGTCCTAAAAATATGTCAAATCAAAATAAAAATTTCATCCGTAATTACGTATTTAGTTACCTACCTAGGTAATTATAAATCGTGCATTTTATTAACATATTTTTAAAATATCATATAAAGAATTGTACATTTTGTTCAAAGTAACGTCACTATCTAAATGACAATAATTTGTAATAATTTTATACCTAGTATATTAATTTTTTTATCATTTATTTATTGATACATTACTCTACAGTACTTCACATTTCAATTCAGCAACGTTGGCCTCACTGGGTTGTTCACCCGTGCTGAGGCCCCCATTTTAAAATATACGAATTTATACATTTAAACAAATAACAGACTAATGAAACAGCACTTCGCTAGGGTCAGCCAATAACTAAATATTTCGTATTTAAAATCCTTTGTAGGCATTAAATAATTTAATGTGATAAAGGCAACCAACATCATCGTTGTGGCTGCATTCGAGTGGCTCAGTTCCCCACAGAGTGATGGATGCAGATGATGCGGCGACCTCACTGTTGGACGGTTTCATTTAATTTAATCTAATTGTTTTTATTGTGTTACCTATTTATATGACTATTTTATTTTTGATTTATATTTTAATTTTATGTTTAGGTACCTGCCTAATATTTTTTCTCTTTGTTTTATCTTATTTCCATTTTTATAATGTTTTTACTTTATTTTATTGTTTCCCTGTTTTACTGCGTTTCATGTAATATGGCAGACTGGGATTGCACTATCCTCCCAGTCCTGCTGGATTAAATTTAATAAAAAAAAAAAATAATAAATAACCTGCCTGCACCGATTCCGCATACATAGGTAGCTAGTAAGAAAATGTACCCCCTAAAGCCTCTGGCGTATTCTGTCAGAAGGTAAAGTATTTCCGTTTGCAATTAAAAATCAATTAAATGGAATATTTCTGAACGTGTCCAAAAACTAAAAAAAATTGTTTTAAACGGTGATTAAAAACGGTTCGGTAAATATTTACCTACGACTACCGTTTTTAACACGCATTTAAAAATAAACAATCATTTGATTCATCCTAATGACAATAAATAACTAATTTTTGCATTTACGATTTTGAAAAATATTGATATTTAATATTATTTACATAAATAATAATTTACGAGAAAATTTTCCAATTCTCGCACCATTTTGACACAGCGAGTTCGCGTTTGTTTTTACGTAGTGTAGGGCACTGCTAACATAACAATTAAAAAACACAATCATAGTTTTTTTATATCATAGACAGTGAGAAACATTTTTTTATTTTTTATTTAATTTATTACTTGTAAATTATTTAAAATTATAAATGATAACAATATTCAGACTTATATATATAATTTTTTTCGTTATTATTCTACTACTCCATAAGTTGAGCTCCAGGAACTCGTGTTTATGGGAGGAGTATTTACATTTAGTTCTAATGATTTTTTAAACAATAATCAAAAACTTTTGATATAAATACAAACATAATATTAACATAGGTACACAAATTAGAAAAGTGTGATTTTAAAGATAATTAAAATAATACATCTTTTTACAGATTAAGTAAGCGTAAAGAAATTAAGGGTACAATATATCAGGTAAACAAATTAAAAAATTGTTTTTCAAAGACAATTTAATTAATATATACATATTTTTTACAGATTGAGTAAGTGTAAGAAAATTAGGGGTACAATATATCATTATCCAATTCGAGGGACTTAATTAACTTTTTGAATTGTTCATAATTCACAGTTTCGGTTACACTAATTTTATTTTTGGACAATAATATATTTATTTTTTTTTTTTATTTATTTTTTTTATTTATTTGCAAAAACAGTACAAAAACCAATACATTGCAAAAGCGGTAAACAAATTATTGAAGAAAATTTTATACATAAGTATACAGTTAAAACATATGCAAAAGCGGTAAACAAAATATGGAAAAAAAATTATACATAAGTATACAGTTAAAACAAATACAATATTTCGCGCTTAAAGTCGTTGTAGGACATATGGAAAATATCCAAGTTAGCTGGAAGGGAGTTAATTAACCTAGTGAGTCTTCCCAGGGGCATCACCATTGGTAAGTTAGTTCTGGACCTGGGAAGAATTAAAAGCCTGTGTTGGCGGCCTCTCGTGAAATTATCCGGGACATAAAGTCCTATTTTTGACAGAATGTCTGGAATTGATACTAAACCATTCAGAAGCTTGTAAGCCATCATCAATAATGCGACGTCCCGTCTGGAACTAAGGCTGCAGATATTCAGCATTCCCGAGATAAATGCTGTTGGAAACAGCCATGGGTAAAAACCAAACTCTCTCATATAGAGGTATCGTAAAAATTTCTTTTGAATTTTCTCGACCATTAGTACATAGACAGTGTCCTCTGGCCCCCATACCTGAGATCCACTCTCGAGAATGCTACGCACTAAGCTAAAGTAAAGCAGCCTAATGACTGCAAGGTTTGTCAGTTCCTTTGAATTGTGTATGACAAAACCTAACATTCTTGTAGCTGATTTACAGATCTTTTCAATGTGAGCGTGAAATGTTAAGCGAGCGTCATACACAATTCCTAAGTCCTTATAAGTCACCGTATGCTTTAGTGATGTATCTTTCATTTTGTAATTAAAATATACGATCTTTTGTGACCTCGTAAAACACATAACTGAGCATTTTTGGAAGTTGAAACCGAGTTTGCTGTCAATACTCCAGTCAATAATTGCATTTATATCTTCCTGGAGCTTTTTACAGTCTTCTAATGATCTTATTCTTAAGAACAGTTTAATATCATCTGCAAAAAGTAAAAAACGGACGAATTTGATTTTTCCCCGAATATTATTTATAAAAATTAGAAACAATAAGGGTCCTAAATTGGAACCCTGCGGCACACCAGAGTTTGTAGGATACGCGTTAGAGTTAAAACCACCATAGGAAACGAATTGTTCCCTTTCTTTTAAATAGTTAGCAAAGAGTTTAATTAAGTTTTCGGAAAAACCAATTTCTTCAAGCCTACTTAAGAGCACTAAGTGATCAACCTTATCGAAAGCTTTCGCAAAGTCATGGTATGACGTGTCAACTTGCTCATTATTATCGAGCGCTCTCGCCACGTAATCAGTATATGCCATCAAGTTTGTAGTGGTTGATCGGCCACGTCGAAATCCGTGTTGTTGTTCGATCAAGAATGGTTCAACCTTGGCATATACATATTTATGAATAATTATTTCGAATAACTTGGCAGGTGCGGAAAGAATTGCTATAGGACGGTAATTGGTTGCCTGACACTTGTCACCATCTTTATGTAGAGGGGTAACTTTTGACAGCTTCCACAGTTTAGGAAAAATTCCGTTTTTAATCGTAAGATTAAATATATGTAGAAGTGGATTAGACAGTGGTTCAGAACAACCCTTAATGACGAAGGGTGGAATGAAATCAGGGCCAAATGATGTTTTTGGTTTCAATTTTCTTATTGCTAAACTGAAATCCATGTTATTAACGTTTTCTATAGATATGTTTTGAGCTTTTGTCAATCCAATCTGTCCTGGTACGTAAGAATCAAAATCAGCTTTTTCTGGATTATAGACAGATTGGAAATATTTTGCGAAAGCTTCCGGTACGTCAGTTCCTTTGTAAGTACAATCATTCAGAATAATATGATTTAAGAGGCCTCTGTCATTTTTTTTTGTCAGAAACATATTTCCAAAATGACTTTGGATCGTGTTTAACATTATTCTCTACCTCCACAATATATTTTTTGTGTGCTATTGAAATGCTATGTTTAATTTTTGTACGATAGGATTTGAATAACTCGTGTTCACTATCCAAACCTGATCGTTTCCACCGTCGATGGTATACAAGCTTCGTCTTTATGTCCCCGATAATCTCACGCGAAAACCATCTAGGATAGTTTTCATTTCGCGGCGCTTTTTTTCTTAGAAAACATTTGTCAAAATACGCGTATAGGGTATCGTAGAAGTACTTAACTGCTTCGTCAACATCGGAGATCTCCAAGATAGCCAGCCAATTGTGGTCACGCAATTGGCTGTACAGCTTCTCAAAGTCTCCTTTGCGGAAATTCCAACCACGAAAGTTATTTTCTGAATGTAAACAACGACTTTTCAACGGTCTGTCATGATCAAGACTAATTTCTGACACAAGTGTCGGGTGATAATTATCTTCTTGAACAAGACAGAAATCGGATTTTTTTGTAAACATACTAAAGTTACTTAATACTAGATCCAAAGTACGATTACATGAGTTAAGTACTGTATTAAACTGCTTCAATTGAAAAAGTTCCATAACATATAAAAGCTCAGTGTTCACTGCACGTGGATTTTGTGAAGAATTAATGTTAAAATCACCAATCACTAAAATTTTTTTATCAACAAGGTAAGTTAAGTTACTAATTAAAGTTTCGAAAAAAGTCGTGTAAATATGCGTTTTTGAACTGGGTGGGATATAAACAGAACAAATAAATAAACATAAGCCTTGAATTGTGACTTTGACCCATAAATTTTCGTCTCCCGTTTCCAGATGGGAAAGTCGTTCGGCTCGCATGTTTTCTTCGTTTAGTAAAGCGAGCAGTAGTCCACCACCTCGTGTTTGTTGAGTGCTTCTGTCTTTTCGGAAAACTGTGTATCTGCTGTCGAAAATTTGCGCGTTAAATATCGAATCGTTTAGCCAAGACTCCGTAATCACGATGAATTTATGTTCTTGGTTAAGAACATTTTCTAGAAATTGATTCATCTTAGACCTGAGTCCTCGCACGTTCTGGTATAGTAGCAGTCATTTTGATTCGGTCGGCTTTTTCGCGTTTTCTTGACCTGAAATGCGTTTATTATAATATCTAAAATGACGGACAACCACTCCTCGGGGCCATAGTTCTTCTTTTAGTAGTAAATCTATGTTCTGCTCGTCGACTCCTATTTTAAAGGATGAGTATTCTTTAGAAAACGCCATAAACTTTTCAGCATTACAGCTGAGAGCTGTATTCGTTTTGACATGGGAAATGACTTCCTCCGTCGTCGTGTCGGGATCTAAGCGTGAAACGATAATAAATTTTTGTTTGGGTATTACTTTAATCTTACTCGAGTCATTGGTTCCTACGACTAAAATTTTGTTTTTATTGCGTAAGGCGGCACTGTATGATAACAATGGGCAGGAGGGCGGCTCGGTGCGGGGGGTTTGCTTGACGTTAACGCCGCTGCTCTCAGCCGGTGTAACCGACTCGGAGGCGGGGGCGGGCGCAGGGGAAACGGTAACTGGTTCACTGCTGTTTGCCAAACGAGGCTGGCTGACTGCAGGTGTGAGAGAGATGGTATCAATATTCTCACCTGAGTTTGAATTTTGGTTGATTTTTGTTTTCGATCGCGTTGTAATCACCTTGTCATTCGCACTGTAGGTACTCCGAAAGACTTCAATACTCGTAACGAGCCGCGAAATGATATTATTTTGAGTGATTATTTCATTCGATAATTGCCGAATTATTCGCTCCTGTTCGAGATTTTTAGTTTTCATTGACGATAGTTGCGTGTAGCAATCATCCAGTACTGCGATGCTTTGCTTATTAGACATATTTATTATTATTATTCGTTAACAAAATACGCGCGACGAAACTGTGTGCGTCTTAACTCGTGACTCAGGTATTACTCATCTACTCATCTACTCATCTACTACAGTATATTGTACCATCTCACACCTAAATACGAATAGTGGTGCTGAGCCGTGGTCGTTCTAAGCATAGGAATGTCTAACCTCAATTTTGGTCATTTCATATAAAAATAATTAATAAAAAAAATCACAAAGTTTCATAAATTTTTCTCAAATCGCAAACGGAACCATTGGATTAACATGGGTGTACATTTTAATTATTTTGTGGTTAGCTTCTAGATTTGAATATAAAGCGTGGTTTTTTCTCTTTTTAACACCGTTTAGATCATATTTCTCTCCACGAAAAAAGGAGTAAAGCAGACCGTAAGGAAGACACGAAAATTCCTGTAAGACCAAATGTTCCCAAAAGCGAACAAATTTACCCGAGGGTTTAAGGAGAAACGAGCAAGTGTATCAGTACCGAGGGTTTGGTAAAGTATTAATATTAATTATTGATTCATCATTATCGATTAATACTAAAATTCCTTGATAAAGCCAATTCTTAAGCTTTGTGTAACAATTTATAAATGATAAACCTCTTTCTTTCCAGAAGAGCTTATCAAACCTTGCCTGTTTTAGACAACTTTAAAGGTATTGCAATTATTATTCATATACAGTAAGCTGTACCGTAGGTCGGATTATATTTGTTAAGTTGTGACAGCTTTGAACTCAGCTATCGATATAACAGATTAATACACACAACACGTATTTAATATCTTGGTGGTTTCCACCAACCAAGAAAAATAATGCCCTTCAGAAAGTTATTCTCGTATTCCTGAGTTGTCTATTAAGAATGATAAATTTTAATCACCATTTTAAATTTAAATAAATTCGTCCTTTTTAAATACGCCTTTTAAATTGGCGTTTAATTGCTTCATTAAATAGTAAACCACGACTTGATTTCGTAATATTCAAAAGGTAGCAGGAAATATTCACTCTGACTGCCTCTCGAATAGCAATCAAAAGATCGCGGGTTCATATCCCGGGGTGCGCAAGTAAATTTTATAGGACGAATTTGTGTTATTTCACAATTTCCTTAATTTAAAATACTATATAGTTTACTTGTGGCACGTTCCAGATTTGAAGATAGTCTCAATATCGCCCAGGGGTAAGACCACCATTCAGAATTGAAACGTTGTTTGAAATAGCTCTAGCCATGTTTGGTGACCAGATCTGGATAGTCAGATACTCTCCCACCGCTGCCTTTCCTATCTTATTCCCCCTCCCTTCTTCGCTGGGAGCAGTTGGGACTCTTGTGCGGTATTCACATTAAAAAAAACTATGCAGAATATCTGTGAAGTTGTGACCTTAAACTATTGGAAAGAAAATTTGTGACGACAACTAACATGAATATATTTCGGCTCTTAGGTACTGGAGAGACCAATCCAATTGATTAAGGACGGGTTGTTCTACAGAATTTGAATAATTCATCCAATATGAAAGTTAAATTCAAGTTCTGTTATTATTTCATTATGGGCCAGTTGTTTTTCAGTACCTACTGAGATAACAACAGAACTTGATCAGTAAAAATTTCGATAGTTACCTAAAACCAGCGCAGACCCATGAAAAATCACTGAATATCATGTTTGAAAATTCATGAAATGTTAAAAAAAACACGGAATATCTACAAGCAAAATATTTGCAAACATGATTTAACTAGTTTACTAATTAACTATATTTACAAACATGATATAATTACCTTACTAACTAACTATTTTTATAAACACGATATAACTATTTTTTGTTTTTAATGAGTTTTTATTATTCACAATGTACATTTGTTACGTATAATTTTTTTTATAAAATTAGCGACCGGTTTCGACACGTCCGTGTCATTAACTAGCTATTTTAAAACTAAATTTTTAAGTGCAGAAATATGGGGTTTTATTTAGTTTGGTTCTTTGATGGGAGGGATTTGAGGGCGGGGGAGGGGGTTGAGAGGGAAACGGAGGGAGGAGTCAACATAACGGGGAACATTGTCAAAAGAGGTGATTTGCAAGGTGCTATTATTTTATTTACTATATTAATGTTTGAATTAATTTTTTTGTTGATTTCTAATTTTATGTACATTGTGAATAATATAAACTCATTAAAAACAAAAAATGTCTAGAAATTGTTACATAGTGAATGCCAAAGAAATACAAAAAAAACGATATAACTAGTTTACTAACTATTTATATTTACAAACATGATATAACTAGTTTACTAACTAACTATATTTACAGTTAAAACAAACACTTCTATCTATCTCTATATCTTCTGCGGAAAAAACAAATATCGGGCACAATTTATCATTCATTCCGCGAAAATCCGTAGTTAGTTGAAGGGCTAGAATTAGCGTTTACTCAATGAATCAAATTCAAATTTTCAAGTAAAATACGCTAAAGGCTTGTATTTTTATATCTTCATAGCATAAACACAATTTAACTCTATTTTTCGTGTCATTGGTGATACTTTTAAATTTGATTTTTTTTCGCTTTAAAGGCTTTACTAATAAACGTGTTAGATTTTACACGACTGATAAACATCCATAGTTGTATTGTAATTGATTGTTTATCAGTTGTATCAAATCAAAAACGAGTCTTTTAATAAGGGGGTGAATAAAAGTTTTTAAATGTGGAAAAAATTGAAATAAAGTTACTCGTAGTTTTAAGCTTAACACTTTTAGCCATAAAGTTAAAACTACAAACACTTTACGCGGTTTTCAAAGCTAACACAAAAAACTACCAATCAGAATCGGAATGTTACAATACGAGTTTAGTTATGAAATCGGATGTATTATAGATGGTAATTTTTTTCTTATTTTGATCGTCAAGTGTGCCAAATTTCATCAAGATGTATCAATTATCAGTATTAGTATTCTTAATAAATTAGTAATACTCATTTTTCTCCGTGGAGGCAAAAGCTCTGGCTTTATGAAATTTGTTTTTTTTGAAGAATTATAAGGTCGGCAAAACTTTTCCAGCTTACAACCTCATTTCTGTCATGAGCTACAGAGCTTTTACAGAGCTCTTTGTTCAAAATAAGATGGTGTGACAAGTTTTGTGACTGTGTGCCTGTGAGGTCCAGATCGTCGTAGGTTCTCCGCTAGTTCCTAGCTAGTTCTCCACCATTGTAAAATTGATACACTAGGCTAATAACAGTGGTAGTAGGAGAAATTAAAATTCTAGAATGTTATTCGTAATTCTAAAATCTTAAAAAAAAAACATTGTTTTTTCCATATTCATCAATCTTTTAATACCAAACTTTGCTGTATACTTTATACCTTATACTTTTAACTTTATATTTGTTTATGGACATATTGTGCCGTTTGTATTTAAATAAATAAATATTATTTAAACGATAGATAAATCTTCAATATTTACTAGCCCGAAACACCTATATTAATTGAAATATCCTTCGGATTGAAATGTTGGCGGTATTTATTTTTTCTCTGAAGATTTTTCAGGCTTACAATTGTTGTTTTAAATAATTTGTTATCTTATGTGCTTTGCATAAAAACCTTGCCTTGTAAACATAAGTTTATCTTTTTAAAAAAATGATTTTTTAAACTTTCAGAACGGCAGTAAGGAAGAGTATTTACTACTATTCAGTTATATGACAGTTGTGAGGTAGGTTTGTCAATAGGGACAAGAGGACATAGTAATTACGAAAATTGTGTATTTGTTATTTACTTATTTCCCCTCGTTTTGTGGCGTGACATCACCCCCTCGTGTTCATCGATAGCTCCAAATTGAAGTAGGCTAACTCAAGTTAGCCGTTGTTGAAATAACCGTCGTCCACTCGTGTAATTGACATCCTTAATCTGATGATATAATAATTTGTTAACCCATAATAGAATACGGAATCATTGTTCTTTGGAGAAGAGCAACAAACTTAACTGTCAGTCATATTGAAATTGCACACCAAACTACATTAATGTCAATACTTTATAATCATAGAATGACTAACTAAACCAAATATATATTTTTTTAATGATAAACTAATGTTTATAAGACAAAGTTTTATGCTTAACCTAAAGGATAACGAATAATTATAAACAATAATTAGTCGCCTGAAATATCAATACAAATTGAAAATATCTCCATAGTGAAAATAAATGCCGCCAACGGCAATTGAACCCGTACCTTCTAACTCAATATGTACTAGTACCTCAATCAACAATTACTGCTTATTATATTGTTTCACCTGTAATTATAATTATTTTTAAACCATAGACAGTAAGTTTGATCGAAAAACCAAATTTCAACCAACACAATCTAACATAAATAGATCAGTTAAGTCGGGTCTCCAGCGACCAAACGTTATCAAAACATCAGATAAAATAAAAACATTGTGTTGGGGCCTTAAGTTTTATGTATGGGTTTTTTGTGTTTCATCGGTAGCTGTTAACAAAAACATTGTATTCTTGCCCCATTGTTTCACTTTTTCACAAAAATTTGGTTCAACGTTTGTGGTAATATGACTGGAAACCCGTCTTTATATAAGTAGATAATATGGATATTATTAAAAATCTAATAAGCAATAATTGTTGGATGCAAAATACCAGTACACATTTGATAATTTGGTGAGCAATTGGCCGACGTAGCGCAATTGTTGGATGCAAAATACCAGTACACATTTGATAATTTGGTGCGGAATTGGCCGACGCGCGACGTAGCGCAATAATTGTTGGATGCAAAATACCAGTACACATTTGATAATTTGGTGCGGAATTGGCCGACGTAGCGCAATAATTGTTGGATGCAAAATACCAGTACACATTTGATAATTTGGTGCGCAATTGGCCGACGTAGCGCAATAATTTTTGGATGCAAAATACCAGTACACATTTGATAATTTGGTGCGGAATTGGCCGACGTAGCGCAATCATTGTTGGATGCAAAATACCAGTACACATTTGATAATTTGGTGCGCAATTGGCCGACGTAGCGCAATAATTTTTGGATGCAAAATACCAGTACACATTTGATAATTTGGTGCGGAATTGGCTGACGTAGCGCAATAATTGTTGGATGCAAAATACCAGTACACATTTGATAATTTGGTGCGGAATTGGCCGACGTAGCGCAATAATTGTTGGATGCAAAATACCAGTACACATTTGATAATTTGGTGCGCAATTGGCCGACGTAGCGCAATTGGTAGAGCGCCTGGGCTAAATCAGAAAGCTGTGGGTTCAATTCCCGTCGGCGGCATATATTTTCTCGGAAGATTTTCTCAATTTGTAAAGGTGTTTCAAGCTAATAATTATCGCTTAAAAATAATAAGTACCCTTTGTGCTGTGCATAAAAGACCTTGTCTTTTAAACATTATCATTATTCTTTTAAACATATAGTCTGCAACCTGGCAGGCAACGGACGCGTGTAACTGTACGTTAGTCGCACTAACACGTTGAGACCCGAATACAAAACAGGATAAATAAAACGTTGCGATGGAGGAAGAAGTTGATCCGCATGACTACATATCCAAAGCTAAGAAAGAAATTGCTGAAATGACCGCATTATTCGATGAATCAAGAATCACAAAAGAAACAAAAATAGAAATCTCGAAATAAATGAGCTCTATTATGGAAAATATTTCGCATATGGCGATAGACCTAGCAAAACTGAAAGAAAAAAATACAATGCTGAAGGAAATGCTAAAAACTAAAAATGAAAGAGTAACGTACGCGTCAGCAGTAAAAACCAACTATCACCAAGAAGAGATTGAAGAAAAAAACTTTCCAATTATAATAACTTCATTAAATACGAACCAAAATCAAGACCAACTTAAGGAAACAATACAAAATAAAATTAAAATATCTGCTCTGGGCATCGGAGTAAACAGCATGAAAAAAATAACTAACAACATATTAATTATAACTTGCCCTAAAAAAGAAGATGCAACCAAACTGAAAAATGAAATAAACAAAATATCAAAAAAAGACATTACGGCAGAAGAAATACAAAGAAAAAAACCGTGTGTAATATTCAAAGGAATACAAACAAATTACACAAAAGAAGAATTTTTAACAGACTTAAGACTCCAAAATGATGACATTAAAACAATGACAGATCAAAATCCTGATATATTTCAGGTGAAAGCTATCACCGACAACAAAAGAAATAAGTCCCACAATATAATTGTCGAAACAAATGGAAACATGAGAGATTACCTTATAAGAAAAAAACGTGTCAACTTAGGATTCTTGAGGATATATGTTGAAGACTGCTACCCTTTAACGCAATGCTACCATTGTCTAAGATTTGGCCATACTGCACATAAATGCCTAGATAAAATAAAGGATCCAAGATGTATGCACTGCGCCGGAGACCACCAATACCGGGAATGCAAATCTCTGGACTGCCCCCCCAAATGTGCCAACTGCTGGGATACTAATCAAAAGAAACATCCCTACGGATCACCTACCAAATAGTATAGCATGTAAGTTTACAAATTATATGTTAAAAGTTGCCAAACAAAAAATTGATTACAATGCAGAATAAATTAACTATTTTAATTAAAATCAATAATTTAAATATTCAGCCTGACGGCATAGTGTTAAACAAGTCATTTACAAATCATGAGTCACTGCCGATTGCTTATCAGCGGCGGCACTCTTATTTTAAATATATTCAGACGACAATAAACAAAAATAATAATAGAGGTGTTGCAGTACTCATTTTGACGAAATTCATTATTGTTAATATTTTAGATTACCCAATATTTCTTACAAACTGCATTCAAATTGAAATAAATATAAAAATGACATATGTAAACCTACCTTTCAATCATTACTCAAATAAATATTTAGGTATAGTAACCAGGGAGGTTGTAATAAATTATCATATTAATAGCACAGAATTTGAACTAATTATTTTATAAAATATTGCTTTAAGTAATTATCTAGAAGAAGATAATGAAGTAGATTTTTTAAGAACTAACGATCTACAACAGTGGATAAATATTTAAAAAAGTGATGTAGGGGAATTAATTTGTATTCATGTAAATATCAGATCATTATGTAAGAATTGGGATGTTTTACATGTTTATTTAAGAAATTGTTGGGAGCGTATAGATATTTTAATGATTAGCGAAACTAATATACAAGCTGACCAAATTAATATGTATGAGATTCCGGGCTATTCAAATTACAACTATTGTCGTAATAATAAATCAGGTGGGGGCATATCGCTATATATAAGAAACAGTATGGTATTTAAACAATCACCACTAGAATCAAATTATTTTGAAAATGTTTTTGGTGTAATTACTCTTCCAAATAAACAAAGTTTGAGTATATTAGCGATATATCGACCACCGAATCTTAACAAACTATCTTTTATCAGGGAAATTGAATCTATTCTGACGGATTTCATAGGCCTTCGAGACAATGTTTTGTTCTTTGGGGACACTAATATAAACTTGATGAATTTTAATGATCCTGTAGTAAACTCATATGAAAATATTCTTGCAAGCAATTATTTGATCAAATGCATAGACGGTGTGACGCGGGAAGCAATTGTTAGCGGGCGCATAACACAATCATGCATAGATCATATATACGTTAGGTACAGTAACGGTCTTAAACAAGTGGACTCGCTATCATCGTGCGTATGCGAGATTTCCATAGCAGATCACTATATGACAGCCGTTAATATTAAATATGATGTGCAAAAAGAACCATTAAAAAACATGAAAAAGATAACAATTTTGTCCCAAAAACATATTGGTAGTCACATCCGAGAAATACATTGGAATTCTTTACTTAATGCACAAGAAAGTACCTTTTTGTATCATCAAATTAAAAATAATTTCATTAATTTATATGAAAAAAGCACTGTATCATTTTTTGAAAAACCAACCAAAAGACCACATGCGATCAAAAAATGGATAACTACAGATATTTTAGAGTTAATAAAAAAAAGGGATTTATTGTTTCGAAGATGGAAAAATTCTCCTTGTAATAAAACTTATGAAAATGAATACAAGTACATGCGAAATAATGTCAACAAATTAATTACTAAAAGAAAAAATTGTTATTTTAAAGATAAATTCAAACGTAGTTTCAATAATACTAAGCAAACATGGGATGAAATAAATAAATTGTTGGGAAGAAAAACTAAAAGTAATTGTGATGAAGTCATCTCACGATATGTGTTAAAGGAACAGACGGTGGAAAGTGTAACAAACCAATATGTAAATTATTTCTCAGATAGTATAAGCCAAATGTTGCACAGATGTGATTTTAAGGCATCCAATGTTAATCAAATAGAATTACCTCACAGTATGTATTTACCAAAGGCAACTCTCACTGAGATAAAAAATATTGTTAAGAAAATGAAAAATTCAAAATCCTTGGGAATGGACAACATAAGAATGTACGATATAAAAAGACATATAGATATTTTAGGACCTATTATAACGCACTTAGTTAATAGACTTATTATAGAAGCTGAATTGCCAAATGATCTTAAATGTGCTATTATTAGACCTATATACAAAGGAGGAAAGCACTCAGAAATAGGAAACTATCGACCTATCAGTATAATGCCTGCACTTGAAAAAATTTTTGAAAAATATATTTCCTTAAAATTAAATAAATACTTAGAAAAATTTGACATTATAGACCAAAAACAATATGGCTTTCAAAAGAAAAAAAGCACAGAGAATTTATTACAGGACTTTTCAAATTATATTAATAATGAATTAAACCATAAAAGACATGTTTTAGTACTATTTATAGATAACTCCAAAGCGTTTGATACAATTGACCCACAAAAATTATTAAAAATCTTAGAAGCAATTGGAATTAGAGGTAACCTACTTAATTTGTTTAAAAATTATTTATCTAATAGACATATATGTGTAAAAATATTAGAAAAAATGAGTGGGAGGAAAAAAATCTGTGCTGGAGTCCCGCAGGGGTCGATTTTGGGTCCAACCCTTTATATTATATTTGTATCAATAATGAAAAAATTATTTAAATATGTAAGACACTTTGTATATGCTGACGACACTGCTCTTGTCATATCTGATGAACAATTATCCATTGCAATTAAATATATGCAACATGACTTTACGTCCCTGATAAAATGGTCACATGACGCAGGTCTAATCATTAATACCAAGAAAACTAAATTGATGCACATACGGTCTCCACATGCTTCATTTCAGATTATGCCTAAAATAATTTCACATAACTTTATATGTATTCATCAAAACATTTTACAGCCATGTATGTGTGAAAGTATTGAACTGGTAAATGAATACGTTTATTTGGGGGTGACTGTTGATTGTCATTTCAAATGGGATACACAAATAAACAAAACTTGCAAGCGGCTGAGAGCGATAGTGGGTAGGATATACAAACTGAAATGTTTCGTTCCGGTGAATATTTTAAAAATTATTTACCTATCACTAGCAGAATCAACTTTACGGTATGGTTTAACTACTTGGGGTCACTCTTGTAAAACTAATTTAAACCACCTGCAATCAGTACAAAATTCTATGGTTAAGTTATTAGCTCAAAAACATATTTTTTCACAGAGACGAAACATATCATTGTTGTATCGGAATTTAACAATATTACCGGTGCAGGCCTTATTATGGTACAAAATATTGATTCAACATATATCTGAGTCTGATTATAAAAAGAAAGTGGAACATGAATATAATACAAGGTTTACAAAGAATGAAGGAATGCTTGTTCCAAAATATAATAATAAATACGGACGGCGAACCCTAGAATTTAACGTGCCAAAAATGCTTAATATGTTACCCATTAATATAAAAAATTGCGATTCCACAAATAGATTGAGATATATGCTGAAACAATGGTTACTAAATAGAGATAGTTTATATTAATTTATGTGTGTTAATTGTATAGTTATAGTAATAATATTATTTTTGTATACATATATGTAATTGATCATTAGCATCCTGTTGACAAACTGCTTTATTGAAGTTTAACGGGATTGTAGCTTGAAAACCAATAAAAAAAAAAAAATTCATTAACTCCAGACAGGAGGCCTTCAGGAAAATAATTACTTCTCTTCAAAGTCTTCTTTGGGGATGCTGTGTGAGGGTCTCTTAAAAGAGAGTAAGTAAAGGGGTATAGAGTATATATTTATAAGATAAAGTTCTGGGTAGGTTAAAGGTATGATGTGTGGGAACGAAATGAAACATTGCCCACTCATTGACTTCATTTGATTTCTAAAACCATATTTCATTTTGGGATACGTTCAAAAACATCAAATATATTTTAATGTCAGCTGGAATACTTGATGACATGATATTTTTTGGTCTAGGCTCTTATGCTTCCGTAGTGGTAGTTATGTGTGTCGTTATTTCTTGCACAATATTTAGGTTTATTTCTAAACGTGTTATCAGGAACCGATACAAGATCATCTAATATTAAAGCAAATTCAACAAATCTGCCTAAACATCCTTGTAAACTTCTAGTGTTTTTTCTGGTTTATATAACTCACCATAATTGGATTAAGGCCTCGTAGTAAGCATCCAAAGATTGTTTGAATGGGAAATATGTAAATACGCATGTTAGAGGGAACGCGCTAATATTAAAAAACGATAATAATTAAGCGAAAATATTTAATAAAACACGCCTCGTTTGAAATAGAGGAAATACCTCGACAAATGTTATAGTTGCGTTTCAAGATACACTGTGATTTTTTGCATGCCTCTAACATGTTAATAACAGAACAATGTTTTTAATAACTTTCGGAGCTTACTCTTCGATTTTTTTCTATCTATATATAGGGAATATTATAAAGTTTCGAGGCTTGTTGTGTTGGCAATATTGTGAGGCTGACGGTAGTAGACGGTAGGGTAGGAATGGAGATGGGGAAGAGAAAGGTGGGGAGATACTTGGCTATTAAACATCAATACAATATACATCATGATATGCATTTTTCGTTTAGTTGTATTTTAGTTAGTAATGGGCAAACTTTCTTAAATAAAGATATATATTATTATTATGAAAATCTGCTCACTAAACAAGGCTAAAACCATTTCAAGCAACGTTTCAATTCGACATGGTGGTCTTAACACCACGGTGATACTAAGGACGGGCTGTTTCACAGAAATTAAACAATTCATCAAATTACAAAGTTGATTCTCAAGTTCTGTGAAGTTTCTATTCAAGTTCTGTTATTATTTCAGTTTTTTTAAATAACTGGCTAATAATGATAAAATAACAGAAATTGAATAGAACTTTGACAGAACTTGATAATCAAGTTTTAAATTTGATCAATTGTTCAAATTTTGTGAAACAACCCAACTCAAGAGTAAATACCACTCTGGAACAAGCAGCAAATATATTATTTAATGAATATATGATGAAAAAAAATACAAATTTATTACTAAAATCACTTAAAAAAATTACTTGCACTCGCCAGAATTTCAACTAGTGACCTCGGGATTGCTATTTGAAAGCCTTAACAAGCGAACAGGGTTATTTTTCACATTATTTACTTCCATTTATAGATTTTTCCAAAGAGGGTACTTCGACATTGGCCGGGGGCTATTTTAGGAATGCCTTGTATCTACATCTTCAACAAAAATATCTCTTAACAAAGTAAAAATGTCATTTACTTTTTCTTTTATTCACCGATATAATCTTTGAAACAAGCATTATTTTAATTCCGCTTCCCCATTTAGTATCTCAGATATCTATATAGTGAGATTCTGAACAGAAACAGAGTAAGGAACACAAAATTTCGGGAATAAATCTTGTTCAAGTATCTGCAGGTACTTTACTTTTCCCATCCAAAAACCTCCGATAGCGAACTGTTATTATTTCTAGTTATATTCAAGCAGAAATAGTATTCTTTGCCTAATAATATATCATTGCGCTTAAGTGATTAAACGTATTCGATCTATTCTGTGACTAATGCAAAATAATATATTTCGTTGAGGAAATATTTCATTCTAATATTTGCACATGTTGAGTTAAATTTAATACGCGTCGTGCACACTGTATGGAGAAAATATTATTGTGTGCGTGTTTTAAAGCCCAATTTTCTGCTATAAGGGAGCCACCTCTAGACTGGAGCCCCACAATACTTGATAAACATACTTGATTCTGTGCAAAGAAGGGTGGTCAGTCTGATCGATATTCCATTGTTAACAGACCGATTACCATCTATAATTCACAGACTCAATGTGGGCATGCTGAGTCTGTTTTACAGGTATTTTAATGGAGACTGTTCTAAGGAGTTCTAAGTTCCTACATTACCCGGGTAAACCGAAAAAAATATTCTACATCTTACACCCGTGAAAATCTATATAAAGGTTATAAATATATAGCAGATAATATGTTTTAGTGTATAAGAAAACATTCATTAATACATATTTAGAAAAAAACATACTTATGTGGTTGCATAAACCTGTGAAGTAACTGCATTATCATATACAACAAAAAACATAAAAGATTTTAAATTTATATATACATACAAATTAGCAAGTTTGCAAGTTTGTATATAATCCTTTCCTAGATAATTTAACAAATATACCTATATTTGTACGTTTAATATTTAATGATTAATTGTGAAATAAATCTCTGAAACGTGTAGTTGGTAAGATAAAAGATAACTTCACCGGCGATTAATATGTGAAATATGACGCATCAGAAGAAAGCGAATATTTTTCCTAAGGATTAATATTTACTTTAAGTAATTGATATTTTGGATAAACACTGGAGAATTACATCTTGACATTTTAAATATTCACAAAATTAGTAAAAACATTATAAAATAAAATAAGAGGTACAATTAGTAAATTTTAACAAATATTTCCACATCACTCAAGATAACCTGATAAAACAGAACAGCGAAAAAATACCGTCAAAACAGAACAGCGATAAAACAAAACATGTTGAAATAGAACATTATTAAAACTGAACAACGACAAAACAGAACGTGATAAAATATTAGATTATACGTTGGATTAGGTTAGTTATCGTTAATTTTCTTCGATGTTTTGTTTTGTCAACGGTTCCAGTACGTACTGGAGTTGTTTTTCTCTGTTGTAATAGATAAATGAGAACTGGAAACGATGTTATCAATATAATTTCTTTGTTGGGTTGTGTATGTAACATTCTAAAATTCAAAAATACATTATTCTTATTTGTATTGTATTTTCATATTCATTTTCACCTACATGTACTAAATCTGTGCGACCGTTCGTAAAATTTTCGTGGTGTAATGGTCAGCATAGTTGCCTTACAAGCAGTTGATCGGGGTTTGATTCTCATCAAGAGGCGTTTATTTATTAAAAAATGAATTTATTTAAATATCGTTATGTTTACAGGTGGTATAATATATTAAATGCTGCATGTAATATGTTTTAGTTTATTAGGCAAACATCCATTAAGACACATTTAGAAAAAATACATGCCTATGTGGTTGCATAAACTGTGAAGTTTCCATATTCTACGCATTACCATATACAACAAAAAACATAAATGATATTAAATATAAGGAGTATGCGGAACAAAATCAACGATTGAGTATTTTGCTTACGGAAAGAAAAGCCAGGTAATATCGTTTTAATGTTTCACAGATAATTAAACAGTCCCGGGCCAGAAGAATACAACACTCAAATTATGTGAATAAATTTCGTTGACGAAACGAATATTTTTAAACCGTTAACTTCCATCTCATGATTTTTGTTGTTATTGAAGTATTTTTATGAATCTCTTTTCCCTGAGAAAATCATATTATTTATTGAAATCTGTTTTCCAAGAACTGAGCTATATTAAGAGCACGTAAATCGTTTGTTTGAAGGTTTACATTATTGGAGTGGCTTGGGGTTTAATATGAAAATTTAATCATCTATAAGGCTTCACAATCGGTTCTTAGTTTTCCAACTTAACATAAGTTGTAGAGTGAGTTGCCTAGGACGGTTTGTTTCAGAGAATATGAAAAATTCTTCAAATTTCAAAGTTAATTTAAAAATTCTTTGAAAGTTTTTTTCAAGTTTCAACAGAACTTAAATAGGACTTTCACAGAACCCGAAAATGAACGTTTAAATTTGATGAATTGTTCAAATTCTCAGAAACAGCCAGTACTTAGGACGGGTTGTTTCGGAGAATTTGAACAATTCATCAAATTTCAACGTTCATTTACGGGTTCTGCGAAATTCCTATTCAAATTCTGTTATTATATCATTATAGGCTAGTTGCTTGACAGAACTGAAATAAAAACAGAACTTGAAAAAATCTTTCACAGAACTTGAAAATGAACGTTGAAATTTGATGAATTGTTCAAATTCTCCGAAACAACCCATCCTTAATAGTGCAATGAAATACGTGTGAAATAGGTCAATACAACGTGTGAAAATCCGTGTTTATTATTGTACGCAAAGACACGGATGCCAGACAGGAGCGGGCCTCTGGGGCCCCATAGCAGTTCTGCCTTTACCCAATGGGTACGAGCCCAGGCCCTTTATTTTTTGCTGTGTAAATAGGTATACATTTATTTTTTAACCTAAACTTTATAAAGGAGATAGAAAACAAGTTCCTTTGGGCATAACATATCATCTTTTCTCAATTTGGGAAGCGGGTTTGGGTACAATCGCCCGGTTAACCATTTATTGGATAACCAATACTTCTCACACAGGTCACCCCAATTGTTTCGCAACGTTTGGTGATTTAACAGGGGTGCCCGGGTTCATTAGATGAGGTGTGTTCACCAGCTGTGTGGCGTTCCAGATCGGGAGAGACTAATTTGGGGAGGCCCATTGACCTCTCCAACCGGTCTCTCGACCCATCGCCTTGTGAGGGATATATTCAGTCTTTCAGAACTTCCTCTCCTAAAAAAAGACCCTCCACAAAAGATTTTGAGGATGCTGTGAAAATGGTACACTAAGGACACAGGATCAAACAATAATACATCAATTTTTTCATAGGGCCCCAACCGCGCGGGGGTCCCCTACTATAAGCCAAAATAGTACACATTGAGGACACAGGAGTAACAACGATGGAGGACTGATCTAGTATTGGATTGAACTTGCTTATATAGAATCAAACAAACCCATTTAGGTACGTTTTCAAAATTGGAACTTATAAGCAGGGACCGCGGAAGTGCTCTATGACGGGGGGGGCAAACTTGTTTAGTCACCCTCTTCCTTCAGTCTCCTCTCCAGTCAATCAACTAGTTAGGTATAAATAAGATAAAACGGAGATGACTAGGTCAAACAAATAACAGGTTCAGTGAATAAAAAACTTTTTTTTTAAATATTGCTTTATTGCATTCATTGAACGATACCAAAAACGTTGCGTCTCTCAGCCGCCTTTGAAGCAAATTCCCTAAGAATTTCATTTAAATCTAAACTAAATGTTAAAAAAGTCCTCGAATGCTTTGATTATTTAAATAATCAAAGCTCCAATGCTATCTCTTGAGAATTTTTCTTGTATACAACAAACACTTTTTCATTTATGAAAAAAAGCACTGTGAAGGATACAGATAATCTTTACCAGCACAGATAATCCTTCTTTACACAGGTAGTAAAATTGGAGGGGGCGCGGCCCCCCCTCATTTGATTTTAGGGGGGCATTTGGCCCCCTCTGCCCCCCACTTCCGCGGTCGCTGCTTATAAGTATAAATTACATCAGACAAGCGATAAATTCTTCATTTAAAATGTGTATATTTTTGTTTAAATGTTTGACAGTTGTCGTAATTTTTCAAGTTTACTAATATTCGAAAGGTAATATTCTTGAAAGATATAAAATATTTTCTGCTTCACAAATCCTAGAATTATACTATTCCGTGATTTTTCACAAGTCTGTATGTTTATACTAATAACATAATATGAAAATAGAGAATTCAATTTATTTTAACATTTATTTGCATGTTTGAAGAAACCGATATTAAAAATATAATTATTTATTTGGTTTTAAAATATTATATTTAGTAACTACTGTCTATTTATTACTAAAATGTGTTTTCGGTTATTTACCCAAGATTCAAAAATATATACCTAACCATTACTCTACCTTTTGAGTACCTCCATAATGGTGCACGAACTTGACTTTTAGTCGGGAGGTTGCGCTAGTTGAAAGTTTTTAAGTGGGAAAGGTTAAAGTTAAAAGGAAGGTTGAGAAATATGTTTCCCATAAAAATATGTATTTTCTCATAACGTGGGGCAAAGCCCCTTAAGTAACCGCAATTGATTTGTGAAAAAATCGGGTATTCGTATATTACGAATTTGGCAGCCACCTCTAGTCTTAAATCCCTACATACTCATTTAATAGATTCCCCTATCTTAACAAAATGTAGAGCAACTGGTGAGAATGCTGTCCTTGATCGAACAGAATATCAATGGAAGATGCTCCGAAAAGCAAGCATAATAATCCCTACGGCATTAGTGCATAGTCGGAAAACACGACAAACCCGCGCACAACATTTGTACACAGTTGACATTTATCATATTTTAACGGGTCGTTTCCACGACTACTCCGGTGTAGAGATAATGGTTGCATGATAACTCAACACAGTGACAATTCAACACACCTTTAAAAAGTGATGTAAAGTAATTAGAAACGATGAAAAAAAATTTAAACCTAACCTAACCTACTTAACCCAGTTAATAAAGTTTTTGTTTCATCACTTTCCATGACTTTATATAACTTTTTAAAGATGTGATGAATTATTATTTTGATGATTTATCCGGTCACCGTAAAAAATATCTATTAATAGGATACTTCGGTCGTCTTCCCGTTTGCCCCAATTGGGGGTATTTCTTACAGAGATATTTTAAAGAATTATATTTTATTTGGTTTTACGCCTATGGTTTAAAAACAGAATATTCCTAGTGAGCTATCTAAAATTATACAAAAAATACAGTGTGTGGCAAGCCTACGCACGACGGAAGTGAAACTTTTAGTATTCTTCTCTCTCTCTTTTCATTTCATATTATTATTATTCAGAATGCTGTACATTATAGTTTTAAAAAGCATAAATCAATTTGGTAGGCGGGAATGGGTACCGCCGCCCTGGGAACCATTTATTGGATGACCAACACCTCTGCCACAGGTCATCCCAAGTGGTTCGCTACGTTTGGTGACTTAGCAGGGGTGCCCGGGTTCATGGGTTAAGGTTTGCCCGGGTCTTGGTGGCGGGTGCGTCGGCCCACCTTCTGCGTGGCGGGCCGGTTGGGAGATGCTGGTTGAGGGAGAACCTTTACAACCGGTTACCGCTGTCCGGGCCGCTCGATAGTACAGGGGCCCGACCCTCAGGCTCACGACTAAGGGTGGGCTGCCCCATCAGCGAGTGAAAAAACCCCGCCACTGCTGTTGTGCCGGTTCGTGACCGGAGGGGACCCAGCAGCAGCGTTTGGGGCGCATTGGATGACCTCTCCAGCCGGACTCTCCCAGCCTATCGCCTAGCACCGCAGTGGGTGGGCTGGAACCAAACGCTCATCACTCCTGGACAGCCTGAACCCCAGATTCCTACCCACCCCTCATACCTTTCCTTTCCAGACCTTTCCTTTCACCTCCTACCCTTACAAAAAAAAAAAAAATTAAATTCATAAACTACAACACAACAATTTTAAAATCATTACAGCGGCGAGTAGCAGGCGTCCCCGGTGCGGGCCAAAACTGTTGGTAAATTTTGCCAACATTCGCGGCCTGCACAAAAATTTAAATTCCGTGCATCACCATCTTTTGTCCCAACGTCCCAACCTTCTTTTCCTATCCGAAACTCAGATAGCCGAGCCGCCAGACTCCTCCTATCTGGACTGCCCGGGCTTTACCCTCGCAAGCAAATTCCGACTGAAAGGAGGAGTCTGCCTCTATAGTCGAGCTGACGTCAACTGTGTGCGACTGTTGAGTCTGGAAAACTCCAGATTCGACGTAATGTGGGTGCGCGTCAATCTTGCCAGTACGGCAAGATTCTACGCATGTCTATACCGCTCACCGAACCATAGCGAATCAGACACTTCCGAGCTCTTCAAATATTTGAGCGATACTATTGATGATCTCTTGCCCCGCTACCCTTCGGCCGAGTTTGTTGTTCTGGGGGACTTCAACGTTCATAACGAACCATGGTTGAAGTTTTCAGGCCCAACGGACTCGGCAGGCCGACAGGCGGAATCCTTTGCCATTTGCTACGGATTAGAGCAATTGGTTCAGGAGCCTACAAGGGTTCCTGATGTCCAGACTCACCGCTCCAATCTGTTAGACCTATTCTTAACTACTGTGCCACACGGTTATAAGATTGACGTCACAGCGCCTCTGGGATCATCTGACCACTGCCTAGTGACGACATCAATCCCCGTTAGCCTCAGACCAACCAATGAGAGGCTGAGGAGAAAAGTGTGGCACTATAGGTCAGCAGATTGGTTCGGTATGCGGGCCCATTTTAATGCTTTTCCGTGGTCAGCTGTTTGTTTTCGGACTTCGGACCCTTCAAGATGTGCCCAGGAGATTGGTGAAGTCATCAAATCGGCAATGGATGGCTTCATACAATCGACTACTAAAGAAACTGGTGTGGGCTCAAAGCCGTGGTTCAGTCGACAATGCTCCGAAGCAGTTCGACGAAAAAACGCGGCTTACCGAGCCTACAACACATCTCGAACGCCCGAAAGCAGATCAGCATACAACAAATCGGCAAAGGAATGCAAGAGAATCATCAATAGATCAAAATTCGAACACGACCTGCAGATCAGCAAAAAGCTGGCTGCCTGCCCGCATGGCAGCAGAGCATTCTGGTCGCTTGCGGGCTCAATAGGTCGAAATTTTTGCAAACCCAGTTTGCCACCTCTTACCAGACCTGACGGCTCACTAGCAAACACCACCACCGAAAAGGCAAACCTTTTAGGGAAAATGTTTGCGGAAAACTCGACCCTCGACGACGGGGGTGCTGTTCCGCCGTCGGTTCCTCACTGCGGCTTCTATATGAAAAAGCTGAGGATCCGGCATCGGGATGTACTCCACGTCATACGGGGGCTCGATGTTAACAAAGCTAGTGGACCTGATGGAATACCTGCCCTGGTATTGCAGAAGTGTGCTGCGGAAATAGTTCCAGTTTTGACAAAGCTCTTCAAAATGTCCCTGAAGTGTGGCACTGTGCCCTCTGGTTGGAAAAAAGCGGTAATTCACCCTATTCCCAAGAAAGGTGACCGCTCCAACCCGGCCAACTACCGCCCCATAGCGATCACATCAGTTCTGTCCAAAGTGATGGAACGTGTGATCAACGACAAACTGCTCACATACCTCGAGAAGAACAAAATTATCAACGACCGTCAATACGGATTCCGGCGGAACCGCTCGTGCGGTGATCTTCTCGCGTATTTGACGCATGTTTGGGGGCGGTGCCTGGAACGTCACGGTGAGACCCAAACGGTCGCACTAGACATATCCAAGGCCTTTGACCGGGTCTGGCACCGAGGACTTGTCAACAAATTGCATTCTTACGGACTTCCCGCATCCCTGTGTACGTGGATTGCTGACTTTTTAAGGGATAGGTCGATTCAGGCGGTTGCTGACGGTTTCACCTCTTCCTCGCACTCCATAAATGCTGGCGTCCCACAGGGATCGTTTCTGTCTCCGACTTTGTTTTTGTTGCACATCAATGACCTTTTGACATGTGCACCGATTCATCGTTACGCGGATGACAGTACAGTTCATGATAGCTTTTTGTTTGACAAGCCCCCAAAGGGCACACAAACTATAACGGCTCGGAGGGCTTTGAAGCAGAGAATGGACGGTTATCTCAAGAGTATTTCCTCCTGGGGTAAAAATAATCTCGTCGAATTTAATGTTTCAAAGACCCAATCCTGTCTGATTACGTCTAAAAGGGATCCAAATGATAATCTAGTCTCCTTCAACGGAAGCAATCTTCCGAACAGGCCTTCCATTGATATGCTTGGTGTAACTATAAGTGACCAGCTCAGGTACGGGGGCTCCATCGAAGCCAGAGTAAAGTTGGCCTCTCAGAAGCTGGGCGTACTGTACAGGGCCCGCAGATACTTTAATAGTACACAACTTCTCACCCTGTACAAATCGCAAGTGCGCCCTACTGTCGAATTTGGCAGCCATCTCTGGTCTGGAGCCCCAAAATACCTGAAAAAACCCTTGACTCTGTGCAGAAACGGGCGGTCCGTTTGATAGATTCCCCAATCTTAACAAACGGACTGAAATCTTTAGAGCACAGGCGTCAGGTAGGTATGCTGTCCTTGTTCTATCGGTATTACAATGGAAGATGCTCTGAGGAACTAGCGTCATTGATCCATCCGGCACCGGTGCGTAGTCGGGATACACGCCAAACGCGCGCCCAACACTTGTACACAGTTGACACTTGTCACATGAGAACGGGTCGCTTCTACGATTCGTTCTTAAGTTCAACAGCTCGGCTGTGGAACGAACTGCCGGCCTCTGTGTTTCCTCCCTCCTACAACATGGGACTCTTCAAGACCCATGTTCACTCCTTCCTCTCCACAAAAAGACCCTCCACACAGCATCCCCAAAGATGACATAGGCCCTGAGGGAAATTATTTTCTTCAGGGCCTCCTGTGTGGAGTAAATATAAAAAAAAAAAATAAAAATAAAAAATAAAAAAATTATTTATAGGCGTGTTGTTAACAAATAAACGTTCAACTAGATTCCTAATATTGACATATTTATAAGTAGCATGTGTTAAAAAAAAATAAAAGTTATAAAGATATGGGAATCGAACCCGGGTCCTGCTTAACGAGTGTCGAACGCTCTGCCTCTAGACCGCGAGGAGAGGTATCTCGCGCGACGAGAACCGCGTGTACAACGTGTACTCCTCAATTGACTTGTCCCGCGCTTATTTTTATAACGGAGTTTGTATATGATATTATATTACGATATAAAATTCGCTTCCTTCAATCGATCGTTTCAAACAGAATTAGAAGGTTCGATCGCAAAAATTCTAAAAAATAAATTACTGAATAAAAAAATATAAATGTTCATTTTTTACAACCATCATTTACAGATATCTTCTTATATGTATGCCTGACAAAGTCTCAGCACGAGAGCATTTTATCACTTTTCCTCGTATTAAAAAAATCACAAAAAGAAAAAAAAATAGTTAGAGTGGGGATCGAACCTCGGTTCTTCATGACGAGAGTCGGACGCTCTGCCTCTAGACCGCGAAGCTGAGTTTGGAGAGTGACCTAAACTAGGTATATAATATTAGCTAGGCTCCTATAGCGAAATGATCACGGTTTTTCGTGACGGTCATGAGTCGGTTTTACTCCGGTCCTCGAAAATGCATAACGCGCGTAAAGAAGTTTCACTTCAAAAAATAATATAAAACAATATTAGTAAAACATGTAACAGTGACATAAAACATATAAATCAATTCAACAAGTGCTGGTATAGATTACGCTTAGTTCTATAAAAGGAGTCAATAAATATATATTTAGTATCCCCAAACTTATTGCCTACATCATGCATCATATTAGTTAGTGAGTGTGTCTGGTAGTTGTTTGCGTATGTATTGCAGAAGAATGTCATATGTTGTCTTGTATTCCTAGTCAGCACATGGAATTTAAAAGTGGCAACGATGGCAGGACTGTCAATTAAGTCGTTAATGACAAGAGAACCATAAACCCTGACATAAATCTTCCAAACTCTTCACAGGATCTTCAAGACCCATCAGTCAACCTCACAAGTTCATCAATGGTCTGACTTTTTTGCCCTGTTCAAACAGGTTGAGGTTGATTGTTAATCAACATTTCGGCTCGTTTTTACTCAGAGAAGCTTCTTTGCAACCTATTTATAATCTGGTGAAAATCAGGAAAATTTGAAATAAAAATATCGGTGAATGCTTTGAAAAATTCTTACAAAAAATTACCAAATCCGAACTTATTATTATTACTTACGATAATGTCATCTGGCATAATCGATATTGAATTGCGGTTACTTTTGGAACTTTTACTACTCGGTTTCTAATCTTAGTGATCTATCTACGACGCCGATGAACTGGTTCCTCTTTTTATAATACTTTGTGTATTCTTCTCGTAGCTATCAGTTAATGATCTCGTATAATAAATGATGGGTAATATTAAAATAATTTCACTGGAATTTGTGTACACTGTTTACACGTTTTTTGTCGCACAAATGTTACA
Source organism: Hesperophylax consimilis (assembly GCF_061612785.1). Classification (NCBI taxonomy): domain Eukaryota; kingdom Metazoa; phylum Arthropoda; class Insecta; order Trichoptera; family Limnephilidae; genus Hesperophylax; species Hesperophylax consimilis. Next base: position 28,906,403 of record NC_142858.1, on the reverse strand, counting down.
TATTACTTAAAAGAAAGCTACTGGTAAAAAGAAACAACAGAAGACTTACCCATTTAAACCAGTCAGCCTAATCATGGTATTTTTCATATATTTAAACATTCATTACATTTTTTTTTAATTTGTAATAACTACTGCAATAATATTGAAAGCCAAGAGGTTGCAGTGTGCGTTCAATACGTAATCTTTAACGGGTTATTTTGAACCGCCAAATAATTCGATGAATACTAGCATTTCATTCAACAATTATTTCTTTTTGATTATTTTTCACCTGAAAACAACTAACTATTTTTTAGATTTTCACGGCCAAAAGCATTTTTGTTGTTTGTTTTTTTGTTTTGCAACGCTGTCCGAAACGTCGGCTAAAGAAGGAGTTAGCGCAACACGGCATAACACCCCAAAAACAAACAACAAAAACAACTAACTATGTTTGTAGGAAAGTTTGTATTGTTTCTCACTAGGTGGCGTGGAGATATATTATATCTTCATTTAAATGTGAAATATTTTGGCCTGTCAAATATATATTTTTTTTTTACAAGACAAAGTTTTTATCCAAAGAAAAAGGATAACAATATGTTATACAGGGTTTACCAATAAGAGGTGTTATTTTGATATTCAATCGTAAAAAATCAATGGTTTCGTTGCTTGTGTGGCACGTAGCGCCATCTTGTTGAAAGTAAACGTTGTCCAGATCAATTTTATCCAATTACGGCCATAAAAAATCATTAATCATCTCTCGTTAGCGCAATCCATTCACCGTAACTGTTGCTCCAGCCTCATTTTCGAAAAAGTAAGATCCAATGACTCTGCCGGACCATAAACCGCACCAAACAGTCACACGTTGACGATAAAAAGGCTTTTCAACAATAACTCTTGGGTTTTCGGAGCCTCAATGCGACAATTTTGCTTGTTGACGAAGCCACCGAGGTGAAAATGGGCCTCATCACTCTTTATTAATGCCGTAGTTTCTACTCGTCAAATGTCAAAAAATGACAGATTCAAAGTAACATCTACCGAAATAGCGGGCTATTCAAAATAACACCTCTTATTGTAAAACCTGTATAAGGATAGAAATATTTATTAGCAATTTTTTTTAAAACAAAAATTGCAATTTACAATTCATAACATAATAGAAAAACTGATTTGAAAAAAAATTTATGTAAGTCGGGTAAAGCCGGATAATAATGCCCATTTTTTACCTTTTATATTGGCTGCCTCGCTGCTAAACCTTTCAATAAAAAATGCCAGAAGCTTTTTATTCTAAAAACTTTGAAACTTTGTGCAAAGCCTAGTAGTACAGCCAGTAGGTTTTTGTATTTACTGTCCTGATCTTTTGATAAGTTTTATGAGCCTAACATAAACAGTTGTCGCAAAAGCCTTTCATTCTGGGTAATAAGATTTTTCTTAAATTTAAATTTACATAATGCTTACTTCTGACTTCAGCCATATTTAAATAAATAAATAGCGCGTTCCAGTGTTTATTATGTTTGGAACATGCAAAGGGTCCCTTGTTCTCGAAATGGCATTTCGCCCGGAATTCAAGAATAAATAATTAATAAGCGAGGCAGCGTAAATAATTCCACAGCAACACTCATTGCTAGTTCAATTACAAAAGACAGAAGGATAATGAAAGGGTAAAGGTTGCTCCAGCTAGCTCGATTGCCGCCTTGTTGTTGGCTTATTGCTAGCTTGTTGCTGTTATTCTGTGTTTTCATCTATATCTTTCAGATTTATTAGTGGCCCTCTAATCAGGATTTTTTAACTGCGATTGGATTGAAGATGGCGTTATAAAGCATGTGTTTCACGAATGAATGGAATGTAATGAAAGAGAACTCAAATTTGTTCCTGAATATTCATTTAGACTCCCCGAACACCCTAAAATATTGATAATACCTCAAACTTCTGACGTTTCCCAAAAATTTGGATGTCAACATGCTTACACTAGTGGCGTGAGTTGTGCGCCTTGGTTTCCTCTCTCATACATTTTAATAGATTTTATGTGAAATTATATTCTTTCTTTTGCGTTAATAAATTATCATAATATGTCAAAAAAAATAGATTTACCACATACGACCTTACTGCTTCTTTTGCTTATATATTTAAAAAATATTTAAATCGGCTATTAACTCTGTCTTTGATGGTCTCATTTAATAATATTAATGTATGTTAACCATATTGATATGTAAAGTGATTAATCGAACATATTAAGCACATTACATATAAATATGGTTAATATGTTCGATTATTCAAAAAATATAAAATATCGTGTTTTCCCATCTTGCGGTACGATTCAAGACCACAATAATAAATCCATTCCTACAGCCCCTACTTAAGCCCCCGGATATCCAGTTTCTACCGATTTATAACAATTTTCTTTTTAACTTTTTAAGTTTTTATATATTAACATTACATTAATATAATGAATGGAATCAGTGCAAACAATACACAGGACATTGTAAACCATTTTTCAGATTTCTTCAAAAACGTATACGATGACAAACCCCCCCGATGATAAAATACCCGAATACAAATTTAGGAATACTACACACTTAACAAATTGCCATATCACACAAAAATCTTGCCAACAGAAATTACTTTCCTTAGACACTAAAAAATCTGCTGGCCCAGACAACATTCCACCAATATTCCTTAAAAAATTCTCCAACGCATTATCTAAACCGCTTAGAGTATTATTCAACCGCCTCTTGTTCCTTGGATATTTTCCAAGCCGCTGGAAATCGAGCTTCATTACACCTATCCTCAAAAAAGGAGACGACACTGACATCGCCCCATTTGTATACAGTCAGTACTTCCTAAGCCTTTTGAATCACTGGTCCTTGATGAAATCTATCCCAAATTAATAAAACTAATTGACCAAAAACAACACGGTTTTATCAAAGGTCGATAAACCGCAACTAACGTAACAATATTTCAAAAATTTACACATGACATATTATTAAAAAAAAAAACAAAGTACGAATGCGGCACCTTTGAGATGATTTTTACAATTATTATTATTTAAAACACATCTGAATAATTTTAATACGCACGTTTGTACCTGCAGCGTGTTTTGCAATTAATTTAATTCATCAAATTATATAAAAACTTACCGACCGCGAAATGTATTCATTTTGTGAATATTTATTGTTTGCCTTATTTTGTTGAAAATTATTTTTTTTTATTTTTTATTTTGGTTTTCACCCATTAAAGATGTAAATGGAATGTTTACATTTTCTCTTCAAATGAGTTACATATAACTACAGATCAATCGAATAAACAAACTTGTAACGATTCAGTAAATGAGGGTAAACAAACATGTAGAATAGTGACTAACATAAACATTTTTTATTCTATGACGAAAATAAAGTTTTTAAAAATAAAATAATTAAATGTACCTAACTGTGTTTGGTACCTAAACTTCGAACATCGTGCGTGATTAACACAATCGTATAAAATTTAAAAAAAATAACATTAAGCCTATGTATTCAGTTGTGACGGTGTTTTTACTATAATAAAACAAAATAAATAAAAATAATGATTATAGTGGAAATCATACCGCCCCTGTAAAAGATCTCCATCTACAGTCGAAATGGATTTAGCTATTTGGTGACCATATCTGAATAGCCAGGCATTTTTTCAGTAATCTTACTCCTCCCCTCCCCACTACCTTCAGCCTATCTACTCGGGGATGCAATAGTCCCACTGGCTCCAGAAGGAGAACGGTTGGGCCTCTTGTGCGGTATTCACATAACAAATAAGGTTTTTGTAAATATTTATTAAACAAAATACATATTAAACGTGATAAGAACATTTCTAATTTTATAATAAACCTCATCAAAAACACACGAAAATCGTAACAAAATGTTTAAAAACATTATTATAAATTTATATTTTATGAGAAGGTTTTTTATGAACATCTTCGTCTCTTCTTGACTATAAAGTACTCCCAGTAGCAGTATCCCTGCAGACTCACCTTCTGTTGGGGTCCCGGCGTCTCCTTCTTCCGCAGGACCTCTTCCTCTTGCGCCTTCTTCTGGATCTCTTCCTGCGTCTTCTACAGCCATCTTCGGGTACAGGGTTACAAGTGGACGGGACTGACGGTGGTGCCTCTCCTACACCTTCACTGGGATTGGGTATCTCTCGATCTAGTTCATGATTGCTGTATTCAGCAGTGATTCAGACTTGAAGCACGTATTCTTTAGTTTTGTGATTCTTTTTCCAAAATGTATGGTGTTTTCATAATAGAACAACTCATTCCAGTGTATTTGTAGAAATTAATTTCTTCGAAGTCGTTTGTTGTATCCCTTATGGACTATAAATATAGCAGTGATAACACTGTACCCGAAGATGGCTGTAGAAGACGCAGGAAAGATCCTGCAGAATACAGCAGTCATGAACTAGATCAAGAGATACGATACCCAATCCCAGTGAAGGTGTAAGAGAGGCACCCCGCCAGTCCCGTCCACTTCTAAACATGTAAGATTTCTGCAGGATCTTTCCTGCGTCTTCTGCAGCCATCTTCGGGTACAGTGTTACAGGATACAGCAGTCATGAACTAGATCAAGAGATACGATACCCAATCCCAGTGAAGGTGCCCAGAGGCACCCCGCCAGTCCCGTCCACTTCTAAACATGTAGGACATGCACATGTAGGACTTCTGCAGGATCTTTCCTGCATGACTTTAGACTTACATTGATCACTGTTAATCCCTTTGTTATAATTCACTTATTACTTATTTAGCATTATGCGCACTTAAATGTTTTCAGCGGAAAAATCGTAACAAAGCTTCCAGCGAGGTGTACGTTATTGGGGTCGCCGGGCACCATGACCAGCAAGAGCTCCGTAGAAGTTTTACCGACCCATATATATCCAAAACAGAGTTTATTGCGCTCCGCGAATTATTCACAACGCTTAACACATTCAAGCGGGCTCCAATCCCTCCATTCTCTAGTCGCTCTCGTTTTTCGTTCCCAAACAACACGAGACAGTAAAGCGCCCGGTTCGCCCATAAAACGGAGCTCTACCTTATTTGAAAACTTGAGCCTTTTATTTCAAACTCTGTTAATAAATAATAAGCATGAAGCAGGTACAAAATCCTATTACGTAATCCTGAACCCTAGACCTTTTGTATTTTGAGAATGACACAAGGAAAATATGAATGCAATATGTACTGGTATTTTTCATTCAACAATTATTGCTTATTAGATTTTTTCACTTGAAAACTACCAAGGAAAGAGGCAAAATAACACATCTGCCCTGATGACGGACACTGCAATGCTGTCCAAAACGTTGGCTAAAGAAGGAGTTAGCGCAACACGGCATAACACCCCAAAAACAAATAACAAAAATACTTTTGGCCGTGAAAATCTTAAATCATATTTACCAAGGAAAGACATATGAAATAATGCCTTTCCTTGTTAATAGAATATACCAGTAAATATTGAGTAATTTGGGGGATTTTGGTAGAGCACCTGACCGGTAATCAGAAGGATGCTGTTTCAATTCCCGTCGGCGGTGTGCATTTCTTCACGAAAGACTTTTTCAATTTATATAGGCGTTTCAGGGTTATAATTATTGCTTAAAAATAAAAACAAATTAAATTATGTATTAACAAGTGATTAAAAAAACGTGTTAATTTTTTTTATGCTTTAATTTTTTTATTATCAATTTAAAGTTTTTTTATAGGTGTTTTTCGATGTCTGCCTCACTATGATATACATGTGTCGAGACAGACGTATTGGATACATAAATTAGTAAAATAAAAAAAAAATTGTTTTAAAACCACGAGTTTTTAATAATTTTTAGAACCTACCGGTTTCGCTTTACTCAAGCATCTTCGGGGTACAAATTACTAGTAATAACATACTTATAAAGGGCATAGTACATACTTATAAAGAGGTTTTTATAATTTTTTTGATCTTGGATCTGTTTTGACTGACGATCCAAGACTTAGTGTCTGTTTTATATTTCAAAAAAATAGTCTGATGGCTAGTGGGAGAGCATTATATAGCCTTGTTGCAAAATATCTAAAAAAAATTCTGCCCAAAAATTGTTTTAGCGAAAGGAATTAGTAAGAGATTATGTAAATTAATTTTTCGAAGAAAACTTCTTCGGAAAGGTTTTCACTTTGTGATGGCATTATTTATTTTAGTAAAAAGACAAATAACTTGGTTTACATCACTTTATTTGTAAACAATCAACATGTTTCGTGAACAACGTTCTCTTCTTCAGGATCAAACGTATACTAAACTTAAAAATAGATTACATATGGGCGGAAAGGGCAGAAGGGAGGGGGAGGGGTAAGAATGGGGAAAGTTTATCAATTAGGGATATCAACACCATTAGCAGGGAAAGACCGGTTAAGTGGGAAAAGGTTCAAAAGAGTGTTTACAAAAATTTGCTGTTTATTAATTATGTCTGCCGTATTATTAACATTTTTTCTGATTTCTAAAATCTCTAACTTATTTATCTGTGATGCCTTATAGCCTGTATGCAAAATTCAAATTTTCATTTTTTCAAAAGTCCATGGTGTTTATCAAAATTATGATAATTGTTTATTAAATGATCTGCGAACTCAGACTTGCTATTGCCATTCAATGCCCTGAGATGTTCCTTAACCCTTACTTCAAAGTTTCTATTTGTTTTACCTATATAAAAGCTATTACAATCTTAACAGTCGAGTTTATAAACGCCCGACTTTTTTGTTTTGATGTCACTGTCTTTGTCGTTAAAGATGAATTTTTTAATTTGTTATTTGCATAAAATGCTGGTTGTATATTACCGGAAATGCTTTTGCTAACTATTACTGACATATCGTTACTAACAAATAGAATTCTACGCCATTGATTATTATTATGTTTAGAAAAGGGGTAGATATATAGTTTTAAGATTTTCTGTTTATTCTTTTTATTTAGTATTTGATCTATTAGTTTAGTAGAATAACCATTATTAACTGCTATTTGTTTAATGAGATTTAATTCCAAAGTAAAATTAGGAACAGACAAAGGAATTGTAACTAATCTATTAACCATAGAGTGAAAAGCCGCGAGTTTCTGAGTGAAAGGATGATTTTATGAATTATGTATAACAGTATCGGTGTACATTGAAATCTATTTTGTTACCTATCAGTGTTAAATTTATATCTAAGAAATTTAATCTCTTCTCTGTTTTGAAATCCCTAATTGATAAACTTTCCCCATTCTTATCCCTCCCCCTCCCTTCTGCCCTTTTCGCCCATATGTAATCTATATTTAATTTTCAAGTTTAGTATACGTTTGATCCTGAAGAAGTGAACATTATTCACGAAACATGTTGATTGTGTACAAATAAAGTGATGTAAACTAAGTTATTTGTCTTTTTATTAAAATAAGAGATTGTCTTTTGGTTCTAGTATCACGAGAAGTTCGGATATTGTTAAAAGCAGTTTTGTGTTTGAAGAGGTGTGCTAAATTTAAACATTGCAATAATTTTAACTGTTTTCCTGTTGATAAATTTAAAAGTCAAATGTAATCTTACCATACAACATCAATTAAATAATTTATTAAATTTAATTTCTCTCGTGTTATTTTCCTCGTTTTTGGCAGACTTGAGACGGAGTATGATCAGATGATCAAAATTATATTAAAATCGAGGCTTATTTCACTGATACCTTTGAGCAAACTTTTACTTTGTTTCTAATAATTATTTTCTCATGAAGCTTCCCTCAAAACCATGTTATACTTTAGTGAGATATATTTGTAGAGTGTTATTTTCGATCTTCCCAGCTTCTGAAAAATCGAGTAGATAGCTATATAGATAGCAGATAGAAATTTAAAAATAAGTAATATTGGTACCAGGAAATCTTACAGAGAAATGTTTCTACAATTTACTTATAACTAGTGTAGAGGGATCAACAATGGGATACATGATATGTCTCAAAGGATGTGGAAATACGGCACTTATAAGAACACTTTGCCTCCAAACTGCGTCACGTTGCTGTTTATCACACTTTTCCGTCTCTAAACAAGAGAACTTTTTTCTTTAAAATGATTATAGAAATAAATACATTTGTTTTTATAATTTGAGATTTTCACGGCCAAAAGTATTTTTGTTATTTGTTTTTGGGGTGTTATGCCGTGTTGCGCTAACTCCTTCTTTAGCCAACGTTTCGGACAGCATTGCAGTGTCCATCATCAGGGCAGATGTGTTATTTAATATAAAATAAAAATAACACATATAAAATAACACATCTGCCCTGATGATGGACACTGCAATGCTGTCCGAAACGTTGGCTAAAGAAGGAGTTAGCGCAACACGGCATAACACCCCAAAAACAAATAACAAAAACATTTGTTTTTATTTTTTATTACTGTGGTGTTCACTTTACAACATCAATAGAATCATGTTACGAAGTTAACAATAATTGATAGTACCTTCTCAAATGAAATTGTTTAAAGTTTGGTTAGAATTATAATAATACTGATTATTTTTTTTAGTTATTATGCCGTCTTGTACTTCCTCCTTCTTAAAGCAACGTTTTGGACAGCGTTACATTGTCCATCATCGGGACAGCTCTGTAGATTGTAGTGTAATATAGCTTGATAATAGTACGTAAAATTAATATATTTAAGAAAAAACGAAAACAAATTTCAGATACTAATTTCTTCTCCTATCACCTGAGAAGAGAATAATCTGCTGCGCATATTGCATGGGCAAGACTATTGCAGGAAGGGATCTCCATCAGGTTAATGCATGTTTTTTGTTATACGTCTATGCAATTCTTGACAAAATCTTCGAGGTCAAAACACCGCCTAGTAATTTATCAATTGTTATATTTTCTAGGGTGTTGAGCCCGCCTTTGTTGGGGCTTTTTAAAAGCTCCTACAAATATTTAGATTTATTATTCTTTAAAGTGTATTTTAAGTTAAGAAAGGGATGTATGTATATTTCTTTTAGGTTAAAATAAAAATAAAAATATCAAAAATGCGTTCTAAATATAGCTTTCAAAACCAATAATAACATAGGAACAAACCATAAAAACTCTAAAAGTAGAAATCCTAAACTTAATAATAGTGGCATATATGAATTAAAATGTGACCACGCCGACTGCAACGCTACTTATATCGGACAGACGGGAAGGGCTGAATCAATTAGATTCAAAGAACATATAATAATAAAAACACTTTTTCAAAATTCGGAGAACATCTCTTACTAAATAATCACGTCCCTCTTGACAACAATTAACTTAAACACTTACATATAGAAAGAAAGGGCCTTAGATTAAATTTACTTGACCAACTGGAAATCAATAAACGAACCAATGACCCTAATATAAGTAATAAAGTAAGGAGAATTATTTATTCCCCGCTTCTTAGTATGTTCACAACACCTAAACAATATAATACATTTAAATAAATTAATAACTGCTACATCATTATTAAACTATTATGATAACATTAATGTGGGGAAAACAGACTTCAAAATAATCCCACAGAATATGAAATCGATTGTCACAATTATTTTATCAGTAAATCGGTTTAAACGTGGCTAAAACACAGTTTGGAAATGGCCTTGAAAGCCGAAACAGCTGTAACAATAACAAAAACCAAAAAATACTTGCAGAACTTGATAAGTATATTATTAAATTTGATTTTAATTAAATTTAAAAAAACTAAAATATCGAATGAATACAAATAATATGATATATTATTATCAGATTTCAAAATAAGTTTAAGAATAATTGAGTTTTTTTAAGTAAAAATTGATTTTTCATATCTTCTCGATAATTTTTCGTAAAATCGATGACATGTCGTGGAAGTTGGTTTTATGCTTCCACTACTCTATTTGCAAGGAATTGTTTCCTAGGATTGGATGCAAAATGTGTTCTATTATGTATTTTTTCCGTGTTTGCATTATACTTTTATTGGTGGTGAACATTACACGGATGCCAGGGCAACTATAATGTCCAGATAAAATTTTGAAAATATCAATTAAGTCAGGCCTTACTATTCTTTTATTTAACGTTGGTAATCTTAGTTCCTTGAGTCTATCTTCATATTGAATCGTTGTATCTCCCTCACTCTAATGGTGAGACATATGAACTCAACGGTGTTAGAAAGAGAAATCACCACGCTTTACATTCAAATCTATAAGTAAACAATAGAATAAATAAAATATTTACCTACCTCTACGAAACTAAATGTTTCGACCGTAATTTGAGAAATAATTAAGCATTTTTGAATTTTATTTATATCTTTTGCAAAATATGGACTCCAAATACAACAGAGAACATAATACACAAATGAAATATATATTTTTAAAAGCAATAGAAAATGTTTATCATCTAAAAATCTTTCTGACAGTGGGTTGAACCCCGAAAAAAATCCGAAATTATTCAGTAACTCACTGCAAGTGATTTGCGGTAACAATAAATTATCAAATTGTTCATTTATTGCATATTAATTGACGGGCATCCTTCCAAATTAAAGTATAACATGTAAGTTAATATTTAGAGCTGCCGTAAGTGTCATAATGGGACGCAATTATTATACCTGTCATGTGTTATAAATGTCATGTGCCATTAGTTAACTGAAAGAAGGAACACCCCAGGCGAGTGAGCCACACCGTCATAAATGTATACAAATTCTCAAGAGGGTCTTTTTTACATTACTATTCGCATTTAAACATTTTTAATATGGGTTAATGTAAATTTTCGTGTTTCAAATGTTAGTAAAATATGAGACGCCTGTTACATTTTTGTCAAAAAGAGGTTTTAAAATGTTAATCTTAGAATATAAAAATTACGTGTCACTGTATTCGTACACACCCAATCATTCATTTATTGCCCAACCGATTTCAATGAAATGTGGATGAGTGTTTCAGGCTAATAATTATTATTATTAATTTTTCGGAATAATTTTATTGAGTAAAACCTCAAATTGTAATATTTAAATATTGAAGACAATATTTATGATCGCAAGATTCAACCCGAACTAAATGCAATCCAGACAGCGTCTTTTTTAAAGATAGTTGCCAATAAAAATGTGCGGTGAAAAAATGAAGACAATGTTGGTAGTTCTTATTCGAAGTATGATACAGTTAAAAGTGACCGAGGGGAATAGGGTCCCATTAGCTCAGTTGGTAGAGCATTGTCCCGGAAAGACAAGGGTCCTGGGTTCGAGTCCCAGATGTGACCGTTTCCTTTTCTGATTTTTCTGTTTCAGATTTTCGTTTAAAAATCACTAATATTGTCTTCAATATTTTAATAATTATTACTTATAAAATAATTGTTACCCTTTGTGCTACGCATAAAAAATCTTGTCTTAAACATTAGTTTAATATTTTCACCAAAAAATGTAGACAATTTGTCTCGACGCCATCTAGTGAGACTTGGCTTACAATGCCTTTCTATAAAGTTGGTTGTTTCAGGTGAAAAAAAAAATGTTACAAGCAGTATTGTTGAATGAAACACTAGTGTATATTGAATTATTTCGCGGATAAGAGATAAGCCGCCATAGCTCAGTGGTCAGAGCTGTCGACCGGAAATGGAAAGGACACGGGTTCAAGTCCCGTTGGCGTCATGTATCTTTTATCAGGAGATTTTTCAATGTGTATGAGTGTTTCAGGCTAATAATTAGTATGTATTTATATCGGAACACGTGTTCACGCACCTACTACGTGTTCACGCGCCTTGATAAATATATACTGACGAAATGCGAGAATATTAGGGTTTTTATGAACACTTTTCCGACATCGTGATATTATATTTGTATTTTACTAAGAAACCTATTACCAATTTATTCGTTAGCGGCATGCAATCCCGTTTTTTTAACAACGTTAAATTTATTTATTGTCATCAAGTTTAATTTGTAGAACTCCATTTTAATTTTAATTTTTTATATATTCAATAATATTGTTATTGGGTTTATAAAAACAGTTTTGAATTCCATTATCAAACTGTCTGACAGTTTGATAATGCTTTCAGAGGGCGAAACAGCTGTCACGCGTAATAATACATTACACAGCAGAACTTGTTTAAAAATAAACTGTTTTTATAAATCCAATAGCAATATTATTGAAAATATAAAAAAAAATTTAAAAAAAGTTAAATCTGGTTTAAAAAAATTATTGTTTAAAGAAATTCTTAATAAATTATCAATACTCAAACTTTAAAAAACTAAAGAAAAACTGATTTAAACGATTTTGCGCCTTCTGCGATATGGTATACTCGCTACTCCGGTATTTAATTACGGTAGGTAATTGATTTTAATTCAAAAGATAAACGGAATTGACTTAGTATTAATGCCATTCAGTAACAACAGGAATTAATATTCTTCCCGTCACGTTTTCAGAGCCATCCTACTTGTGTCGGGTGGTTTTCAGCCGTACAAATTTGATTTGGGAAGATTGAATCTCAACCGAATTCCCCACGATTGAATTTCGGATATTACTTCAAGTGGTAGTGGATTCTAATTCAATAACTTAACGTTTCCTCTTGTGCCCCCTGGGAGCCGTCAAGGCTACAAGTTTCCAGGTGCATTTCACTCACGTTGATTAATCTTCTGTGACAGAAAAACCATTTTGTTTTCACTTAACTTGTGTGATGTAACTAGAAAAAAAGTTAAATTTTTCAAGATTTTTGATGTCAGAATAGTTTTGTTTTCCATCAGAACAAAAAATGAAGACATCGAATACTGTACCATAAAACAATAATATTGGGATAGTACCTTCCTAATAAAGTTCAACATTTTTATAATTGACATTGGATGATGTTTCCAAAATTCCAAATTTGAACTTTATGCCAATGACATAAAAATATTCAAAGTTATTCGTTCTCTCTCTGAATTTGAATGGTTACAAAGTAATCTTAATCACTCAACAATGAGCCTGTCATCTCTAAAACGGAATGTAAAGACTTCGGGGTTTACCTTGATAGCAAACTTATATTTAAAAAGCACATTGACTCAAACCTTAAGGGGTTATATACAGTTAGAATTTTTTTATTGAGAAGCCGCAATTTTGTCAAAAAAAAAAATAATTTTGCCCTGTCCTTCGATCAATTAGAGAAATATTTATTATTTTAAAGAAATCCGTTTGTTTTTTTTAATTTTAGATGATCCAGTCTAAAGATATGATGGTCACCGCAAGATGCCTTTTTGAGAGGAGCTTCTGTAGATCAGCTATAGCAGCTTTCAAAATTATTATTTTTATAAATATTTTTTTTTTTAAATACTGTTTAAAGTTACCATAATATGTGTACGAATTTTTACTTACAATAATAAATTAAAAAGTCTCCTCAGGAAAAATTCTTGAAAAATCCCTTTTTTTGGGCCTCCTGACTCTATATAACTCCTTAATAGTTCGTATTAAATACTTGGTTTTGTGCTACGTGTAAGTAAAGTATTCATTAATTGTAGTGTTATATTTCGCATTAGTCAGAAGTTCACTGGTATATGCATCGCCAATTTGGAATCCACGATATAAACTTTACAGTAGTATAGAACGTATTCAAAACAATTTTTTTAAATATCTTACCTCCAAATTCAACAATAACTTTCAATGTCCATTTCAAACTTTGCAGCAAAGGCGAGTAGTAGCTGATTTAACATTTATACATAGAATTTTAAACAATAATATCGACTGTACCGAACTGTCCTTAATCAATTTTAACACACCATTGAGACGTACACGACATACAGTGCATTTCACACGCCTAATTACAAAACAAATGCAGCATCTAATTCGGAATTGAATTTCTAAAATGGAATTTGTTGTTACGACATCTTCAAAATGAAGAAATTTGTATCATTTAAAATACGTTGGGAAATTTCCGAAAATTCTATGAGAAATTATTATTATGTCAAATTTTTACAACAGATAATCAACTTTGATCTGATATTGAAACAATATATATCTTATGTATCTTTCCGTGAACTATTTTATTTCATTTTCTTTTTTACTTTTCAATTTGAATAAAGTTTTCACCGTTTTTTTAGTAAGACCGTTTTAAGTACTCCTTTATAACACAAATAAAAATGCCTAAGAGTGGAACATATTCAAAATTTTAGAGAATAAACACAAAAAAACAACTGATAACGACAAATACCGTAAATAGGTGACTAGATTTATGAAAGCTACAGGCGTCAATGCTTGGTAACATGGATGGAAGCTATAGGCGTCAAAGCTTTGTAATATTTAAATACCGTAATTAGGTGACTAGATGGATGGAAGCTACAGGCGTCAATACTTGGTAATATGGATGGATGCTACAGGCGTCAATGCTTGGTAATATGGATGGAAGCTACATGCGTAAATTCTTGGTAATATGGATGGATGCTACAGGCGTCAAAGCTTGGTAATATTTAAATACCGTAAATAGATGACTAGATGGATGGAAGCAAGAAGCGTCATAATGCTTGGTAATATTAAAAAAAAACTCGTTGTTTTCTAAGCGCTTGAAAATGATTCAACTTGCCAATACGATCGTTTAAAGGTAATAGCTCTTTGGAATGTGTGGATTCTTATTTCCACTGTTTTATTATTTTCGTAATACCCACTCAAGGAATTTCATAAATATTGAATCGTCAGTTTGAGAGGCAATAAAACAGCAATTGATATAATCACTGAAGTATGTTATGGGCGTGCCTGTGTGCCTGAAGCTCAATTTGTCCTTATTTCTGGTGAAATTTAAAGTGATATTTTGGACAAAAAATCCCAAAAATAAATCACAGTAATACCGTTGGCTGGGAAAATCTTAAATCATTACAGAAATGCATTTATTTAATTGGCTTGTCTGAGGTCTTCTGTTCAGTGGATATAATGTATATTGGATGGCGATGATTTTGTGAGATGAATTTTGCATAAAAATTGGCAATAGGTTTTCTAAATATTCAATCTCATATTTTAAAAACCCAAATGATGAGATTAATATAATTTTTCGAAGAAAACTTCTTCTAACTGCTTTTCACTTTGTGATGGCATTATTTTTTTTTTATTAAAACACAAATAACATTGTTTACATCACTTTATTTCGATACAAAATCTCAACATGTTTCATGAACCAAGTTCACTTCATCAGGAGCACAAGTATACTAAAGTTATAATTAAAATTAGGTCTAGAAAGAAGAGGTAGAAGGAGCGGGGAGGGGTAAGAGTGGGGGAGGGTTATTCAAAGTAGGAATTAAAATGTCATTAGACGGGAAAGACCGGGTAATTGGGAAAATATTTAAAATGGGGTTTATAAAATTTTTTTGTTTATTAATAATATCTGCTTTCATATTCACGTGTTTTCTTATTTCTGGGATTTCAAAATTATTGATTTGAGATACCTTGTAACCAGAATGTAGTATTTTAAAACCTGAACTAATATCGAAAGTATGGTCGTTATTTAATAAATGATCCGCAAATTCTGATTCACAGTTTCCCTTTAAAGCCCTAAGATGTTCTTTAATTCTGATCTCAAAGTTTCTATTAGTTTTTCCTATATAAAAGGAATTACAATCATTACAGTTGAGTTTATAAACACCTGATTTTTTAGTTTGACTATCAATATCATTATTATTAAGAATATATTTTTTTAATTTGTTATTCGTATAAAACGCCGGTTGAATAGTGAAGAGGATGTTTTTATTTATAATTTTGGAAGTATCATTATCTACAAATAGAATTCTACGCCATTGTTTGTTTGTATCTTTATAAATAGGATAAATATAAAGTTTAAAGGATTTATGTTTAATTTTTTTATTTAGTATTTCATCTATCAATTTATTAGGATAGCCGTTATTAGATGCTATTTGTTTTATGATATTTAATTCTGAGATATAATTAGGATCCGACAAAGGAATCGAAATTAATCTATTAAGCATAGAATGGAAAGCTGCGACTTTTTGAGAAAAGGGATGATTTGATGAATTATGAATGACAATATCAGTGTACGTATCTTTACGGAAAATATTAAAATCTATTTTATTACCTATTATTGTTAAATTTAAATCTAAGAAATTTAAACTCTTATCTATACCTATTTCTAATGTAAATTGAATATTTTTGTGTATTTTATTTAAAAAGTTTAAGAACATGTTCAATTGTCTTTCTGTTCCTAACCAAATGCAAAAAATGTCGTCCACATATCTCTTCCAACAATATAAATTTTTAAGTAACAAGGCACCGCTATTAAAAATCTTATTTTCTAAATTATTAATAAAAATATCTGCAATCAAAGGACTCGTACTGTTCCCCATGGCCAAGCCATCCTTTTGTTTAAAAATTGTATTGTTAAATTGAAAATAATTTTGTTTGAAAATAACTTCGAAAAATAAAATGAGGTCATGGATAAGGTCTTTCTGTAAGTTAGATGAATTTAACAAATTATTGATTAATTTATTATTGATTAACAAATTAATTATTGATTAACAAATTAATTATTGATTAACAAATTAATTAATTGATGATTAATAAATGATTAACAAATTAATTATTGATTAACAAATTTGACAAATTATTGAAGTTTTATACGAATAAAAAATTAAAAATATATATTCTTAATAATAAAGATATTGATAGTCAAACTAAAAAATCAGGTGTTTATAAACTCAACTGTAATGATTGTAATTCCTTTTATATAGGAAAAAACTAATAGAAACTTTGATATCAGAATTAAAGAACATCTTAGGGCTTTAAAGGGAAACTGTGAATCAGAATTTGCGGATCATTTATTAAATAACGACCATACTTTCGATATTAATTCAGGTTTTAAAATACTACATTCTGGTTACAAGGTATCTCAAATCAATAATTTTGAAATCCTAGAAATAAGAAAACACGTGAATATGAAAGCAGATATTATTAATAAACAAAAAAATTTTATAAACCCCATTTTAAATATTTTCCCAATTACCCGGTCTTTCCCGTCTAATGACATTTTAATTCCTACTTTGAATAACCCTCCCCCACTCTTACCCCTCCCCGCTCCTTCTACCTCTTCTTTCTAGATCTAATTTTAATTATAACTTTAGTATACTTGTGCTCCTGATGAAGTGAACTTGGTTCATGAAACATGTTGAGATTTTGTATCGAAATAAAGTGATGTAAACAATGTTATTTGTGTTTTAATAAAAAATAAATAATGCCATCACAAAGTGAAAAGCAGTTAGAAGAAGTTTTCTTCGACAAATTATTATTTGCGAGTACGGCAATGAAGGCTAAAGTGTATAAAAAGTTATTGATTAAATATAGACTAATGTGTTTAAATATATATTTTTTGCAAACGTGTTTAAAACGACAAGTGATTCCAAATTACGTTAACTTTAAATTTAAATCATCTTCAAATTCGGCTAAGAAAGCCAAAATATGTTGGTTAAAAGAGGACTTAAAAAGTGGTTATAAAAAACGGAATGTTATTAAACTTCAACTTAAATTCTTACATATGGAATTGGCTAGTTCTTTACACCCATTGGAATGGGACCTGTTTGATGATCAAGATAGATCTATAGCTAGTATCAAAGCATACAAAAAGAAAACTGTTCTTGACAAAAAAATTAAAAAATTGTGTGATAATAATAAAAAAGTTAATGCGGTAGTGTCACCAACTGAAAATAAACAGTATAAATTCCATGATCGAGTGATTAACATGTCTAATCATGAGTTTGCGGAGGAAGAGTTAAAATTATTAAATAAAGGACTAAATCATAACTTGCATTATAATTCTAATATTAAAAATAGAGAAGAATTAGAGTTGTTGGCAGTGGATATGGACAATGCATTAATTAATCAACCCAAATCGTTCCATTATAAATGTGCTGAAGGGATAAAACACATTAACAACAAAAAAACAGTTCCTAATCGGGAAAAGAATATAATTTCTAATACTGACATAAAAATTGCTAAGAATATTTCTAAAATGGTGAGGGAAAAAAATCTGGTTGTTACAAAGGCAGATAAAGGTAACAGTATTATCATCATGGATAAAGTTGACTATATTAACAAGACAATGGATTTTCTACAAGGGGACAATTTTGAAATAATTCTAAATAACCCTATTAATAAGTGTCAAGAAATGGTGAAAGAAGCGGTTAAACGTTGTAAAAGTGATATCTTTGTAAACATGAAAAATAACAAAAATTTGATTTTAATTAACCCAAAAATTCCTAAACTTTACAGCCTATTAAAAATACATAAGCTGAACAAACCTATTAGGCCAGTAGTCTCTAATTGTAATGCCCCAACTTTTAAATTAGCGTCAGCTATCAATACTGTAATTAATAATGCTAATATATTTCAACCAACATACACAGTTAAAAATTCGTTAGAATTAGTTAATTATCTAAAGGATTTGGAAATTCCTAATCATGCTATGTTGGTTTCTTTTGACGTAGTAAATTTATTCCCTAGTATTCCAATAGAAGAAAGTAAAACCATCATCAATAATTTGTTAAATTCATCTAACTTACAGAAAGACCTTATCCATGACCTCATTTTATTTTTCGAAGTTATTTTCAAACAAAATTATTTTCAATTTAATAATACAATTTTTAAACAAAAGGATGGCTTGGCCATGGGGAACAGTACGAGTCCTTTGATTGCAGATATTTTTATTAATAATTTAGAAAATAAGATTTTTAATAGCGGTGCCTTGTTACTTAAAAATTTATATTGTTGGAAGAGATATGTGGACGACATTTTTTGCATTTGGTTAGGAACAGAAAGACAATTGAACATGTTCTTAAACTTTTTAAATAAAATACACAAAAATATTCAATTTACATTAGAAATAGGTATAGATAAGAGTTTAAATTTCTTAGATTTAAATTTAACAATAATAGGTAATAAAATAGATTTTAATATTTTCCGTAAAGATACGTACACTGATATTGTCATTCATAATTCATCAAATCATCCCTTTTCTCAAAAAGTCGCAGCTTTCCATTCTATGCTTAATAGATTAATTTCGATTCCTTTGTCGGATCCTAATTATATCTCAGAATTAAATATCATAAAACAAATAGCATCTAATAACGGCTATCCTAATAAATTGATAGATGAAATACTAAATAAAAAAATTAAACATAAATTCTTTAAACTTTATATTTATCCTATTTATAAAGATACAAACAAACAATGGCGTAGAATTCTATTTGTAGATAATGATACTTCCAAAATTATAAATAAAAACATCCTCTTCACTATTCAACCGGCGTTTTATACGAATAACAAATTAAAAAAATATATTCTTAATAATAAAGATATTGATAGTCAAACTAAAAAATCAGGTGTTTATAAACTCAACTGTAATGATTGTAATTCCTTTTATATAGGAAAAACTAATAGAAACTTTGAGATCAGAATTAAAGAACATCTTAGGGCTTTAAAGGGAAACTGTGAATCAGAATTTGCGGATCATTTATTAAATAACGACCATACTTTCGATATTAATTCAGGTTTTAAAATACTACATTCTGGTTACAAGGTATCTCAAATCAATAATTTTGAAATCCTAGAAATAAGAAAACACGTGAATATGAAAGCAGATATTATTAATAAACAAAAAAAAATTATAAACCCCATTTTAAATATTTTCCCAATTACCCGGTCTTTCCCGTCTAGTGACATTTTAATTCCTACTTTGAATAACCCCCCCCCCCACTCTTACCCCTCCCCACTCCTTCTACCTCTTCTTTCTAGACCTAATTTTAATTATAACTTTAGTATACTTGTGCTCCTGATGAAGTGAACTTGGTTCATGAAACATTTTGAGATTTTGTATCGAAATAAAGTGATGTAAACAATGTTATTTGTGTTTTAATAAAAAAATAAAAAAAGATTAATATAACTTTTTATGGGCTATTTTAAAATAACTACAGGAGCAAGTGGCATCTTCGTTGATAATGTGATTTCGATTGTGAATAAAGCTAAGGATATACTGGACCCAACGTATGCAATGCACACAACCCATAGAGATATCTGGACAACTTACAATCTATACGATTTATATGAAAATAGATGCTTACGTAGCACAATTCTACGCTTCCCACGCAATGTGTAAGAAAGATGACGTTGGTGGAAAGACTTCCAACGAGATGATTTGATTTTTAATATTATGTTTGTTTTTGAATTTGGCCTTTAGCCATTACTGACGGTCACTGGCGGTTACTCGTTTCGTTGTTAAAATAAGAGATTAACAACTAAAAGATTTAGTAAGTCATTACAAATTGATTTATATCGTAAAATCGAGATATTACAATTCAAAGTTGCGTTGCGTTCATAGGACAAGTATGCACATTGTTAATTCACATGTTGCATACCAGTGCACTGCAGTGTATCATTACCTTAAAAGTCTCTCATCAGAGTGCTTTAACCGTGTCTTCCAATGGAAAATTTCACCGTATGAAAACTTGAAATTGTAAATTCATTTTACTTAAATATATCTACGGACACTAAACACGAAACTGAAAATCCCCAGACAAGTTAAAGTAAACTTCTAGAAAGTCAAAGCACATTTTGAATCTTTTGAAGTAATTTAATGGATTACCCGATATCGTATTGAGTAGTCCCCTCTCCATCTGATGATTTAATATAATTGTTATTAAATTTATTTCCAAATAATTTCAGAGTTACTTAGCGTTAAGTGTTTTAAGAAAATCTCCCGGTTTTAGTTAAGGATAACGATAATGAATCATTCTTCTTCAGACAAAGATTTGTGGTAATGGAAATTTATTTTGTATTCCGGTCATAAACTTTATTATAATAACAGTAAATTACTTTGGAACGGTGACGTCTTTAGTTCATTTTTATTTATTTTCATATTTTGTGGTTCATATTTACTGCTTTCCTATAGCATTTTTTTAATAAAAAGTACAACACACTATCTAAAGACGGGTTGTTTCACTGAATTTGAACAATTCATCAAATTTCAACCTTAATTTTCAAGTCCTGTTCAAGTTCTATTATTTTTTTACTATGGTCCAGTTGCTTCTCAGAACTAAAATAATAACAGAAATTGAGTAAAATTTTCATAGAACTTCAAAATTAACTTTGAAACTTGAGAAATTGTTCAAATTCTGTAAAACAATCCGTCTTTAGGGTATTTCCGGTGGGATAGTAATATTTTCAATGTCTATCACTAGTTAGCATAGATTCAGACAGTTATAATATTGTTAATGTCTATGTCACCAGCTTACATAGATTGTACAACAGTAATCAAGCGCCCTCGAGGTGTTTTTGCACAAAAACGGCGCTATACAAGTCATCCAAGTATTATTATTATTAATACTGTCAAATGTCTATGTCAGCAGTTTACATAGGTTACCAAACAATAATATAAATCAGTTTATATTATTTTTTAATAGAATTATAATAACATTATTACCTTAAAAACTTAAAACGAAAAATTAAATATTTATTAATTGCTTTGGTCTTCTGAAAATCAATTATATTATTTTGGATTCTTTGTAGGCATCCTTACCGTCTGTAGGTAGATGATTTTAAGAGGAGTATTTTTCTTTTCTGTTGAAATCTTCTTTTCACTTTTCCATTTTTCTTCCTATTCCTTCAGCATCTAAGTTTTTTACAGCTCTTTTTAAAGTTACTTTTGATGGGGTAATTGCAAGCCCATCGCAAGCCCCGCAAAATCTCGTCTTGTCGAGATTCAGTCACGGACGAAGGTTTTACAGCGGCCAGCAAGTAATAGAACTTCATCAGAAGTTGTTTCAGAAACTTATGACGTCCTATTTTTTATTAAAGTGACTTAATTCATATTCTTTTGAAAAGGCGAAAATTTCAAAACTTTTGATTTTATTTAAAATTGACGAGACAACTGGTCGTAAAACATTGAACACAACGTGATCTTTGGGGTCATAAAAATTGCAAAGTATTTTTCTACTTAATGAGGTCAACTCGACAATTCAAAAAACACCAGTTTCACAATTTTCTTTAGGCATCATTTTATTATTTAAGAAATGTTTTTTTAGCAGTCGATTCAACGACGAAAAAAGTTTTCTGAAAACGACTATTGTTACATGAAGCCGGGTATAAAGTACTAACAGGTGATACTTGGAACACTTGTAATGATCTGCCCTTTCTACTTCAAACTTTTCCTTCTCTTCTTTCTACGATAATTTTCCTTAAGTCCCGTAGGTAACTTTTCCATAAGGCTTTGGTTATATATATATCCGGGGAGGGAAGGTCCTCCCTGCCGTCTTTTCTTTATTACACACCCCTTCAAGAGTGTACATCCTAGTTTGTCTACGTGACGTACGACCTTGAACGTACTCATTTCACGTGACGGTTCAGTATAAAAAGGCGTCACCGAACGTTGTGTTGGTTTTTTGTTTCTCGGTTTAGGAACCTAGTTATTTATGTATGTGTGGTATCCCTTGGTACTTTTGAGATAGAGTGAGTTGAATCCATTACCGCTGTGTTTTAAAACCATTTTATAAACCTTATCTTCTAAGTCGCCTGCTCCCCCCCCACTAGCTACTCGATTCTACCTATCGTAGGGTAATGTGAATATAATAAAGTGTTAGATTTTATATATGTGATATACATACGATAAGTTTATGGTGTTAGTTGTCGGCGCCATCCATGTATATATTTTGGGAGGGGAAGGAGAGGAAAGGAAATGAATTTTTTTCAAGCTAAGATTGACTCCTCCTCTTACCAAACAAAACTGATGGATGATAATTTGAGCAAGGCGATCGATATCTGCGTGTCTGGATATCACAACCGGCCGGGTCTCCCCTTGTTCCAAATCGGCAACCTTCACGCCAGAATAAAGAAAACCAGGTCTCATCACCAATTTCAGAATTGCCCCAATCTCAAACACCTCCAGGAAAATCTACTTTACTGAGTGTAGAAGGGGAAAACCATGACATCCCTTGTCACGAATCTAGTCGCGAAAATGTGACACGCAAGGTCCTAAGTTACGTGCCACCTCCAGAAAACGTTGTAACTCCCACGCCGTCGGGGATTTACATCCCTTTCTAGGTCAATACATAGGTAACACACGACGATCTTGTCGACATTTTGCCTGCTTATTAACGATAGGTTGTGTGCCTACCCATTCAGCCAATTATCATGTGAGATATATGTAAGGTCTACTCGAAATGCCAAATTTGGGATGAGGACTGTCTGTATTTTAATATTTGGTTCCAGTATTTATTTTATGAGGTTACTAGCATCCTCGTGTATTAGGTATGGGTAACTTCTACTGAATACCTATCCTCTCAGGTAAGGTATAAACGGATAATTGGTTTGATTTTTTGCATTTAATTTAAAGAGGCTGCCTACCTCTCGAAAGATACCTGTTGAGAAAAGTTGTTCGGTTGGTAGTTTTATTTCGGAGATTACCATCTCCCTCTTTCGACTTTAGATTTGTTTTTGTGCATCCCAATTCGTAACTTAGAAAGTCAAATAATAGATGAAAAGTATTAAATTAGAAAGTCAAATAACAGAAGAAAAGTTTTCATTTCGTTCCGTCTGGTTGCATCCGATCGCTTTCAATTTGGGACGGCATACGCTAGCAAAACTTCCCCTTTGACTGACTGTACTCCGCTCCTCTCGGCCTATATATGAAAAGGTCGTTGACTCGTCTCTCGCTCACAGCTGATTGACGGTTCGCCTAGCACATCCCTGTTAATGATAACATTATTTGGGCGGCAGGTGTCGTAAACTTAGTTCCTGTACCTCGGTTGTATCCGTCTTTTAAAAAGGTCCTCTGAAATTTAATAAATAATATAAAAAAACTCACCCAGTTAGGCACCTCTCATTCTCAGCGTGAAGCTTACCTGGTTACACTATATAGCTAAATCACTTTAATTTTCGACCTCCTCCCTACGCTTATAAAAGGGTAATTAAATATTCCTGTAAATAAAATTGTACCTCCCTAATCTGTTAGGATTCGAACCCACAGTTAATAATCTATTTGATTCTCTGGTTTTCGGTCTCCGTGGATAGAATGCCATCTCGCCAAATCAATAACTTAGCCCTATTAAACACTTCCTGCCTTTAAGTACATTCACTCTATTTTAAAAACGCAATCATTATTTTTATTATTTTCATGTTTTTAAGACAAGCAATCTAGTTCGAACTGTATACGAAATCACGTTTAAATCAACACAACTTTATAACACAATCGCGATTGCACAACACCTGGCGCCCCTGAGGTGGGTTTTTACAAAACGGCGCTCTACAAATTATCCAATTATTATTATTGTCATTATTATTAATTGTTTTCCCACTGAGTCGAACCACTTTCACTTCACACAAACACCGGATCAATAATCTTTCACTTTAATTCAATATTCCGCAATATTCTCTAATACCATTTGAATTCAATAATTAACTGCAATTTCAAACAACACTTCTGATTTGTATCCCTTTCTCGGGGCTGTCAATGCACCCAAGTTCAAAACTCGACTGTCGCTCCGGTCTCTCCTTTCCCGTGGGAATCTGTTTACTCCAGGCCTGTCTGTCCATAAATCTTCCGTCGTTGTCTAAACAAAAAAATTTTTTTGAGCACGTTCGTTTATTATTTATCGTTTGTTTTTGTGGATATTCAAAACATCACACACTTTATTTAGTTATTTGCAGAAGTTTCTTTGACAGCGGCTCTTATACACTATGTTTTACCAAGAATGGAAGGGATTTTGAAACATCTCGTTTTTTTGGGCGTAGAACACTTTCCATGAAAACATAAAAGCAACGTCGGGTGATTGAAATTTCCCAAAGGAAAACACCTTTCCGTAGTATTATTATGTTTTTAAATGTTTTAACAGTCTCGATCTCCACTGTATGCATTGTGTTCAGTTAAAAATTGTATGAATATTGATTTCCGCCTCCTTTGTTCGAAGTTTGTTAATATTTTACGCCGCCACTCGTTCAAAGCTAACTCGCCTAACCTAACCTAACCTAACTCGTCACGCGGTGCAGGCTTCGTCTCGTCCGTCTCGTTCCAGCTGTAGTTACATAATTCCATAGCTGCTAGATAGTATAGATACGTAGTTTCTTAGCTTCTAGATAAGATAGATACGTAGTTTCTCAGCTACTAGATAAAATAGATACGAAGTGTTTTAGCTGCTAGATGAGATAGACACGTAGTTTCTTAGCTGCTAGATAAGATAGATATGTAATTTATTAGCTGCCAGATTTATTTATTTATTTTTTTTATTGATACATTATTTTACAGTATTTCATATCTTAATTCAGTAATGTTGGCCTCACTGGGTTATTTACCCGTGCTGAGGCCCCCATTTTAAAATATACGAATTTATACATTTAAACAAAAAACAACATTAAAATAAAGATAAATTTAAACTAAAAATAAAGATTAGAAATTAAAATTTAATTTTCACACTAAAATAAAAATATTAAAAGAGAATGGAAATCGGCATTTATAATGATTTATGTGTTTGTGCGTGCTGCATTAAATTGTGATTTAATATTGTGATTGTAATTGTGATTAAATAGACACGTAATTTCTTAGCTGCTAGATAAAATAGATACGTAGGTTTTTAGCTGCTACATAAGATAGATATGTAGTTTTTTTTACGGCTAGATAAGATAAATACGTAGTTTCTTAGCTGCTAGATAAGATAGATATGTAATTTTTTTTTGCGGCTAGATAAGATAGCGATATTTATAACTGAAAAAAACTTTGTTTTTAACCACTTTATTGAATTACATAACGTGAATTTCAATAAAGTGGATATTTCATTTATATAATGTCAAGCCACAAAGTGTTTGCTTTCTTCGATAATAAAAAAATATGTAGTTGCATAACTGCTAGATAAAAAAAATACATTGTTGTAAAACTACATTGCTACATGAGATTGATACGTTTAGTTCAATAATAATAATCGTTTTATTATCTTTAAAAAAATATATATTAGACATAATGATATCCTCACTGGGATCTCCCGTACTGAGGAATTCATTTACATATGCTGAACATTTAGTTGGATGGATAATATTATAATGCATTGAATTTAACCCTTAAATGCATACTGGAGCAAAACTGCAACATACCGTTCAAACCACCTTTAACTCTTTGGTGTATACTTAATGCATGCCGTTTTAGAATTATCAAGTTCACGGTAATACAGGGTGTCCGGAAACTCGTAGTACAAGCGGGAAACTGGTGAATCTACATCACATTTGGAGTCGATTTTGTAGTATATTTTTTTTTGATTTGAGCTTTCGTTATCGAGTAAATCGAGTTTGAAGTTGATTTTTTTTTTTTTTTTTTTCTTTTTTTAATCAAATTCTTATAAATTATTACTGAAGATCAAAGTACCCAACTAATTAAAACTATTTGAAAGTAAAACAAATGAAGAAACTCGGATTTGAAGCATTATTTTGAAATCACCCTTCATTTAACCCGGTGTAATCATAAAATATTTCTGCTCTGCAGGGTTAAAACATCTGTTGTTCAACCCTAAACACCAGAAAAAACTTTAACCCTAAAATAGCCGAAAAATATTTTTTTTTGTTTTTTTTTTTTTTGTGAAAATGCTCAAATCAAAAAACTTTATGTTTTTTTGGGTTCCCCATGTGGTGTAGATTCTCCAGTTTCCCGCTTGTACTACGAGTTTCCGGACACCGTGTATATTTTATCGAGTGGCATCACCTTTTTTTTCTTTCGCGAATGTCAAATGTCACTTTTTCTTTAACAAAGTGAAGATTCTCGAAAATTGGTTGGAGGTTAGAATTACAGTTTTGTTTTGCTGTTATTATTTTGATTTTCTTAGGTAAGTAGATACAATAATACAATACTTATATGTAATAACTCGTATTTTTCCGGTACACTTATTAGTTTTGAGAATAAATTTTTAGGTTTTTTATTTTTTTTCATACGTAAATTATTCATATTAATTTTTATTAAATACATGGTGTTGTAAACCTGCAACAATTTTTTTTTTAATCAAATATCATTAAAAAATTACAAAAAAATAAAATTCTTTATATTTCCTTGCATATGCATGTAAATATCTACAAAATATATTTTTTTCCAGAAAAATAAATAAATCATGCATTTAAGACATTGTTGCGTAACTACTAGATATGATAGATACATAGTTGCAAAGCTGCTAGATATGGTAAGTTTATTATTGGTATATTTATTGCAGCCGATGGAGTCCCCTTTTTAAAAGATTAAATTAAGCGCTGGTTAAAGCCCTTATTAGTCACTTGTCTACAAGTAGGTATGGTACATGGTATGCGTAATTCAAGTTGACCTTATCATCAACCATAAGTGGCCATTATGTTGGTTTCTGGTGCCGGCTAAATCTCGCTTCAACTGAAGAGCAAATGTTGAAAAAGGCGATGATTAATGAACCTATAGAATCAACACTGTCCATCTTAATTTTCCGAGTGAAGCAAAAAACCATTTTTCTGCCTTAAGCTTTTTGTATTTTGCCTTAATGTTTTCTAAACATCCCTGAAAATCTGTGTGCCGGATGGGAAAAATATATGAGATCTGACATCATAAAATTCTTGGAAATTCAGGTGAGCTGAACACAACTCTTTTTAGTAATAAATCGGGTTGAATCGCAAGGTTGAACGGGTTGAATCTTGCGATCATACATAAAGATAGTTGCCAATAAAAATGTGCGGTGAAAAAATGAAGACAATGTTAGTAGTTCTTATTCGAAGTATGATACAGTTAAAAGTGACCGAGGGGAATAGAGTCCCATTAGCTCAGTTGATAGAGCACTGTCCCGGAAAGAAAAGGGTCCTGGGTTCGATTCCCAGATGTGACCGTTTCCTTTTCTGATTTTTCTGTTTCAGATTTTCGTTTAGAAATCACTAATATTGTCTTCAATATTTAAATATTACAATTTGAGGTTTTACTCAATAAAGTTATTCCGAAAAATAAACAACTCTTTTTAGTTAGCAACATGTATTTTTCGTATTACAATTTAACAAAAATATTCGATGAGAAAAGATTTGGGAAAAATTCGTTTTCTTTCCCACAAGGAAATATTTTTTTAATCCAAATTTTTAATGTAAATCTCAGGGAATATAAAATTAATATAAATACAAGAATCCAAATTCTGGATGAATCTGTGTGGCGACAACAGATTTTTTTAAATAAATACACAACCAAAACTATTAGATTACTCTACATTAGTGATGGTTACGTATATTGGAAGATTGGACTCGCTAATAATATTTTGTATTTTATTCATTTCGAACGGAGTTGGTTCAATTTAGGATCTAAAAATTAATTACTAGTAGTTCTGTGGACAGTAGACCTCATGTCCAAATAAGGGTGTTTGTAATTTTCTCTTTAATAAATCAAAACCAAAATTTCCTCCGAAATCAGAAGATTTGTCAGTAGCTGTTCAAATACTGACCTACTTAACTATAAACATTAAATTTAAAATTAAGCAACGTTCACATTGTATTTATTTCATATAAGGAATTATCTAATTCGTCCAAAGAAAAGTCACTAACTCAATGACAATTCGTTTTTGAAACTTTTTTCATGCAGTTTGATACCATATATTGATTATTCGGATTTGACAGCTTGTAGTATGATCCGAACTCTGGCGGGATAAGAATGTAGTATCCAACCCGGCCGCCAAATTGAACCGAAAACGGTACCTACACACTAACAAATTAACAGAAAGATAAATTATCAAAATATCGACAAATATAGATATCTCTTCAAACTCCAGTGACTTCTATATAGGATGTCCGGGGTCAAAGTGCAGTAACTTCGGGAGGTGATTCTACATGATGGTAGGAGCAAAAAAGATAAATAAACTTTTTCCGAAATTCCAATTTTTTTTCCATTAAAAAAGACATACCTTCTTAAAATCCGTAGTGGAGGTACACACTTACCCGATAAATAAATTCGCTGTGTGCTTGTCGAGCGCGAGACTGGTGACGTTGTTTATTATTACATCCACCTGCTGTCCGGTACACCCCAACGTGAAAAAGTATTTTTCACCAAATAGTTTCCTCGGACAGTAAGGTATCTTCTTAAGGTGTTGAACACGATGGTTTTCACAGAAAGTGTTTTGGTGTCTTCCAACTGTAGGTATTCGTTGAAGTTTCCGTCGTTGAGAGGTATTTTGTAAGTTTTTTGTCGTAAATGTGGATTAAATATCCTAATCTTTTTCACGGCAT
Organism: Hesperophylax consimilis; assembly: GCF_061612785.1. Taxonomy (NCBI): domain Eukaryota; kingdom Metazoa; phylum Arthropoda; class Insecta; order Trichoptera; family Limnephilidae; genus Hesperophylax; species Hesperophylax consimilis. The sequence goes on along the minus strand of NC_142858.1, from coordinate 28,877,303 downwards.
GAAACGATCATTGAAGTAATCAGCTTTCAGAAGAATTTACGTAACGGGCGGCCTTCGGGCCCTCTAACCCATTATCGAGTTATGTACCCACATGTATAGTGAGTACATGTGAGGTATTTGTTTATAATATTTGTTTATAAAATGCTACAATAGAATGAATAAACCAACATGCAAGCACTGTTCAGAAGATCATCCCATCTCCGAGTGTAAATCCCTGGAACTGCCACCCAAATGCGCTAACTGCAACTCAGCTAACAAGAAGAAAGAAATAAACTCCTTGAACAGTAAAATGAATGAAGTAGACCACCGAACAAACAGCGAAACATGTAAGTTCCGATCTTACATGCTTAAATTAGCCAAAGAAAGAATTAACTTCTTCTTCTCTTCTTCGATGGCGCTACAGCCCATATCGAGCTTTGGCCTCCTGCAACAGTCGCCTCCAACTCCTCCTGTCCTCAGCGGCTGACTTCCAGTTTGTCACCTGGAGAAGCTGTGCTGCATCCCCTCTTACCTCATCTTCCCACCTCAGTCTGGGTCTTCCCACTTTTCTCTTTCCACCTGGGTGACCAGTCAGAATTCTTTTTGGGACGCGTGTATCCGGCATTCTCTGTACATGCCCAGCCCATCTCAGCCTGAGGAGTCTCATGTGTGCAGAGATGCTAGGGGCCTTATATATATCGTACAATTCTATATTGTGCCGGATACGCCACTGTTCGCCATCTTTCACGGGTCCATATATTCTTCTCAGCACCTTTCTTTCAAAAGTATCCAGCATTTCAGCCATCTTTACCGTCAGTGTCAGCGCCTCACATCCATATGCCAATACAGTTCTTACAATGGTCTTATATATGGTTATTTTGGTTTTTCTGTGGACACTACGTGACTTAAACACTGGCAGCAAAGAGAAGTATGTTTTGTTGGCTGCTGTGATTCTCCTTCTGATTTCTGCTGGATCCTCATTGTTCTCTGTCAGGCTGGAGCCCAGGTAGGTGAATTGATCGACCACTTCATATGAGTAGTTGTCTTTAAATAGTGCACTACTTCTTCTTCTGTGTGAGGGGTTCCTGCTCTGTACCATCATTTTTGTTTTGTCACCATTAACTCGCAGTCCTACTTCCCGCGCCGCTAAATTAACTACGACATTGAATAAAAATCTTATAAATAATTTTGTATAATACAACCGAAAATGCATTAAATGGATGATTTCTTAAGTAACGAATTAGAGTTAAATATTAAAATTCAAGAATATGAATGTATATGTACCGATTCGTGTAACAAAATTATTTCTAAAAACATCAATGATATAATTATTATGCACATAAACATCCGTAGCGTTCAAAAAAATTTAGATGAATTAATTCTAAAAATAAATAATTTAATTAAAAAACCGGACTTTATAGTGTTATCCGAAACATTTACGAACGCTGAGTCACCGTCTTATAACTTACCTGAGTACAACTATATTTCTACCAAAGTAGACATCAATAAAAATTCCGGAATAATAATATTTGCAAGCAATAAATTTAGTATTGTTAACATAATAGAACATCCAATACACTTAGTAAACTGCATCGAAGTACATTTCAAACTCGGCAAATCCATATACCATCTAATAGCTATCTATAGAACGCATGGCTCGAGTATTATTACATTTATTAATGACCTCAAATACATATTATTAAAATTAAAAAATAAACTTTGCTTCGTCGTAGGAGATTTTAACGTTAATATTAATGAAAAAATAGAAAATAATAACAAAAATGAATATATCAATTGTATGACTGAACAAAATTTTATATCTTGCATAAATAAAAATACTAGGGAAATAAAAGAACATACTCCATCTTGTTTAGACCACATTTGGACAAATGTAAACATTAAAGATCTTCACAAAATAAAATCAATTGTTTGGAAAACTAATATAACTGACCATCACTCATGCTTACTTCTGTATAATAATAATATTAAACATAAAAAACATAATTTAATAACCAAAAAATCAACAATAGATATGACTATTCTCTCTGAAAAATTAAAAAAAGAAGATTGGAATAATGTTTTAAACAGTGATGATACTGAAATTTGTTCGACTAACTTCGAAAATATTATGTCACAACACATTAAAAATTCGACAACTGAGATAACAACACACATAAAATCAAAATTAAGATGTTTAAAACCTTGGATTACCAAAGGACTTATTATATCTATCAGAAATAAAGAAAAACTTTACAAAATAACTTTAAAAAATTCCCAAGATGAAAAAGCATATATTTTCTATAAAAAATATAAAAATAAATTAACATCTTATATTAAAAAAGTAAAGAAGAGTATTTTAAAAATAAAATATTATCTTCAGAAAATAACCATAAACAAATGTGGAAAACTGTTAATTTCGCCATAGAAAATACAAAAAAAACACAAAACATTAAGTACATTGAACATGATAAAAAAATTATAGATGCCAATATACAGCCTAAACAATGTGCAAACATATTTAATTCCTTCTTTGCAAATGTTGGGAAAAATCTTGCGAAAAATATTCATAAACCTTCAAACCAAGAAAACCATAAAAATAAAAATATACAGAAACGTAATATACTTTCAATTTTTGAAACAACAACAGAATGTGAAATCTCGAAAATAATAGAAAATATGAAAGGAGGTTCGTCCCCCGGTTTTGATTCTATTACGACACACATGTTAAAAACTATGAAACCTCACTTAATAAAACCTATCACTCATTTAATAAACTTAAGTTTAACAAATGGAATTTTTCCAATGAACTACAAAACCACAATAATCTCACCTATCTACAAATCTGGAGATCCACATCAAACAACGAATTATCACCCAATATGCCTTATTTCTAATATAGGAAAGATCTTTGAAAAAATAGTAAAAAAACAATTGGTAAATTTTCTAGATAATAATAAAATATTACACAAAAACCAGTTTGGCTTTATAAAATCACTCAGCACACAAGATGCTATTGCTAACGTAACTTCATACATTTACGAATCATTAGATAAAGGTAAAAAATGTGCGGGTATATTTATTGACCTTAGAAAGGGATTCGATAGCATATCCCATGAGATGCTATTAAAAAAATTGAATAATATCGGCATAAAAGGCAACGCGATTAAATGGATCACCGACTACTTAAAAAACCGTCCTCAAGTAGTAAAAATCAATGGTGCTAATAGTGATCAAGAGATTACAAGCTATGGAATCCCCCAAGGTACAGTGCTTGGACCAATTCTATTTACTATATATGTAAACGATATTTTTTTTCAACCTTTACACGGTCAAATTACGTCATACGCCGATGATACAGTATTAATAATAAGTGATAAGACTTGGGAAAATGTAGAATTAAAGGCCACAGAAGACATCAACACGCTCAAGAATTTTTTCGACACTAATTTACTGTCACTTAATAATGAAAAGACATTTGTAATTCCATTTGCAATCCATACAAATGATACTCCTAAAAATTTTAACATTGTCATACATATAGTTGAATTATTAATCATTCACAATGATAACGTAATTGCAAAATCGCATTTTACGGCATGGGGTTGCCCCATGTACTTTAAAAAATCACAGTAAGTAACCACATACCGTATAATGCAATTCTCTTTCAAAATTAATTTGAATTTTCCAAGTCCATCTATCAGTTCTTGGTAGATATACATCATGATGAAACAGGTTTCGTAGCCCTTGTTTATTTAATTCGCAAACAGCTTTACTTTAAATCAATGTGGTAACTTGAATACTTCACACAATTTTGTTTATCTGAAAAAAATGAATTATTGTGGGATAGAGGTACAGACTTTATTAAAAAAATCACAGTTAGTACCCACATACCACATGATGCAATTCTCTGACACACTGCTTACAAAACTTTGTCAATCTTCATTTTTCAGTTCTTGGCGTACATGTATAATATAACCACAACCGCCAAATGCAATTTTTATAGTATATAAACAACATACCCTTGGTTGGGCTTCGCCCAGTTTAACTGATACTAACAACAGTTACATTTAATAGGTAGATATTAGGTCATTCACAGAGAGAGGGTGAGTATATATTGTAAATAGATTATTACAATATAGCGCCCCTGAGGTGATATCTCACAAAAGCGGCGCTACACAAATAGTCCAATCAATAAATAAATATAATGTTTACATTTTTTGATTACGTTTGCATTGATATACAACGGGAATAGATAAAATAATGTAATCTTATTAAACTTTATTTCATTAAAACACAAATAACTTTGTTTACATCACTTTATTATATACAACCACTGCATGTTTCACCTCATCAGGAGTAAGTATACTCCGAAATAAAAAATTAAATATAGATTACAATTGGAAAGAAGAATTGGAAAGAGGGAGGAGGGGTTAGAATGGGCGGGGCTTATCAGAATTAGGAATTACAATATCGTTAGACGGGAAAGACCAGTTGAGTGGGAAAATATTTAAAAGAAGGTTTATAAGTTTTTTTCCTTATTTATTATATTTGATTTTATATTGACATGTTTTTTTATTTCTAAAATTTCAAAATTATTAATTCTTACCCCTCCTCCGTACTTCCACTTCTTCTTTCCAATTGTAATCTATATTTAATTTTTGACTTCAATGTATACTTACTCCTGATGAGGTGAACTTCGTTAATTTAACATGTAGAGGTTGTATGTAATTAAGTGATGTAAACAAAGTTATTTATGTTTTAATAAAATAAATAATGCCAACACAAAGTGATAAGCTTCCAGAAGAAATATTCTTATTAAACGCTTGTTAAAGGTCAAGTAATTTTGCGTATTGTTAGCTGCATATTTAAATATTTGCGCCAGTCATTTGGTTTGTTCTTATACCGCCAGAGGGGCAGAGTGGTCGAATTTTGCCTAGAGACCCCCTACTCGGGATTTACCCGAAATATACGATTTGGATTCGACCAATCAGAGGGCCTAGACCGTCCAGACGCTAGCGTAATAATATTATAGATTCACAGCCAAAACTATTGCAAATCAAACTGTACAGTACTAAAAACAACAAATAAAATTAAATATCTAGGAGTAATTATTGATAAAAATCTGAAATGGAAGGAACAAATATGTCAAGTAGTAAACAAAATTAGAAAATTAATATATATTTTTAAGAATTAGAAACTTTCTGTCGATAAAAAATCTATATTTAATTTACTATGCCTTAGTTCAATCCACTTTAGAATACGCTATTATTAGTTGGGGATCCGCGTATAAATGTAACCTTCTTCCAATTGAAATTATACAAAGAACAATTATTAAAATTATATTAAAAAAATCCTTTGACTACCCAACAGAACGCCTGTTTGAAGAATTTCAAGTACCTACATTTAAAGACCTATATATTAAAAACTCATTAATCCAAATTATAAAAGAAAAAGATAAATATCAATTTTTAAATGAAAGCAGAACACGACTTAGACATGTTTTTCTATGCCCAAAACTAAATACGTCTTTTGCACAACATCATTATACTTACCAGGGAAGAACTTTTTTCAATCGTCTACCAGAAGAAATCAGAAGCATTAATGATAAAACCCGAATACTGCTGTCTGTCAAAAAACACTTTAAAAATATTCTGAAAAAAAAAACTACTGTCATTTAATTAATCTCACAAATATCCTTAGTTTTCCATAACTTCCTTTCTTTTTTAAATTTAATAAATTAATATATTATCCATCACTACTATCAACAAAATTACTACAGCAAACATACATTTTTGACATAGGCCCTGAGGGAAATTATTTTCTTCAGGGCCTCCTGTGTGGAGTAAATATAAAAAAAAAAAAAAAAAAAAAACATTTATGTAAAAAGAATTATTTAAGTACTAACTAACAACAACATTTATGTACACTCCCTATTAAAATATTATATTTATATTATTATTAAATATTATTAGAATATTATTATTAAAAATAAAAAATAATTACAAAAAAAATATATATATATATATATCTTTAAAGTAAACAAATCACAGATGTTCTGTTACCAGCTGTAAAGCGTGGGAAGGGGGGGGTAGCGGGTGTTAGTTCTAGGATCTGCCGGTCGATTTCAAATGATCCAAAGCAATAATAATGCAGTACGCTTTATTATTGCTTTGGATCATTTGTAGCTGAAAAGTACATCTAAAAGTTGAAATTTCAAAAAAAAGTTGAGTTTTTTTTTACTTCTACCATCATGTAGAATCACTTCCCGAAGATACTGCACTTTTACCCCGGACACCCTGTATATTATAGTACCTTTTTGAAAAATTAGATTACCTTTTTTTTATTTTCACTGTTGTATTTGTACTGTATGGTTATTTCAGGCGACTAATTATTTTTTATAATAATTATTTATCGTGTGTCCTATGCATAAAAATTCTTGTCTTATAAACATTAATTTCTAATTAAAAAAATAATATTTTACATTCTGTTGACAAAATTCTTAATTGCAGTTTAACCGAAAGAAACTTCAAAGAACAATAAAAAAATACTTTTAATGTATCAATAAAAAATTTAAATTGTGGACACGAAAACAATGTTTCAATGAATTTCAAAGTTGCAGGTGCACTTTACCATCAATACAGCAATTGAAAACTGAATATTAAATATGAATTACCGATCGACACGCTAACAAAGGATGGCTTTTAAAACAGAAATATTCGAATACATCAAATTTTCAATCAGAGGTAATTCTACGCCATAAAGACCTGATTTGCTACTCGTTTCTTGCTTCAATCACGTTCATACATCGTCTTATATATATGAAGATAGCTCTTTTTTGGCTATCGCCAACTTCGCACCCCATATATATTTTCTTCCTCTTCAAATACTCCACCTTACACTTCTTTCTTCAAAAATTCAATACACCTTCTTAAAACATTTAGGACGTGTTGTTTCACAGAATTTGAACATCTCATCGAATTTAAAAGTTAATATTCAAGCTCTGTGAAATTCGAAAGTTCTGTTATTTCCCAAGTATTGTGGATGAACTCGCCCATGATGATAAAATAACAGAACTTAATCTGCACTCGAATTTCTACTTTGAAATTCGATGAATTGTTCAAATTCTTCTAAATAACTCGTCCATACATTTACATCAATTATGTAAACAAAATATTAAATTATTATTTTTAATTTATTTTTATACATGATTTAGAGAGAACATGTGGTTTTTTGTGATATTTCACCCTCCATGCTAGGGATGACCCTGTGTTATGGTGGGTGAATTTTACAGTTTGCGGTTTTGCAGTTTTATTTAATTATATATTATTATATAAAGAAGCGAAGATAGCAGCCTACGATGGAGTGTTGGTACCTACCTTAATGTATGGCTGTGAGGTATGGAACTGGCAGATGAAGGACGAAAGCAGACTGAATGCTGAAGAATGAGATCCTCGAGGCGTATGTTTGATAAAACCATGTATAATCGTGTGAGAAATTTGGTAATTTGAAGATTAAAGAATGCAAGGCTCATGTAAGCGTTTAGTAAGATTAAGACAAGGACGCTTAGATGGTTTGGGCATGCAGAGCAAATTAACGTAGTATAACGAGTGTAAGGATAATATATGACGTTATAAGAATGTAACATATGACGTTATAAGAATGTATGAATGTATTCATTATGTGAATGTCATAAGCAGAGATGTGCTTTATTTCAAATGAATCCATTTCAAATGGAAATGCAAAATGCAAAATGGGTATTTTCCATTTTGCATTTTAAATGCTTTTCTAAAAACCATTTTGCATTTTAAATGCTTTTCTCAATGCATTTTCCATTTTAAATGCTTTTTTGTAACATTATTCCTACTATCTCCACTCATTTTTTTTCATAAGCCCCAAATATCAGTCGGTCCTCAACCTCGCTATGAGAGATAATTTACATTTGTCACGTTGCTCTCTGGTAGAAGCCCTGGCAATTGAGTGATACCATTACAAAAAATACTGATTCAAATTCTGAACATGGGGCCATGACGCTGTAATATTAAATGTTGGATAGCAGTTTCTATGTTTTTACGTTGGCAACATTAGTCCCGCGCAAATTTTTTGTGGTTTCATAATCTGTAGTCGTGGTGTTTTTGGATTTACCATCATGTAATATGTTTGTTCTACATTGATGTCCATTATTAAATGACAAAGTTGTTTAAAAATTCTATAATTATATAAATAAGTAATCCTTTTTTTTCAATATTCATTAAATGATGAAAATTTAATTTGTGTTAGTAAAATTATTGATCTAGGCATTATGTTTGACAGTAAACATACCTTTGTATGTCATATTAATAATATTATCAACATGGCCCTAAAGACTCTTGGCTTTGTTTTGAGAGCTGCAAAAGATTTCAATAATTTAGGAACATTTATTATATTATATAAAACCCTTGTCAGATGCCAACTTGAGTATAACTCTACGTTGTGGTCTCCATTTTTTAATATTCATTCAGATAACATTGAAAAGATTCAACGGAAGTTTCTAAGGTTTATAAATTATAAGACTTCACAATCTCGGAAACAAATATTCTGATCCGGGTGATATATTTCATTTGAAAACTAATCAGTATAAATGTTGTATATTCTATCACTTTTACTCTTCTAGACACAAATAGACCTCTGTACCCATATAACTTCTCCGCTTCTACTATTTTGTTTTGTTGAACCTTTTAAATTCAATTATATGCGTGAGGATTCATTTTTGCTATTATGTTTACATTCTACTTTATTGTATTAATTTGTTTACTCTGATACAAAATGCTTGTATTTTTTTTTAAAGAAAAGCCCACTAGGGCGTATAATAAATAAATAAATAATTATTTTAATTGTTTGACCTGAGAAACCATTTTGCATTTTCAATGCATTTTGAAAATAGGTATTTTGCATATTGCATTTGAAATGCTTTTCTAAAAACCATTTTGCATTTTGAAATGGAAAATTTTTGACCCATTTCCATTTTGCATTTCAAATGGTTTTGGGTACCCATTTTGCACATCTCTGGTTATAAGAAGTAAGGGACGCCCGTGGAAAACATGGCACGATAAAGAGAACCAGCTAATTTAGTCAGACCATGACCGAGAGTTGGAATAACACAAGAGTGTATGTAGTATAAATGTGAATGAGGCAGGGATTGAGTGCCAAGACCGAGTTGTTTGGTGGTTTATCCTTTCTGCCTACCCCTAGGTGAAGACGGCGTGATGGTTAGAAAGTTTATAAAATATATACAGGGACAGGGTGGGTCAGAGAGGGACATACATTTCTGCGAGCCGATGAAAGACATCATAAGTGGCCCTGGGAACCTCATATATTCCACCGGTGAATGATTGTGCAGTTGTCTGCACCGCACGTTCACACCGAATCTACTTATGCATTAAGTGGACACAACGGCTGTGGGAGCACCTAATGTTCTTGATAGAGGATCATATTTTTCGAGGCATTGAGAACCCAGGCTATCTATCTATCAGTAGGAGCATGTATGGTATGGGCATATCTCGCGTCAACCGATTGCCAACCAAATTACCACCTATCTCTTGGAGTGGAGAAAAGTACAAATATCATGTTGTTAAGCTTGTCAACTTATTACGATTTGATAAAAACCTGAAACGCACCAAAAACAGTGTTTAACGAGGATCTTTAAAATGTCAAAAACAAATGGCGCTGAGTCGTCATTTAATGACAATGTTGCATATGATTTTTTTAATACAACTGGGCCATAGTGTACCCCTGGTGATTCACCTGCTGTTCACCATTCATAATCAAAATATTGGCGATACTTGAAATGGCTTTATCCGTGTTTGGAGACCAGATCTGAATACCGGATGATTCTCAACCTTCATCTTCAACATCTCTTTCCTTTCCTACTCCCTTCGACCTCACAATCTACCCCAAATAGGGATGTCATATTAGTCGGAAGCAGTTAGGACTTTAGTGCCATATTCCCTTATTCTTTTCATTTGAGTATCTGCAATACAGTCGTACTTGTTATTTGTACGCCTCGAGGATCTCCGTTCTACATTCAGTATATATCTATTTTCTCTTGCAATAAGCTTTCAAAGTAATTTAAGATAGTGTGAATACGTCGATCGCAAGACTGAGGACTCCATTTGGAGAAATGATTACTGGTGACACGAATAGTGAAGAAGCCTTGTCTACCATAGAAATCGGAGTGGGCGATCACGGTCCATAATATTAAGAAACCGATGACGAAGATCCTACCTCCATTGTCGACTGTTAACATCGCTTCCATTTACATATTTTTAGCGCTGCCGGCAGTGATATAAAAACTCTACGTAATTTAAATTTTTAAATAAAATATTTAATTATTGAAGACAATATTAGCGATTTTTAAACGAAAATCTGAAACAGAAAAATCAGAAAAGGATACGGTCACATCTAGGACACGAACCCAGGACCCTTGTCTTGCCGGGACACCGCTCTACCACTTAGCTAATGGGACCCTATCCCCCTCGGTCACTTTTAACTGTATCATACTTCTGTATCATACTTTGAATAATAACTACCACCATTGTCTTCATTTTTTCACCGCACATTTTTATTTGCAACTATCTTTATGTATGATCGCAAGATTCAACCCAAACTAAATGCAATCCAGACAGCGTCTTTTTAGATAAACCCACAGACATAGGAATTAATAGACGAGAAGATAATGGCGAGGGGTAAAATCAACTGTTGAAGAACGAAGGGAGTAAGGCTGACTGTGATTCGTCAATAAATCAATCTGACAGTAAATAGGCATCTCGCATTATAATATCACCATTTACTTCTTAAAAGTAAAATCTGCTTTTGAATGAATAGACATTTTTACATGGGAGCGCAAATTACTCGCCACGTTATGAACAAATTTGCGAAGTCCAAATTCGGCAAAAAAATTCGGTTCTATTTTCAGAGTCGAATATTTCGTTTAAGTATTTAGTTAAGACACTTTTATAAATGTTCATAATTTACTTCCCAGCAACCAACCAGCTTTGTGTTTCGCGTCCAGACGTTTCTCGATGTGATAGTATATGTTTCTAAAACTGATCTATATTATACGATGTGAATATGCTTAAAATAAAGTAAAATAATGCTTATATATGGAATGTAATACGACAATTGGGTTTATTCTCTTTTTCACTTCTATTTTTACAAGTTTTCATAGTACAAGTCAACATTTGTTATTTCGTAAAATGAACCGATGATGCCTCGACCATAGTTCGCACAAGAATGATGACGTCACGTTTTCAAATTTCACTTGAGGCCATACGCGAGCACAGCCGGCTCCAATGGAACCGGTATGGGGAGTGGGGATAATACGCTTTTAATCACTTAGGGCAGGTCTACTAATATTCATATGTCTATGGATAAACCTATCTTATTTTTTTTATTTTTAATGTGCAACATCTATATCTAACACAAGGGTCCTGGGTTCGAGTCCTAGATGTGACCGTATCCTTTTCTGATTTCTCTGTTTCAGATTTTCATTTGGAAATTGCTAATATTGTCTTCAATAATTAAATATTACAATTTGAGGTCTTACTCAATTAAGTTATTCCGAAAAATAAATAAAATATTTGTGAATGTGACATTTTATCTCCAAACTTCGATTAATTCCCTAAATATACATCAAAAGTGAACATATTTTTCACACACAATTAATACAAATAGCGAAACAGATGACACTTTTATCGTTTATATCGTTCCATGTCCTATTATTTTTACTTTACTTTCATTCGAAATTACGGATAAGGTACTTTTGAACAATGCGAGCATCAACATACAATATACGAATCTCAGGTGTAGTTATTTCTGCGAGACATTATTCACGTTCAATAAACTCAATTTTGCTTTGAATTTAAGTGTCGTTTTCTAAGTTGGAACAACCCATAGTCAGAAGATTATTTTTTTTCAATTAATTAATTAATGAAATGTGCAAAGGGGTAAATTTCTGATCGTCTCTCTAATTTGGCAACAAAGAAATATTATTATGTTGTGAAGAAAATTGGCGATATTTGTTTTTGAAATTCAATGATTCCGAGGCAAATATTTTATCCTCACAATTCCTACAATAATTTTATGGGTCTGAACTAATCATGAACATATTTTTGATAAACGTTAAAAGTGAAGTTTTATAGCACACATCAAATAAATCTCCTTTCCTTTTTTTTTCAAATGGAACTTTTTAAACACATTTTTCGAAAGAGCTTTCTACCGCCATTAAATGTTATTGGGTGTTGTTTTCTCGGAAGACTCCTCAGAATGATAGACGGCAGATATATCTGAAAAGGATCTAGAAAATCACATGAAATTGTTTCTAGGAATACGTCACGTGGGACGATTTTAAAAGCAGAGATTTTGGGATGTAATGGACCTCTTAATTTTTCATACTGTATCAGCTGGGTATTAAAAAAATATGTTTCCAACTCAGTCGTGAAGACTCCATCAAAGACCGAAACAGGTTAAACTTTTAGAAGGTGGATATTACGTAGCGATGAGTCATGACTCATTTTACCAGATCACAATGTACCAGCTCAAAATTTTTGTACGGCTCAAAGAGTCGACTCAATTTAACGACGGCTCAATTGAATTGGGCCGTGAGTTCAAAGCGTATGACCATGAACATTGCATATTGCGCTCGCCCAATACGGCTCCCCGGTATGGCTCTCCCAGTTCGGTTCCCCCGATACGGCTCCAGGCTTCCTGCTCCCAGCTCCCAGCGTAAGCGTATGAAGGATGACCACGAGAAAAATAAGATGATATAAGGTAGTTGTAGGTACGTATGTCCAAGTCCAGATGTCGGAGTATGTAATAACAAATAATACTCGTTCATTTAAGCCGTGGTACAGTTTACCGGGAGACGTACGAATACGGCTCATTAACAAGAAATGGCGCAATTGTGCGGCTCGCTCATGAACGACTCATCGCTACTCGGCAGTGCCTGCGGATATTATAACAGTGCTTAACTCCTGAACCTCGCGGGTGGATTGCTAGCTTTTCAAATAAAGATATAAACCCACCTGATATTGATAGATATTCGAAAAACTAGCATCAACTTCTCCGAAGAACTTGCCAAAAATAACACCAAGTTGATGCCTCGAATACATAAAATGAATGGACGTGGTTGAAATTTGAAACGTGAAAATGGCAGTTTTTGGCAGTTTGATGACTTCCATGATTACGATCCGAAGGTCGTACAAATTCCGGCGTGCGAATGTAAATTTTATTTGATTAAATTGTGTTATTTCCCAATTTCCGCTTTAAAACATATTATTTACGACACGTTCAAAAGGGTTGATACTTCCAGTATCGCCCTAACGAAAGATCGCGTTAAAACGTTGCTTGTTACTTTCATGTACCGGCCAGAAATACAAGATTATCATTACCGTAAGAATAATAATGCACATTTTAATACCCCACTACATAAAATCCAAATAAATTATTTCTTGTAATATGTAGACGTAGATATATTCTCAACTTGAAATATATTTTACTTATTATTATATACCTACCCGTAAGCATTTACTATGTACCTCTTACTTAAAGCTTACAAGGGCTGTTCACAATTTTCATTTAGACATCTTTTCAATTTGAAATATTCTTTATTTACTATTATTTTCTTATTTCCGTCAGCATTTACTGTGTATCTGGTCTTTTCGCGTTATATATAATATATAATAATAAAATAAAAATATTTTTTTACGTAAATAATTTTAAAAAGGCTCTCATACTAAGGTCTCGCAAGAGTTAGCGAATACTTTTGCTGTCGACAAATATAACTTGTGGCCGTTGTGTCGCCAAGTAACATGTATTTTCTAAAAAGAGATCATTAATCATTGCTCTTTAGTGCACTTGTTCATCGAGTGGTGAGGGGGGAGAGACAAGAGCCTAGCGCTCCTCGCGATCCTCGACCAAAGAATCAGTCATAACTCCGCAAAGAAAGGGTTACATGAGTTATTCGTGCGTCATCGTGTAGTTCTTGAGGTGCTCTAAAAAGTTAGCTTAGCTGATAATATTAAAATTGTCGAGTGAAAAATTGTGTAGTGTGATAATTTACAAAACGTTGTAAAATTTCCTGTTTCAGATAATTTGAGTAATATTTCACTACACTGTACTTAATTTAATGTCATTGTAAGATTCGCCAAAACAAAACAAATACATGAGTGGAAACGTGACTTTTATTTTCCAAATATTCGATTTGTTAATTATTCAAGTTTTCAATATTTGAATGCAAAACTTTTGATCGCCCAGCCTAAGCTACGGCTTATACTCTTGAACGATATGTAGGAAATATAATACAGAATGTATATCCGGCGGTAGGCGGCCGCGGCAGGTAAAGCTTCGGAGGCAGCACTTAAGAATTTCAGGAAATCTGGGTAATTGAAATAGACAGACAGTCTTACCCAAACCTTGCTCTACCGCTTAGTTGCGGTTACTCTCTGTCAAAATTAATTACTGAACACTTATCTATTGGAGGCAAAACAATTTAGATAACTTTATCGATGTGAACCGTTTTTTTTATTGGCGTTTTCTAACTATTTTGAGAATGAAGCGGTAGGAGAATAAATGACGTATCATATCAAGACTACGAATATTTATTTATAAATATACAATACGAGAGAAATCTGATGAAAAATAAGTCTACACGAAGAAAAATGAGTATTTCTAATTTATTAAGAATCTTTTCAAATTATCGGTAACTCAGCAAAACGGGAATGCAGGTCGTTTCCTGATAATCTTTTAGTAAATTCCTAAACGAATATTCATGTACCTGCATTTGCCTTGACGAAATAATAACTTTTATGAAAAAGTGTTCTGACAACATGAAAATATGTTCTTACTATACAAAAAAATTATAGGGACCTCTTTTAATTATTCTTTAAGGGCATGCTATCATTGGTATCCCGTGTTTAGCCGGATTACAAATAATTTCTTAAAAAAATAGCGATACTCTTTTTTCTCGGTGTGGTAAAAGTCAACAGATTTCACAAACGTATTTTGAATTTTTGATGTGATAATTACAATTGTATAATTTATATAGCGCTTTTTTGTGAAAAAGAGCGTGATACAAATGATTAATTTCTTGAATTGCTGATTCAACATCTTCAAAACCGCTCAAAAATATTCACAGTAGAAATAAAAAGATATAAGAGTAAAGTATGTAATTTGTCTGTTGCCAAATAGTCGGCATATTGATTGTCGCTGCTCGGTGGTAAACATGAAAAATCTTGCTAGGATCGAGAAAACAACCGTAAACGGTGTAAAAATAATATCAGTAAAGTGTGTATTAGATTTTGTATGAATGCAAATGAAACAAGAAGGAAGTTCCAAGACATGGTGCTGGTCCATCATCCATCCTTTCAGGGAAATGGCAAAAAGATTGAGAGTCTGTTGACATATAATTAATTATTTTTATTTTTCGGAATAACTTTATTGAGTAAAACCTCAAATTTTAATATTTAATTATTGAAGACAATATTAGCGATTTCTAAACGAAAATCTGAAACAGAAAAATCAGAAAAGGAAACGGTCACATCTGGAACTCAAACCCAGGACCCTTGTCTTTCCGGGACAGTGCTCTACCTAATATTGTCTTCAATATTTAAATATTAAAATTTGAGGTTTTACTCAATAAAGTTATTCCGAAAAATAAATATTCATTCTAGACTTGCAGAAAAATCAACAGAAGTCGCACATTAAAAATAATAAAAAAAGATAGGTTTATCTAAAAAGACGCTGTCTGGATTGCATTTAGTTCGGGTAGAATCTTGCGATCATACATAAAGATAGTTGCCAATAAAAATGTGCGGTGAAAAAAAAATGTAGACAATGTTAATAGTTCTTATTCGAAGTATGATACAGTTAAAAGTGACCGAGGGAAATAGGATCCCATTAGCTCAGTTGGTAGAGCGGTGTCCCGGAAAGACAAGGGTCCTGGGTTCGAGTCCCAGATGTGACCGTTTCCTTTTCTCATTTTTCTGTTTCAAATTTTCGTTTAGAAAACACTAATATTGTCTTCAATATTTAAACATAATTAATTATGTTTCATATAATTCACTAACCATTACCTAACCATACCTTCAAGCCTTTTCCTAGCCAAGCCCAACGACAAGAGTAAAGAATAACCCACAAATAATACCCACAATTGGTACACAATTCTTGCTTCTTCGACATTCATACAAAATGAAAAAATTTGACTCACTATCTTTCCACGCATTTCTGTAACGTCCTCGGCTCCTACATCCGTCCACTTACTCGTCTAAAAATATTTTCCTGGTCCTATTTTTAGTATTTTTTATACATTTTGAGTTGAAACATCAGCGCTGTTTTCATTGAATATCCAAATATTTGTAAATCTTCACCTTAGTTAGACAAGGTTCTAACTGACATTTTAGCCATCGAAACATTTTGATGTCCAAAATGACTTTCAGAGCCATCTGTATTGTATTTCCTTAGATTAAACGAAGTTGTAATATCAATTTTTTAAAGCTACCATTTATTTTACAAGGTTCTAACGTCACTTTAAACCTTTTGAAAATGCCATTTTCTTTATATCTCACAAGTAATCGTTTTTACGAGGCGCATTATAGTTCGTCACTTTAGTTGGATAGAGTTCTAACTCTCCTTATCATGTTCTGAAGTGTCAAAATTTGCAAAAACGATTTCTCATAATATATTTAACATTTTCTGATTTTGAGATCCAATCAAATTTAAATTATTTTATTTTAACATATTTTAAAAGAAAATATTTTATTAGAACGTGGCCCTATCTTGGAATAGCACTAGGCAAATATGGTAAGAACCTCGTACAATGAATTATTATGCCCTAGCTGGTTGCATAAACTCTGGGACTAACTACCATATGCATTCCTCTTTGCCCAGAATACTATAGATTATGGAGGGAAACAATTATACCAAGTCAGTGAACAAGTCAGTCAAACAAATATAAAATGTTGTTAATGAAGCTATTCAGTTATGTACAACAAATAATGTATATTTTTTTAATATTCATAAGTAAAAGATCCAAAAAAGGGCATTCATTAATAAATAATATGATTCTATCTGCACGTTTTGGCACGTTCTAAAATGGTAAGTATACGTCATATTTAAAACTTTCCTTTAAAATATGTTAAATTAAAATATTTCACACAAAATTCAGCCGCAAAATCAGAAATCGATAAATAAATTATGAGAAATCGTCTTTGCAAATTCATATCTCTGAACGAAGAAGGTAAAGTGAAGTTAGAACCCTGTCCAACTAAAGTGGAAGGGGTAAACTATGCGAAAGCAAAATGGTCCTACTTTTTGTTTTAAGAACACGCATGACGATGATGTGTTATCTAAGAACTTGAAGCGCACCCTTTTCTCATCTTTATCGTTTTTTTAAATGAAAATAACTTTAACTGTTTTCGCGAACATGCATTTTTTAGATTTGGTGGTTAACATTCTTGGATAAACATTGTTTCAAAAGTTTTACATCGTGATACAAGGACCACCTATTTATCAATAAAAATAATTACAATTAATATAGCGTACTAGTGGACCCCAAAATGCTTTGCTATTGCTAATGTCTTCCTCGTGTGCCTCCGACTTCTTCCACCTTTCTCTACTGTATACACTCTCTAAACACGAAATTTTCAGCGTTATCAGTTTGATTCTTTCCGAGTTTAATAAGTTTTTTTTATATACAGGGTGTATCGGCACGTACCCGACAAACTTTAACCAGCTATTCCTTAGCACATTTGGAGTAAAAAATGTTATTTGCACTTTGCTGTCCGGTAACATTTTTTTTCAATTAAAAACAAAAAATTATAAAAAAATCCACACTCCGTCACTGTCATTGGCATTGTCAACATGTGTGTTCTCGTGTTCAACAGCTGTTATTAGCAAGTGTGTCAAAAAGCGTCCTTGCTCTTTCATACACACTAAATAATAATAGTTAAAAATGAGACGAATGGTGCCATCCCATTTCGTTGTGATTGTAAAAGCGCGCCAATGTAGGTACGTTCGTACATTATTCAACGAAACTCGAATAAAATATGGTCAGATGGGTTTTCAAACTTTGACAAATGATAAAACATTGGTGACATGTGGTGAAAATATAAATGATAATTTTTTTATTAAAAAAAAATGTTACCGGACAGCAAAGTGCCCATAACATTTTTTACTCCAAATGTGCTAAGGAATAGCTGGTTAAAGTTTGTCGGGTACGTGCCGATACACCCTGTATATTAAACATTTGTGGCCCGTTTCAGAGTGGAAGATACTCTCAATATATCACCCTGATGGAAGATTACCATTCAGAATTGAAACGTTGCTTGAAATAGCTTTAGCCGTATTTTGTGACTAGGTCTGGTGCAGTTGGAACTATTGTGAGGTATTCAAATAAAAGCATTTTTTTAAACCTACTAAAGGTTGCGACGTACTTAGTACTAAGGTCAAATAAACAATGTTGATTATGAATACATTATTGGTGTGCTTCATACAGATTTGTTTTGTTTTGTAATCTTTATTCAGATGTATGCATTTTTATTCATACTTCTAGTAGGAAAAATAGATGAATAATTAATATTAAAATACAATTGATATAAAAATAAGTTAAAACTTATTTAACATAGCCTTAGAAAAAGTTATTCGTGACTCAGGCATTGAGAAAAGAGAAACGATAATTGACAACTCTGTGCAACTATTGGCTTACGCTGATGATATCGACATAATTGCGAAAAATCCCGATGATTTACAAGACGCCATCATAAATCTTGAAAATTCTGCCAAAAATATGGGTCTTGTAGTAAACCAGCAGAAGACCAAATACATAGCCGTAGGATGTACCCAACAAACCCCATCTCTCGTATGTGGAAGCCAAAATTTTGAAACGGTACCAATATTCACATACCTGGGCTCCCTGATAACAAACAATAACAAAACTAAAGAGGAGATCCAGAAGCGCATCGTGAATGCAAACCGCTGCTATTTCCGCCTACAAAAACAAATAAAATCCAGACTGCTTTCCAGAACCACCAAGGTATTAGTGTACAAAACACTAATTAGACCAGTGCTTACGTACGCAGCCGAGACGTGGGTTCTAACTAAGAAGAATGAGCGAGCACTGGATGTTTTTGAAAGAAAAAGTTTGAGGCGCATTTTCGGACCGGTTCTAGAAAATGGATTTTGGCGCAGACGTTATAACAATGAGCTCTATACTCTGATTAAGGAGCTAAACGTCACAAAGCTCATAAAACTGGGAAGACTTCGGTGGCTAGGTCATGTGGAGAGAATGACCGAGCATCAAGAACCAAAGTCCCTGCTGAGCTCAAGACCGATAGGGAGAAGGAGCCTGGGAAGGCCAAGGTTAAGATGGAGCGACAACGTCCTCAAAGATTTGTCTGCCTTGGAGCTTCGAAACTGGAGAGAGCTGGCGCGGGACCGAGATGAGTGGAAGAAGACTCTTAATGAGGCCAAGACCCACCAGGGGATGTAGAGCCAAAAGTGATGATGATGATAAAAATAAGTTAAATGTATTTTTATATATTTTTTCCCGATTAGGGCACATATACTACGAAAAGTGCTAAGGCTTGTGGCTTCCTTTAATATTTTTGGTAGGTTATAATCAAGTTTTTGTCCTGTTTTGTGTGCAACTACATTTTGTTTTGGGAATCCTAAAATCTCAGCAACTTCTCGTGGGATAATTGTGAACATTTTACCGTAACGGAATGCAATATTTCTTTAATAACATAAATGCTTGATGCATATGTACGTAAATACATTTTTTTAAATCAACGTTTCTATTGTCCCAAAATATATCGACAGGCGGAATCCTTTCGGCGGAATTCTCAGACCCAACGGACTCGGCTGGCCGACAGGCGGAATCCTTTGCCATTTGCTACGGATTAGAGCAATTAGTTCAGGAGCCTACAAGGGTTCCTGATGTCCAGACTCACCGCTCCAATCTGTTAGATCTATTCTTAACTACTGTGCCACACGGTTATAAGATTGACGTCACAGCGCCTCTGGGATCATCTGACCACTGCCTAGTGACGACATCAATCCCTGTTAGCCTCAGACCAACCAATGAGAGACTGAGGAGAAAAGTGTGGCACTATAGGTCAGCAGATTGGTTCGGTATGCGGGCCCATTTCAACGCTTTTCCGTGGTCAGCTGTTTGTTTTCGGACTTCGGACCCTTCAAGATGTGCCCAGGAGATTGGTGAAGTCATCAAATCGGCGATGGATGGCTTCATACAGTCGACTACTAAAGAAACTGGTGTGGGCTCAAAGCCGTGGTTCAGTCGACAATGCTCCAAAGCAGTTCGACGAAAAAACGCGGCTTACCGAGCCTACAACACATCTCGAACGCCCGAAAGCAGATCAGCATACAACAAATCGGCAAAGGAATGCAAAAGAATCATTACTAGGTCAAAATTCGAACACGACCTGCAGATCGGCAAAAAGCTGGCTGCCTGCCCGCATGGCAGCAGAGCATTCTGGTCGCTTGCGGGCTCAATAGGTCGAAATTTTTGCAAACCCAGTTTGCCACCTCTTACCAGACCTGACGGCTCACTAGCAAACACCGCCACCGAAAAGGCTAACTTATTAGGGAAAATGTTTGCGGAAAACTCGACCCTCGACGACGGGGGTGCTGTTCCGGTGTCGGTTCCTCACTGCGGCTTCTATATGAAAAAACTGAGGATCCGGCATCGGGATGTACTCCACGTCATACGGGGGCTCGATGTTAACAAAGCTAGTGGACCTGATAGAATACCTGCCCTGGTATTGCAGAGGTGTGCTGCGGAAATAGTTCCAGTTTTGACAAAGCTCTTCAAAATGTCCCTGAAGTGTGGCACTGCGCCCTCTGGTTGGAAAAAAGCGGTAATTCACCCTATTCCCAAGAAAGGTGACCGCTCCAACCCGGCCAACTACCGCCCCATAGCGATCACATCAGTTCTGTCCAAAGTGATGGAACGTGTGATCAACGACAAACTGCTCACATACCTCGAGAAGAACAAAATTATCAACGACCGTCAATACGGATTCCGGCGGAACCGCTCGTGCGGTGATCTTCTCACGTATGTCACGCATGTTTAGGGGCGGTGCCTGGAACGTCACGGTGAGACCCAAACGGCGTACAGCAGGGCGTACTGTACAGGGCCCGCAGATACTTTAATAGTACACAACTGCTCACCCTGTACAAATCGCAAGTGCTTCCTACTGTCGAATTTGGCAGCCATCTCTGGTCTGGAGCCCCAAAATACCTGAAAAAAACCCTTGACTCTGTGCAGAAACGGGCGGTCCGTTTAATAGATTCCCCAATCTTAAAAAACGGACTGCAATCTTTAGAGCACAGGCGTCAGGTAGGTATGCTGTCCTTGTTCTATCGGTATTACAATGGAAGATGCTCTGAGGAACTAGCGTCATTGATCCCTTCGGCACCGGTGCGTAGTCGGGATACACGCCAAACGCGCGCCCAACATTTGTACACAGTTGACACTTGTCACATGAGAACGGGTCGCTTCTACGATTCGTTCTTAAGTTCAACAGCTCGGCTGTGGAACGAACTGCCGGCCTCTGTGTTTCCTCCCTCCTACAACATGGGACTCTTCAAGACCCATGTTCACTCCTTCCTCTCCACAAAAAGACCCTCCACACAGCATCCCTAAAGATGACATAGGCCCTGAGAGAAATTATTTTCTTCAGGGCCTCCTGTGTGGAGTAAATATTAAAAAAAAAATAAAAAAAAATATCCAAAATTACTGATTTTTTTGGTTTGGTCTGATCTTCTGGAAATTATAATTTGTATGATTGAGATAAAATGAAAGGCGAAAATTTTCTTGCAAATTCCTCGCAAAAAAGGAAGGTGTTTTCAAAAATTTTAATTCCTTTCAATTTTTTGACGATTTAATTGAAAACATGTGTGCATAGTTTTTTCTATACATTTTTCATGTTTGTTTTTAAAATAATGCAATTTTTAAATATGAACGTTTCCCTAAAAAGTAATTTTATCTATTTTCTCAAATGGTATTTATTTTTACGACGTCTTCGAAATGAAGAAATATATGAAACATAAAAACTGTGGAAAAATTCCAAAATTCGATAAGAATGTATTATTATTTCAAGTTTACACAACAGATAAACAACCCTTTTTGACTGGATAAGCTATGTATATATAATTCCATGAACTATTTCATGTCGATTTCTATATTAGTAGAGTTTTCACATACACGGTAATTTATCAATTAAATTAAATTTACTCCGCGTTTTTAGTAAGGCTAAATTAAAAATCAATTTTACTTCGAATATCTAGGTAGGCATCGCAACTTGGCTTTAACAATTCAGGGCTGTCAGCGATTCAGTGATACTTTTGGATAAGAAATTATTATAATTATTAAATTATTATTATGTACTAAGAAACTTACGATGCTTCTGCTAGATATACTAACCCTGTTTATATTTATATACTATCAGCCTTATTAAAAAAGAACAGAACAGTGAACAGCTTGACTTATTACCATGGCATTTATCCGATTAAACGCTTTACCACACCAGCGTTGAACGGGTGTTTAAGAGTCTAATTAGTTAGACGGAAAATATACTATCAGCCTTATTAAAAAAGAACAGAACAGTGAACAGCTTGACTTATTACCATGGCATTTATCCGATTAAACGCTTTACCACACCAGCGTTGAACGGGTGTTTAAGAGTCTAATTAGTTAGACGGAAAATGTTATCTAGCCATGTAAAATCCCAATTAGGCATCAATAGGTAATAAATAATAATACTATGGTGTTCGATAGTGTTAATTATTTTTAAGAGTAAATCAAGTTTTTCCACTAAATATCCCGATAATATCATCATTTTTCATTTTTCGTAACAAAAAAATCTCTAGTGTTTTTTTTCAAAAAAGTTTAACCATGTTTAAATTCAAAAGGGAAAAACTTAAAATTGAATGTATATATTTTTATGGTTTCTTTTGTATGATGACAGGAATTCAATCTCTCCTCTCTTACATAAAGCATGCAATTTGCATTTTCCACCTAAACTTTCGTCGTATAGGCCCTGTACTATATTATAGGGGATTCGTCTCGTTTTCGTATCCCGTATGGTATAAAACTATTTATGGAAAATTTAAACATATTCAAATTAACATATCATGAACCGTTATCACACATGGACGCATTTTAATTTTGGTAAGACTACGAATTAACAATTAGTAAATAGTTTGAATCTACTTTTATAAGGTTTACATCCTTTGACGTAATAATAATAATTGGATGATTTTTAAAGCGCCGTTCCTGCGAAAAATCACCTCAACGTTGCTGTACCTACTAATAATAGATTTACAGGGTTTTCCAATAAGAGGTGTTATTTTGATATTCAATCGTAAAAGATCAATAGTTTCGTTGCTTGTGTGGCACGTAGCGCCGTCTTGTTAAAAGTAAACGTTGTCCAGATCAATACCATCTAATTTTGGCTATGAAAAATCATTAATCATCTCTCGATAGCGCAATCCATTCACCGTAACTGTTGCTCCAGCCTTATTTTTGAAAAAGTAAGGTCCAATGACTCCGCCGGCCATGAACTGCACTAAACAGTCACACGTTTAGGATAGAGAGGCTTTTTAACAATAACTTTTGGGTTTTCCGAGCCCCAGATGCGACAATTTTGCTTGTTGACGAAGCCACCGAGGTGGAAATGGGCCTCATCACTCAAGATGATTTGCATTTGATTCACTCAAGTGAATTTTAATAATTTCAATGCGTTGTTGAAGCGTGTATCGTTTCATTTTTATTAATGAAATAGTTTCTACTTGTCAAATGTTAAAAAATGACAGCTTCAAAAGTAACATCTACCGAAATAGGGGGCTATTCAAAATAACACATCTTATTGGAAAATCCTGTATAATTGCTTATAACTAAGATTTAAAACAACTAGTGACGTACAAGTACGTCTTATGTATAGCAAACTATTGAGACCTTAAGAACTTGAGGACTTGAGAACTAAGTATCTAAGATGCCTGCTACTGACTTGCAACTAGAGGCCAGTTGTTTCACAGAATTTGAACAATTCATTGAAATTGAAATATAATTTTTAAATTCTGTTATTATTTCAGTTATAAACAACTGGTTCATAATTATAGAATAACAGATCTTGAAAATAACTTTGAAATTTCATGAATTTTTAAAATTCCGTGAAACTGTCCCTAAGATTTACACATTGTATTGTATGACCTACTACTACTAGCAAAATATA
The DNA here is from genome assembly GCF_061612785.1 of Hesperophylax consimilis. Lineage (NCBI taxonomy): Eukaryota > Metazoa > Arthropoda > Insecta > Trichoptera > Limnephilidae > Hesperophylax > Hesperophylax consimilis. Next base: position 28,853,040 of record NC_142858.1, on the reverse strand, counting down.
TTTACTTACTTACAAAAATTTACAAAAAAGCACTTTACATATTTTTTTATTGTAAATTAATTAAAATTTAGTTACCCCATTATATATTAACTCTTTGTACATTATATATTAATTTCTTTGTTATAAATATTTTTTTAAATGCTTTTCTGTATTATAAAGTACATGTACCGAAAAAAAAATAATAGTATGTGGCATGGTTGGGTTTTTGACGGCGTCTGTGGTCGAGGAGAAGTCTCTCGACTAGCAAACTAGAGGTCGTGAGTTCACATACCGGCGCACGCAAAAAATATTAATTTTTGTTATTTCACAAATTATTAATTAAAACTAATATTTAGTATATTTGCGGCACGTTCCAGAGTGGAAGATACTCTCAGTATCGCCCTAGTGTAAGACCACCATTCAGAATTGAAACGTTCGTTGGCTTTGGCCGTGTATGGTGACCAGATTTTTTTTTTTTGTCAATTTTTTTGATAAATACAGGTACATATTTATTTATACAAAATATAAGGAGTAACAAAAAAATCCCACAAAGGCGAAGCCTGTGCGTGGGCATTATAAGGTGAAAATTAAAACAGTGGTGGTTATATTATCTATGGTTTAAATGAAAAAAGAGATATGAATAAAGAAAAAAATAAATCATATAGTACATTTGGTTATTTTAATAAAAAAACAGTTTAAAAGAAGTTAAACTTTTTTTTTTAAATTTAGATGGTAACATATTATCATATACAGGTATCATATTCGTATAACTTATAGAAAAAATTCTCTCACTTCCAGATACTTTTTTACCCAGCTTTTGACATTTATTTTATACGAGTATAGGTTTTGGCACATCTTGATGGAACTCGGCAAGGAATTGAATAGACAGTTGCTCCACCCACCTTATTCTTCACTATCTCCTTCCCCTCACCCTACATTCAGCTTCACAACATACCCCGATTGAGTATGCCATAGTCTCACTTGTACGACTTCACAATTTAAAATTAAAAAAAAAAATTATAAAATTTTTGAAGTTGGGTTGTTATTACCTATTATGTATCATGAAACACAGTTTCGGTAAGAAAAACTCCCATAAATACGTTATGTAAGTAAATGGATAAAGTTAATAGGTGGCGCTTTTAGAGTTAAGTGCATTTGGTTTGAAACTCCGCTAAAATACAGAATGAATTTTATCTTTTATTTTGCACGTCAACCAAATTAAATTGAATCAAATTCTGAAAAATTACATTTATTTGTAGCCTTCATAAAGTTCACCGTAAATATGAACGTGCTCAATTCTCGTTAAAAGCATCGGATACCTTCACGTGGCTTTGTGTAGGTACCAACACAGCGAAGCACTTCATAGCCTGCCAAAATATTTTACAAAAATTATACTTGGCTACAATATATTTGCAAAATAAAAATTTATCTTTAAAACACATTTTTTATTATATTATACGACTAATAAAAGCATCGTGCTTTGTTTCTACCAATTGTGGAGTAATACAATTATTTTTATTAGAGCACTGATGGTAATTATTCTTTAAACCTGAACATCCCTAAGCCATTAAGTCATTTATCGTTATCCTGTTTAATTCGCATTTATTTATTTTTCACCAGCTGACGTTTACCCAACGCTGTTTGACTTTTCTCTACTTTCTATATGAATATTATTTTTTATATATTTATCTTGTTGACCTCGTATATTTTTTTACTATACAATTCATGTATGATGTATTATTTTATAATTGTAAATCTTCTGGAAGAAATTATCTAAATGCTAGGTTATACCCTATCACAATCCGTTGCGTAGTTTAGAAGAACTAAGCGCACAAACAGACATACGCGGATAGCGACTTTATTTTATACTATTTAGAGATATGGTACCTTAATAAAATTAAATAACGTTATCATTACGTTCTGCTAGTATTTCAGGTTTTATCGGTGTGAGAGTGGTTGCGGGTTTTTTTAAAAATCTAATATTACATATTATATACCTATGTATAGGTACTAACCGGCTAGCTTAGCTATTTAAATTACTATACCTATGGATAGGTACTAACCGGCTATCTTAGCTAAATAAATTACTGTACCTGTGGATAGGTACTAACCGGCTATCTTAGCTATTTAAATTATTATATCTATGGATAGAGGTACTAACCGGCTATCTTAGCTAAGTAAATTACTATACCTATGGATAGGTACTAACCGGCTATCTTATTTTTTTTTTATATTAACTACACACAGGAGGCCCTGAAGAAAATAATTTCCCTCAGGGCCTATGTCATCTTTGGGGATGCTGTGTGGATGGTCTTTTTGTGGAGAGGAAGGAGTGAACATGGGTCTTGAAGAGTAAGAGCATGTTGTAGGAGGAAGGAAATACAGAGGCCACAGCCGAGCTGTTGAACTTAAGAACGAATCGTAGAAGCGACCCGTTCTTATGTGACAAATGTCAACCGTGTACAAATGTTGGGCGCGCGTTTGGCGTGTATCCCGACTACGCACCGGTGCCGAAGGGATCAATGACGCTAGTTCCTCAGAGCATCTTCCATTGTAATACCGATAGAACAAGGACAGCATACCTACCTGACGCCTGTGCTCTAAAGATTGCAGTCCGTTTTTTAAGATTGGGGAATCTATCAAACGGACCACCCGTTTCTGCACAGAGTCACAGGTTTTTTTCAGGTATTTAGGGGCTCTGGACCAGAGATGGCTGCCAAATTCGACAGCAGGGCGCACTTGTGATTTGTACAGGGTGAGCAGGTGTGTACTATTAAAGTATCTGCGGGCCCTGTACAGTACGCCCAGCTTCTGAGAGGCCAGCTTTACTCTGGCTTCGATGGAGCCCCCGTACCTGAGCTGGTCACTTATAGTTACACCAAGCATATCAATGGAAGGCCTGTTCGGAAGATTGCTTTCGTTGAAGGAGACTAGATTATCATTTAGATCCCTTTTAGACGTAATCAGACAGGATTGGGTCTTTGAAACATTAAATTCGACGAGATTATTTTTACCCCAGGAGGAAATACTCTTGAGATAACCGTCCATTCTCTGCTTCAAAGCCCTCCGAGCCGTTGGAGTTTGTGTGCCCTTTGGGGGCTTGTCAAACAAAAAACTATCATGAACTGTACTGTCATCCGCGTAACAATGAATCGGTGCACATGTCAAAAGGTCATTGATGTGCAACAAAAACTAAGTCGGAGACAGAACCGATCCCTGTGGGACGCCAGCATTTATAGAGTATGAGGAAGAGGTGAAATCGTCAGCAACTGCCTGAATCGACCTATCCCGTAAAAAGTCAGCAATCCACGTACACAGGGATGCGGGAAGTCCGTAAGAAGGCAATTTTTTGACAAGTCCTCGGTGCCAGACCCGGTCAAAGGCCTTGGATATGTCTAGTGCGACCGTTTGGGTCTCACCGTGACGTTCCAGGCACCGCCCCCAAACATGCGACACATACGCGAGAAGATCACCGCACGAGCGGTTCCGCCGGAATCCGTATTGACGGTCGTTGATAATTTTGTTCTTCTCGAGGTATGTGAGCAGTTTGTCATTGATCACACGTTCCATTACTTTGGACAGAACTGATGTGATCGCTATGGGGCGGTAGTTGGCCGGGTTGGAGCAGTCACCTTTCTTGGGAAAGGGTGAATGATCGCTTTTTTCCATCCAGAGGGCACAGTGCCACACTTCAGGGACATTTTGAAGAGCTTTGTCAAAACTGGAACTATTTCTGCAGCACACCTCTGCAATACCAGGGCAGGTATTTCATCAGGTCCACTAGCTTTGTTAACATCGAGCCCCCGTATAACGTGGAGTCAGGAGTCGTTGGAACAGAAAGATTATTTCTGGTTTCACGTTGTTTTTATTTTTATAAACATCCATCAATATCTTTTTTATATAAAACACTGTCAAACATCAATAATATTAAATTCCCTGAAGAGAGCGTCGTTCGAATATCTGAAAGGTTTCATCACAATAACATGTAAAATAGATTTGTGTGCCCTCAATAACGAGTTCAATGTTGTTTTTCCTATACCCCCCTCCCCACCTAATGCATTATAGAACAGAACTATTCAATTTATCATTGAAGAAGAAGATAATACTAATAAATCTAACCAAAACATGAAACATAAAAAGATCCTGGGTTCAATTCCTAGTTGTGAGTTGTGATCGTTATCTTTTTTTATTTTTTTGTGTCTTTCGTGTTTTGTTTGTATTTATTAGTATTATCCTTTTCTTCAATTATATATAACGTTGGGTGACCGGATAACTCATCAAATGACAATTCAACACACCTATAAAAAGTGCTGTAAAGTTATGAAAAGTAGTGAAACAAAAACTAGGTTTAATAGGTTAGATATGTAACTATTTAACCTAGTTTTTGTTAAATAGGTTACATACGTAACTATTTAACCTAGTTTTCGTTAAATATATTACATATTTATTTATTTATTTATTAACGGACATCGTCCAAATTACAAAATAATAACACGAATAAAGTAAAATGAAAAATAAAGGAGTAGACAAAGGTACATGAAAGCAAAGACATATGGTAGATATAATATAAGAAAATAAAGTGACAAGTCGAATCAAGCCAAGAATACCCCGTGGGTCAGGACCACAGGACACTTGTAACATATGTAACTATTTAACCTAGTTTTTGTTAATTAGGGTACATATGTAACTATTTAACCTATTTTTTGTTAAATATAGGTAACATATACTTACTTTTGATTTCTAGTTTTATTTATTCTTGTATTTTTCTATCTTAGATTTTATTTTTCTCATATAATTACCTTTATCTGTTTGTTATTATATTTTTGTGATGAAATGCTTTCTGTATGACTACCACACACGGGCATTAGTCTAGTATGATATTCAAAAGAAAATGTACTGCATCATCTTCATATTTATTAAATAAAAAAATAAATATATTTCACTTTTTAACCTAGTTTTTGTTAAATTGGTTACATATGTAACTATTTAACCTATTTTTTGTTTCATCACTTTTCATAACTTTATAGCACTTTTTATAGGTGTTTGAATTGTCATTTTGATGAGTTATCGTGGAACCATAACATGTTCCTGAATATTCTATTTTTGTTTTAATTCCAATTAACCGGTAAGAATCAATTAGTGTATCGCTCAGTAATTTATCGGGGTGAAATCCCAACGGATGGGGAAGGAACAGTTACGGGTGACAGTTGACACGATTATCCGATTAGCCCATCATTCAAATACTCTCGCAATAGCATTATTAATTTTATATCACCCACCTATCTCTGTCATACCAAATGCTTTTCGAGCCTGAGTCGAGTGTCGTGACTGCTTTAAAAATATACCTAAGAATATTCCTTGTCAGAATTTTGTTTATTATCTGTACAGAATACGAAGTGAAAATTCTGAGAAAAGCTGTTAAATGACGATTTTAGCCTTCCAGTTGACAAGTTCTAAAACTTCCTTTCAATCCCAAGATGGCACACATTTATATATTTTTATTTAACAAATATTTGTGCGTAATAGTTCAGATATTATATTTTTAATAACTTATCACCAAACATAACATACGTTTATGATACAATAAAACTGATTTATTCAGAATCAGCTATTATTGAGCTATTTCTGAGATCAAAGAATGTTTCAATGAGAAGAAATAAAACTCATACTTAATCATATTTAGAAGTTTTTTTTATTAAAATTAATAGAAGGCTTTGAATTTAAAACTGTGTAACCCTGGAATACTAAGGTGAAGTATGAATCAGTCACGAATTTACTTTCAAACAGTCATAAGCCGCCGCGCTAAGTAACTTACAGCCGATTTATCTATTTAGTAAGCAACATTGCAACAACAATAAATCCACGTTCACACAAATACGACAGTGGAAATGCTATTAGAAATCATTGAATAACCGAACATAACATATAGGCCAGGGTACACTTAGGAGATTCGCTTCTGTAGCCAAAACTGTTGGTAACCATTCTTGAAGTTAATGTTTAATTCGTTGTTTGATGTCAGTTTTATAAGTTGTTCTTCTAACTGGGTTGACCCTGCTGTGTTTACATTTGAAAAAGGATCCAACACCCAGTCTGATATGTTACCTTTCCGCATCATATTCATCCAAAACATCCAAAACATCCGCGTGGTTTGAAGGGGGTTATCCAGATACCCCACCCCTGCTTGCATTCGTACAAATTGTAATAAATAGTTCGTGTTCCCAACCATCTGGTTTGGCGCAGATTGTAACCGAAGCCAATCAGTCGCACGAACAACGCACTCCAGTGGTATATTTTTAAATGAAATATAATTTTTAAACAATTGCATTCAATACTGTTCTATATATCTCATTCAATTTGACAAACATTACAATAAATTTACAAATAAAGCATTTCTAACATATCAATTATAATTTTTCTGCATAGATTACCTTCAAAAATATTATTTTGAAAAATAACGTCTCCTTGACAAATTTGTGAAAAACGGTTAAGATATAGATATTATATGAATGATAGAAGTTGGAGCGCGCGAGGAAGCTATGGCACGATCAAGTTAATCATATACTTGAGCCCGGTTAATAATCAGAATAACAGAAAACGTTTGTATGAGGCATAATGTTTATACGTGAAGCAAGGATCGTGTGCCAAATAAGGTGGTGTGGCGTTTTATCCTGCATACACTTAGAAAATATTTTCGTAAAACACGTTTAAAGTGTAAAAATTACCTACAGAATATTATTTAAAAATATATATATATATATATTTATTAAATAATAGTTTTACATAAATTTACAATTAAAAATATTTTTTTTTTAAATGAGTTCTACAAATTAAAGTTAAGAACTATAAACAAAACACATTTTTTTAAAGAACTAACACCCCACATTACTTCACTTTTATTTTAAATTATATGTTATAAAAAAATACCTGTATTGTTAAAGACAAATTTCCTTCTCATGTTCGTCATACTTTCCATTCAGTTCTTTCCCTACTTTCTCAGTGGTTCGTGTCTCTGACGAATGTAAACACTTAAGCAGTGGCGGTTCTTCACAGGAGGACGGTTTGACAGACCCCACCAGATATTCCAGAAACCTACTAAAAAAAGAAAAAAAAACAGTCGATGTTTGTCTACATGTAAATAAATGAATTCTACAAACATAAATGCAATCAATATTTATAGAAATATAATATTATTAAAATAGTAACCGCTCAGCTCCACGTCTGTGACTAGAACCAGCGACTAGCGACCAGCCGATGCGCGCGTTCGTTGTTCCAGTGAAAGACCATTAAATCAAGACCTCCTAGATATAGGAGGTTTAGATTAAATCCCCTCGTGCCGTACTCGTGAAACGTTTGTTTAGTTCAAGAAAGTTACTATTTTTTAATGATAAACTGATGTTTATAATACAAGGTTTTTTACGCATAGCACAAAGGATCACAAATTTATCCATACAAATTGAAAATATCTCCTGAGTAAAAATAAATGCCACCGACGGGAATTGAACCCGCACCTTCCTTTTAAAAAAAAGTTTGTTGATTACAGGTGAAAAAATCAGTAATTGTTGATCGAAGTACTAGTACATATTGAATTATTTGGATTGTTGGTAATAAGCCGACGTAGCTCAGTAGTCCAGAGCGCCTGACCGGACATCAGAAATTGCGGATTCTTGCAAGTTATAAGTGAGCACAAACATATTAATTATAATTTATTTTGTCTTTAGGCGTCTGATTAGGTGCACGCGTCGACCAAATATTGTCTATATATCGATGGATGTATGACTCGTCTATGAACATTTCAGAGATTTCAGTACACTACATTTAAAAAATATCAGTCCCCATCATCGAAGAAGTGCTCGAGCTGCCACTGCACTTAAGTATGTTGGGCTATACGGATGAAGAGATGTAGGGATGTAAGTCGGTGTGGTGGTATGAATGTGGGAGAAACAGAACCAGTAGAACAAAACTCAGCGAGGGTCGAGGGCGTCCTCTGACAAACCACTCCAAACAATCCCAAGCAAAGAGGGACATGCGCAATATAACCAATGATGAAAAAAACGTTCACAACTACAATAAGGTAAGTTTTCAAGATCGTAATTGGTTAATCTATTGATTATTATTAATGACAACCGAGACCCGTGAACTTTCTGATTCTTGACAAATCAGATTAAAAATATGTTGTGGGTACCCACCCACAATTCTACCCAGTAGCTACCCAGCTACTTTATCGCTTGTCTGAATTCTTCACACAAATGATTCCAATTTTTAAAAAGACTCTTAAATTCTAACCAAATTTGAGTTCACTAAAATTAGTATGTTTCGGACAGCTTTATAGTGTAAGTGTCCATAATCGGGGCAGACGTGCAGACTGTGTTGAACATATAATGTGTTATTTATGAATATGTAAAGGTTATATTGTGTTGCGCGTGTCATATGATTCATATGAACGTCATAAGTACAGGAACACTATACAAAACAACATAATAAATTGTACGCTAATACAGAAAAAACTGAAACTATGTATTATATAATTTTTTTAAATTATATTTATATATATATATATATTCTTATGTAGCCTTAATATTAATACAGGCGACGTGTCTAAGCTTACATACGAGTATATATATATAACCGAGTATATATATATATATAGATATATATATACTCGTATGTATATATATCTCTTAGGACCAGTATTTTAATAATTCAAAAAGGTGATATTCGGGGTTTCGTTTTGGTGTAGCTGTCAAGGAACATATACCAAGAACTAGTAAGCTTAGACACGTCGCCTGTATTAGTATTAAGGATACATAAGACATTAATTAAGGGGGTTTCCTCAACGCTCACATTTTAATTATTTCTGAGGAACGTATTACTAAAATCTCAAATGTTTCTAGAGGGATCCCAACGGATGTAAGTTATTTATATTTAAGATTAATAAAAACACCTTAACATTTAAATATTTTATTTAAAAGTGTTTGAAATTTTAATAAAATGTTTTTCAACTATAAAATTAGCTGTAAGCACCAGATTTATTTTTCTAGGCCGTGAATTAGTAACTTCCCGAGGGATCCCTCTAGACACATTTGACATTTTAATAATATGTTCATGATAAATAATTTATGTAAACCCCACTGAAAGATCGATTTTCTAGGCCTGATAAAGCAAAGTCGACCATAGGTTTCACCATTACAACAGACGGCGCTCCGAATATCGTTTTACACGACTTCATCACTTATGTCGTTAAAGCTTCCCACATTTTAGAGATTTGATATGGCAAATTCAACCTTGGGTCTGTCCAATACACCAGGGCCGCGCGTCGCATATTTTTATGCACGGCTGCTTCACTTACGTCGTTAAGAATCTAACTTTAATTTAGGGTATTATTAATAGGGTTTTTATTTATTTCAATTGCCTCCGTAATTAGATGTTCTCGATACGTTTTGGATCCTCAATGTTATGTCCTTTGTATTTGTATTGCGTAGTATTGAACTAACTTCGCAATACCGGAACAAACGATTATGATTATTGTTATTAAATTGGAAGGTAATGGTCCATAAAGTTTTTATTGCTAGCTTATAAAAGCCACTAATTTCGCCCACCATGAGAAAATTCCCTGAAAATCGGATTATTTTAACAGACGTTTCTTTGGGGGATCTTTTTATTAGAGTATCCCAACAAATATATTTTTATTGAACATTAACCAAATGCCTGAACACTTGAAGTGGATTAACATCTTTGATATATCTAAGTGAATAGTTTTTAGCATGATTCGAATTGTATCAAATTGTTAGTAGTTTTGTGAACAGACCTCGCTTTGAGATTACATTATTATCAATTACACATCTGCCCTGGTGATGGACCCTGTAACGCTTTCCAAAACTTTGGCTAAACAATGAAGTAGCGAAAAACGGCAGTATACCTCAAAAATAAATCACTATAAATAGACCACGCGTTCAAAAGTCATATTTCAAATTTACTATTTAAATGATGACCAAAATTTGATATTAAATCATTAGATTTGTAAATAGGTACTTAAATAACTCTCCATTTAATTATAAACCATACATCTAAAAATGAAAATAAATAAGAAGTTATACAAGTTGTCCAAAGAAACGTAACTAACTCAATGACAATTCTTTTTTCCAACTTTATTCAGGCAGGTGGGAAATATAATATTGAAAAAAATCTAATAAGAAAGTACAAATAATGATGATTTCACATGTAAAAAAATCTTTACTGAACCATCGTCACAGATAGCCGTCTAGTCAAAGTAAGTCTTGCTTGAATGAAGTGAATGCAGCAGATTTTCGATAACGAAAACGGATTGCACAAACAAATACTATAGACATATGAAATTCCAAATGGTTGAGTTAAAACAGGACCACAGGTTACGCTCAGTGAATTATTACCAGCTTATACCTATACCTAAGCTTAAAAAAAAAAAACAAATTTCGAAAAAATTAGGGTGGGTAGAGATACTCTTCACTACCGTTACTTTTTTGTGCGAAAACGTCTTTCGTTTGTTAATGAGGAAAATGAATAACATTTTTATCAGTGTATTTAAGTTGTTTTGAAAAATCTTACAATGACATTAAATTAGGTACAGAATAGTTAAATATAATTAATTTTATCTGATTCATGCAAGTTTATTACGTTTTGTAAAGTCAACACAACAATATTTTAACATTTAATATCAATATTTTTTGGTCAGCTTTATAGAACACCTCAAGATCTACACGACGACGTACACATAATTCATGTAATCTTATCCGTTCCTGAGTTATGACTTTAGAGGCTCTTATCTGACCCTCATCCCCGCTCAATGACATATGTAAGTGCACGTTGACGTAAGCGCACCAAAAAGCAAAGGAAACTGGTAGTTTTTGGAATACACATGTACTTGGCACCACAACCCTTGGGCCACGAGATATATTTAACAATTTAGCGACAAAAAAAGCGTTTGATCGTAACCTTGGCTGGACCTTAGTATGGGAGCCTTTTTTTTAAACGTAAGGTAAACCATTTTTCGTGGCATAATTTGTTTAAAGGAAAATTGATTATATTTATAACCAGCTTTTTATTACCACATTTTGTCTATCTTCTTTGTGTTTAGTTGGTTATTTTTTTTATTGTTCCATTAACAAAGTTTGCATTCAGATATAAATTGTTTCCGGCTTAAAATACGTCATCAACTTATTTGAATCGGAAAGTTAAAACGTAAAGTACAACAAAATTGTTCACCTTATTCTTCATCCTCTCTTATTGTTCATCCTTCTTCTTCATTCTCTCTGAAGTTGGCATGACTCCGAGAAAGGCGGTGACACAACAAGCGAAGGAGCAAAGTAGAAAAGTAACTAGCCGTTCGATTGCCCATCATGCAATACCAATACCAACTGTCGACACTTTTATGAAGAATCAAAATATTTTTTAAAAACATATTTTTTATTTGTGTGAGTGGATAAAGAGCGGGCAAGCTGAATTCCAGTTTTCATTCAATGACATAAATAGGTAGATTTAGATTATTTACATTTTTCCGGAGTTCGGAAAATGTATCAGCGGAAATACATTCCTACCGAAATTTACTTTTATTTTATTTTAGTGTATAAGTGAAAGTAATAGGCTATACAGGGTGTTAAGGGGTAAATTCATAAACTTCGAGTAAAGATTCTACGTGATAGTAGTCGTAAAAAAGGTAAATAAAATTTTACTCAAAAATGTTTTTCAAGTTTTTTTTTTTTCCATCCAAACAAAAAAACAACTTTTTTAATCTGAAAGAATACCTTATAACGTTGAAATATCGTAAAAAATTATGTATCTAATTTGCTTCTACTAATTTGTAGAATTACCTACCAAAGTTAGTGCACTTTACACCGGGACAAAAAATAACACAAAGATCTGTGCATATGAAGTTAATTATAGCAAAAAAGTTACTTAAGCTTGTGTTAAAGTTGGAGTTAATTATGATTTTAAAATAATTAGTAGGTCAATGGGAAAGGAAGAGGAATATAGGATAAGGATAGGAGATCCTCGCGATTCATTCCATATTCATGTAATAATTTATGATCGTCCGCGTTACTTCCGTTCGATATATTTTTTAATGTTATTGCAAAGAATGTCTACATTGTGAAATTTTGTGTTATACTGCGCACGTATACAGGCATTTTTTTTAATGTTGGTTATGATTTCAAAACATCACGATTTATTTTTTGGATAATTTTTGTTGCGCTTCCTTCTTTAGCCAAAGTTTCTGACAGCAATACAGTTTCAATAATCATGGTAGATGTGTAGATATTTCAGTACAATAATTAATTGAATTAATGTGGTTTTTGACGATTAGTTTTGGTGTAACCGTTAAGTACCGGATACCATGAACTCTATTGATACCAATGGGGTTTTGGGACAAATCAATTACCTCCATAATTGGGCGTGCTAATATGGAATTGGTTCGGAAAGAAAAATATATTATAAGATTTTTAATTAGTTAGACTCGATTGGTTAAATTTCGTTGGTGAAAACATATCATAGAGGGATGAAAGTTTCCTTTACGGGAACCGGCTGCTTGCTCTGTTTCGACTGAACTAACTAAACTCGATAGTATAAATTAAAGAAGATTATCCTGCTCCATTACGTACTAAGAGGAAGAGAGTTTATTTGATACAGTACCACTTCGATTGTGATCCCTTATTATGAAACATGGCTATACTTTGTCTGTTTTACGAAAAATACAAAGGATCTTGTTGAAAGTCACAGCCGCAGCATATATCGTATTAGTAACGTTGGGTATTAGTAAATGCAGGTAACTCCATTAATGGAGGACTGAACACAGTTAGTGCTAGCAAAAAAATGTCCAAAGAAGCGAATTTAGCAGTCCACAATGGAGTGCTGGTACCTATCCTGATGTATAGAAGTTGGGCATGGAACTGGCAGAGAAAGGATGAATGTAGATTGAATGCTGTTGAAATGAGATCCTTGAGGCGTATGTGTGGTAAAACCATGTATGATCTTGTGAGGAATGTGGAGATCCGCAAAGAGTGCAAGGCTAATGTAAGCGTAATGAGTAAGATCAAGAAAGGGACGCTTAGATGGTTTGGGCATGTAAAGCGAATGAGCGAAGAAAAGAGTGTAAGGAGAATATTCGATGCAAATGTGAATGGTAGCAGAAGTCGGGAACGCCCGAGGAAGACATGGCACGACCAAGTGAATCAGATACTTGAGTCGGGCCATGTCAAGAGTTAGAATAATAGAAGAGTATGTATGAGACGATGCATGAATGTGAATGAGGTGAGGAGTGTGTGTCAAGACCGAGTTGTTTAGCGGTCCGTCCTCTCTGCCTACCCGTGCGAGGAAACGGCGTGATGGTTAGTTAGTTAGGGTATTAGTTCACAGCAGCATGTAAAACATACTCACGCTCATTTGTCAAGCTACTCGTTTTCAGAATAAGTCAATGTTTTTTTCATCTATTCGCTTTATTAAAATCGAAATGTTGTTTGAAACATAATAAGCCATTTTCGGTGTCCAGACCTGAATTGTGGAACAAATTTAATTTTGAATTTGAGGCCGAAATACTTGACCAAACTGAAAATTATTTTTTTAAGGAAAAGGTATCTACAGTAAATATCTATAAATTATCAAATATAGACCATAAAAGAATTCAATTTCATGGTAAATAGGCAACTTTTATGCATAGCACAAAGGATAATAAATTATTAGAAGCAATAATTAGTCTCATGTAATATCCATACAAATTGAAAATATCTCCCGAGTAAAAATAAATGCCGCCGACGGAAATTGAACCCGCGCCTTCTGATGTCTAAGAGACTAATTATTGCTTACGATAATTTCTTAATATAATTATTATTATTTTTATTTTATTTTATTTAATATTTGACAAAATATATTTTTACATAGATAAGTATACAGGATAAAAAAAGATATTAAACAATTGAAATTAAAGTAGCCTTTCCTCAGCATAAAGAGACAATGCTCTTGTGTTTGGTGAGGGAATTCTAGTTCAATTATGTACATGTTAGTATTAAGGTAAATAAATTATTAAGAAACTTAATGAAAATTATTAAAAAAAATTATTAAAATTATTAAACTTAAAATTAATTATTAAAAAAAAATTTTGCTCTACCTACAATGAAATATAAATTTAAAAAAATAAAACAATTTTAGAATACCGATTCAAGTATTTTGGCCTCAAATCCAAATTTAAGTTTGTCTGAAAAAAGACCCCGCAACAGTTCCCCCTAAGACTGGCCGCATACATACGTTTTCCGTATTCGATTTCCGAATTCGTTTTCCGTATTCGGACATCCGAATGCACGGAATCAGTAGAAAATACATTAACTGCCGCACACGTTCGTTTTAGTTCCGAACGGAACAAATTCCTTACGCACGTTCCGAATGCAACCGGCGCGTTCGGAGAAACCGAATGGAAAAAACCTAATGACGTCATGTGGAACGCAGCTCTTGCATACATTTTGTTTGTGCCGACGCAAACGTTCGGAAATTTCCGTTCAGTAATTCAGTGTTGCCAACGGATCTTGACCTAATATCGCCGTTTCTCATACATAAGGTAGCGTAAAGTAGCCGAATTTGCTGTTATTTGATTCTCGCTCTGAGTAGCCTAAATGGCGATATATCGCCCTTGTTGGCAACACTGGTTCTGACGTTTATACATTCCGAATGAAGAAAAACGAACGTTTGCGCTAGTGTCACGGAATTCCGAATACGGAAAACGAATTCGGAAATCGAATACGGAAAACGTATGTATGCGGCCAGCCTAATAGAGATTTGCTGGCTTACCTCTGAAACTTTCTTCTCATGACGTATTACTATAACTAATATTTGAATTATTAAATATTAAGAAATGTGTTAATGTGAAGGGATACCGTTTTGCGCACGCTAATCCACTTAGGTCCGATTTTTTAGAGTAATAATTGGTGAAATAACGTGGTTTTTGGCGTTCAGTTATAGTGTAGCCATAATTAGTACTTACTCTATGCGGATTTGAACTTCCCAGGACAGTAACAAATTTAAAGTAATAGCCGGTTTCAAAAAAATATTCTGTGATCCTTTTGTAAATTATCCGTTCTGTCTGGCCTACATACACCTTGTCACATAGAACAGCTTAGTTTATAATCTCCGTCTATCTCAAGAAGAAACTTTCGTTTTTGCAAGCCTCAGAAATAACATCTCCATCAAATCCCCGAAACATTCCCGAAAAATGGGATGCCATTGTTCAACTGACTTTGAGCAGTTGAGATTCTAGTGCGGTATCATACTAAAAAATACATCCCTTTCTTTGACACCTTCCTCAATATACATACATTACATACATCAATATACCTGCATTACATATCTCAATATACCTGCATTACATATCTCAATATACCTGCATTACATACCTCAATATACCTGCATTACATACCTCAATATACCTACATTACATACCCCAATATATGGCTAAATAATTACAGTCGTGAGATCTCCAAAAAGTACACACACTTTGTTCTGGAGTTATACACAACATAAATTAAAAAAATACTTTTTCGTTCAGAATTCGCAAACTCCGGCAAGATTGTTATACTATGCAAATCACTCGAGAACTTTTTACTGAATTTGAAATGAAACCTTGTGTTTAGATTTGCTAATGAAATTTTCAGTGTTTTACTTTTTACCGCTCAAATAAAAAATCTCGTTTTAACAAAATCCTTAACCCATGTGATACCGTCGCCATTGGGGCGTTCCGAGAAAATAAAGTTAACGAACTGATTTTACGACCAAAAAGACCTTGTTCTTACAACGAAAAAGATTTTTTAGTTCAAATATTCTAAGAAAGACATTTTATTATGAGAAGAACACATTATTTATGTGAATACCGCACAAGAGACTCAACTGCCTAAGATGTCAGAGGTAGGGGAGGGCGGGGTTGGTTTTAACGGAGGTAAGAATTAACAAGCTGATTCCCGCCAAACGTGAAGTGTCAAAAATATGATACTCGGTTTAGAAACAGTATATACACAGCCGAACGTGTCCTGACTTGTCAGTTACCAACCGGCCGTCGCTTGTAGTGGTTATGCGCAGTGACCTCAGATTGACAGGTAAGCGAACTTTTTGTTCTTTACAATAAATTGATTTAAGATTTATTCATTCGCTGAGTCAAATTATAGTTTTATCATGAATCGAGCTCTATTTTATTGACAATAACACTATATTATTTGTTTGTAATTATTTCAACTCGTTTGTTTTCTGTAAATGATGAAGTAAAAAAAAGTGACATTGGGGCTAAAATTAACAAATTGAGTGGGGTAAGTATTAACGTGTTAATACTTACCCCGTTCATGAAATTATTAGTAACATGCCTGATATTTACATAAGTATTTAGGAGGTTCTTGATCAAATATCACGCATACTAACAAATGAACCGGAATTTTCAAACGTATCAAGACCATCTACTAATAACAAGCCCGGACCATCAAATGAGCCAGGACCTTCAAACGAGCCAGGACCTTCAAATTTGCCAGGACCATCAAATACAAAGTCTACAGAAAAGTTTAATATTGAAAGCATACGACCGCTTCCAAAAGCATCACCACGTCTTGACTGCAAACGCAAACGTTCAAGAAAATCAACGATCCTCACCGATACTCCAGAAAAATTGGCCTTAGAAGATGATGCCAAATTAAAGTTAAAAACCAAAAAGATAAAAAATAGTCAGACGGAAGCGAAAAACAAAATCAAAGGCAAAGAAAAAGGGGAAAGGTAAAGGCCAAAAAACCCGGAGAGCAGAAGTGAAAAAGTTAAAGAAACATAGTTAAAGAAAATAAACATAGTTAAACATAAGTTAAAGAAACATAAACATTGAGTGGGCATAGCGCTTGGGTCTCACCCGAGCGTCGCGTGTTCGATTCCTCGGCTGGCTAAGTCCTCCATCACAACACAAGCAACATTTTCGGCTTTCTATGGTGGTAGTAGGAGATTTTCAAACATTGTTGGGTTATTCGTAACCTGGGAATGTTTGTCTTTCTTTTTAAAAAAAAAAAAAAAAAAAAAAAAATATTCTGCAGGATGACAGTTACGAAGAAGCCTGCTTCTGCTTAGTTTGCGCTGAATCTTATAACGAAGACACATCTGGACTTGACTGGATACAATGTATTTTATGCAAAAGATGGGCTCATATCACCTGTGTTAGAGGTGACACCAGAAAATACATATGCCTCAATTGTTTCTCGGATGATGAGGGATCGTATCCCGAATAACTATTGTCTATCATAAAAATATACTATCAAAGTTCCTAACATAGTTCCTATCATAGTTCTATAATAAAAATTACTGTTTCATTTCAAATAAATATATCTTTAATATGAATGACCTTTATTTAATTATTTCATAGAATTTAATCTTCTCTTAATAATTGCCCCTTGCGTTAATACTTACCCCAGCTCCGTTAATATTTACCCCAGATACGGGGTATGTATTAACAAATGATTTTATTGGTTTTGATGACTCTGTCTCTAAAAGGACTTACCTAACTGATGATTTTTGTTACTAATATCATAGCTGAATAACCAAAGCATGCTATGAATAAAAAAAAAACAACAATGTTCATTATCATTGAAAATATAAACCATATTACAAAATTTGTTAGTACCAGCCCCGCCCTCCCCTACTATGGTATCCGTAAATAGGGGTATTGCGAAGGTTAAGGGAGTTGAATAAAATTTGAGTCGAGTGAAGTCAAGTGAAAGCGAGAGATTCTAGAATTTTTTAGTTTTGTGGATTTTTATATATGTTATGGATTGGGATATGCCTATGTAAGTCAACCGATTTATCAATCACCGCCTACTAAAAAATCCCGAAACTTTTCATGTTCCTTTCCAAAGAATCAAGTTTAACTTCTTCCAACCTCTTGTGCGATTATTTTTACTATTTATATAAATATAATATCCACTGTATTGGGAAGACACCTCACATATTTAGCGGTAGCCTCAAGAACTTTCCTAAATTTCTAGAATCTCTTATTTTCACATTACTTCACTTTATTGTCTCTTTTGTTATTGTTGTGTTTTATTTTGTTTCATTTGGAAAATTTACAGTTTAATAAAAGTAAAAACATTTAAATAAAATATATAATAATTAGGTTATAACCCAATAACTAATACTCACAAATAATGGGCAACCGGTCAGCAACGTAAGCAGATATACACGATAAAATAACGATAGCAGTCAAGTACAATAAGCGTGTTTACACGTCAACGCGTGTGTTTCCACAAAAATCGTTATAACTCCGTTATTCTTCTAGTGACATCCCTAAAACAAAAAGTAAAATATTCGTATTGAATGAAGCTTCACATCTCTATTCAAAGTTATCCATAGAAACCCGTAAAAAGACCTACTCAGTGGAAGCAAATTTTACCCGCCAAATCGTAAAACGACGCCAAGAAAGCCGTTTGACGTGCCGACCCGCCTCGCAAGTTTAATTATTTTTTTAATAATATATTTTGTATGAAATGGTCAAAAAGTGAAGTGACAGAATTGTTTATTGTACATTTTTACGATGAAATAAGTGTTTTTTTTTTACATTATCCGTGATTTTAGTATCGTTTTTACATAAAACATTACAGGTGAGTCATTTTTACATTTTTTTCATGTTTCCATTCTAAATTTAAATATTTACAAATGTTAATATTTATTTATGATACAACAATTTGAAAGCCTATTTTGTAACCTTTCTAAAACAGTTTTTACTATTCGGCTCCGTTCAGTAATGTTTCATTTATAGAGCTTTGATTGTGAGGCGGTAATAACACAACGTTTTCGTGAAATTGACATTTCGGTAAAGACATCTTAGCTTCAAGTTCGCGAAAAGTCGGAGGGGTTAAGATGTCAAACAAAATAGAATTAAATAACTTTTGTCCACCTCGGCACAGGACACCATAGCGAGGAAGACTAAGAAATACCATACTCAAATTCACCATAATATTTAGTAAGTGAAATGTTTTATTTAGTCGTTAAAATAAAAATAAAAGAGTGAAAAATTAATAAATGAAAGAAAATATTTAATATTTATATATAAATAGACACTAGAAAAACAAGATAAAAATACAATTAACGTACAGACAGTTTGTCAGTTTTGTGACTACACCCTTAAAAGACGTTTGGTATTTATTAGTATATCTTTCATATTGTGTAAGTTTATTTTACATATAAAAATCAAAATCGTCAGTTTGAATTCAGCGTAAGTCGTATAATGATGAATTTTCGGTAAGTAAAAATAAAATCATTTTTACTATTTTATACATTTACTTAACGATTTAAATTCAGTTTAAACCACGATTAAATAAAAGTTTTTCAATAAATAATAACTTACTTACGCCGTTTTTCTCCTTCGCCTTATAATCATAAAGGTTGATTTAAAATAAATAACCAAAAAGATTTATACACATTATAAGCCCTGACATAATTTGATTAGTTCAGAAGCAATGTGGGTGGTGGAGATAGATTTAAGTTCGCTCTCGTAAGAAAAATGGAAAATATTTCAGAATTATCTCATAATCTTCGGATGTTTAATTCTCACGTTCTTTTTAATGCGATTTTCGGCCTACCAGTATTTAATTTCGCAATTTCAAACGTGGAAACGTATTTTCATTTGGCAATTAGGAGAAATTATTTGCATAGAAAATAAAATGACTTCATAAACTGTTCATGATAATGATTTGCAACGAATGAAATATTTTTAATTTTAAAAGAAAATAACATAAAAGTACAAAGTAAACATTTGTCTCTTTACACATTGTAAATCTTTTTAAATTCATAAATCTAACATTCATTTTCACGTATTGAGTCGTCGTAGGAACTTACTTCTTTGAAGAACAGAAGCGATATTATATTGGGAAGATAAATACTCACAATATGTTGTAGTTATCATCTTAATATATAAAAATCACGTGTCACTGTGTTCGTACACGCTAATCTCCTAAGCCGCCCAACCGATTACGGTGAAACTTTGTGAATTTGAAACATAAGATAGTTATGGACCCGATAGGTGGCGCTGTTGTCGAGATATATTTTTTATTCAGCTTTATTATCCAAAAATACACACAAACACAAATTTTAACACCTTTCCAACCCCTTTAGTTTTCTTTTATGCTTATATTAAACTTCGTCATGCAATTATTAATTATGGAATATTTGTACCGTTGATATGAAATAAAAAATCTATTTTTTATTAAATACGGAGATTTCTTATTTATTAAAAAAATATGACTTTAAAAAAATAAAAACTGAAATAATTTAGTTCATTTCCTTGCCTCCGTAAGATGTATGTTAATGCACTGGGAACCAGTAGCGTAGGTAATGAAATTAAATATACCGTCGCTTCCACTCGTCAAAGAAATATGGTCGTAACTTGTGTTTTCCCTTTGAACCAGTTTCTCTCAGTTGCCCTCTACAAATATTCCTCTTTTATAAATGGTGTTACGAGACCGCAGATGTGAAACATCGAACGACAATCAAGGTGTCAAAACTCCTACTAGAAATCTTTCCCCACAAGCTACTGAAATTGTAAATTTTTTTGCCTACTTGAATCTGTTTCAAGTAAATCCAGTCACTAACTATCTAGGTTCTTGCCTAGATTTAATTTTTTCTAGTATACCAAATATCATAGTAAGTGAAGCTGATGTCTCTTTGTTACCTATAGATAAATATCATCCACCTCTCTCTATTAACATCACTAATTTCTTCCAATTAGATTCTCTGAAACCAAGTGCCTCTTATCACTACAAATATCTTAATGGTGACTACTCTAATATGAACAAATTTCTTTCCCAGATTAATTGGTCAGTACTATTTTTAAAATCTGATATTAATGACGCTGTATTTAAATTTAATGAATGCGTCTCACGCGCTATAGATTTGTTTGTTCCTAAGGGATGTTACTATCAACCCAAGTTTCCAAATTGGTTTAGCTCAAAACTCAAACAGTTAATAATTGAAAAAAAGAAAACTCATAAGCTATTTAAAGACACTGGCAACTTAAACTTGTATCGAAAATTTTCTCATTTAAGGGAACTGTCCAAAATCGAATCAGCCAAATGCTATAAATCTTATGTAGAAGTTACTGAGTCAAAATTACTGCAAAACCCTAAACAATTTTGGCAATTTGTTGCGCAAAAGCGTACTGATAATGATCTTCCTTCTAGTATGCACTATAATGAAACTCATGCTACTAACGGTCTTGACATCGCCAACCTTTTTGCTAAACACTTCTCCTCTGTATATTCTGGTGCCTCATGCAACATCCCTCCACTCAACTATGACTACAACATTGACTTGAATGATTGCCAAATCTCACTTGTAGAGGTTTACCAATCTTTAAGTAAACTTTCTAACAAAAAAAGTACCGGACCTGATGGCATTCCAGAAATCTTGCTAAAAGAATGTAAATATTCATTATCTAACCCAATTTGTATGTTGTACAACTTATCACTCTCATCTGGAACATTTGCTGATTCATGGAAAATTTCATATATTCGACCCATTTTTAAGTCCGGGAACAAGTCAAACATTGAAAATTACAGACCAATATCAATTATATCTTGTATTTCAAAAATTTTTGAGTCGATAATTACAAAGAAAATCACTCCTATATTCAAAAATGTTCTGATTGATTAACAGCATGGATTTAGATCGGCGAAATCTACAACAACTAATTTATTGTCCTTTACAAATACCATTGTTAAAGCCTTGGAAGACAACACTCAGGTTGACGTACTCTATACTGATTTCTCCAAAGCCTTTGATAAAGTAAATCACTCGATTCTGATGGCAAAAACTTTATGCTATAGGCATTAGAAACCCGTTGTTATCATTCTTTCGCTCTTACTTGAGCGATAGAAAACAAAGGGTTAAAATAAACAACTTTGAATCCTTTAACATTGACGTAACGTCCGGCGTTCCCCAAGGAGCTCATTTGGCCCCGCTTCTCTTCAACCTTTTTATTAACGATATCACCAAAGTTTTTTCTCATACACGCTTCTGGCTTTTTGCGGATGATAATAAGATTCTTCAGATAATTAAATCCTACCTTGACTGCTTACATTTTCAACGTGATATTGACTCGTTTAATAATTGGTGCAAAATAAACTGCATGGAACTTAATGTTGATAAATGTAAAATTTTTTCCTTTTATAGAACCAAAAAACCTATTCAGTTTGATTATAAATTAAACAATGTTTGTTTATCTACTGTAACATCTATCAAGGATCTTGGGGTCACCCTAGACTGCAAACTTTCTTTCCGTGAGCACATTAACAACATTGTTAACAAATCACTTAAACTACTCGGCTTCGTTCATAGAATAACCTCTGACTTTAAACATATAAGTACCCTTAAAACTCTTTACTGCTCGTTAGTTCGCCCTTACCTTGAATACGCTAGTGTTATTTGGTCTCCTTTCTATGCTGTCCACATTTGTCACATAGAATCCGTACAACATCGCTTCCTACGAGGAATCGCTTGGAGGTTGGGTCTTGTAAGAGGAGAGTACTCATATGATGAAGTTGAACAAACTTTAAACATTTCTTCTTTGGAGAAACGTAGAAGGGACACTGATCTGATTTGCATATTTAAGATTATCAATGGTATTACAGACTCACCTGCTTTGTTGCAACTTATCCAATTCAACATCCCTTCCCGTAGACTCCGAAATAATGAATTGCTGTTCGTCAATCAACATTCTACCAATTATGGATACCATTCTCCTTTGTCCAGAATGTCGAGACTTGTCAACTCACTGTCAAGTCAAAGCATTGAATTTTGTGGTATATGCCTAAATGACTTTCGACAGTCAATACGCAATGTCTAATTTCTAATGCCCTTTGAACCATCTTCATGCTTTGACTTATTATTATCTCCCATTCTTACTTTTATATTATTATTGTCATTATTATTGTCTTCGCTTCTCATTTATATATGCTCTCCTTTCACTGTCATCTCTGTTTATAAAACTTATTCGTGTAATTAATATGTTGTTAATGGACTATTTGTCCGTAAATAAATAAATAATAATAATAATAATAATAATCCCAATTGTTTTTTATCGAAGAAATTAAAAATGAAAGTAAAGAAGTATTTGTATTTTTGATATTCAAACAATTTATTATTACTTAAATGTACACAAATAAATATATTACAAAATTTTAAAATTCTTCACTATTTAGAATAGATCCATTGCCAATTTTAGTGAGAACAGAAGCAAATATACCGCACAGAGTTTTGGCAGCCGGGCGCGAAGATCCGACGAGTCACAAGGCTGGCCGAATAAAGCGTTGTTCCGTGTAAAAGTGTCGTCCCATCCTGCCAAGCTTGCTATGCAATCCAATTTCGAATAATCATAAATATTATGTTCTCTCAAAATCCATGAAAGAAATTTTCAATCGTTATTTTTATTCCGCTTAAATTATCTATGTAAAAACTTGTATTAAAATATAAACGCGCAAGCATCTAATAAAAAACTCAGTATACTCACTGAGGAACTGGCAGGACTAATAACGAGACACTGCCACTAGTAGAGTCACATGCAGCTTTTGGGAGTGTAAAAAACCAATAGATGCAAGAAAATTTTAAGAAACTGAAGAGACTTCTATTCACATATAGTGCCCATGTCCCGCCCTGATGGGAGCAAGGCTCAGATACCTGGGATGGTACCTGGATTGTGGTACCGGGAAACAGCCAAATATCAAATGACAACCCTGGTGAAATTTATGGAAGTGACCGGGTTACGGTTAGGAATGAGGTGAAATGGGAGATAATTCATTGGGCCTGAATGCACACGGGAATTATCCGTAAATTATATTTAAATTTGTAATATTTAACTATTGAAAGAAGTAGGTTTGTTTTGTGTGATGTAAGTATAAATGTAGCTATTTAAAATGCTAAAGTTTGTTTGATTTTGAAACGAATTGTAACAAATCTTCGTAGGAATTTAGCTGTGCAAATGTGAAAAATTGAGTAGCGTAAGGTTTAACGATTTGTTATTATAAGGATCTTAGGTATTTGTACGTAAATATATGAAAGTATTCTTAAATTAAAGAATCGTCAAAAGCAGAGGTTCCCGAACTTTTTTCTGCCTGTGAAAATTTAATTTTTCTAAGCCTATTAACTTCAAATTATTTCCTTTCTCTGCCTGCCCTAGAGACGCTAGAGACGCCTTTGTGGGGTGTTATACAAAATAAAAATAAATGAAGTCCATGAAGCAGCACAAGCAACGGAAATTTCCTTCTGAAGCTTGAACTGCTTATGTACTTTACTTTAGTTCTTATTCCGATCAGTTCTTCTTGTCATATGATACCCGATTCTTCAACGTTCCATTTCAATAGGCAAAACGTCCTCAAACCTAGCTTGAAATTCTGTGTGAAGTAAAATGTTGAACGTATACCAAAACGTCATTACCCTGGACAACGACAGCGACATGTTGGGAAACTTGGAAAATTCGCGCCTTCTAATGTGCAATGTTTTGCTTCATTAAATTAGTTCTGACAAGAAAAGGGACGTATACATTATTTATATATCTCAATTAGATCAAATAATAAATTTCTATGTCTATTATTAGTGTTACGAAAACTGTGTTATGTGTTTTAGTTGTATTATATCATTTACGGAATGCCTGAATGTTGATGATGACTTGATGTAAATGGTGGTCCGTTTGGGTGTAACCCCCAATTAAATGTCGTGGAACCCAAATTTTTTCTCGCTGACATAGACCCTCCAGCTACCCAATATCGATCCCTGGGGGTTCATTCCATATGGACCACTTTGGGAACTTCTGGTCTAAATCAAGGATATATTGGGAATTTAGAGAATAATTAATTTTTTTAATATAAATTTTGCAAGAGTTGAATTCAGTTCAGAGAAAACACAATATACTCGTAAAACTTTGGAGAATTCGCCAGCAACCTAACTGTTTTCACAGATTTTCTACTTTAACAAAAGAAAAGTAATAATCACCTTTTTTTACTTATTAAACAAACAAAATTTTTATGGAAAAAATGAGAAAGTGCACAACGTTCATACATAAAAGTTAATAAATAATTTTAACAAAAGTTTAGCTCAGTATTTCATGAACGCCACTGAACGCCATTTCATAACGCAGAAAATACTATTTCATGGCAGGTCACGTACAATGCATTTCTTGGAATTTTAAATATTAATCAGCCGTCCTCCCAGCAGAGTACTTAATGGAATTTTCTAGAATGTTAGAGCAGTTGAGAATTTCTCTTCCATTTTTAAGTCGTATTTAAAATATCTAATACCTTATTTTTAAAATAAAATTGTTAAGAACTAACCCCGGCGTTGTCAATGATAACGTCAAGTGTGCAAAATTACTTCAAAACCCATCAAAATTCGCTTTCAAGGGGTGGAAGTATTTTTTTTAGACATCTTCCCCTTGTTCTGAAGGTCAAGTGTGCAAAATTTTATCAGTCTCGTATAAAACTGTAAATTTGTGTATAAACAAAGCAAGGCCACAAAGAAAATATTTTTTGGCACAGAATATCCCTAATGAGTGAGACAGGCACTGTAAAAGGTGTAAATCTCGCTTATATAGAGTTATCCATTAATAAGATATGTTAACTAAACTAAACTCGGTCTGCCTGTAGAAACTATAAATTACAAAAACTCAAAATCTCAGGTAGAAGACTTGTTTCCCTCTTGACTTTTATTTTGAAAATTATTGATGGATTATAGACAGCCCTGATTTACTGAGCATAATCACCTTCAACATACGAACTAGAATCACTCGAACGAAAATTATTTTTAATTATTGAAGACAATATTAGCGATTTCTAAACGGAAATCTGAAACAGAAAAATCAGAAAAGGATACGGTCACATTTGGGACTCGAACCCAAGACCCTTGTCTTTCCGGGACACCGCTCTACCAGCTGAGCTAATGGGACCCTATCCCCCTCGGTCACTTTTAACTGAATCATACTTCGAATAAGAACTACCAACATTGTCTTCATTTTTTCACCGCACATTTTTATTGGCAACTATCTTTATGTATGATCGCAAGATTCAACCCGAACAAAATGCAATCTAGACAGCGTCTTTTTAGATAAACCTATCTTATTTTTTATTTTTTATGTGCGACATCTATTGACTTTTCTGCAAGTCTAGAATGAATATTTATTTTTCGGAATAACTTTATGAGTAAAACCTCAAATTGTAATATTTAATTATTAAAGACAATATTAGCGATTTCTAAACGAAAATCTGAAACAGAAAAATCAGAAAAGGATACGGTCACATCTAGGACTTGAACCCAGGACCCTTGTCTTTCCGGGACACAACGCTAATATTGTCTTCAATAATTAAATATTACAATTTGAGGTTTTACTCATAAAGTTATTCCGAAAAATAAAAATTATTTTTAATTGCAACAGCAATATCCCCACCGCGTCATTCAGATACTCGCTTGTATTAAATTGCATGCAGCAAATTGCAGATGTGTTCAACTGCACGGAATACAGTTACAAGAAGGCTATAATAACAAACCTCAATATAAATAATAATTAAGGTTAGCAAAATACTGCAAAACCATCTACGATAATTGTGGTTCCAACAGGATGCAGTCACAGCGCATACTGTCAGCTCTGTTACGCGACATCTTCGACGAGCGCAGTATCGACTTGGCCGCCATGTTCACCATATATTACAATATGTATGTACAAACTATTAAAAGAATAAAAAATTAATACGTTTTCGAAGTTTTAAAATTGGTATTTTGCTGAACTTCAACACTCTTTTAAATTAAATGAAAATGCTTAACACTTTTGACAGAAGGATTTTCAATGACGAAGTATTTCTATAGAAAATTCTAATTAATAATTTGATAGTCAAGAATTGCTTGCGTTGATAAGCTTTCGGACTAAACTAAGTACTCGTAATACTGGAATTCAGAATTTATTTCATTGCAGACATTCTGATACTAACTACCATTGACTAATCCTCATTGCCCAGTATGCTTATGGACTCAAATAATTTTACCGAGTTGTTTATTAATATATATTTTTTACTATTCTTATGTAAAAGCCCCTAAAAGGGACATCAATAAAGTAATGAATAAAAAATATATAATAAACTAGAAATTATTACGATTAATTTGCCATTTTGAATGAAAAATATTTATTACAAAATAATACAAGATTTGAAATTATAACAGTGTGCAAACTAAATTTTTTTTTCTTAATTATTCTACTACTAAGGTGAGCTACAGTAGCTCGTGTTTATGGGAGGAATAAGTATATATAAACAGAAAATAACATGTAAACAATATTCAAAGTCTTATTAAATAACTCCAAACCTAATTCAACATACAAGCCAACAAAATTCCATATTCAAATTAACTACAAACAGTATTCAATATTCAAATTAACTACAAACATAATTCAATATTCAACTTAACCACAAACATAATTCTAATATTCAAATTAACTACAGACATAATTCAATATTCCCAACTTTAGAGAATTTTTATTATAGAGATAATTTGCATTTTGAATTCTTCATATTTCAATGTTTCAATTACCTTTATTTTGTTTCTGGACCATAATATGTTGTACAATTTCACACATAAATAATACATAAATAATTAATTTAATCACGAACTTTATGTTGGTACTACTCGTGGTACAAACATAGATCTGATATTCGAATAATTAACTTTCAAGGTTGGGCAGGTTGGGAAATTTGTATGGAAAATAGGGTGTGTGATGACGTAACACACGATGCGTTTTCATTTATGACAAAAACATTTCATGTTTAACTGACATGAACTGTAAATTGCCCAGATCTCCTTTTAGTACCCGATTAATGGAATTATTACTCGGTTGTCTTTTAGTCGATAACACTAATAATAAATAGAAAGGTAATGGTCTCAGCTGGAAATCGGGAACACCATTGGGACTTAATTATTTTTGGTCAACCTCATAATTATTTATTAGCATTATCTACTTCTACAATGACGTATTAGATTGAAGGGTTTAATCTTCAAAGGTTAAAAGAAAAGTTGTTCCATCAACAATATTTGACATCTCACAAGAGCGCCCCTGTCTATACAATGAAAAGGCAGGAGAGCAATGGCGCCACCCGGTTGGATAGCATTGTGAGGCGGGTTAAAGAAGGGGCTGTAGGAAGGACCTTATTAATGCGGGTCTTGAAGAGGACCAGATTATATGAAGGAGGAATAACAGATGCCGGTAGCTCGTTCCACATAAACCAACACTCTTCCACTGAACTAGGAGACCTGATTATTTTTCCGATTTTTATCGGTCTGATATTTCTATTTATTTATTTAGTTATCAATATTTTCATCAAATATTTCCTTTTTTTGCTGCTATATTTTTTTAATGATCAAAATGTTTTACTTCAATATATTTGTAGCCTAGATAGTGTATCAATTATACTCACACGATTTTTTTAAATTATATTGGACACTGGTTAACTTTTCTACAAGTAATATCATATATATGAATTATCTATTTATTGGAATAACTTTCGAAGGTTATATAAATCAAAGTGATTGACTAATCGTAGCCTATTTTAACTCGATCTTTTGCATTTCTTTTGTCTGTAAAATTTGTTAGCATGTTCCGTTTCAAGATGATGTTCGTTTTAATGGTTTGATTACTTTTTTAACGTAACTGAAGAGATAGTGAAGTTTCTTTCAAAAAATCGTATAATTCTGTATTTGATTTGTTTTAAATTTTACATAGTGGTTTATATTTAAGTATCTACTTACACAACCTTTATCATGATTGCAAAAACCAAAAAATTATATTTATTAATATCTCTTTTACATCGTTTCTTTCCAGATTCCAGAGTGGAATTTGTTTTAGTTGCGGAAAAATTGTTGAGTTAAACCTTCGCTTGCAACTTGCATAAGGATACTTACAGAAGTCCGCTACATGGAACGAGCTCTAATGGGACGAGAGAGACCCTTCAAAGTGACCTGAATTCAGTAAAATCGATTTTCCCCAAAAAAAACTTCAAATAAGAAAAATAACAGGCTTTTTCAGACTCTTATTTGAAGTTTTTTTGGGGAAAATCGGTTTTACTGAATTCAGGTTTATTTATTATTATTATTTTTATTACTTTTTTATAAATTTATTTATTTTATATTCATGGTATAAATTTACCATAAACAATAATTGCAAGTCACAGTAAACATATAAAATCATAATCAAAACTAAAATAATTAGAATTTGAATCAGCATTTTAACGTAAAATGATGACTGAAAGTATAAAAATAATGCAAGCTTTAAATAGTGGGAGAAACAAGTGCAGACAAAAGTATAAGTACAATAAGGTAAAATGAATATTGATTGAAAAGTTATGACCGTATAGCCTTCTTGAACCTACCTTCCGTGAAGTTAAATAGATTCACGACATCTGCGTATCTGTTACCAACTTCATGTAATCTAGGTACAAGCGAGTGTTTGAAATGCTCAGTCCTGGTATTTTGTAAGAAGTAGTTCTAGTAAGTATGTGAAATTCGATGAGGTTAAGAAAATCAGAGCTGTCTAAACTACCATTTACAATTTTGTAATTCTTGCGATAAATCTGAAATTCATGCGACCTAATATGGCCTCAGTATCATCTCAGTTTTATAAATACTACACACTACATTCTGTGTACATAATATATTATATTCATCAATTATTATTAATCTCTAAGCCGAAGTTAAACTAATTAGCCCTATAAGCTCTCGTGACGGTTGAAATCATAAATATTTACTTAAAGCAAAACAAACCTCTATATTATATCTACATAATCATATTGTAAGCTCCGCTAAATGTTCATTATGTAAATTTCACTTTGGTAAGGAAAGTGTCAATAAGATAACGAATATATTCAGAGATGATGAACATTGATTGAAAAATGATTAAGATATAAGAAAAAGTTTAAGTTCGAAGGAGAAGTAAGCTACGAAATTTGCAAAAAATGGTTGGAAATATTAGATTCCAATACTATATCATTATAATAGAGCAGACCCGTGAAATATCATGTAATATTAAAATTCTAATTTTGAAAAAGACAATATTTATTTGGCTCAGTTAAGTAATTATTGCTTGACCTTATTTATGATCCAATGTTTAGCCAAGATTTTAAATTCACTTAGATTTCTTTCATTTTCAGTTTTGTCATGTAAATTATGTGTATTTTAGCTGCAATGCATTTAAAATCCTTTTCCAAATTTTTACATTTGCTTTAATATGAGGATTTTCAGTATACTCAGTTCAAATAACATGGAGACTATCAGTATGCTGAGTTCAATTGATAGATTACAAAATAAAATTGGATAAAAGTTTTCTTATTTGGGAAAAATTCTTCAAAAAATTTCCAGAAAAACTACAATCTCCATAATATGCAACTCCATTTAATGCTCCATAGTATAACTATTGCTCAGCGATCATCTTAATATTTAACGAAAGAGAACAAATAAGTTATAAATTCTGAAAAATAGATTATTTAGAATAACATTATTTGGGCGAAATATATATTCAATAATAACTAAAATGTTTTTTTTTAATAACTTTTTTTAGTAAAACCTCAAATTGTAATATTTTATTATTAAAGACAATATTATTAATTCCTAAACGAATAATAATGGATACTATCAAAGACATTGATAGTATCCATCACCAATGTACTTAAATTTCAAGATCTTGATTAAATGAAGTTTTTTTGGTGTTTAATGCAAGAAAATTGATATATGGCCATTTTGTAATAGATTTAATTGATTTCTCACACATTTTGCATATATCTACCTATGTCACATTGAATGAGTAGCACAATTTAGTCTGCAAAACTTACGATTTTTCATCAATTTTTTATTAGTAGTTCTGTGAAAGTATGTACCTAGACTTCGCGTTATGTTGATTATTCTGATTTAACAGCTAGTGAGACCTTCTTATTCACTTATTATGCTTGCAAAAAAATTAACAGACAGACAAAATGTAAACTGGTTGAGTTGAAGCAGGACTTTGCAATACTCAGTCAACTATTGGTAGGTTACTACCTTATCACTTCATTATTGTCTGAATTATTTTTAAAACTAGCAGTTCCCCTTTTGAAAATAACGCTTAAATTCTAAGCAATTTTTTTTTCATTGAACGTGAATAATTTCACACCAGAATATTTAACATTTCAAATCAAATCAAATCAAAAATTATTTATTGTAAAATAAAAATTACATAGTTATAAATGATTATATGTGTATTTTTGCATATTTAAATGTGAATAAGATATAATTATTTAAGCGTCAATACTATTGTCCAATGATCCATTGAAGTTAACCTTTTCACCAGTAAAGGGTGACGCCAGTTTTATGGTCAGTAGAAGCATTATTGTAAGTGGCGTCGTATAACGTGTTTAGTACTAAAAAGTAGTGATGGGGATACTCGAGATATCATTACCGAAATAATCGACTTCGTAATCGATATTTCGAATCGTCAGATGATTTATCGAAAATATTATTTTCTTGTTTCGTAAGCCAGCTCACATTTACCTTTGGGCAAAGGCCTCCTTCAAATAAACTCAGCGTTTCCAATTCGGCTCTTACCAACCCGAACTGGGCAGTTATCATTAGATCGTCAGCCATATCAGTCAGTCAGATCGTGAACTCTGTTTCTAGTTTTCAACCATAAACTCCTTCCGGTGACAACGGAGGGTTATGTTGGTTGGGTAATGTGTAAGCACCCAGTTAAATGGATAGCGAATCGAAATAAACGAAGCCGAAGGGAGTTGAAGGGTAATATTTTAATGAGGAAGGAATTCCTTAGGGCCTCCTATGTGAGTGTAAATAAAATATGCACATTTATCATAAGTTGATAAAGGTTTTTTTTGTAAGTATCACAAAAAAGTTCCAACCGTCTGGAGCCAGTGAGACAAATGTATTCTCAATTGGGGTACATTGCAGACGCGGCCCGTGACTGTAATTACCAGCAGTGCATTTCACTTTTAAAATGTACCTAGTCTGTAATTTAGGTGGAGCAAATTAATGAATGGGAATACCTACTGCAATTCATTCTATCTTCTAAGTTATATTTGTAAAATAACTGATTAAATAATACAAAATTATCTTGAAAATAAAGGACACTCAATTCATCGTTGAAAATATAGCAAAACCGTTTGATTTCACCGCGAACGAATTCCAATGTGTTAATGTTGTTGCGTTAACATTGAACATTAGTATTTCTAAGCGAATCCATTCCAAACGCATTGGATTACACATGATCAAAGTGATGCAAAATTAACACGTAATTTGACGTTAAGAGTGTAATCTGTCTCGCTCATGTCACCGTTTCGGCTACTTCGGGCTGTCTCGATACTGCCCGACGCTGTTTTAGTAGTATGGTAAAAGTTAGTTCTGTGCATATCGGGGTATGCACGACCGCTTGCTCTTGCGCGGGATTTTTTTACTAGAAGATCAAATAATGACCTGACGGGAATTACGAATTTCTTACATCGATCACTGGGGCGCAGATGTCGTTGTAATTTGTTATGTGGAGATTGGAGACAAGCAGTGCAATGCACAAATGCACGTACCAAGGAACCGCCTCTGGTACATTGTGAAGCTGAAAGTAGTGGAAAGATAAGAACATGAGAAACAGGATGATGAAGAAAGTGGTCCTTCACCAGGGCTTAATGATAGTATCTACCACTCTGGAACGTGCCGCAAATACATTATTCATATGTTAGTATGCGTAATTCAGCAGGCAGGATACATAGTTCATATCCAGAATACATAGTTCATATCCAGAATGTATTATTCATATTCAGAAAACATGGTTTATTCAGAAAACATAGTTCATATCCAGAATACACAGTTCAAATCCAGCATTCATAGTTAAAATCAATGCTTATTTACAGCCTATATAGTTGATGTCGATATTTTTAATATAACTAATTCGTTATTCATTAAAAAAATATGGGTTTCAAAATATTATTTATGATGTTTTTTTTTAAATCTGTTCAATTTTGAACAATTGTAATGTAATTAATTATTGTACGAAACCATTGTTTATTATTTATTACCAACCCTAATGAAAATAATGCACCAATTTCATTGTAAATAAATAAATTAAATATTGTTTTAATTAAGAAATTCTGAGAAAACACAAATTAATAAAATAAAATTCTCTTGTTAAGTTAAGTTGAAAAAATGTTTCGATTACGACTATTTCGAATCCCATTAAAAATAAGTTCGCCCAACACTAGCACTTTTTCTGCCACATCAGAGGAAATCATCCCGTTTTGTGTACATATGTCCATTAGGAGCTGTCGCGTGCTAAGTAGGTACACGTTAACTCATTAACGGAACCGGCCTCAGCTATGAAACGGTGAATTTAGGCGTTGAAGGACAACCAGTGACAGAAGAACTGAAAACGAAATTATTTAGTTTTTATTTTTTATTTTTTTTTATTTATTATAAATTGTTTAAAGATACAAGATTTATGCAGTCCCACAAAGCTGTCACACATGACGGCTTGTCTGTAGGTTCTACAAATAATATATATAAACATTTTTAATACATGTATGACACAAAATTATACAATAAACAATTTCACAAAATAATATATATCAAAGTACCTACCTATATACAATTTATTTAGGCAGGTACGTTGAGATGTTCAGGAATACATCAATAATAAAGTTCAGAGATACATTGATTCGTCGCTTATTAGCCAACGCTTAGTGTTTTTGGGGCAGGGTCTCTCATTATTCTGAGGTTTAAAAGAATTATTAAATTTATTGAAAATCTCTGGTATTAAATATTTAAGCGTTCGGCTTCCATACTTATTTGTTACTCTTGGAATAATGAGGCCCTTATTTTCAGTGAATCTTGTTGTGTGATTATGCACCGGTTGCTTTTTATATTTG
The DNA here is from genome assembly GCF_061612785.1 of Hesperophylax consimilis. Lineage (NCBI taxonomy): Eukaryota > Metazoa > Arthropoda > Insecta > Trichoptera > Limnephilidae > Hesperophylax > Hesperophylax consimilis. The sequence continues at coordinate 28,819,117 of NC_142858.1, read as the reverse complement.
CTATCTCCCTCATTAACCATTATAATAATGTACCAAAGAAGACCCTTTATTGGAAGTAGGCCCTCAGAACCATACAGTAGTTTTAGATTACTTCTTTGTCTGTAGATATTCGGTGGTACAATTTTTTTTATTATAGCAATTTGTAAGTTTTGTATATATTTAATATAAATATTGCTTGAGTGCCCCCAAGTTCGTATGCCATATCTGAGTATGGATTCGACCATAGAAAAATAAATTATTTTAAGAGTACAATGAGGCAAAACAAATTTCAGTTTATAAAAATTACTTGCAAAAGATCGGAGCTGGTTACAGATTTTAGCCACTTGTTTATCCCATTTAAATTTATTGTCTACTATTAGTCCCAGATAAGTATATTCGTTAGTAAAGTCAATTGTTTCACAGTGGCAAATATTTTCAATTTTTCTATGAATACATTCAGAATTATGAGCAATTATTTTGGGTATATTCCATATTCCCAGGCTTGGTGATTTTACATACATACATTTTGTTTTTTTAACATTAATAATTAAACTAACATCATGAGCCCATTTAAGTAGCTCGTTAAAGTCACTTTGCAATTGTTGAATAGCTATGATAGGATTTTCATTGGATACTACAAGTGCAGTATCGTCAGCAAAAATGAATCTAAAGGCCTTTTTAAAGAGTTTTGACATAACAATAACATATATAATGTACAATTTTGGACCTAAAATTGATCCTTGCGGTACTCCTGATTTAATATGTCTTCCTTTACTCATATCATTTAAAATCTTTACGTTCATTTTTCTATTAGTTAAGTAGTTTTTAAAAAATGAGAGGAGTTTACCCCGGATTCCAATGTTTTCAAGAACCTCAATTGATTGTATATGGCTGAGAGTGTCAAAAGCTTTTGAGTAGTCAATAAAAAGCACCAGTACATGTTTTTTAGAATTAAGTTGAGAATTTATAAAATCAGAAAATTTTTCCAGCAATTTATCACAACTTTTTTTTTCTGGAACCCGTACTGGCATTCATCTATAATATTCAAATTATTCAAATATTTATCTAAATTTATCGAAATATATTTTTCTAAAATTTTTTCTAGTGCCGGGAGAATAGAAATTGGCCTGTAATTGTTAATTTCGGAGTGATCTCCATTTTTGAAAATAGGTCTTACAATGCTATTTTTTAATTCATCGGGGATGAGGCCAGTGGCGGCCGGTGGTCAAAATATGTGGCGGTTCACCGGATTACAACATTAAGTCATAAAATAAATTAAATAAAGGTACGTAGCTATTTATAAAGAAGTTTTATTCTCTGCTCTTTTTGTTTAGCGAAGACCTCTATCAATGCTTAACACTGCTAGTGCGTTCAGTCTGTCCTGGCTCAACGTGTTTAGAAAAGATTTTATTCTTTTTAACAGTGAGAAACATCTTTAGCTTTCAACTGAGTTCATTCCAAAGGTCATGCATGGTGCACAAAAGTTTTAGTAATTTCACAGTCTCGGGAAAGTCTTCTAATAAACAAGTACTATAAAAAATTTGTAAAATTGATAAAGCGCCGTTAGCTTTTGAAAAATCGTCGCGGGCGTAAATTGCACAGAGTTCACTTTTACTGAACTTTATTTAGGAAGTCATACGTTTTAAACGTCACATTGAAATCATGTTCTGGGAAATTTGACCTGTATCGATTTTTATTAAATAGCTCATTATGGTGTTTAACATAGGCACGGTAGCCTGAATCCAATTGCATTCTGATGTCAACTTTTCCTAAAACCTTTAAGCTCAAAACTTTTTGTAAATGTAAATGACAAGAATTATGTTTTTTGATTTTTTAAGAAAGGTGAGTTACATCAGTAACACCGCTGATTGTCCGAACTGAATCAACATCGTAAATTAAACACGTAAAACAAAATAAACTATTCAATTGATCACATGCACAGAGCTACGAAGCTTTGTTATTAAATGATCGAGTAAACTTCTTCGATTCAGATTTTCACTCTTGTTTTATTATCAGTTCAGATTTTAGGTGGACCGGCATTTTTTATTATCACTTTGTTTTCAAAACTCGACCTATTGTTCTTAATGTATTCCACATTCAAACTCATTCTTAATTTATACTTTGAACAAACACAAAAGTAATCATAAATTAGTATAACCTGCAATTGATATACCTTATTAATAATTGATATACAAGATCGATATAACCTGCAATTAAACTTAAAAACTTTCGCAGAGTAAGAAAATTTTTTAATTCAACAGACCGTGCCCGGCAACGGCGAGTACCTACTGACTAAACTGATAATAAGTAATCTGACCATCACTCATCTCTTAATGACAAATTTTATCTTAAATGCTTGTATCGAAGAAGCGAAACATTCGCTGAAAATAGCAGATGGTAAATTGAAACCACGATATCGACAATAACATTAAACATACGCGTTTTAGTTTAACTTTCTACTGAATAAACCGTTCCTTCTGATGTGGTGGTAAAACCCCGAACGCCGTCCATGATATGGTATTATTTGCAAAGAATAGTATGAACTGGTATGTACCCACGCTTTCGACTGTTCCACAGAATATGCGACAAAGCAGTTAAATTTTGGATCGCAATCGAAAACGAACTGCTACGAACATAGGCACAAGTCGGTCTGCAAGTTAAGCGCGCTTAATAAGTAGGTACCTTTTGAATGAGATATTATAACCGAACCGAGTTTCGTATTGTGATTAGTCATGTCGGAAATCTTGTTGGTTGTTCGGCGCTCGGGAGCACATATTAGCTGGCCGCCACTGGATGAGGCTGGTATCGATTATTCTGTTGATAAAGTGAGCAATAACAGGGCTAAGTAATTCGACATGTTTTTTTAAATCAAACATACGAATTAGATCTATGCCCGGTGATTTTGAATTTTTCATACCTCCGATAATATATTCAATTTGCTTAGCATTAGCTCTAGGTAAGTACATTGAATGCGGTAGGGATTCTTGCAAGTGATTAGACGCTCGGAAATCACATTCATGTAACAACTTATTAACTCCTTCATCAAAAAAGTTAGCAAAATTTTCTGCCACTGCATCAGAAGATTGTGACTTTAGGAAATATTTAGATAAGACTTCATCGCAACCAGATTTATTTTTCCTACCCAAAATTGTATTAATTTCATTCCATGTTTTTTTAATGTCCTTGAAACAGTGATTAAATTTGTTATTATAGTATGCCTTTTTTGTGTTTAATATTTGTTTATTAAGTTTATTTCTATATTTTTTGAAAGCGATTTCATATTTTTTATTATTAGGCGTGTTTTTCCACTTTTTCCACATGGCATCTCGTATTAGAATACTTTCAGCGAGACTGTCATTCATCCAAGTTTTTTGGTTATTTCGAAATTTTTTTGTTTTTAATTTTGTAAAGGTACTTTTTTCATAAATATTTTTAAAAATCGATTTAAATTCTGCATAAATAATGTTTGGTTCAGACAATTTTAATATTGCATTCCAATCGGTGATTTCGATCAATAAATCAATCCTTTTGTCCGATAGTGCAGTGTAATACTCTTGGTGCGATTTGTCGACGGTACATTTATCATAGTAACAGAAGTTAATACTAGCTGCAGTTAGGTAGTGGTCAGCTATTATTGAATCGCATACGCATGAACTGATTTCGGTCGTCTCCTTCACTCTTACATAGATATGGTCTAAACATGAAGCCGTTACATAGTTAGTCAATATCGCTTCTCTAGTCACATCATTTATACATCTGGTCATTCCAAAATGAGACATGAGGTTTTCATATTGCATAGTTATGGGTTCGTGTACATTTAATAAGTTAATATTCGTATCACCTAGAACCAATACGGATTCTTTTATATCAATATTTCCCAATATTGTCTCCAGCTCATCAAGAAATATTTTTTTTTTTATTAGGCGGTCTATATATTGCTAAAAGATGTAAGCGAATATGTTTGTTTACTGAAATGGTTCCGTAAACGCATTCAAAATTATTAGTCATAATATTTATTTTTTCAAATGTAAGGTGATCTTTCACGTACACAATAATATCGCCACCCAATCTTTTATTTCGACAAAAATGGTACGAATTAAATCCCGGTAATTTATAAAGATTTATATTATTTTCATTAATAGACGTTTCGCATAGCGAAATTAATTCGATGTTTCTCAAAGAGCTAGAAACAATTAATAGTAAAGTGTCCCAATATTTAGATAAAGATCGTATATTTAAGTTGAGGGCAGTTATTTTATTATTTCCTAACACATGTTTTTTTGTAGCCCAGTTTTCAAAAATTGACGTGCGTTCATAATCTATTTCTGCTGTATCAAAATCACAGTTCAAGTCACCCATATAGAATAATATTTTAATTGGCAGCAATAATATATAAACATGTATTGGGATTTATAAATATAAATACGATAGATACATAACAATATAGCAGTAAGTATTTCCGATATGTTCCAGGTTAGATTATAGTTTTGTACAGAACAAGGTACGTTTACTAATTGGCAACAATAATTACATATTGAACTTTTTCTACACATACGAATACACGAAGAGTGCGCGAACATCAATATAATCATAGATTTCAGTATACTAGCGTTTAACACTGTGGCAATGGGATAATGCATTGTAACATAAATGGCAAAAATTTTCGGCAAGGATATGAAATATTTATGTCTCAATAAATTATATACATTACGATGCATAAATGAAAGTGATAATATGAAGTTAAAAAATGAAAAAAATTGTAATTAGCATTGTAATTGTTTTTTAGAATTATAATACATACCTAATCATAGTCTATACGACTTTGAGCGATATGCATCATCTTTTTGTAGTAAGAACAATTAGTATTATTAGCTTTGTGATTGGTATTTAGGGTCATCTTGAATAAGGTGTTCTGATGTGCACAGTTACTACATTTTTCTTCAGTGTTTTTGTTAGGGCATTCCTTCCATTCGTGATCTTTTGCGCAATGTAAACACGTCGCACGTTTGTCCTTATTAAAACATTTTAATGCAGTGTGACCAAATTTGAGACAATGGTAGCATTGCGTCAAGGGGCTGGCATCTTCCACTCGTACTCTGCTAAAACCAATGTTAATTTTTTCCTTTTCCATGAGGTATGACCTTACTGCTCCGCTGGTTTCAAATATATAATTAGTGAGTCCATTTTGGTTTTTTGGTTTAAACATTTTTATTAGTTTAATCGTGTTTTTAGTATCGCTATTCATGATATCTTTTATTCCATCGTTTTGTGTTTTTATTGCCTCAATTATGTCCTCTTCAGTTAAATCTACTTGAAGATTTCTTATGAATATTTTTGGATTTTTCTTTCTTAATTCCTCTGCAACCATGTTTTTTTTAGGGGTTTTATTGATTTCATCTGTCAATTTCTCTGCATGTTCTTTTGAAGGACAAGATATAATTAATTTATTTTGCGAGGCTTTTCGTATTCCGTTCACTGCGATACCCAAGTTTGCTATTTTAATTTTCTTTACGATTTGTTCTTTAACAGCATCCGATGTCATGTTCGAATCTTCACCTTTGATGATCAATGAGAATTTGGATTCCGGGATTACTTTGAGACAACTTGCGTATGTTTTTTTTTCAAAATTGCTCGTATTCTCGATTTTTTTTTCTAATTTTTCAATTAGTTTTGACTGGAGACAAACAATCTCGTTTTGAAAAGATATTTTTTCCTGAGTCCATTTTTCTTCTAATAGTTTTATATTTAATTCCAGATTATTTTTAGCTTTCGAGTCCTTTACCGTAGAAATATTTGAAATTTCTAATTTTATGTTTTCTATTATCGACAGCACGTCCATAATGGGTTAAGCTTGTGACCGCCTCGCGGAACACCTCGCTCCCGGCAAAACTTAGATAAATGTGACAATTCTCTAATAATGTATTGTCTTTCTATAAACACGTCTACACACTACCACGGTAGAATGACGAATGAATCTATGAATGAATGAAGTTAATTTGTCAATGTGGGCTACATGTCCTCGTGATATCCTAATTTTATTTAAAACGCACTGTCTACCTTATTCGATTCTTCTTACACCCGGTTTAAGGCCGTTTTAATGACTTGTGCCGTAATAATTATACTGTGATTATAAGTAAGCACGTACAAATTGGAATTAGTTACAATGGACAAGATAAGAGAATAGTATATAAGTATATCAACTATTATTTAATAGTATACTAAAGTTTTTAAAGATTTTAATCACATTGAAAAACAAAACGACACGACACACTATGTTTCGCCCCATACAAGCTAGAGGACATAAATATCATTTTAGACATTTGTTGAACGACGCCGTCATGTGGGTGTTTGTTGTAAGTGCGAATTGACTTACACCAAATTAGTTAATTAACTCTTAGTATCGCCCTGGTATAAGACCACATTCAGAATTAAAATGGCTTTCGCTGTGTTTGGTGACCAGATCTGAATAGCCAGGTACTTCGCAGCTTCCTCTTCTCTATCTCTTTCCCCTCCCTACAACCTTCAGCCCCAGAAACTTATTCCAATTGGGGATTCCATAGTCTCACTGGCTTCAGACGGTTGGGAGCAGTTGGGACTCCTGTGCAAGTGTACACTTAAAAAAAATCTGTATACGACCAAAAATGACCAACGATGAATGAAAAATTGCTAGGAGGCTAGGTTTAGAAAAAGGCAAATACTCATATGATGAAATTGAACTAACTCTAAACCTCTCTCCTTTGGAAGTCCGTCGGGAAAGAAATGACCTCATTTGCTTCTTCAAAATTATAAACGGTATTATTGATTCACCTACTCTACTGCAACTCATTCCCTTTAATATCCCTTCGCAAAGACTCAGAAATAATGAACTGCTCTTCCTCAACCATCATTCGACAAATTATGGATATTATTCACCACTGTCCAGAATGTGTAGACTGGTCAACTCAAGTCAAAACCTTAACTTTTTTGGGATAAGTCTGAATGATTTGCCAGTCGCTAAAGAAGTGACCCACGGCGTATTCTTGACTTGATTCGACTTGTCACTTTATTTTCTTATATTATTTCTACCATATGTCTTTGCTTTCATGTACCTTTGTCTACTCCTGTATTTTTCTTTTTACTTTATTCGTGTTATTATTTTGTAATTTGGACGATGTCCGTTAATAAATAAATGAATAAAACTTTGTAATTCATATTCATGCGTTTATCGTATTGTTTATTATATAATTTATCAGAATTTTTCTTCATTTTAGGGTAGTATTTTAGACTCCACGGGTGGTTTCAAGTACTGGATTGACGTGGTACAGTATTATACCATCTTGCTTGCACTAACCGAAACACTGCACAACGCCGACAAGACACGACTGTTGCAAAAACTGTGGATATTTTTATCTCTATTTTTTATTCCACACAGGTGGCCTTGAGAAAATAATTTCCTTCAAGGCTTATGTCATCTTTAGGGATGTTTTTTTATGTAAATGAAGGAGATGAAGTTCTGAGAAGGAAAAAGTTATGTGAGAATATAGTGATCTGGGAGTCAGTGTGTCTCTGGAATCCATCCTTCCCATTGCGGCGCAAGGCGTTGGTTCGAGATAGTCCGGCTGGAGAGGTCAAAGGGTCGCATTTAATCAGCTTCTCCTGATCCCGATAAATAACTTAATTTTCAACATTATAAAATAAAATCATAACCGAAAATGGGTTCGTAAGTATGAAATTTTGAAATTTAAAGCAGTTTTCATAGGCCTTATACATTATTTTTTTCTGGGCTTATAAAAAGACTTACTAAGAAAAATTACTCGATTATTTCAAAGGCCAAGATGTATTCTACTCGCAGTATTTAATTAAAGCATCTGAAACATTTCTAGGCGACCAATTTTCAAACCAAAAACACATGATTTTGCATTACTACGTAGTGCATCGCCTTAAGGTTAAACGCAATGTTTATTATAATTTACACTTCATAGATGGGATAAATTTAATTATTTAATTAAAATATGCTGTTTGCAAATTATTGCTTTGCAATATTAAGTCCAATTATGTGTTTGCAATATAAATATGAATAAATTGTTTTGTCCGTTTAAATACACTTTTTTTTAGAAAGGCATACAAATACAATACTGTACCGATTTAATTCAATAACGTATTTGTATGCCTTTCTTGGAATAATTATTTTTTATAGGGACAAAACAATTTATTAATGCTCGTATTGTGTATGTAAGGGCGGGAAAAAATAATTTGTCTTAATATTTTAAATTTGAACTTGAAGTGAAATGACACTAAACTGCGCTATATAAATGCAATGTTATTATTATTATTATTAAATCATCAAGATCTCTTGTACCAGGACAGGCGTCTTAACCACTCGACCATTGGGACCTATTTATTAAACGTCATATTTTGTCGAACTCATATTTCAAAATTCTGAATTAACAATATCATATTGCAAATAATTGTTCCCTTATTTTTGGAAGCTACCCTTTTTAAATATCAAAAAGTTTCTAATGAAATTGGTTTGTAACCTAGATAGTGTCTCGGATAAACGTATCTGAATTTTATTTATATGGGATACATATTTAGCGCCAATTTAGTCGTCGCCTTCTTCGTCGCGAACTATTAAGCATTTTGCTGTGCGTCTATTTATATTAATTTCTAACAAAATGGCAGCCAATTCACGTTTTGATATAGCTTTTGCCCCACTTGAGTTAAAACAACAGATCGGAAATTGGTCAAATAAGCAGTAACTATAATTCGGCGTTATGCAGGAGTGTATCACTCTATTGCTTGTTATCAACTAATTCTCTATGTTCTACAACATAATTGTCAAAGCAAATCATTTGACGCCATTTACAAAAATTATGGCACATTCACATTATGACATTACTTTTGCCCCTCCTTGAAGTAACCATTCTGAAAAAAAAATCTACAAAAAATAATTTATTTTGCTTAACTTGTTGCCTAAACTGTTGAGTTGTACTTAATTTGACATGTGAACTTTTTTTAAGGTATGAATATTTTTTAATTGACTGTGTCATATGTATACATTTACCATAAATATTAATTTCAAAATATATGAAACTGCTTACTACGATTTAAAGCCAATAAATTCACATAAATTTCACAGTTTATCGGATATTTTTAGGTTCCATAAATTTGGCACACTATGGCAAGCGATCGCACAAAAGTTTTTTCAAAATTGGCATAACATGCCGAAAATTGCTCCAGTGGTTAGTAATTTATTAATTTTTTGGGACCTTTACATAGTAAAAATTATATATTAATACAGCATATAATTATTATACATAACTAAACTGCCTAAGAAACAATATTTTGTATTTGTTAAGTGATAAATTAAAGATGTCCACTGACTCGGCATAATTGTTTCGGTTCATAAGTATTCTGGGCAAAGAGGAATACATATGGTAGTTAGTACCAGAATTTCTGCAAATTAAATAATTCCCGACTTGACAGATTCTCGCTTACCAATGTCAATTTTTTTATCGGAATTTCTTATGAAAAAGCAAAAGTTACAAATAAATCATAAAATTCAAAAACGCCTTTTAAAACAAAATGAATTCCAATCTCTAATGGTTTCATAGATTCAGCAATAAATCCGTAAAATCGGGTTAAGAACTCAAACGCAAAGGGAGCAGTGACCTGAAAGGTAAATATATACATCCATGGACATGTTATAAAAAAACCCCTGCAATGCAGTGGAAAACATCAGACCAGCATAATGAATGCAAGCCATACTCGATAATCGATATTGTCCATACCTTACCTCATATGTTTGCGCTACACATGTTGCATGACAGCTGTTAATTGGCGCATATCTAATGGTACTAGTTTACTTAGCGTACTTGTGTGTGTGTTGGTTGTATTTGGCAATAGTCGACGTTAAGACAAATATGCAAATAAAGACAAGTAGTTCACACATAGAGACAAATAGTAAAGCGCAAAAATTATTGCTATTCTGAGGGAAATTTGACCCCCCAACCAGTGTGAGAAGTGATTTTCTGAGGAAAATTACATACCTTGGGGAGATATACATATAATTTAAATCTACCGATTTTTTACTTTATTTAATGTTATTTTTATTTTATTTAATTTTTTTTATTATTTTTTTAATAATTTAATTTTATTTATTTCAATTTTATTTTATTCAAATTTTATTTTATTTTACTTTTATTTTAAATCTATATTTTAAGATTAAATTTATCTTAATTTCATTTTTTTTTTTCATCAACATTATATATATTTTCTGTAAATGTATTATGAATATTTTTGTGTCATAAAATGGAGTGCTCAGCACGTATAAGCCACCCAGTGAGGCCAACATTACTAAATTGTAATAAGAAATGTAAAATATTGTACCAAAATAAAAAAAGAAGAGAGGGGGGGGGGGGTCGTTAGAGAATTTCGGAAAAAAAATTCCTCACAATTTTGTAATTTCCCCAAAATTAGAATTTTTCCCTATATATTTAAAATTTCTATAGTTTATATATACTGTATAGTATTACTTTATAGTTTAAATAGAATTATATTAATAATTAAAAGCAATTTTTTGAAAATATAAAAAAAAACAACGGTTTCTATTCTGTATTGTAAAAGGGTTTAGCGGAAAACTTTAGTCATTCATCAACATTCATCGAAATTTAAAACGAAAATAACAGCGGCATCTATTAATTCATCACCAAGTCTATGAATACTCTCAATTACAGAATTAAATACAAAGTTATTGTTGTGAAACAATATGGTCCATTTTGTATGCTTCGGAGGTACACAAATTAACTTCAGTGCAGTCCAATCTTGAAATAACAATTTTATACAATAAACGAATCTTACAAAATTTAAATATGATGAAGACTGAACATATATATAATACGTTAACAGTGATTTACAAGCTTAAAAACAACTTTCTCTCTAAATATCTACAAACTGATATCATCTACTGTGTTCATAATAATGATCGTAGGAGAAGTTGTGACAAACTAAACTCACGTACATACAAAACCGCGTGATTATAAAGGACAAAAACTTTTAGATAACCTTCCAAAAGCCTTGAATTAAGGCAATTCTTGGCGCTTTTCGTAAGATTTGTGCGGAATAAGTGAAAAAAAAAGAGTTTTGGAATATTTAATACTTACGAGTATCGAGATAATATTTTTAAAATGCGAAATCTTTCAATTAGGTGTAGAAATTTTTTCATTTTACTATTTTTTTTTAAATACTGAAACTTGAAAGCCACAAACGAGAAATTAACACACTTCCCGACATCCGATCGAGCTCAGCAGATAGACTAGTTGTCGATGACAATGCTTTTGGTATCACGCTTACATATTTCTCTGAAATCGAATTACATTACAGCAGTTAATATACGAAATTAATATCGGTTCTGCCCGATCGGCATTTGGCGAGGTTTATATAGTTGTTGACTCCAGATTCGGGATAGGTATGTTCAATCCTTAATTAAAACTACTGTTCCAAATTTACATAAATGATATCTCCCAATTGGTTCTATGATAACTCAACACAGTGACAATTCAACACATTTTTAAAAAGTGATACAAAGTCATTAGATACGACGAAAAAATTATTTTTTTTAACCTAACCTAACCAAACCTACTTAACCCAGTTAATAAGGTTTTTGTTTCATCACTTTCCATGACTTTATATAACTTTTTAAAGATGTGATGAATTATCGTGGTGATGATTTATCCGGTCACCCTCCCAATTAGATTTAAACGGTGATTTTTTTTATATGCAGATGATACTACAATTATCTACTGGGGTAAAGATTTAGACATCTTACTAGAAAATTCACAAAGAGGACTAGAAAAAAATTAACAGTTGGCTCTGATCAAATATCCTAGCTATGAACGTAAAAAAAAACAGGATACATGTCTTAAGCTCAACTCGTAAAATCATTCCTCCTCGTATACCCTTAAAAATTGATAATAACAACCTGCAAATCCTGATACAGGAGAAATATCTTGGGCTCTGCATTGATAAACACTCGACATTTAAACAGCATATTCAAGATATGAATAATAAAATCACCCACTCAATTAGCGTATTTAGCCGGTTATCATATCTGTTATCAAATACAATTGAGAAAAGGTCTTTATTATAGCCTCGTACATCTATTGAAACATCTCTACTGTCTGCTTATTGCATATCCACCAATAATAAAAGAGAAAGCGTTCATTTTTTGCCTAGAATCATGCCGGATATATTCGCAGACACAACGGTTCCTTTAATCTTTACGTGCGCCAGTTTTCAGTATGACATAACTATAACATCTTGCTTTATTCACATTCAAACATTACATAATACACCACATTTTTACCCATTATTTTCGGGGAAAAAGCAACGTTTTGACACGCAGTCCGCTTCATTTACACGCAAGCATATGTATTTAATTATCAGAGTTGTGCCGTTTAGAAAGCCTCATGCTATTTATAGGAAAGGAACGAAACAACCGCAAATGGCTCGAAACGCCGTTTGCAGTTGTTGCGTTCCTTTTCTGGTTCGGTTCGGAGCTTATAATCACAGGGGCCCAACTACAAAAACTGGTGTTTTGAGTTAAGCTGGGTTTTGGTAATGCCATTATAATATTTATTAGTGACACGAAGCGGACCTTAAAGTTACAAAGTTTGTTTGCATAATTCTATTAGATAGTAAGTTACATCAGGCGTTTCAATTATTGACTATCATTGTAACATTTGAAAGTCAACACAATGCAATAAGATTAAAATACAAGACGCGTTGGACGCCATTGTAATATTTAAAATTCATAGCTATAAAATTCATGTTGAGCGTCAAATTGTATTATCATACAAAAGTTAAAACGCTATTAACACTTGAGACAAGAAAACATGAGGCGACTCTTTAATTATAATATTCAAATAACATATCTCAAGATCGTGCACTGTGTTCGTAGATGGCTAATAAACCCCTATGTTTAAATATATATGTTTAAACATAGGGTACAAGTAATATCTATTACAAAATGTATGTAATTAGTTCTGGCCCGCTATTTCTGTACGCCGATTCTGTAAATTTTGCACAATTCTTCTGATCATTTGTCTCTTATTGCAGATTTTTTTTGTTGTACCAAGTTCAAAATGAATATAACATTAAAATACTATATATTAATGAATGAATTAACCATATGCATAATTTTTGTCGTTTGCAGGATGTCAAAACTTCTCTACCGTCTGCGTTTTTAAGTCCTCGAGAATGAATGAACTTCAGCCGGCGTTACTTTGAACTGGAACTAATTTCACAATCCTCTCTATGTCTTTCCAAAGGCGTGATGAAAATGATGACACTTCAACGCTTTGATATTTTAAAGTTACTAATCATCCATGAATGGTATAATTATGGAAATAATTACATAACTAGCTTGCCAGTTAATATATCTACTTAAATCGGAAACGATCGAGGTTTTTAATTGGACGGCCAATTTGTTCATTTAAAATTTGTTCACAGACCACCATAGGGGGGTCGGTCAGGTACCTACAGCTATTTGATTTAAATGAAAGCATTCACTTTATTTACATTCGAACATCAAATCGTAAATATGAAATTTGGCACAAACATCTTGTTTCATTCACATTCAAACATTACACCACGCACCACATTTTTACCCATTACTTTCGGGCAAAAAGCAAAAGTGTTGAAACACATTCTTTGCTTCTCCATTTTTATCAGAGTTGTGCCGTTTAGAAAGCCTCATGCTATGTACACGAGCTGAACTTCGATTTATAGGAAAGGAAAGAAACAACCGCAAATGGCTCGAAACGCCGTTTCTTTCCTGGCTCGGTTCGCAAATCGGGAGCTTACGTATTTAAACAACCTACAAATAATACAGAATAGACGTTTTAATCATGGAATGGAACATTACCAACTCCTCAAAGTTGCGTACCATCATGAAATAGTTTTACCGTCAAGTACGATTTGCCAAGATGTTATTAGCGCACTTTACGGAGATTCTCATTCTGTAGCGATTCAAATTTATTCAGTGACAGAGTGATACTGTGTCCCAAAAATGTAGATGCACGTAAAATTAACGAAAAAGTCTTGCTTATGAAATGACAATTAATAAATCGCAGGGTCAAACTTTTAATCAGATTGGTGTTTATTTACCAGAACCCGTCTTTACGCATGGGCAATTGTATGTAGCTTGCTCCAGAGTCAAAACAATAAATTCATTAAAAATTCAAATAGTCGACGGAAGTCGTCAAGGTGTAAATCAGGCCAGAGTTACAACCCAAAACATTGTTTACAGGTAAATTTTAGATTAGGTATTGTCGTTTCATATCTATTTAAACCAGTAAATTTAATCTATTTAAGACTAATCTTCCCATTTTAAATTTATTCGCAGGGTTAAATACATACAGTGTGACTTGAACTTATCATTTGATGATAACGCAAACCTAAATTTGTCACTATTTGAGGGAACTGTTGATTTTTATCATTAGGAAAATTTAGTTTCAGATTAAATAGATTCCCAAAAGCATTTTAACTATTTTTATATTCTGTTTAAACTTTAAAAAGTAAAACAAGTTCAAACTCAAAAGTTGTTCTAAAAATTACTAAAAAAATAGCTCGACTAACATATTAACTATAAAAAAATATTAAATATCTTTGACCACTATTTAGATAAATGAAATATAGATTCAGTTATAGAAAAGTAAACATGTACGATAAACGAATAATTAATTATCTCACACATACTTTGAAAAAGTATATATTATATAGAAACGTTGCCTAAAGAAGGAGGTAGCGCAACACAGCATAATATCCCAAAACAAATCACAGAGATTTACTTAATAACAGCATATAGTTTCCATACTGACCTATCAGACTAAGTAGAAGAAAGATAAAAAGATCTCCCGAGAGTGTGTTTTATTTTAGCACAATTAATGAAATGTTTTTTCATCATTTTCTAGATAATTATTAAAGCGATATTTGAAAAGTAACGCAACTTCCTTTGACACGGGGAGCAGTGTTACTCGAATAGAATTTTGAAGGTACAGGCCTTTGTGGCGAATTTGAAAAACGATATTGGCGATAGCTTCATAATTCATTTGGCCTTCTCTCTTCTAGGAAGAAAGCTTTCGTAGCATAATGTTTTATATTCAGAGATTGAATCAAATTTAAATTGCAAACTTTAAAATGCTTATCTCTATCAAAGGTTAAATTCTTTATTAAATGAAAAAATACGCAGTCAGATCAGATAAATTATTATTTAACAGATGGCCTTGAATTAACATAGGTAATTTCCAATAATTTACCTGCACAGTAAATTCCTTACAAAGATAATTTTGAAGGTAGATCAATAAATACTACTTTTATAAACCAATTCCTAGAATTCAACGATTTACAAATAAAATTGTATGTGGACAGTTTGTGTTAACGATTTAACATATTTTTAATATGTTTAAATAAAAGTTTCTCTGTTAATTTTAACATTCTATACCTTGAGAGTACTTCATATTCTTATTTTTTTAGTTATAACACAAAAATAATTGTACAATATACGTAAATACAATTTTTTTATCAATGTATGTATTACGCTATCTTATGTTGGATTTTAAAATATATAAACACAGTTTATTATTCAAGTAGGTACTAACTGCATCAAGTGCATAGTTTCTTTCAATATAATTGTTCTTCTAATATCAACTGTATCTCTTTGTCGACATTATGTCCCGTAAATCATTTTATAGACAAATATATTTTTTATATATTTACACTGCATCGCAAACTGATATAATTTGTAATATAATCAATGTAATGAAATATGGTGAATATATAATTTGTAAAATGTAATTAAATGAACTCTTTTTTTTACAATGATCAATAAATATAAAAATAAGTTGATGTAAGATTACATATTATATTATATATTATTATTCTAGCTGATATTTGACATGAAATATGAATATATGAAACGCAATTAATATGATATATGGGTTTCTTTCTGGTTCTTCCCATATTACTTATATTGAATCAGATTTAAAAAAAATAAATACACTTTAATGAAATTAAAACTTTGTTTGATTTTTACTTATTTCCAAAATCTGTTATTTTATTTTCCCCCTTTTTACACTAAATGCATAGGAGGCCTGAATGAAAATAATTTCCCTCGGGGCTTATGGCATCTTTGGGGATGCAGTGAGGAGGGTCTTTTGAGGAAAGAAAAGAGTGAATACAGGCCTTGAAGAGACTCATGTTGTAGGAGGGAGGAAAAGCGACCCATTATTTTAATTACAATTTGAAGAATTTCAAAGATAATATTCAAATTCTGTTATTATTTAAGTATTGCGTACAGTTCTTCCAGTGAAATAATAATAAAAAATTACATTTGATGAATTGTTCAAGTCCTGTGAAACAATCCATACTTTTACAAGTAGCGTGTAAATCTTAACACAGCATAGATTTGTTGGTCAAATACATTGTACCTACATATAGTTTTGTATTAATGATCGACAAGTCGGTGAATGCAATCTGTAAGACAGATGGTAGAAATATATTACAAGTTTGTTCATCGCTAATTCGCGAAACAAGGATTATTATTATTCGTAAATATTGTCCACCTTTATGGCTCAGATTTTGGAATACACACTACGTTAAAACGTAATTATGACACGAAACGACAAATTAATTTTGAATACATTGTAAAAGATGCATTTCAATTCTATTTTTATTAAATTAAAGTTTAAAAAGACTTCCTTATGTGCACGAATTTGACGTTTTGTATCAAAGAGTTTACTGAAACACAGTGCATTTCCCGTAAGCTTTTGCTGCAAATTATGGTATAATAAACATTAACCTGCACAGCCTCATAGAAACTATAAAATAAATCGAAGTGTTAAGAAATAATTATTATTAACCTGCAAAAAAATGCGCATCCTACACTTCAAACATAAATATTGAGTTCAAATGACATATGGAAACCACAGATCGATGATAAAATAGATCGATAATCGATAAACAACCAGTGTTTTAAGAAAAATATTTATGGCTAATCAAACTTAAAAACGTTTTCCAATAAATTGGGTCCACATACAATGATAAAGATTTTTCATTTAATAATCAAAAATAACATAGGTAATGCTTCATTCACATTCTGATTTTTTTTAAAACGAATAATATTTTTGCGTTATAAATATTAAGTAGGTTGAAGTAACGATTTTTTTTTATTAAAGGTTTTTGCATTTCGCGATTAATAATAATCATTTAATTTAGGGTGGCGGTCATGAGAACCGTCGCCTCGGGAGCCATTCATACATAGCATGATCTCTTTATTTTTTTAACCAGTAGGTAACATATTTCGTTTTGCATATATATATATTTTTTTTATTAAATTAATGATAATTCTTATAAAGCCATTTCTGCGAAAAATTAGCTCGGTGACGCTGTAATCTACCAGGAGCACAGACGTTTGGGAAAGTAATTTACTATTAAAAACGGTTTATTCAATTGTTTTTTTTTTTAAATAACCCTTTTTCAGTTAAAAGTTTTTACATATGGGTACTGTCATCCCGTACTGAAAAAATGATCAGTATATTTCTTTCTTTAATTTTGTAGTCCCACACTCTTCGTCTCATCTACACCCAAACATCAAATGGCTTAGTACATTTACCCATCAGTTGCCTGCAACGGGCAAAAAGCTAATTTTAGGCACATACATTCAAACATACATACATTTGAATAAATTTGTGGTCACACATTCATTGCTTCATTCACATGCAAACATACATATTACATTTTTAAAAGTTTTTAAATTTTGCGTGTTTTTGAGGTAAGGTTAGGTTAGAACATGGGAAAAGGTATTAGATTTAAATCACAAACCAGTTTATACAAACCTAGCGTAGCCCACAAACTACTTGAAAACTGGGATATAACTCTAAAGGGGACGCGAGCAGGCGTTATTAAAGGGGCAAATTTTTGCTACAGAAAATAACATGGAAAATAGGTATTAGAATTAAAACACAAACCAGTCTATACAAACCTAGCGTAGCCCACAAACTACTTGAAAACTGGGATATAACTCTAAAGGGGACGCGAGCAGGCGTTATTTAAGGGGCAATTTATGTTAAAGAAAATAACATGGAACATAGGTTTTAGAATTAAATCACAAACCAGTCTATACAAACCTAGCGTAGCCCACATACTATTTGAAAACTGGGATGTAACTCTAAAAGGGACGCGAGCAGGCGTTATTTAAGGGGCAATTTATGTTACAGAAAATATGTATTAGAATTAAATCACAAACCAGTCTATACAAACCTAGCGTAGCCCACATACTATTTGAAAACTGGGATGTAACTCTTAAGGGGACGCGAGCAGGCGTTATTAAAGGGGAAATTTATATTACTTAAAAAATTGTAGTCCCACACCCTCGCCTCATCTACATTCAAATACTACACCACGCGATTAATTTTTACCCATCAGTTGCCTGCAACGGGCAAAAAGCTAGTTCGCATTTAAAACATACATAAACGAACTACAGGTAACTCAAAACAAAGTAATCAAAAAGCTATATCACTTCAAACCTAAAACTCAAAACCCATTCATGGACACAAAACTGTTAACATTAAGAAAAATAAATAATAAAGTCATACATTCAAATAAAGAATTCATTAGAACGTCCCAAGTACGCACATACTTTACACGGCAACACGATAACACACATTTAAGCACCACACATACTCACAAATACGAGGGGGTAACATATACAATTGCCTTCCAGGCAACATTAAAAACGAAAAAAAGTGTGGCACAAAAAAAATTATTCATTTTTATGCTCAATCATTATTTATTAAGCGTCATACTTGTCGATCTAATATTTTTAATTCAGAATTAACAATATCATCTTGCAACTAATTTTTCCCATATTTTGGCAACTACATTTTTAAATACATTTTCAAACAGATGTATTGTACAGGGTGGGGCAAAAGTAATCACCCGATGTTCTTTTGCTGTAATTTTTTTCAAATGATAAACTTTGAGTAAACCGATAAAAGTCTTGTTGATTTGTATTCTGCGTTTATTTACTTCAAATATGTCAAAACCGAATTGACATTTGGCGCCATTTGCAAAAGTTATAGCGTTTTCCAATAGGGTTTTTTTTTCCCATCCTGTAGTACACCAACTTTTCTTTTTTATGGTTTAATTTTTTAACTATCCGATTTCTCTCCACCCTTTTTAGTAAAAAAAATTACAACATAAAAATTCCAGCCTAATGCGTTAATTTCGTTCCCGGGAAATGTGTAAATATTAAAAGTTAGTGCACCCCTGATGCGTCTAACTTTGTCCATTTGCTCATTTCAACTGCTCTCTTTTTTCTTGTTTTTGCCGGTGGATGTTGTGTGTGATTAACGTTACTAGGTCCACCAGGGATTGCTACGTCAAATTTTGTTCAGAGAGATCCAAAATAAAATAATCATTTTTAGTAATATGACTTTGTCAAGGCAGAAATAAATATGAAACGGAATAAAAAATAAATACATCATTAAAAAAAAATAATAATAATGAATCTAAACAACAATAGAACAAGACACAGAAAAATAAAAAGATAACGGTCTCATCTGGGAATCGAATCCAGGATATGTGTCCTACAGGGACAATGTCTTTAACCACTCAACCATTTGGGACCTAATTCTTATATGTCATTTTTGTTGATTTTATATTTCAAATTCAGAATTAACAATATTATCTTTTCTAATTTTTCTCATATTTGTGATTATTAAAAAAATCCAACACATAAAAAGTTTCACAAAATTATCTAAAATTATATAAATAATGAAATTATTAATAATTACACAATATATGTTAGGTTTTGTGGGAACTGGTTACCGTGTTTCTTGAAGGCTCTTGTAATCAGCAACTTTTTACGGCAATACCCTAACGGCGATATATTTCTATCTTCTTTTTTTACCCGCGAAAGGACAGCAGCATACATCCGTACAAAGTTGCTCGTTTACCGTACCCAAGAAAGAGTGATTTTTCACTTTTTTTATGCATCACTAGCTGAAGTCACCCCGGCTTTGTTCGGGGTTATGAATGGGTTTGAGTAAATTTTTGAGGTTGTGAATTCTAGTGTACATGAAAACTGGGTCTATTTTTAAGATGGATATAATATTATTCTAAATTTTTTTTTCACTTGATCGTACCGCGTTTTCCTCGGGCGTGCCAGATTTCCTCCATTCACTACTGTATATCACATTGGTACCTAATACTAAAAAAACTACACTATATCTACTTTTATTCGCCTGCGGGTCTCATTCCAATGCAAAGATAATGCGAAATCTTTCCATGTCTTCCCCGACTTTTTTTACAATTCAAAATACTCTCTAAACACTTCTGGCAATATTAATAACAATCTTTGAAATTTTCAGCGAAATCGGCCCATTAGTTTTTAAGTCTATAGGGGACAAACAAACAAACTTATTTTATATTAATAGATTGTCAAAATATATGCAATCTACGTTAAATTTGCTAGTTTGATTTGACTCTTCTACCAAACCAGATTTCAATAAGGTGCAATAAGGTTATCGATACATTACTCTACACGCATCATGCCTTGGCCTATTTCAACATATCGCTCGTCTATAACGCGCTTATAGCGTGGTCTGTCACAGACATAAACAAATAAACGATTATTCATGTTTAACTATTGAAAATATTTAACTGTATCATACTTCGAATAAGAACTACCAATATTATCTTCATTTTCTCACCGCGCATTTCGATTGCTCAGTTGGTAGAGCGGTGCCCCGGCAAGGCAATGGTCCTGGGTTCAAGTCCTAGATATAACCGTATCTTTTCTGTCGCAAATTCTCTTTTAAGAATCGCTAATATTGTCTTCAATTAAATATTACATTAAGATTTTCCAAAAAAGTATTTAATAAATTATTGTTGATGTATATTTTGAGCAGGAAATAAATTACTGGGATATTGGAAAGTTCCTAGATAAAGAGTTATACAATTTTCTATCAATATTAATCGGTTCGAATAGCGAGACATTGTATTGATTTTACCGAACGATTACAATGTATTAGAGTGAGTGATATTATGTTTATACTGATAATAACTGTGATAAGGTTAATGACATGATACACCATTAATTTCACCATTTTTAAGCATATTTTTTATTATTTATAAATACATAGTTATTGTTCCAAAATCAATAAATATATGTAATTTCAACTTTCTTGTAGTTCTGTAAGCAGTAGGCCTCACGTCTAAATCGTTATATAATTTCTCCAAAGAAACGTCACTATCTCAACGTCAATTTTCCAGTCTCCCAAATAAATACGACAATTTCATATTTGATATACGGAACGAACATATAAATTTACATTGATAGACGAAATGCAAATGGTCGATTTAAAACAACTTTACGCTTCGCTCATTCAATTATGTATTATATTGTTAAATAAAACACTTTGTTTGGGGATTACACAGTCTTACTTGCTCCAGACGGTTGGGTGAAGCACGGTTGGGACTCTTGTGCCGTTTATATATCAAATTTTGAAAAATGCGATTGAATTTATTTTCTGTGAAATAATACAATCGAAATTAGTATTTTAAATAATGCACCATGTAACTATAGTTTTGACTATGCAGAGATGTAAATGTTAAAATAATTATGGATTAATAAAGAAAAAGTTGAAAAGGGTACACATCGCTGGAGACAAAAAGGTTAAAGAGAGGTTTTGTAGTTGAAGCTTTAAGCAATTTGTTGTGGAAATTAAGTGATTTAAGTAATAAGTAGCAATTGGAGAGAATGTGTGGATTTGTATTTTGAATCACAAGTGGATCTGTTGTTTTTATGAAAGAAAGGTCGTGGAAATGACGATTATCAAACCAGCCCGATACTTGCTCAATAATGATGACATTTCAAGCAACTCAAGTTTTATACGCGTATCTTATGCGTCGTTTGTGGATTTCGTGGTCATATTATTATTTCGCTAGGGTTAGTACACAATGTAACACATCGACTATGGGTTTGTCGTCAGTCGCACGCTACTAGACAGGGCTGGTTCGCCCAGGAATGTGGAAAGGCTGTGTAGGCGAAATGGAAACAGTCCAAGGAGATAAATAGCCGCAAATAATATCTAACACAGCGTTCTTAGGATTTTTATTAGCGCCGGCCCTGGGCCTCGATTTTTGACGAAGTCATTCTACTCAAACAACGAGTGGTACGATCCGCTCGTTGTTCGATTCGGGTCGCGTATGCTACGTGCACGATAGTCGCGTCGCTTGTACGCATCTTCATGTTCGAATGGCCTTTGTATAGTGCCAAAAAGTAGCATACCAGTAGGTGACATTTGGTTGATATATATATATATATATATATATATATATATATATATATTTATCCCCTCTCGTACTATGTTGATCTCGCGCGACGGTACGCCAGGTATATGTTGATCCGTTTGCATTTGTTGATCCACCCCGGATATGTTGATCCACTACCCAAGCTGGCATACATATGTAAATCCCTACAGATCAACTTGTGTCATCGAGATTTAGCTGTAAGCCACGCCCATTTTTCGGTCGCATATACATTTTACACGATTTATTTTGTTGATCTATATATTTCTGACAAACTTGACCGCTTGCATGTGTTGTAACTTGTAACCGCCAATTTCGCGCGCGTTGTGGTACTTTTTAGATTCCGTTAGAACATCCATATTCTATGAAAATGACTCTGTACTTAAAGAGGATAGACTGCCTCACGCGTATTTATATTGAAATGGAACTTTCAAAAACGTCAAATCCATGCTTAAAAAATCTTTTGAACTTGATTAAACAAAAATGTAATTTTAATGCATCATTTACTACGTTTCGTGACTTAGCAGGGGTGCCCGGGTTCATGGGGTGAGATTTGTCTAAGTCATTTTATAAGAGAAATTTTGAACATTGATTGAATAAAATTTTATTTTAATGTATCTTTTACCATCTCCCCCGACGTAAGTTTCTTGTAATGATTAAGTTGAAACAAAGCGTAATATCCATAATATGTGCCTATTAAAATTGCGGTGATTAGATTGGTGAGAATTTAATTTTTCAAATTTTAAATTGAAATTGCTGAAAATTTTATTCCAATTTGTTTTTTACTAAACATGGATAAAGTCATTTCAAGCACCGATTCCAACCAACGATGTTTTAGTATATGTTCGTCAATCAACAGGAGCCATAATGTATGTACATCAGAGCCCTCGAGAATTATTACAATTATGTGTACCGCCGCCCCGGGAGCCAATATATTAGATAACCAATACACCTACCATTAGTCACCGCCAACGTTTTAGCGAGATAGTTGTTTATTTTTTGTATTTTTTTACATCGTCTCCACACAGGAGGCCCTAAGGAAAATCGTAACCCTCAAGGCCTATGTCATCTTTGTGAATGCTGTGTTGGGGGTATTTTGAAAGAAAGGAAGGTCAGTGAGTTCTGGGAAGGAAATAGGTATGGATGGGTGGGTAGTATTCTGGGGGTCAGTGTGTTCGAGTGATAAACATAAGATTCCAACTCTCCTACTGCGTTGCAAGGCGATGCGTTGAAAGAGGATTAATCGATCCGGCCCACCACGCATTTGGTAGGCAAGCGCATCCGCCGCCAAGAACCGAACAAACCTCACCCCATAAACCCGGGCACTCCTGCTAAGTCACCAAACATATCAAACTACTTGAGGTGGCTCTCGACTAGCAATCCGTAGGTCGCGGGTCCAAATAAATTTTATTAAAATTAATTTGCACTATTTTACAATTAGTGTTTGGTTATATCTGAATAGCCAGGTACTCTCCCACCTTCCTCCTCGTCATCTCCTTTGAGGTCTCCTTTGAGGATGCCATAGTCTCACTGGCTCCAGACGGAAGTTTTTGTAAGTCTCCATATTCAAATTCGGCGGTATGATTTTTTTTATGTGACACCTCTCACTAGAGCGCCCCTGTCTTTAGATAACATCAACTTAACTGTGAACGTGTATTCCGCTCGGTCCGCTCGGTACATGATTTTACCGTACATATGCCTCAGGGATCTCATTTCTACAGTATTCAGTCTACTTTCAGCCTTCTTCTGCCAGTTCCATGCCTCACTTCCGTATATTAGGGTAGGTACCAGCACTCCATTGTGGACTGCTAGCTTCGCTTCTTTGGACAGTTTTTCGTTAGCTCCAACCGCGTCCAATCATCCATTAATTACCCATTATAACCAAGAACCCGGCCACCCCTACTAAGTCACGAAGCGTAATCAGGAGAGATGGTAATAGATGCAAGTTCAAAATTTCCCATATAACATTATGCCTTTTGGTGCCATTTTGGATTTTGATGGTCAAAAGGTATCCCTCAACCAGTCTCTTTCGATCCGGCCCCCCACGCAGTAGGTATTTTTTATGGATTTGATTTTTGCGAAAGTTTCGTTTCAATCTAAATACGCATACATTTCTTATAAACAATTCAAGCAACATATATTAGGGTAGGTACCAGCACTCCATTGTGGACTGCTTGCTTCGCTTCTTTGGACAGTTTTTAGTTAGCTCCAACCGCGTCCAATCATCCATTGATTACCCAATATAACCAAGAACCCGGCCTCCCCTACTAAGTCACGAAGCGTAATCAGGAGAGATGGTAAAAGATACAGGTTCAAAATTTCCTACATAACATTATTCCTTTTGCCGCCATTTTGGATTTTTATGGTCGAAAGGTATCCCTCAACCAGTTTATTTCGATCCGGCCCGCCACGCAGTAGATGGGAAAACGCATCCGCCGCCAGGACCTAGACAAACCTCACCCTATGAACCCGTGTACCCCTGCTAAGTTATGATTTTTTTATGGATTTGTTTTTGCGAAATTTTCGTTTCGATCTAAATACGCTTACATTTCTTATAAACAATTCAAGCAACACACGTCATTTTGATTTGAAACGGTACCATTTCACAGTCATTTCATGCGATATTCGACTCTAGAGACTAATACTTTGAGTTCAATATCACAAAAGATTACGGAATCACATAAAACCTTGTGATGAACAGTCCACCGATTGCCCCTTGATTGGTTCATTTAGTAAAACCATATATAGGGACACAGATCAACTTTGTCTAATAACCTCTTACCTGGATCAACATACTACGGGAATAGATCAATATATATGAGATCAACATACATAAGTATGCCAATTTGGGTAGATCAACATACTACGGGAATAGATCAATATATATGAGATCAACATAAGTATGCCAATTTGGGTAGATCAACATAAATTATGCATCCGATTTCCATACAAATTTTGAAAATTTTACTAACAGTATATCAAATGGTTTTTCTGGCAAACTGGCAACATTGATAAGTATTGTACCACTGTTGTCAATTCATTCAGATGTATTCCATAATAGCCAAGTTATATGGTGTTTAAGGTGGATCAACTTAGT
This sequence comes from Hesperophylax consimilis, assembly GCF_061612785.1. NCBI lineage: Eukaryota > Metazoa > Arthropoda > Insecta > Trichoptera > Limnephilidae > Hesperophylax > Hesperophylax consimilis. Next base: position 28,793,691 of record NC_142858.1, on the reverse strand, counting down.
CTAACAACTTCTTACTGGATCAACATAATACGGGAAGAGGACAATATATATATATATATATATTTTTTTTTTTTTTTTTTTGTAAGAAACAAACAGCTTTTATATAATATAGATATAAATATACAAGTTAACTGAAGTCAAGCCACATAAGTTTCTTATGTTAAAGTTCATTGTAAATGAAGTTTTAATATCTTAAAATTAAAATATTGAAGACAATATTAGTGATTTCTAAACGAATATCTGAAACAGAAAAATGAGAAAAGGAAACGGTCACATCTGGGACTCGAACCCAGGACCCTTGTCTTTCCGGAACAGTGCTCTATCAACTGAGCTAATCGGACCCCATTCCCCTCTGTCACTATTAACTGTATCATACTTTGAATAAGAACTACTAACATTGTCTTCATTTTTTCACCGCACATTTTTATTGGCAACTATCTTTATGTATGATCGCAAGATTCAACCCGAACTAAATGAAATCCAGACAACGTCTTTTTAAAATTAATTTGGTGTTAAAGGAAGGGGAGAGGGAGAGGAAAATAAGAAGAGGATAGGAGATGCTCCCGATACATTCCATACTCTCATATTAATAATCTATCGTACGCATTACTCCACATCGATATTTCTTTAGGTTATTACCAAAAATGTCAATGCTGTAAAATTTTGTATTATATTGTGCACATATACGAGGAATTGGGGAATGTTTTCGAATGTTTGTTCTACACGAGGGTAGATAAAATAAATCAGGTTGTCGGGTTGATCTAGACGGAATATGAAGATTAATTAAATTGGTAAGTTCTGGTGAGTCCAGACCATTATTTAGGATGTTAAATAATAGGATTTGATCAAAAATTAGACGTCGTGTTTGGAGGGAGTTAAAATTATGAAATTTAATGGATTCGGTATAATTTGAGAATAGTAAGTTTAGTTTATAATTTATGTGTTTAAATTTTTTTTTGAATTCATTCTATTCTTTCGATATGGGCTTGGTATAAAGGAGTCCAGATCGGTGTCCAGTGTTCCAGGTACTGGCGAATATATGATGTGTAAAGGGGATATAGAGTGTTTATGTTGTGGAAGGGTTTTGCTACGCGAATTATAAATCCCAACATTTTATTGGCTTTGTTAATGATGTCATCAGTGTGTTGGTTAAAGTTTAATTTAACATCCAGTGTTACCCCAAGGTCCCTGATATATTTTACTTCATTGATGTGTGTGCCGTTTAGTGTGTATACAAAGGATATTTTATTTTTATTACGTGTAAATGTTAATTTATTGCATTTTACGATGTTAATAACAAGTTTGTTTAATTCGCAATAGACAAAGAGACGATTGAGGTCCTCTTGAAGTTTAATGCAGTCGTTGATTGATTTAATAACTAAGTATATTTTTTATCATCTGCATATGCTACGTAATTAGCATGTAAAAAACATTTGTGAATATCGTATATATACACATTAAATAATAATGGGCCTAAATAAGAACCTTGAGGTACACCGTAGGGCACAGAGAAGAAGCTGGACTTTGTTCCCTCAACTAAGACACTTTGAAGTCTACTCCAAAGGTATGAAGTGAGCCACCGGAGTAAGTCACTATGGATGCCTAATTGTTTTAATATATATATATATATATTTGTATCCGATGTGTCTAAGGGACTTTCGGCTGACTTCTTTGGGTGCCTTTGTGAAGGTATGGTACAAAGTCTGCGTCCTTTTTCATTACAAGACTGGGGTGGGGTTTCGTGATAATACAACAGGTGGTTGCGGTTCAAAGGGTAGTTGTTCAAATTACAACCCAACCGGAATAACGAACAAGGGTGAAGCCGGATCTTTAACCCCTGCCATCTGAAGAGGATTTGTGGTATCACGCGAGAGAGTTAAGCGCTGGATCCTACTTAAAATATTACTAAGGGTAACGGTGGCCGTTGAAGTCGTTGACTTGGAATAAAAATTACGTTTTGTCGATTTTTTAAATTTTAATTTCATAAACTTCACATGTTTCCCTTGAACACCTTTGGTTTTTAAATTGCAAAAATATACATGTTGTTTTGAAGGTATTACATATAATGTATGAAATTCCCGCAATAGCAAAAATTCGAGGAATTTGCTCCAAAAATTATTAAAAACACATTTTATTCTATTATTTAACATACAACAGGTATGAAAAAAATCAGTGTATCTTTAAACAAAACTTAGGCATTTGTCGAGATATTTTTGCTCTTTTTAAACGAGTCTTGTTTTATTTAATATTTTCACAATTGTCGCTAAATTATTTTTTTTATATTACCTTAACTAATTTAAACCTTACTTTCGTATTTACATATATATCTCTTTCAAACCAATTTCTTCTTCATTTTGGATGCTTACTGTGGAACCCTTATGCCTCTAGCGTTGGTAAATAATAAACAGACCTTTATAAACAGTCAAGTACTCCTCGCCACTAAGTTTCATTAATATCCATAAAAATACTTGGAAACCCTTAGTTGTTATAAGACTAAAGTTTCAAGCTATATTTATAACTCATGATACAGCAGTATTATCTGTTAAAAACCACTTGGCCATAAATATCCATTAGTTTTATATCACTACTTATAAGTTTCAGTCGTAAGCCACTAGTTAAGTCTTAGATGTAATTGGTTATGTCTCTGTAGTTAGTTGTTAAATAATATTAGTTAATTATAAATCTTAATTATAAGTGACTAGTAATATATCTTACCTGTAAGTTATGAGTTATAAGTCTACGTGATAAGTTAAACATTATAAATTAAGTTATAAAGTCCTGTTCATGAATTCATTACTTCGTTTGGCATTATCGATTCCTTGATTGATATTAACTTGAACTCAAAAACAATTCGTCACCCGGTGAACATAACCTTTCATAATAAAATGATATCCACGAAAAGTATACACACACACATATATATATATATATATATATATATATATATATATATATATTTGTATAAAGCATACTTTGAGCCACATTATATACACTTTTTTTTTAATGCCATTTTGTTTAATCAACCCTTAAAAACTACCCCCTCACAGCTATATACGTCTATGATGTACCGTTTAAAATATATATCGATACATACATCTATAGCATACTTTGAAGACATATTTTTATTCTGTACAGACGATAGTTTGAAGACAGTCCTCAATGTATGCGTTATATATAATTTCCCGTCGTGGTCTCAAATAATGCTTTTCACAGGGAGGTGTTTCGTGTACATATAGCATACTTTCGACCTTATGGTAAGTAGGAAACTTCCATTGGAATAATGAGTAATTATTAATATTTTTGACGCCAGATGGCACAAATAATAATATCAAATATGTAGATATTTACGCGCTGTGAATTTGGTACATTACGATAAAGTAATGTTTCGTCTTCAAGTCAAATCCTTTGTGAAACTTTTTCGCTGGGTTTTTCGAAAGATAAGAGTGAAAATTTAATTCATCTCGAAAAAAATACATATTTAATACTTATTGTTAATTTTTGCTTTTTTATAGGTAACAACAAACTTTTACCCATAGGTAATAGAAACAAAGCGGATATGGCATTGAAGCGTGCCAACTGTCATCGAGCATAGACCACACTGCACGGGTTGTACGTTTGGTGACTATGTAGGAGTGTAGATGCAGGGCATTGTTAGGTTGTATGATGTTGGCGACACTGCACACAAACTAACAACAATCAATGGCCTATCTTCCCTGTTCCGGTACACATTTTATCTTATGTGTTAGGTAGGTACCTAGATGGTTTTACCCATGGATAATAGAAACAAAGCGGATATGGCATGGAAGCTTGCCAAATGTCATCGAGCTTAGACCATACTGCACGGGTTGTACGTTTGGTGACTATGTAGGAGTGTAGATGCAGGGCATTGTGAGGTTATATGATGTTGGCGACACTGCACACAAACTAACAACAATCAATGGCCTATCTTCCTTGTTCCGGTACACATTTTAACTTATGTGTTAGGTAGGTACCTAGATGGTTTTACCCATAGATAATAGAAACAAAGCGGATATGGCATGGAAGCTTGCCAACTGTCATCGAGCTTAGACCATACTGCACGGGTTGTACGTTTGGTGACTATGTAGGAGTGTAGATGCAGGGCATTGTTAGGTTATGTGATGTTGGCGACACTGCACACAAACTAACAACAATCAATGGCCTATCTTCCCTGTTCCGGTACACATTTTAACTTATGTGTTAGGTAGGTACCTAGATGGTTTTACCCATAGATAATAGAAACAAAGCGGATATGGCATGGAAGCTTGCCAACTGTCATCGAGCTTAGACCATACTGCACGGGTTGTACGTTTGGTGACTATGTAGGAGTGTAGATGCAGGGCATTGTTAGGTTATGTGATGTTGGCGACACTGCACACAAACTAACAACGATTAATGGCATATCTTCCTTGTTCCATTACACATTTTAACTTTTGTGTTAGGTAGGCACCTAGATGGTTTTACCCATAGATAAAAGTAACAAAGCAGATATGGCATTGTATTATTTCACAATTTATCTTTAAAAATAATATAAGGTATATTTGCGATACGTTCCAGATTGGAGGGTACTCTCAGTATTGCCCTGGTGTAATACCATCATTCAGAATGGAATATTTGATTGAAATGGCCGTGTTTGGTGACCAGGTACTTCCCCACCTTTCTCTTCCACATCTCCTTCCTCTCTCCAATACTTTTAGCTTATCAACGAGCAATTTTGAGCTACCGGCATCTGTTTGTCCTCCCTCCTATAATGCGAGCCTCTTCAATGCCCGCATTAATAAATATCTTCCTACAGCCCCTACCTTAATCCGCCTCACAACGCCGCCCAACCGGGTGGTGACATAGTTCCCCTGTCTGTACACTGCACAGGCAGGGACGCTCTTGTGAGGTGTCATATAAATGTAGCCGTCTGAGCTTCTCTGATGCCCCATGACACGGAATGAACAAATACAAACGCATTAAGTCGTCAACAATTTAGGCTCAAATCAAATTTACTTGCGCACGCCGGAATTCGAATCCGCGACCTAAAAATGCGTAGCCAAGGATCGTAATCTCAACCTCAAACACTATACTATTGACAACTATTTTGTAGTTTTTAAAATATTGCATTATTAATTTAACATGGCGATACTGAAAGTACCTATTTTCATTCTTGAACGTGCCGCAAATATACGATATAGTTATTAACGTATTATTTTAAACTAATAAATATTGTGAAATTATACAAATTTATCAATTCACATTCGCACTCCGTAATTTGAACCCGCGACCTCCGAATTCATAGCCAAGGATTGTTATCTCAATCTCAAAGTAGAAACTGGTAACAGTCATTTTTGTATTTTCTGTTTCGTTCGGGCTTTAATAATAGACATTTGTTTCAAATAATTGCCGCAAAAGAAATCCAAATGAGATAATATTACTTTTTGAATAATAATACAATAGTAAACGAGGCTGGTCAGTATATACACTGCCGATGCGCGACGACCGGATGTGCAGATGTTTTTTTTACTGTTTTTTTTGTTGTTGACATTTTTTGTCTACAATTATTATTAGTTCTCAAACTGTGAAGATATGTTCGTGTGTGTGTTTTTTTTTAAATATAATTTTTTATACTTTTAAATACACCTTCTTGAATTTCACTTGCGTTTTCTTAAATGAATGTATGAATGAAGTGGAAATTCACCCATTTTCCAACATCCAAATAAAGCTGAAATTCGGCATATAGACTCGTTGTTGATTACAATGAACTGGCGGCAATCACGTCAATACACGCGGACATATTTGCATTTCTCTGAAATTGAATGACATTATAGCAGTTAATATAAAAAATAAATGCCGGTAATACCAAATCAGGATTTAGCTCAGTTAGTTAGCGCGGTTGATTCCAGTCTTTGGAGAGGAAGATTCAATCCTTAATCAAACCAAAAAAAAAATATTTTCAAATACATCTTTTGATAAAAATAGATGCTTCATATATTTAGTAGACGAACTTTTTACGGGTTGATTTTTCTATTTCAAAATACCGGAACCGTTAGGTTTATTGCTTATTAGCTATTTAATGATTTATTTCTTATAGAAAATATACCTTACGTTTGCATTTATGGTCTAATAATGAGTTTTTATAGTATAATGAGATAGATAGTAAAAACAAAAACAAATATCCATGTAAGCAAGAAAGAAAACGATAAAATTAACGATAAAATAACGATTCGAAGGAATAGTAGACCCGCGTTAAATGCGTGTAATCAAATTTTTGGTTTTGTTTTGTTTTTAATAACTAGTTCATTTAATTTGATGAAAGTTTGCTGACCACATTTATTTAAATATTGTTGTTGCGCCCGCACTACGCAAATAAAATATAAAATTGCATTTTTTTTTAATTTCCAGAAGCCACACTATACTTACCAAAGATATAAGAATTTCTAATATATTTGGTAAGAATAATTTCTAATATCTTTGGTAAATATAATTTCAAATAGTAGAATTTCTAATATCTTTGTAAGTATAAGTTCTAATAGTAGAGTTTCTAATATCTTTGATACCTACCTACCTCCGTTTTCATTTTTTACCTGATTTTGGTTCATAAGTCCAACCTCGGTAAAAATAACATAAAAAAATTAAGTTCTACTTAATTAGTTTCAAATTTTTGCAAATTTTACGGACACCGTGTTCACGGGTAATTTAAACATGTATCTAAATTAATAAGTTATATTTTAATATAGTATGTATATATTTTTTTTTACACGCCCATAGGTCTTTTACATACAACGCAGTATATCTTTTTATGAAAAGTTACAATGAAAATAGAATATAAAAAATATAAGTTATGATATGAGGCTGTATTTTATATTCCTTTGTAAATAACGCGCAATTTAATTTATAAATAATTATCTGATTTTTACACGCCCATAGGTCTTTTACATGCAACGCAGTATATCTTTTTATGAAAAGTTACAATGAAAATAGAATATAAAAAATATAAGTAATGAAATGAGGCTGTATTTTATATTCCTTTGTAAATAATAATAATAAAATATTTTGATGATTTTTATAGCGCCTTTTTTGTGCAAAATCACCTTAAGGGCACTATAAAACATGTAAAAATATCTCTTCTAAAAAATACAAATATTAAATAATAAAATAATATTATATAGTTGGCATCGCGGCTGGCGTCGTAAATTCAATTCCTCGGCTGGCCAAGACTCCAACATGACACAAGCAACCTTTTCCGCTTACTACGGGGGTAGTGGGAGAATTTCAAACATTGTCGGGTTATTCGTATTTGGTGTTTGACTTTCTTTTAAATTAAACATAAATAAATAAAATTGTAACCGTTGTAAAGTTCAAAAAGATAAGAGATTATTTCAAAAATTTAGAAAACATAATATATATCCGAAGATAAGATAAAAAAAGAGCTATTATAAGATTGATGCCAATTGCGGTATTTTCGTTCCTTTCCCTAATTCGTGGGTCGACTCGATAAAACTTTGCCTGCTTATACGCACCCTTTTACTATACATTGTAAAATATAATAAATGTTGGCTGTCCATATTAAAATAAATTACAAAAATTTAATTTGATAAAAAAAAGTTTGTAATTATATTAATCAGTAATCCTTAAAGTTGGAGAATTATCGGTAGGCGCGTTCTCGACCGCGAGTTGTCAAAAACCACCAGTAGTTAAAAAGTCCACCTGTTAAAAAGAGTTAGTTTCGGTTATTGTTCGACAGGAGATCCCGCCTGGCGCTTTTTACTTATTGCAGATGAGATTATTTTAAAATTAGGTACTTGCCCCGCGCAGACTAGACAAACCATGCGCACGGAAACAGAAGTTGCTTGATTTTTAATACGGAAGAGATTTTAAAATAATGATGAAAGAGAAAGTGGCCTGTTTGGCACGGAGCTCGTATGTCACTATATCAAAAAAATACGGAAAAGGTAAGAACGAAAATATTTTTAGCGTCCATTCCAGGCAATTTTTTGAAGAATCAACTATACTTTCCAGGACCGAAAAGCACCTTGCTTGGAAACATATAAGCAACGTATAAAATGTTTAGTATTCATATTTTGATGTTTTGCTTTTCTATTGCTAAACTAACTTACAACCATCTCCCCGTTCCACCGCAGGGGTAGGCAGAGAGGACGGACCGCAAAAAAACTCGGTCTTGGCACACACTTCTTGCCTCATTCACATTCATACATACTCTTATATTATTCCTAATCTTTACATGGCCCGACTCTAGTATCTGATTCACTCGATCGTGCCACATTTTCCTCGGGCGTCCCCGACTTCTGCTACCATTCACATTTGTATTATATATTCTCCTTACACTCCTTTCTTCGCTCATTCGCTCTATATAATGCCCAAACCATCTAAGCGTCCATTTCTTGATTTTACTCATTACACTTACATCAGCTTTGCACTATTTGCGGATCTCCACATTTCTCACACGAGCATACATGGTTTTATCACACAAACGCCTCGGGGATCTCATTTCAACAGCATTCAGTCTACTTTAATCCTTTCTCTGCCAGTTCCATGCCTCACATCAGGGTAGGTACCCATTGTGGACTGCTAGCTTTGCTTCTTTGGACAGTTCTCCATTTGAATGGAGTTACCTGCACTTACCCTTCTTTGCCTGAACTTAACCCATATTTCTGTTGCAGCAGCATTAGCTTCCAAGCATTCGTTTTTTTTTTAATTTATCTTTTGTAGTAATTACCACTTACTTCTGTAAACTGCAGATCGAAACATTTTTTCTTGGTGTTATGTAAATAATTTTTTCATTAATTTTTAACGTTTTTCAAATTCTTGAAATGACCTGCCATTTAATTTATTTTTTATTTATGTTAATATTCACCCGCATAAGTGCCCCAACTGCTCCAAGCCATCTGTAGCCGGTGAGACTATGAAATCCCCAATTGGGGTATGTTGCGAAGCTGATAATAGTGGGGAGGGGAAGAGGAAGGTGGGGAAGTACTTGGCTATTCAGAACTGGTAACCAAACACAGTTAAAGTCATTTCAAGCCGTTTCAAGACTGGTGGTCTTACACAAGGGTGATACTGAGAGTATTTTCCACTCTGGAAAGTTCAGAAGCCATCTGGTTTGAAAAAGATAATAAAAGTACTAGAAGAGGCTACCAATAAATAATACTGTAAGCGCCATTGAGGTGATTGAATCACAGAGCGGCTCTGTATTCACTGGCGAACTGTAATAATTACCACTAAATAATGAGTTTGTTTTGTTATATTTTGAATTATAATGTCACATCACAAAGTATCTGCTTCCTATTCAAATATTTTCATTATTTACTCTTTGTAGACCTACTTATACAAATAGAAGACTAAAATTAAAATAATGTCCGTTCTTCTCCGTCACAAAATGTTCAGGCATATAATTCAAACTGACCATAATAATGATAGATATTGGTAATTCACAAATTGGTTAGCATCTTATCAGAATCCGATTGGTGACATTTCAAAGCACACTATATGCGCAGTTGTATTGTACATACGTTATTGAAATGTATCTTTACAAATAAAATATGCAGAATATATTTTTTTAAATTGGGTTTATTTGCATTGGATAAACTTTCATAAAGAAACTGAAATCTTGACATAAACTTTTTAATTCAAGATTTCTTGCCATTATATTTTGTGAAATATGTGGCAATATTTCACAAAATATGATATTTTTTATTTATTTAAAATGCGATAAAAATTATTTCCTTGTCTGTCAAATCATTTTTATTTTATTTTATTTGCGCTGTAAACAATAATAATAGTAACCATAAATATGAAGACATGAAAGTATAGGCCAGTAATTTTCAAAATAAAATCACTGTGCGCCCGTGAGCGCCTTCTGTAGCAAAAAATTATCACGCGTATTTTGCGTGTCAGTTGGTGCTATTATCACGTGTATTTTGCGTGTCAGTTTTCAAAATAAAAGAATTTTATCATAGATGAGCTTGGAACATTTTTTACGTTCTCATACTTCCGATGGCTGAATTAGAAAGTATCTTAACAGTAGCGTTTGTAATTTCGCTTCGAAAACTTACTGTGTCATTTCTTGTGAACATTATTTTTATAGCGCCGATTTTGCGTACACCACTCTAAGGATGCTTTATATCTGACTGAGATATATAACATAAACATCATATTTTTATGAATACAAATTTTGGCGACACTACACACAAACGAAAAAACAGTTTGTGGCCTACCTTCATTATTTCCGTCCATGTTTAATTTAGCTTTATTATAGGTACCTACATGGTTTTATTCATATATATTAGAAACATTAGAATAACTGTCATCGAGTATAGGCTATACTGCACAGGTTATAAGTTTGGTATATAGGGGTGAAGATGCGATTTGCATAGAATTAATATATAAGTGAACTATGTTGGCGTCACTACATACACACTAAAAACGGTTCATGCCATGTATCTTCCTTGTTTACGTTCATATATATACACACATATAAATAAATATATTTTTATGTAACTTTATGGTTTTATCATAGAAGCAATGGAGATATGGCGTGGAAGTGTGTCGACCGTCGTTGAGCTTGGTCCTTACTGCTCAGGTTATAAGTTTGGCATGTATGGGCGTAGATACAATTGGCATCAAATTAATGTATAGGTGAACTATGTTGGCGACACGACTAGTACTGTATCAAAATATAACTAGCCGTCGGAAACAATAGTTTTATTGTTTCAACATCCAACTCTGTTGATAATAATTAGCGCCAATAGTTGAAATATAATAACTACTTGCGAATATTACTTAACGCAGTCAACGATTCAACTGTCTAATAAATAAAAAGATTTAGAGTTTGCACTTCGTGAACAACATTACTCGATATTTCAAATGGTCTTTTGGTTACGTAACTCCTGCTAGACGTTTTACTTTTATTTTTCCATCCAATATGGCCGATACGCATCGCAAAGGGACAGTCAAATTTATCAACGACAAGCAAAATATATCTTCAATGTCTTTAATATTTCAACAGGGTAACGTTTTCAACACCGAAATGAACGTCTTCCAACAGTTTCAACTTTCAACTTTATTATAGAATTATTATTACATGTGTGGGGCATAGAAATAATCGTCATACATCAATTATCTGGGGAACAACCCGTTAATAGGGATTCTAATACGATTTTGATCTATTTTTTGTTTGTTTTTTTGTTAGTATCGTTTCGATCTCCTATACGTTTAGTTTGATTGTACTGGCTTGTCGCGCGTCTATTTAATCTGTTTTTGTTAATTGTTTTACTTAGGAAGTAAAAATAAATAGGTGTTTGATATAAATTTTATGACTAAACTAATTTCTAAGTGAAGAATAATTATTAGTGTTAGTGTCGTAGTGTGATTGAACTTTGAACTGATGATAAATATTAAACAGTTGAAGTGCTTTCCTAAATAGATATCAAATATCAATGGCGAACAATAATCAGAGTGATTTGTGGAAGTATTTATAATCTGATGGAAAGACAAAAACTGCAAAATGTAATGTTTGTAAGCGTGCACTCTCACACAAATCAACAATTTCCAATCTAAAATGCCATTTAAAGCACAACCACCCGATTGAATTTTCTTTGCTTGGAGCTCATATATCCAGCGAATGTGGTCAACACGGAACCGTTTCTAAATTAAAATAATTTAAAAACCGTAATTACTAAATTATCTAAAAAAAGATAATAACATATGTGATGAATGAGGTTTCATCGAGTATGGAGAATTAAGCACTGAAAACAGACCTGAGCTAATAAATCATTACAAATAATCAATTATAGTTGCGTTAACGTTGGCGTTATTTTCAACAGTTGAAAATCGCTAACGAGAACAACGTTGGCGTTGGATGGAATTATCGTCAACGCCCAGTACTAGACACGACCCACAAACTATTCATCGACTTTTCAACGGTTCATGGCCTATCTTTCTTGTTTCCATTTATGTGTAATTTAGCTGTTTTATAGGTATTTATACAATAGAAGCAATGGAGGTATGGCATGGAAGCGTGCCGACCGTCGACGAGCGTATACCATATGCATACTGCGCGGGTTACATTTGGTATGTAATTTTAATAATAATAATGAAAAATATTAATTATTATTTTTATTTGCAAAATTTCAAGAAGTTAATAATAATATTTGAAAAATTTCTATAGGGCCGGTTTTATGGGCAATGACCTTTGTGCACGCACAACATGAACCTAAAAAGGCCATGTTGGCATAATAGCACATAATACTTTGTGCAGGGTTGCCGATGCAAATGCATTAAAAACCCACAATATTAGTTCAAATGTTTAAATAAAATAATTTTACAAATAAAATTAAACAAAATTCTACGAAATTAGTTTTTTTTTACTATCTAGTCATTTTCGGCTTTTTTCTTTCGTTCAGGCTTTAAAAGTAGAAATTTCGTTGAATATTTACTGCTAAAGAAAACCAAATTATAGTACATTCTCACAATTATTATAAATATTATTTTTAATGTTGTTGGATAATCGAGAAATGTCTAGAACCCCGCATTCTATACACAGAATATAAGTTCTTCCCGCAAAATAACCAATTCAGAAAAAAACTTGAGTTGAGTTGAGAAACCCAAGAGTTTGCAACCCAGGATTTGTTTGCAATCCTCTCTACATCGGTACTGCTGCACTGGGTGTTTCCAAACATACAAAGAGATCTTCAATATGTAATTTTATTAGATTTTTTCTGTATTTATTTTAATATTAAAATTAATTATTTAATTAGTATTTAAAAATGTTTACTAAACTTTTACTAAGGAAATGTTTTAATCATTTACAAATTTTCACGAAATATTGAGATAACCGAAACAAATAATATTTTTTATGAAATAAATTCTTATGATATCTTTTACTATTATTATTATTATAAAAGCCTCATTTTATATTTTTTAGTAGACAATATTTACTTTTCTTTAAAATAAAAAATAAATATTTTTAATCTAATAAGAAACTAGCATCGAGTCAAGTTCAGATTTGGCCGAAGCCGAAAAGTTAACAGTAAAAAAGGTTTACATGGCTAAATAATAAAAATTCAAACATTATAACAAATGGGCCAAATAGAACACTTTCTGTATCCATCTAAAATGTTCAGAAATGCACTGGTTTAGCAGTAATTTTATTAATGTTCCAAATTTAAATAAAACAAGATTTAAATATATTTTTCTTTCTTACGAACCTCGGGGTTAGGCCTATTACCAAAAGTGGTCGCATCCATTTCATTATTATTTTATTTTTTATATTTTTAGTAATAGCTATATTAAAAACACAAGGCAAAGAATTTTATTCAAAGACCTCCTCACTGGGTATTCTTGTTCTGAAGCGGATTGTAGAATGTTGTAAGGGTGTTATGTCATGATTTAATATCTAATTTGATCTAATCTACAGTTTTGTTGATGTTTTAGACCATAACAATAACAATAACTATACTTACAATGTTTCCATTTACCCCCCAACTTACACAAACTCCATAAATACAAACAAAGTACAGAAAGATAGGGGAATTTCGAGAAATACCAAAAAGTACAAACAAATACACAATCTATATCGTATCTGAATGCAAAAAATACTTAACCCTCGCTCTAACACTGCGGGGAGGTGAAATAAAGTTAGAAGATAGGATATAAGAAGCAATGAATTATTTTTAAATACTTTAATAGAATCAGATGATGTTTCATATCAATAAAGTTTAATATATCCAGAAATAATTGTTGGTGAAATAGTGATTTTTTTTTTATTTATCGAAACTTTACCATGGCATTCAAGTTATGTGAGAAAGGAAAAAAGATAACATTTTAAATTTATTTTAATGTAAGTCCTGAAATTAAAAGGGTTCAATTCCCTCGCGATCTTTATGTGGCTAAAATTAGAATTTTTGAAAGTATGTTTGAAAGTTCCCAAAAGAAATCAGCTTGTAGTATGATTGTTGTAGGTACCTACTCCTACATGTTCTGGTTCGGTCTAAAATAAATGCATACATTTTTATTATTTGTGAGCTAGGTTTATATGTGAACCATCCTATAACACGTCATCGGCGCGTGATCGCTACGGCTGGCTGTAAGTACCTATCTACATGTACCTACATATTTGGTTGGGACATATAGTTACAAGTTCATGCTAAACAAATTCGGGAACGGACATTTTTACCAAATTATAGAAATGATAATATTATATTACCATAAGTAGGTACCTATTGATAGGTGCATATCTCATGGTCCGATTGTTTCATGATTTAGATTATATATTTTACGACAATTTGTAGGAATGTAGTTATGTTACGAACGTTTACTAGTACCTGGTACGGGGAGGGGAAGGAGATGAGAAAGAGGAAGGTAAAGAAGTACCTGACTATTCAGATCTAGCACTATTATATTTTTAATTATAATGTCAAAACACAAAGTATCTGCTTCTTATTAAAATAGATCTATCTATATATGTAATAATTACCCTTTAGGTCTGGGTCCCACCCAGGCTTAGTGAATTCAATTCCTCGGCTGGCTAAGTCCTCCATCATGACACAAGCAACATTTTCCGCTTACTGTGATAGTAGTGGGATATATTTAAAGATTGTCAGGTTATTGGTCACCTGGGTATGTTTGTCTCTGTTTAAAAAAATATTACGTGGGCCCCACTGTTGTACAAATCGCTAGCCAAATAGCCAAGAGCCTTAAAATAATTGAAAAGACCTTTTTCCCTGTGCAGAAAACTATCTTTAGAGAACAGCCGTGAAGTTTGTGTGCTTTTATTGATCTACTGGTATTAAAATGAAAGATGCTCTGAAGAACCAGCATCATTGATCTCTTCGGTACCTACGACTGGTTCTTGAGTTCAACAGCTCGGCTGTGGGACGATTTGCCGGCCTCTGTGTTTCCTCCCTCCTACAACATGGGTCTCTTCCAGTGCCCTGTTCAATCCTTCCTCTCATCCAAAAGACCCTTCATACAGTATCCCCAAAGATGTCATATACCATGAGAGAAAATATTTTCCTCGGGGCCTCCTATGTGATATTAATGTTAAAAACAAGTCTGAGCGGAGCGCATCATAGTAATAAAATATGGATCATTTAATTTATATTGCGCTGTTTTTGTGAAAGATAGGCGGTATTCAAAAAAATCACTCAAGAGTCTGCTCCTAACCGCCTGGCGACACTGAAAGTACACATTTACAAATGTTCCGAAAGTGCCTGTGCAAAGTGAAAGTGCCGGAAATATACTATAGTATATGTACCAACGTATTAAGTCAACTTAATAAACTGTTAATTACACCTATTTACCAAATATTTTTTTCTTGCGCACGCCGTAATTTGAACCCGCGACCTCCGAATTCGTAGCCAACGATCGTAATCTCAATCTCCACGGCGAAACAATGAACAATTATTTTTTAGTTTTTTAAAATATTGCATTATTCATGTAACATGGCGATACTGAAAGTACCTATCTACCATTCTTGAACTTGCCGCAAATATACCATATAGGTACGAAGGAATTATTTAAAACTAATAAGTATTGTGAAATTATACAAATTTATCAAATAAAATTTACTTGCGCACGCAGTACTTTGAACCCGCGACCTCCGAATTCGTAGCCAAGGATCGTAATCTCAATCTCAACGGCGAAAAAATGAACAACTATTTTGTAGTTATTTAAAATATTGCATTATTCACGTAACATGGTGATACTGAAAGTACCTATCTACCATTCTTGAACTTGCCGCAAATATACCATATAGGTACTAACGAATTATTTAAAACTAATAAATATTGTGAAATTATAGAAATTTATCAAATAAAATTTACTTGCGCACGCCCTAATTTGAACCCGCGACCTCCTAATTCGTAGTCAAGGATCGTAATCTCAATCTCAACGGCGAAAAAATTAACAACTATTTTGTAGTTATTTAAAATATTACATTTTTCACGTAACATGGTGATACTGAAAGTACCTATCTACCATTCTTGAACTTGCCGCAAATATACCATATAGGTACTAACGAATTATTTAAAACTAATAAATATTGTGAAATTATAGAAATTTATCAAATAAAAGTTACTTGCGCACGCCCTAATTTGAACCCGCGACCTCCTAATTCATAGTCAAGGATCGTAATCTCAATCTCAACGGCGAAAAAATTAAGAACTATTTTGTAGTTATTTAAAATATTGCATTATTCATGTAACATGGCGATACTGAAAGTACCTATCTACCATTCTTGAACTTGCCGCAAATATACCATATAGGTACTAACGAATTATTTAAAACTAATAAATATTGTGAAATTATAGAAATTTATCAAATAAAATTTACTTGCGCACGCCCTAATTTGAACCCGCGACCTCCTAATTCATAGTCAAGGATCGTAATCTCAATCTCAACGGCGAAAAAATTAAGAACTATTTTGTAGTTATTTAAAATATTGCATTATTCATGTAACATGGCGATACTGAAAGTACCTATCTACCATTCTTGAACTTGCCGCAAATATACCATATAGGTACTAACGAATTATTTAAAACTAATAAATATTGTGAAATTATAGAAATTTATCAAATAAAATTTACTTGCGCACGCCCTAATTTGAACCCGCGACCTCCTAATTCGTAGTCAAGGATCGTAATCTCAATCTCAACGGCGAAAAAATTTATTTAAAATATTGCATTTTTCACGTAACATGGCGATACTGAAAGTACCTATCTACCATTCTTGAACTTGCCGCAAATATACCATATAGGTAGGTACTAACGAATTATTTAAAACTAATAAATATTGTGAAATTATAGAAATTTATCAAATAAAATTTACTTGCGCACGCCCTAATTTGAACCCGCGACCTCCGAATTCGTAGCCAAGGATCGTAATCTCAATCTCAACGGCGAAACAATGAACAACTATTTTGTAGTTATTTAAAATATTGCATTATTCACGTAACATGGCGATACTGAAAGTACCTATCTACCAATCTTGAACTTGCCGCAAATATACCATATAGGCACTAACGTATTATTTAAACAAATAAATATTGTGAAATTATGCAAATTGCACGCCGTAATTTGAACCCGCGATTTCTGAATTCTTTTTTATAGTTATATTATTATTGCATTATTCACGTTACATGAGAGTAGGAAGTATGTACTTCTCATTATTATTTTACATACATTTATACTTTTGAATAGGTAACAAGAAAAAAAACCATAAAAATAAAAAGTATAAAACTCAGTATGGGTAGTGAAGCCCACATTGTCAAAGTATGAAAATAAATTTATTTTGAAAATACATGTATCTGTAATATGATTAAAAATTATGAAAGTATTTTTTTTTAATGTTTACACAAACGTTATATGTGTAATTATTTTATTATATTATTTTAAAATCAGTTTTTAATACACCATCATATTATGTACGAGCATATATTATAAGCATGTTAATTTTATTACTATCTAATGAGAAAAAATAATACTAACAATTTAATAAAAAAAATATTTGCGGACACCGGGTTTAAAAATACGACATTCTCTGACAAAAGCAAGCGAAAAAGAATACAAACATAAATTAGGTAAATAGGTACCGAGCCTTTGCTAATTCGAAAATTCACAATAGAAAATTTCAAAAATCTGAGAACGATACGATAGTGGCATCTATGGATATTTTAGTAATGTATGGCTCAAAGCATGCCTTCTGCATAATTTTAAAATTGGCTTCAATCTATGCGTTGCGTATATAATGCAAAGTGTTAGTTTGGGGACAGATACTTTGGGCCTGTCCCCAAACTATACAAATGTCCCCGAAGTATGGGCGCGCTCGAAAAACTGTCCTCATTCTATGCTTCCCACATATATATATATATATAGAACTTCCACACCTTCCTTTCGTCTCCTCACCCTCCTCACAGCATCTCCAATGATGACATAGGACCTAAGGAAAATTAATTTACTCAGGGCATAAGTCAATCAGTTAGTGTAATATATATATATATATATATATATATATATATATATATATATATATATATATATATATATTTTACACTAACCACACGCAGAGGGCCCTGGGTAAATTGATTTTCCTTAGATCCTATGTCATTTCGATGCTGTGAGGATGGTGAGGAAACGAAAGGAAGGAGTGGAAGTTCTGGAAAGGAAATAGGTTTGAGGGATGGGTAGGAATCTAGGGATCAGTGTATTCAGGCGATGGGTCGAGATAGATCAGTTGGTGAGGTGAAAGGGTGGTTGGTAGGAGCATCCTGAATACACCTCACCCTATAATATTTATTAATGTTTTCTTAGCATACTTTTAGAATATTAATATGAATTATTTATGTAGCGTAGTATAGGGGAATCAGCTGTGCCATGTACAGAGTTATAACATGCTTAATTTTATTTGTTGGCGCATATTTATCCACATTTGTCAATATTGACGGTGAAACTAAAACCATAATTTTTTAATGACTCAAAATTTTGTCGTTTCAACTTATTTTTTAATGTTAAAACATGTCTACCATATTTAAAAAAAAGAACTGTTCTGAATAGTCGTTCAAAGTATAAAAGATACTGCATATATATTATTTTACAATTTAAAATAAAAGGTCGGAAAACACAATTTTTATTTTCGTGTATATTTTCTCCAACCGTATTTTTGTATTATGATTATGATAATATGCCTCTCGCCCCTATTAGATAACAATGGGAAAACCTTTAGATCGCATTGTTGACTTATCATTATCATTTTTTCTCCAAAAAGTTAGAGTTCATTCTAAGGGCTGACAACAAATGCCGAAGCAATTAGCAAAGTAGTGAACTGGATTTGTTGGTTAGACCCTTGTGAATAAATGATGGAGTGAAAGTTTGCTTTTCAATCATCAAATTAATATTTTGACATTTTTGAGGGACCAACTTTCTCAGAATTATAGCTACAATGATTGCGTATAGTGGGTGTAAAATCGAAGAACAAACAATACTGAAATGGTTTCTTTCCACAATTTTATTTGTATTGAATATTCCTCTAACTCTTTGTGTATTCTAGTCTCAGTTTCCTTGCTTAGTACTGTACGGGTTGTCCCCACGCAGGTAAAAGGTCACGTATATAATGATTTGGAGTTATTGCCTTGTATTGCTTTAGAAAAGAAAATCTGTAGATATTAAATCTCTGTTGGCTCGGAAGCTCTGTTGAACGGTTGGCTCGGGCGACTTTAAATTATTATTATCAATTTATTGGATAACAAACACTCCTACCATAGGTCACCCCAAGTAGTTCGATACGTTTGGTGATTAAGCAGGAGTGCCCAGGTTCATGGGGTGAGGTTTTTCTAGGTCTTGGCGACGGATGCGTTTGCCCACCTACTGCGTTGGTATTGGTATTAGTTGAGGGAGACCTTTTGACCTCTGCTGCAGGATTCTCTCAACACATTGATCCCAGGTTCCTACCCATCCCTTACATTTTCAAACCTTTTTCCTACCCAAAACATCCTTTGCTTCCTTTCCATAAAATGAAGCAAAGGATGCACAGCATCACCAAAGATAATTTAGACCCTGACGGATTTTTTTATTCAAGTCATGTATGCAGCTAATGTACAAAAAATATGTGATTATCAAAAACGATCTATAAAATCTACAGAGTAACATTTCTATGGTAGCAGTCTCCATACAAAATATTTTTGTAATCACCAATTCATAGAGTACATGAAGGAATCTCTTAAAATGCGATTTTATTTATTTTACAAAAATCTTTGACAAAAATAAATCTCAATTTTCGTTTAGATTTACAATGGAAACTTAATAATACACCATTGTTCCAAATATAAACAGCATTGTATTCTGAAACCCCTCGTAAAAGCTCATAAATCAGAATTTACCAATAAAGAATTTTCCAGAAACTTTTTAAGATTTTTTTTTCAGTAAAGCTATTTTTTAATCTTCTTGAAACGTTAAAGAGCGCTAAGATTGACAAGGCCAACAGGAAAAAACCAAGCCCAAATAATGGGTAAACACAAAAATATAACAAAGGAAAAAAAAGTCTTATAGCTATGGTGAAAATACGCAACAACGTATTTCTTGGGGACGGATTGAAGGCATCACCGCACAGCGGATAGAAGAGGAGAGGAACTTTGGAATGCCGATTAAGGGCTCCGTAATCAAGCACAGCTTTAGTGTTAATAAAATGACTTTTGAATTTCAACTGAACTACACACGCGTTTTAGTCGGCATAAGGAGGTAAAAATTAAAAGATAATATGGCGGGAAGGAAAGAAAACTAGGAATTTTTTATTGCAATGCTAGGTACCAACAGTATTAAACTGCAGGTTTGTATTAAATAATATTAAATATGTGACATAAAGAGTGCAAGGCTGATTTAAGCGTAATGAGTAAGATTAAGAAAGTAGGGATTAAGTTTGGGCTTGTAGAGCGAACGAGCGAAGATAGGAGTGTAAGGAGGATATAAAGGATATGTAGCAGAAGTCGGGGACGTCGTAGGAAGACATGGCACGATCAAGTGAATCAGATACTCGATTCGGGCCATGTCAAAAGTAAGAATAATAGAAGAGTATGTATGAGACGATGTGTGAATGTGAATGAGGCAAGAAGTGTGTGCCAATACCGAGTTGTTTGGCGGTCCGTCCTCTCTGCCTACCCCTGCGTTAATTAGTTAGTATGACATATAAACAACGTATACTTATACCGCAATATTTCAATGGGTGATGGTAACCTAAAGACAAAATGGCGGTAGGTACCTATTTAGATAATGTTAATTAAAAAAAGATTGGATAACTTTCGATTGATAAAGCGTCCCACCTTCCAGATATAATATCGCAAATACCAGCTAATTGACCGATTGACGCACACATAGCCTTATTAAGTGAGTGAAGTAGTAAATCAAAATTAGCTCATTACACATTTTCTCGGCAAATAATATACATTAAATAATTCCTTTTCACAATTCTTCTGGCTTACGAGAACCCATCTACGGGTGGAAATAATGGCCTGTCATTCACCCTGGTCGTTTTCTCCTAGATGTGAAAAGGGATTGAAACAATTTGATACGGAGAAAAATGAGTATTGCTAATTTACTAAAGATCTCTTCAAAATATTGGTAATCTGATAAAACGGGATTGCAGGCCCTTAACGAATGAATTAATAGGTTTCCTGATAAACTTAGTAAAATACGAATGAATTATCACGATGCCGGAACTAAAAATTATACATAAACATAAAAATTGTAATTTTTCGAATTTCGTCATTATATATTATCAAGGCAAATACAGGTGCATTAACCAGTGGCGGCTCGTGAATTTTGGGTGTTCTAGAGTACTAATATTACAATGGCATTATTGATGATGTTGTATCTGAAAACGAATATTTAATTTATTTTCGAAAATTCGATTTTTTGTATGACGATTTTCGGGATATCCGTTCGGCGTACAGCCAAACTGAATTCCATTAAAATCTTCATACAACAAAACATAATTTTCAAAAAAAAAATCGTTATCAACTACAACAACAACAATAAAGCCATTTTGTTATAATACAGGGTTTTCCAATAAGAGGTGTTATTTTGATATTCAATCGTAAAAGATCAATAGTTTTGTTTCTTGTGTGGCACGTAGCGCCGTCTTGTTGAAAGTGAACGTTTTCCAGATCAAAACTATCCGATTCCGGCCATAAAAAATCATTAATCATCTCTCGATAACGATCCATTCACCGTAACTGTTGCTCCAGCCTCATTTTTGAAAAAGTAAGGTCCAATGACTCCGCCGGACCATAAACCGCACCAAACAGTCACACGTTGAAGATAGAGAGGCTTTCTAACTATAATTCTTGGGTTTTCAGAGCCCCAGATGCGATAATTTTGCTTGTTGACGAAGCCACCGAGGTGGAAATGGGCCTCATCACTCAAGATGATTTGCATTTGATTCACTCAAGTGAATTTTAATAATTTCAATGCGTTGTTGAAGCGTGTACCGTTCCATTTTTATTAATGGCGTAGTTTCTACTAGTCAAATGTTAAAAAATGACAGCTTCAAAAGTAACATCTACCGAAATAGCGGGCTATTCAAAATAACACCTCTTATTGGAAAACCCTGTATTACCACTCTAGGATATCCAAAATTACTGGCATAAACGCGTGTGTATATTAGGAATTTACTAAAAAATATCTGGAAATGGCTTGCAATCCCGTTTTTAACCGCAGTACCAATAATTTCAGGATATTCTTAATAAATTTCTAATACCTACTCATTTTTTCTTCGGGTACTGTTATTAATTTTGTTCCTACGTTATTACTATATTCAATGGTTTACCCCTCTTTGACAATGTTTTATTAAATTTTTTTATTATTATTAACTTTAATTTTTATTAGATAAACTATACAATAATTTGTTTTAAACCATTGAATCCAAACCCCGAAGGGACGCGGGTATACGTCTCAAGTACCACAAATCCCGAATGTCGTTCGTCTAGTCCCGTCTCGTCGGCCTACAAACGAACAACGGTCATACCGGAGACATTTGAGAATAAAATATTAAATTCCAATTGCTCTATAATGAAGCATTTATTTTGTAGTATTGGCAATAATATTTTCGTAATTTATTTCCCTGGCATTTAGGTTCGAAGTTTTGTAACCGGCCGGCGGCCATTGAATTTCTTCGAGATTTCGCTAAGCTTGCAAAAAATCTTTATAGCTTTTCACATCCCTGAGTGCTTTGAGAAACCAATCATATAAATAAGTTATTTTTATTTGAAAATATAAATATAGTTTGGAATAAATATAAAAAAATTATCATAATTACTTTACGCAACTTCTATCTATCTACATAAATAAAAATGTTCGTTTGTTAAAAATCTTAAATCTTCGAAAATTTCGATTTCTTTGATAACTTGACACAGAATACGAATAAGCATTTGGTTTCAGATACTTATACGAGTATTATATAGATGTCACCTGTGACAGGTACAGATATGATTGTTTAACAACAAGCCCCTCTGTTGGACGTAAACGCAACACGCGCTATCGTTTTTCTATCTGCATAAGCAAACTGAACCACAGCAATGCACTGCGGGCTACAGCTAGTTATAAATAATGGTATGATTTTTTTCTAAATTTTCCCATCCTTATTCAAGTCTCTCACACAGCATCCCAAAAGATGATATACGTTCTTAGAAAATAAAATAAAAAACTTTCTGGCAGCGCATTATAATATTTCATACTTTCGCAAAGTAAACTGTTTGTTGCTTTGGCTTTCTGCATTTTTGGTAGAACTCGGTCTTGGCACACACTCCTTGCCTCATTCACATTTATACATACTCTTCTAGTATTCTGACTCTTAGTATCTGATTCACTTGGTCGTGCCATGTCTTCCTTGAGAGTCTCCGACTTCTGCTACCATTTACATTTGAATCTATTTTCTCCTTACACTCCTTTCTTCGCTCATTCGCTCTACATGCCCAAACCATCTAAGCGTCCCTTTCTTGATTCAGTCAGGGTAGGTACCAGCACTCCATTGTGGATTGCTACCTTCTAGCTTCTAGTAAATTCCTTGTTGTAGGTATATTTTTTCGTTTAAAATTATTTTGGTAACAGGTGGTTTTATTTTATTTTATGTATAAATATCATCGCGTTCAGAGTTTGGTTAGATCAGTTTTACTGTTATACAATTTAGTTACTTTAACATTTTATTTTCTTTTGAAAATCTATTTCTCCTCATTGCTCTGTTTGTTGGGGAGTATTTAAAATGAGTAGCAATAATTGAGTTTCATAATTCCCAAAATAAATCTTCTTCCCAATTTACTTTTGTGTTTACTCATCGTATGGTTTAAATATCGACCAACAGAGTTGGTATATCGAAGGTCTTAAAAGTTTTATTAGATTTAGAACACCAATGCACATTTCCAATTATGTTACAAAATAAACTCTGGAGTGAGCGCCAATTTATAATTTAATAAGTCTGTGGCCGATCGGTTAATTTTAAAATTCAACGATACAACTATAAACCAATGTAAGTAAAAATGGGCCAATAAAGCAGGTCAATATATTTTCCAGTATTTTGAGAAAACGTTCACATTCCTTTGTTTGCATCGTTACCTGAAATTTTAGATATAGAGATCCGTGAGAACGAAAACAGTTGGTATGAAATATGTACACTGAAAGCAACATTATGTGAGTGTAAGTTGTGCTATAATTGGCCTTACAAAAGCGATAAAAATATGTATACGTCGCACCCTTGGCAAGAGACAAAAACAAGAAAAAAACGATTTTATACAGGAAATTTTCAATACTTTATTAATACTACTGGATCCCCGCAAAGCTTTGCTAATGTTTTTCTTGGGCGCCTCCGACTTCTTCCACCATTCACTACTGTATACCACATTGTTACTGTTAAAAATCTACATTATATCGACTTTAATTCCACACTGTATCTCATTACGGTGCAAAGATATTATAATAATAATAAGTGTTTTATTATCTTTTTTTTTTTGTAACAAATAGATATAATGATATCCTCACAGGGGTTTTTGGTGCTGAGGATTTCATTTACATATTATGTATAATTTAATTATAAGAAAATTAATATTACATCAAAGTTACAAATAAATTTAATTATGAACAAATATCATGCAATATATAATATATATATTTTTAATAATTTTAAAATAAGTAAGATGTTTTTTGATACATATATTTTTTTTTTTTTTTTTTATTGTGTTTATTTCTTGCTAGAGCAATCCCGATGAGTAACAGAACTCATTTTAGGACAGGAGGAACTTACAATTCATATGTAGGAGGTAGTAGGAACAATTTTACAACGGTATTTTGATATCAAATATAAGATTCACATTCAATACAGCATAAAAATTAAAAATTAAAATAATGACACGTTAAGTAGAACAAACAACAATAGAAAACAAGTACAGAAAGAAGAAAAAAAACATGGATAAGATACAACAAGAAATGACAACACAGTTACATATTTTCATTTTTAAATGTAGTTAAAAAATATTCTTTTAAAGCATTGCTTTGCAATTTTTTATTGTGGTGGATGTGTTTGTACATATCTGGAAGCGAATTATATAGTGTATAGGCAATATAGTTCAGTGATTTTAACCCATATTTTGTAGTGTGTGTTTGAGGAATGCGGATTTTATTGTTATTTCGAGTATTGTGGTTGTGGATGTCTTGATTGTAAAGTGGCTTGATGTTGGTGTGAGTTGATTTTTGGGTAATTTGTAGGATGGTGCTTGTGATTTCATATTTAGGAAGGATTGTAATTGGAAGGATACCAGAAACTGAATAGATGTCCCTAACATGAGTGTCCCATGGACGTTCAAACACATTTCTGAGAGCTCGGTTTTGAGCCACCTGCAGGTCAGCTATCAATTTCTTTGAGGCAAAACCCCAGATACAGCAGAGATAGGAAAGGTGTGAATGTACCATGGCATAGTATACTGAAGTTAGTAAAGGAATGGGTAGTAACCCTTGAAGCCTATATAGTACACCAGTTATAGGGGTAATTTTCTCTTTTATATGATTTATATGGAGATCCCACGTGAGTTGGGAATCTACGATCAGACCCAAATATTTTGTGTTCATTTTCTTTTCGAGGCAGTTGTCTCCAATTTTAATATCGAGGCTGAAATTTTTCTTGTTACCGAAAAGTATATAATGGGTTTTTTTTACGTTAAGAGTTAGTTTGTTTATTCTCAACCAGTTTGTGAGATGGGAAATATCAGCATTCATCTCCGTTTCAAGCTCCGCTAGGTTCAGTTTATTGTAAAAAATTACCGTATCGTCAGCATAAAGTTGTATAGTTCCTTTAATACCCCACTTTGTTATGTCATTCACGTAGATTAGGAATAGCAACGGTCCAAGAATTGATCCCTGTGGTACTCCACATGTTATTTTACCTAATTCACTCATTTCTCCTCCAAATTCTACTGCCGAAAAGCGATTTGATAAATAAGATCGGAAAAGCTCCAGAGGTGTACCAACAATACCCAAATGCTTCAGTTTTTCGATCAATACGTTATGATCCACCGTGTCAAACGCCTTCTTTAGATCAATAAATATTGCCGCCGTAAAATCACCGTCATCTATATGTTTCTGCAGATTTGATATAAAATCGAAGGCTGCACATTTAGTGTTAGATCGTCGTCTGAAACCATATTGTTTTGACGTGAGAATTTTGTTGTTTTCGAGATATTTCAATAGTCTTTCTTTAGTGACACTTTCAAAAATTTTAGAGATAGCTGGAAGTATAGAGATTGGACGATAATTTTGGACATTTTTTTTACATTCATCTTTATGTACAGGAATAATTTTTGCAATTTTTAGTTTATCTGGAAATATACCCTTTGATAAAGAGAGATTTATTAAGTAAACGAGGTCATCCACCAGTTCACCCTTGCAGTTTTTGAGAAGGAGAGAGGTTACACCATCGGAACCAGCTGCTGCTTTAGACTTAAGGTTAGATATGATCCGTAAGATTTCCTTTTTATTTGTCCTGATCATGTTAAAAGATTGTTTTGCTTGAGGTTCCGTGTAGATCGTATTTACATCAGTTTTTGAAGATTTTATGACTGATGCTAAACTTTCCCCAACTGAGAGAAAAAATGTGTTAAATGCAGTTGCAATCTCTTTTGGTCCTATATGAATACGTATATGAATACTTATTATACTTATTGCGTTGAGTATTGCTCGGACGTTCATAACTTCTATCATTTAAACATCTCTAAACACTTCTGGCACTAATAACAACAAACTTTGAAATTTTCTGTGAATTTTTACATGTTTAGATTAGAAACCAGTTAGATTTTAACTCAATCATTTGGAAAGCATTTTATAATTGTTGGGGAAATGAGTTAGCTAAGAGCTTCACAGATGCACTCATAGAGGGCAGTGCAAACAGCTTGCTTGGAAGTCCGCGAGATGGCAGCTCGTAGCCAGTAGTCGCCAGGACCAGTTTAAATGCTCCCAGACTAACTTGGTGTTTTCAGATCTCATTTAGCCAGCTCCTAGTTAATAGGTCGACTATCGAGTCACCATTGTAATACGTGAAGTATATAATAAATCCCTGATTGGACACAAATAACTTATTCTTTATTTTTATATATTAAGAAGATTATAACTATAATTGTAGGATCGATTTTTTGTTTTTGTGTTTTTCTTAGCAGCGGGGTGTGGAATGGATGCTCTATGGGGATACCTTTAAAAGTCGTTATGACAGCATTAAGATATTTCGAGTGCAAGTACTGCCCCAAGTCAATTCAAATTTAAAAAAAACAGCGAGAAACTAGAAAAAGAAGGGTTTAATCATTGCTCAATAAAAGTAGTTAAATATAAAAAAAATTAACATTTCATTTACTAATAATATTATCTACTAATCAAGAAACAATAAAAGTACCATTGCTACACAAAAAAATCACAAACAATGTTAAAAAATAAAGTCAAAAATCATAAAAGTTATTGTGTTTTAGAGTCCTTCTTCGAATTGAATACTGGCATTATACGACAAGATTCTAGCTTGTTTTGTACCCACCCTTCACGTCTTTCAGGTCCGCAAACAGTAGAACATGATGCCGTTACCATTTTGATGCATCTTTCCGTGGATTGCGTGTGACAGGGCATCAATCGGAACCTACACAAAATGTTGGATTCGATAATTTCGTGGTCTGCAATGGCATCAATTATTGTCTCGCTAGATATCAGTTGTGTAAGAGGTGGTTCTGATGGTTTTTCCCAGTAGATCAAGTCAAAATAGTCTGCTGCGTTGAAATTAAAAGTAGGTAGCTTAAATACTCTTATTGGAGAGAACCCTGACGTAAGTTCTCGGATACTTTGAATCCGTCTCAGAGCCAACTCTCTAATTTGTTTTCGTTCGTCGTTTAACATACTAACAGGTATATTTTCGCTGTGTCCAAAATACCCGTTGCGTTGAATTACGGAATCGACCACCTTTTTCAAATGCTCTGGAAGATAACGAGACAATTTTATGGTTTCGTGGAGGTGTCTTGCCCAGTAAACACACGAAGGTTGTGTTTTTATTTTAAACCACATCGGAGCATACACTCTTAGCACAAATTCAGTCAATAACACCTGATTTTCTGTCGGATTCTTGGTTGAAATGTAAAATCGGAGAATAGTATTGGCTGTTGTTAACCAACGCGAATGACAGATTTTATCCGGGTTTCTTTTCGCTAAGTTTTCGTTACATTGTCTTTCGGCGATTGCTCGGCACATTTCCAATAAATAAAGCTGGTCTGTGCTAAGGTCGTCACGGGATTTTGTAATGTCCGGTAAGTTGCATTCTATTGCTTGAAATTCTATCACAGGAAGATGTTCACAGTTCTTGAGTAACTTTCCTAGTTGGCCGCTAAAGCTTCTAGGATCTGTTGTCGTTCCATCAAGGTATTCGAAAAGGTGTCTTAAACTTAACTCGTTAGCAAGTAACTGACAGACCAACCTCTGAAGTGGACGATAGAGCTTTCCTTCAAGAAGTCGAATAATGTCAGACTTAAATCCATTATTAACTGCTTTTCCGTCACATCCGATGCCTACAATGCACGCTAAATCAATGGATTTTGCCACAAAATATGCAAACAATTTTTGACCTATTGTTTTAGCATCACCGAACTAAACGCCTATGTGGCAAATGTATTGTTTGCCAGGTTCTTTCAAAAGACTGATATGTTTTTCTCTCACAACTTTTCTGCATCCATCCTCCATGATTAATGTTTTATACTTTCGACCGTTAAACGATATGCAAATGCACGAATAAAATGGGGCTGATTGATGGCAGTCAGTGTGGTCCTAGCGTGGTCCTCATTTGCAAGCAGCGATATCAAATAACGTCTGGCTGCGTCTTTTGAAATCATCCAGTTTTTTAAGGTAACTCACACTATGCTTTCTACCTTTTCATGGTTTAAGAATCGCCCGATATTTTTCATGGTAGTCCTTTATTCGCGCCAAAATTGTGAGATGTTCCACAATTGGTAAAGACGCTCGTTTCTAAATATTTTCTATTTTAGTAGCAACAATTTCACTAGTATCTCTTACCAAATCCTGGAATCGTTTTTCTGTGCTTTGCGAGACGTGAATAAAATATTTCATCATGTCTTCATAACTTGGTAACACACTAGCTGCTAATTACAATTGTTTACTGATGATTGCAATAACGCATGCAACACCCCCGCGGCCCTACGTAACTGCGTGCGGGAATGCGCGGTGCGCGAGCGAGGCACGAAAATGGACTCAGCAATTTGTCAAATTTTCGCAGGAAAATAAATATTATCACATTTTTTTATTAATATTATTTAAGGCGCGGCAATTTTTATTCATTATGAAATATAAAAGAAAAAATTTAAGTATTAATATTGAGACAAAAATGTTTTATAAAGGGACAATTTTTTACTAGATTTTAAATAATTCAACAGCTTTGGGGCAGTACTTGTTATCAAAATTTTAAATTGATATTTTGTATGCTTAATTGTATGTACCTAGAGCATCTATTCCGCACCCCGCGAAATCTGATTTATATAAAAAAAAAAAATTCCATACAATGGCGATCCACCCTTATGTGCATGGCAACTGTAAATGATGTTTACGAACTTATGAGAGTTTTATATGATGCTCTTTTTACATCCAGTTTCCACATGGGTTATCATTTAATTTTATGGATTCTAAAAACAAAAAAACGATGTTTTTTTATTTGGCACCACAGACATAGGAATTGATAGACGAGAAGATAATGGCGAGGGGTAAAATCAACTGTTGAAGAACGAAGGGAGTGAAGCTGACTGTGATTCGTCAATAAATCAATCTGACAGTAAATAGGCATCTCGCATTATAATATCACCATTTACTTCTTAAAAGTAAAATCTGCTTTTGAATGAATAGACATTTTTACATGGGAGCGCAAATTACTCGCCACGTTATGAACTAATTTGCAAAGTCCAAATTCGGCAAAGTAAGGCAGCTTCTATTTTCAGAGTCGTAGTTAGTTTCAGAGTATTTAGTTAAGACACTTTTACAAATGTTTCATAATTTACTTACCCCAGTAAACAACGATGAGCACACTTGAGAATCGCTACATTGTGATGTGATAGTATATGTTTCTAAAACTGATCCATATAATACGGTGTGAATAAGCTTAAAATAAAGTAAAATAATGCTTACTTATGGAATGTAATACGACAATTGGGTTTATTCTCTTTTTTACATCTATTTTTACAAGTTTTCATATCACAAGTCAACATTTTGCCGTTTTATTTCGTAAAATGAACCGATGATGCCTCGACCATAGTTCGCACAAGAATGATGACGTCACGTTTTCAAATTTCACTTGAGGCCATACGCGAGCCCAGCCGGCTCCAATGGAACCGGTATGGGGAGTGGGGATAATACGCTTTTAATCACTTAGGGCAGGTCTACTAATATTCATATGTCTATGTTTGGCACCGATTTTTCTACAGCTTAAGGTGGCGGAAATTAATTAACGTCATCTGTCATTGTTTTACGTAACTATATAAGAGGAAGTGTTGCAGGTTTATTTTAATTTATATTGAAAATATTATTAAAGCATGTGTGACGACAGCGTACAAGGCGAATGACATATGCTTTCTTGTGATTTGAGGTTGTGTTCAAGGTGTTGCCATTGTTTGAAGATTTAGTACTTATGTAATAAATCATAAATATTAAAATAATGATAGCGTGAAGCTGATCAAATATGTTGATCATAAAAGTTCTGTTCATTTCTGTTTATTTTTTACAATAACAGACATCGGTGCATAATCGGGAAACACGCCAAACTCGCGTCCAACATTTGTACACGGTTGACATTTGTCACATGAGGGGTCGCTTTTACGACTGGTTCTTGAGTTTAACAGCTCGGCTGTGGAACGATTTTCCTCTGTGTTTACTCCTTTTTTTCCTTACAAAGACCATCTACACGACATCGCCAGAGATCTCCTGTGTGGGTTTAATGTAAAAAAACACTAATTAATTATATTCTCACATCGACAATTGTTGTAAACCTACTTATTTGTCTATCCTTATGTATTTTTTCAGTTTACTTTGTATCCTGGTGAAGAAACCTTTGGTTTTGAAACATGTTGGTATATTTTTTTAATATTTGTTTAAACAAAGTTTTGTAGTATCACCAAATTTAAATACAACCAGCCTCATTAATAAAAAAATAATATCAAATAAACGATGTTTTGTTAACACATTGAAAAAAGACTGGAAAAGCTCAGATTCAATTTGGTACGGATAAAAAATGTTTTTAACTGGACTGCGAAAGAGCTGGCAACGTTGCATTTCAGGAGACTTCTTAAAAAGGTGAGGTTATTTTGGACAATCATTTTTTTAATTGACATGAACTATTTTATGTTTGTTTTTATTTCAAGATTTTTATCAATCGAATAACATTTTGAACACGTTTATTAGTGAGTCTGAATATATTTATGTTGTATATCTTCGGGATTAACTATGTAACAATTTTTATACAACTTGTCTAGTTGTTTTATTCTTATTTTACAATGAACATTTACTTTTATTATGTAGGTAGGTAATAACTTTTTTCGAAAAGTCCATGTCGTTCACCAATATTTTTAAAACTAATTTAAAACTTTACAAGTATAGAAATAATAAGATATTCGGAAAGTGGGTGGAGATTGATTTATTGACGAATCACAGTCAGCCTTACGCCCTTCGTTCTTCAACAGTTTATTTTACCCCTCGCCATTATCTTCTCGTCTATTAATTCCTATGTCTGTGGCGTATGCATATTTTCACAATGACGATAAGGTAGAAAATTTCTGCTGATATTATTATACTTCAAAGATTAATAAACATAGCATACAATATGTTGTTTCAAAATTGATATTCAACTTCATTCCAGTGAAAATAAAAGGAACACATTCCATTGCAACAGAATCCTAGGTGTGTGCTATTCAGGTCAACTCTAATTACACTATTATATATTATTTTAAGGGAAATATATCTATTTACCAATATTAGGTAAATTTTGCTTGGACTAATATATTTCCCAGAACCCTTCATAACCTATTCAAGTGACGCTTTGCCTCTTTAGATATTTTTTTCCTCTGCTGCTCATTTCACTACGGGATTCCTGTGTTGAGATGAGCAACTTTACAATTATATTTAATCAATTAAATAAAATACATAATACAAATACAGATGAATTTTATAAAATATGGGGTTTCTAAGGTGATTTGTGACAGAAGCTGCGATATGGGTAATCCAAAATCACCACTCTCAGCTAGTATGAAATTTTTACCATTTTCTTGAATACATTTAACCAACCTATAGTTTTTTATATTCTCACTAAGCATATTATAAAGCAACGAAGCTTTATAAGAAAAACTCTCTGTTCAAAGGATGTTCTGGTATTCACCTGCTGATACATAAAAGAATAACTAAATGTAGTGTTGCGCACTTGTTGTGATCTTTTGCAATTTCAATGTTCAGCCCATTTATTTATTTATTTATTGGACAATTTTTTATAGCGCCTCTTTTGTGAGATATCACCTCATGGGATAGTGCGGGTATTACAAAAAATATAAATATTACAAAAATAAAGTGAAGTTAAGTTAAGTAAAATGAAGTACAGGAACAGGTGACACGAATATAGAAGATGGAGACTCTGCAGCAAGATCCTAGGTAAATGAAATCCTAAGAAAATGGACCAGTTGCTGCAGCAAGAGAGTCCACCGCGTCCACCAACAGTGCCAGCATGAGCTTCGTCATCCGTCCAGGTGTGTGTCTGCTGCTAATAAAGCGCTGACACCTCACATAGATAAGAGACCCTGGCATCACTGCTGTGACGTTCGACGAGTCTATCATTCATCTCCATGTAATCCTGTTCCTGGTGATTGTCGAAGTGGTACATTCTGCACGCAATAAAAGGTGACGGTCGGGATAATAAATTGCCATGGGCTTAGCGAAACACTTGCTAGGGCCTTCAGAGGTTCCGAGAATTCCGTTAAAAACATCTGGGGTGCATTTACCGATCGACGTTCGTTTCGAATATCGACTATTTTTGAGCAAAATTTCCGAATATTCACTTTTAACACACTGCACTCAAATTACATATTGAAAATACAAAAAAAAACATAAAGCGGTTGGAGGACGCGTGCATGCCACGAAGGGCGCTATACAAGACCGTTATGTACAAGTCATCATATGTTTGTTTATTTCTCTGAGAGTATGTTATATTTTAAGTTCATGCTATCTCAGGTTATGTTTTGTCTCACTTTTTATGTGTATATAAACAACACATTGTATTTTTAGATTAGTTTAATTTTATACCCTGACGATGCTTATACCAAGCGAAACCGGTCGATTTTAGAAAATTAAATAAATACAAATTCGTGGTTAAAAAGAAATTAAAAAATTTTATTTCCATAAAAAATATATTTTCTAATTTTAAAAAATGTTTGCCAAAACTGAGCGCAATTTTAATTAGATTGGTCCCGAAAAGCTCCTCATTAGTGACCAAATTACTTTGAGACCTATTTCATTGCTATTGTCGCCTCACCGAGGAGAGCATAATATTGCGTCGTTTTACGGCCTTACTTATATAGCTGGGCTGATTTTATGTGAAATTTTATGTTATGCCCAATAAGCGGGGCGTTTTTAATTATATCGAGATAAGGGAGATTTATAAAATGGCCTGTTTGCAGTAAAATAGTTATCTCGCCACTGGGAAATCTCCGCCAATATTACATCCTAGGTTTTACGTTACCAACTGTGAATCTCTGTGGTTATATTAACTTTTTTATGTGAATACAGCACAAGAGTCCCAACTGCTCCCGACTGTGCGGATCCAGTGTGATAATGGCGTCCCAGATTTGGGGTTACTACAAACTAAAATATTACATAAAAATGTAATTTTAATTAAATTAAAAAAATTTGAAGCCTTTGGAATTAGAATAAGCCGTTAATAATAATTTTAACTATAATTATCAAATATATTTAACTGATAGTTCCAAATTTAATTTATTCCGTTAATCTTCGCTGAAACTGTCGTCCCCACCCCCCCCCCCCCCCCCACCTACCACCGCCTTTACGTCTAAAATAAGATTGTCCGCTCCTTTTCTATGTGTGTATTTTTCTTTCTATTTTGTATCTCTATCACTCATTGTTTTATTTACTTATGTATAAATGTATATGTCCTGACCAAGCTTGGGAAAAACTAAACCGGGTCAGCAATCTTTGTTAATTAAAAAGTAAAAGTGGTGTATTAAAAATAATGTCACACCACAAAGTCTTGGTTCCCTCGAAAAGAAAACAACTATATTTTCCTTTAAAAAAACAGAATTATTTATTTATTACAAGATAAAATTTTACAAAATGATAACAAATTTATAATGTATTATTCCCAATGAGTTTACAAAGCTTATTTCGGAAAGACAACATTAGATTAAAAACAAGACAACATAAATACATTAAAATAAATAAACGCAGAAGTAATTTTGGAGTTCCAAAAAACAATGTGTCAGTCATTAATAAAACTGCTGAGGAAATAGCTTTTAAGAGCTTTTGCCAATGTTTTTTTGTTCGTTGCCGGAAGTTTTAGATTACTAGGTAATGCTTTATATAGCTTATGTGCAATGTATTGTAAGGAGTTAATTCCAAATTTAGTCGTGTAAGTAGATGACGATAAGTGTATTTGATTTTGTGATCGTGTTTTGTGCTGGTGTATGTCGGAATTAAAGACTTTAATATAAATTGGAATTTTTGTGTCTCGGGATATATTGAGTTTTGTGTTTGTTATAAATTATTTGAGACATTCATTTTCTTTTGCTTTGATTGAAAGACACATAATTCATTAAAAGATTAAACCACTTTTTCCCCATTTTGATCCAGACTGATTCAATAACGATAAGAGTTGTTATTACGAACTTCCTTTGTAGGGACGTTTTAGTGACTGGTTTCATATAAAATAATATAAAACCGGTCATTAACATTATTAGTTGATAGGTTTAAAAATTCAGCTTCCCAATCAATATTACTGAATATGTTATTTGTTCCATTCAAAATTAGGTTTCCTAGAGAGATTTATCGTCCGTTTGTTGACCACAAATACCGATGATTCATAATTAAACGTGCTGTGCAAATAAATTGCCGCGGCTGCGATAGTTTCCACATTCATCTAGTTCAAATGACAAACGCAGAATAAGGTATTTAATAAATATATTTATTAAATAATATATATATTCTCATAAAGTTGGTAAATAAATTACGTTACTGGAAGTATTTTTATATTGACGAATAAAATGTATACCTTATGTTGTAGGTAATATGCATTAAAATCGCTTGACAAACGGAGTCTAGAAACGCTCGATTTCAAGCACAAAACTGGTTTTTATTTATTTTGTAAATAATTTTATAAGAAATCCAAAAAATTAATCAGAGGAAACGGTCACAGATAATCTTAGCTATAATACTGTATTTTTTAAAAGTTATTTCCTTTACGCGTTCATACATTTCTATTGAAAAAACATTTTTTTTTGTAGTTTACATTTATATTTTTTATTGATTAATTTATTTGTTTATTTGTATTCTACTCAAGCGAAACGATAGGAAAACTTTCAATTTATCTAAAACATATTTTTTGTATTCATAATATACACCAATTCGTTATAAAAATGAATCAAAATAATGATTTCATTGTACAATTTTGTTTGTACGATTTTCGATTTGCCGCTTAAAAAACATTATCTTTTTTATTCGTGAATTCGGCCAGATAATAACCAGAAAATAATCCTTTTGTCTGTGTGTACATTTGTTTGTGTTGTTCCGTATCTGGTTAATCCTGTCCGTGTTTGATGGTACCTTGGCATATGAGCATTGCGACTGTTGCGAGCTTTCTAGTTGGTGTAATCAAACGAAGTCTACTGTTCACAGTACTAGTTTGTAAACCTGTATTAATTGATATTTAATGAAAATTGCGGTTAATATTGAATGTGACCAACCCTAGTCAGTGGAGTAATTGTGAATACTAACCATTCAAGCCAGATGATTAAATTAAATAAAATAATTGGGAATCTGCCGAAATACTGTAAAATAATGTTGGTGGTAAGAGCTACAGAATCGTTAATTACGTTTGTTGTTTGATGGAAAATTGGTTTTGTATTGAAATTATCTTCAATTTTCATCAAATATAATAAAATAACGTATAAGGTATACGTTAATAACGCTTCGTCAAACTTTTTACATAACACGAGTTGTTTTGAAATGGGTTCGCTAAATCGAAAGAGGCTCGAATTCGTTCAATCCGACTACTAGTTGAGCGTCTTGCCCAACATAATACAGGGTTTTCCAATAAGAGGTGTTATTTTGATATTCAATCGTAAAAGATCAATGGTTTCGTTGCTTGTGTGGCACGTAGCGCCGTCTTGTTGAAAGTTAACGTTGTCCAGATCAATACCATCCAATTCCGGCCATAAAAAATCATTAATCATCTTTCGATAGCGATCCATCCACCGTAACTGTTGCTCCAGCCTCATTTTCGTAAAAAGCAAGGTCCAATGACTCCGCCGGACCATAAACCGCACCAAACAGTAACACGTTGAAGATAGAGAGGCTTTTCAACAAAAATTCTTGGGTTTTCCGAGCCCCAGATGCGACAATTTCGCTTGTTGACGAAGCCACCGATACGGAAATGGGCCTCATCACTCAAGATGATTTGCATTTGATTCACTCAAGTGAATTTTAATAATTTTAATGCGTTGTTGAAGCGTGTATCGTTCCATTTTTATTAATGGCGTAGTTTTTACTTGTCAAATGTCAAAAAATTACAGCTTTAAAGTAACATCTACCGAAATAGCGGACTATTCAAAATAACACCTCTTATTGGAAAACCCTATATTAACCATCTTCGATTATCCATCCAGATTTTTTATAAAAGAGATTAAAGTAACCCCACACTGTAGGTCCTGAGGAAAGATGGTATTTTTTAAGGAAAAGAAGGAGAGGAAGTTCTGAGAAGGTATAAGGGTTGGATAGGAATCTAGGGATCAGTGTGTCCAGGAGTGACGCACATATGAATATATCCCTCCCACTGTGGCACAAGGCGATGGGTCGAGAGACCAGGTGGAGAGGTTGGATAGGGTCTCCCCAAACCTGCCTATACCGATCTGGCACGCTACGCAGCTAGTGGGAAGGCGCATCTTGAACACATCTCACCTCACATAACACTTCTGCTAAGTCACCAGATGTTGCGAATCACTTGGGTCGACCTATGGCAGAGGGGTTGGTTATCCAATAAATGGTTAGCGAGGCAGCGGTACCCGCCTCCCAAATTGATATTTTTAGTAAACTCTTCATAGAAAATAATATAAAACACCTAATACAATTGAAATGTTCTCAGTGCCTATAAAAACATTTTAGTACATAATATGTACGTTTCTTGGATATTTTCATTCAATTATTCCTTTATAATTTACGCAAATTATCAAAATATTTTGTCATAATAAAAAATAATATTATATTTCAGTTAACATTATCTACTTATGGCTAGTGTTCATCTTCAATAATTAGTTTTGCGTATTATATTTAGATTATTCTACCAGCTTAATACATTAATTATTCACCTTTCCGAAACTTTGAATCAATGGAGGAAATCTCGAGTTTAGCGAAATCCAGATACAATTAATTTCCGAGTTAAATTATTTTTTTTTTTACTAACGATCTACTTTCCAATTATACAATACATTTTACGCGAGATAATAAACATGAAAGACGCTGAAAGAAACAGTAAATTCTTAATAAATTAATGAAGCAAAGACAAATATAGGACATTCATTTAGTATTAGAGAGAATATTCAAGTCAAAGCCGAACAACGTTTTGGTACAGTCTATGATAAAGACATTATTCCTTGAAAACCGCCAAAAATCATAAACTGCAACCAAAAACGATAAGCCACTGACTTGAGTTAAGGCAACACAAGATTCTAATAACGGGAGTTCGCTCGAGGCTCACATTTCAATTAATTCACATAAAATAATAAGAAAATTTTAAAAAACGTTTTTTAACTATAACATTAGCGGTAAGCACCAGATTTTATTCCTTTAGAAGATGAATTAGTAACTTCCCGAGGAATCCCTCTAGAAATATCTGTAATTTTAGTAATAAGTTCATCAGAAAGAATTAAAATCAACCCCACGGAAAAATTCGTTTTTATACCTGCTAGGGCAAATTTGTCCCTACGCCGGACTGCGCGCCGAATAATGTTTTTACACGACTTCATTACTTGTGTCGTCAATATTCCCACTTTATTATACATTCACTTTAGATTTGCTAATGCAAATCCAACCGTAGGTGAGTCCAATACACCAGGGCCACGCTTTGCATATTTCGCTTAAATTACGACCTTCTTTTAGGGTATTATCTCGTCTTAAGAAGTCTTGAATTTCTTGACGGTGGAAAATACCAGCCCTACTAATTAGTAGATTGTAGATTGAGGAAAATTAAGGATTATTCAGACCAAAGAAGGTTTTTATTTTGTTTTTATATAATTATTCAAAAAAATAATGTTACATTATTTACAGAAAATATCGTGAGGTTACTGTCATAACTTATAAAAACATATTTTGGAGTAAACTCAATTTGTTTGATCTTCATTATAAAGTTAGGGTTTTGGGTAATAATATTACTGTTAATTTAAAATAAATCGGTTTTCAAACAATCGTCTTGATTTTTATATGCGGTCTTAAAATATTTCCATGACTATTAATCAAAAATATATATATATATATATATTTAATTCTGTCATATGGAATCATTCTTAAATTGTTTGGCAGTTGATTACAAGCTTTGGCTCCGACACTACGAATGCACGTTCACCTAACTTAGTATCTGAAGAACGCTTCGGTTCCCTCACCTTCTGGTGATCTGAAAGTTTAGAGAGTTGGAAATTTAACGAATGCACAGTTCTACGTTGTATTTGATAGCATGTTGTAATATGGCAGTTAAAAAAATAATAATTAAGAAGATTTTATTGAAGAAGAAGATAAACAAAATAAATCTAAACGAAACAAGAAACAGAACAAGACAGTTTACGAAGACAAATTCTTGTACCGAGATTTCGTGTTTTTTGTGTTGTTAACTTGAAAGTGTGCTGTTTTCAGCGTACATAAAAAAATGTAATTACTCAAATTCACCCCAAATGGGAAATGGAAAAAGGAAACGGATACAGTCATTAGGGTCTTTGTTGAAGGCAATGCCTGCACCCACGCTGCCTTGGTGTCTGTCAAAACGGGAGCTAAGATACCATGGAGTGGATGTAATGGGGATTATAGTATATTTTGTCTTGAGCGGGAAATGCAAAAATTAAATACTCGTATATAATAATCGAAATAACCAATGATTCTTCTAATATATATATATATATATATATACTCGTGTAGAAATCTCAAAGTGGCAAGACAAAAATACGTCAATTGTAGTGCTTTCGATTTCGTATTTTTAGTACTAAAATGTCACGCGTCGCGGAAGGTCCAATGTGCCCGTGTGTTATGAGAAAGTCTTTTGATTATTCGACGAACACTAGTAATATAAATTTTCGATTATAATAAATAATGCAATTGTTTTCCGACCGAAGATTTTATGCGTCATAGAGAAAATGCAAGGCCTACTAGAATAGAGGTCTGGGTGCGCAACAGACAAATTACGCTTTGCTTTCCCCAACTAAACTCACAGTTTAAAATAGTCTAATCAGTCTGTTAATTTAAATGCAAGTTGTAAATCTACACACAAATCAACAACGATCGATGCCATTTGCCAACTGTCGTTGCTCTATTACGGCAGGGCACTGGCATCACTTGACACCTCAAAATCCGTCAGGCGCCCAGTTTTATTGTACTCTTCGGCATTGAGGTAGTATTTGACGCATCTTTTTAATACAAAAACGCCGCCCATACAAACATATTTCTATAATGTCTATATTTGACACAAATTATCAAGGTTTGAATTAATAATTAACTGGAAGCATAGGAGTGTTTCACTTGCCACATTTTATCTGTGAGACAATAAGTCTAGATGTATTGTAACTTCATTTCTGGTACCTGTTACAGTGAACAACAAATTATGTTTCGTGGTGTCGGCGTCGCGTGCAACTACTTATAGTTACTTATATAAGTGCGATTAGATCAAAACTGATGAATTTACATAATAGCTTTCAACTCATTTGAATTGTTATTAATCACTATCCGAAAATAATGCATTTCAAAACGAATTGACCCTTCAGTATTTTCATCACTTTAGTTCAGTTTGCAATGTTTTTTGCCAATTTCAAATGCGCCATATTCATCTCATTTTTATAATTTTCCGCTAAAACAAATAATATTTTAGAAACTATATAAAATTATTTTTTCCGGTGTATGCATTAAATAACCATACTATTTCTAAATAATAAAATATTAATATCAAACACGAAATATGTTATCGAAAAGCAAACCACGTTTTTACTTCATTCATTTTTTTACTTCAATCATAGAAAAATCGAGAGATCTCTTTGTTTCGAAAATACGTTCGTTTTGTTTAGGAAATTTGTAAGAAAATTGTACATTTTTAGCTCGTTAAAACGCTCTAATTTGTTCAATGAAATTCTTTTGAGCCTATTTGTAGAAAATATTTTTACATTTTTAGTTTCATCAAACGCTATCTCGTAGCCATGATATTATAAAATAATTAATTAATATCTCTCATCATCAGTTAATCACTAAAGGTAATTTAATCGGTTTTAACCTAAAATATTAATTTTAAACATCGTACAAAGAAAAGTAGGCGTAAATAATTGGGAGGCGGGTTTGGGTACCTCCGCCCCGGTAAAAAAATTTTGGATACCAAAACCGGTGATTTAACAGGGGTGCCCGGGTTCATCGGGTGAGGTGAGTTTGGTATGAGCTTGCCCACCAGCTGCGTTGCGTTTCAGATCGGTATTGTCTGGTTTGGGGAGACCCTTGCCTTGCACCTCAGTGGGAGGGATTTATTCACAAGTCCGTCACTACTGGATTCACTGATCCCTAGATTCCCAGATCTTCTTCCCCTCCCAAAAGGTGAAATAGGCCCTGAGGGAAAT
The DNA here is from genome assembly GCF_061612785.1 of Hesperophylax consimilis. Taxonomy (NCBI): domain Eukaryota; kingdom Metazoa; phylum Arthropoda; class Insecta; order Trichoptera; family Limnephilidae; genus Hesperophylax; species Hesperophylax consimilis. Next base: position 28,752,557 of record NC_142858.1, on the reverse strand, counting down.
TATGTAAGGGGTTAGTGTAAAACGGTTCCATGATAACTCAACACAGTGACAATTCAA